>NC_064626.1:749878581-750505366 GCF_023864275.1 Schistocerca cancellata | reverse complement strand
GTAATATACTGTAAAGCCATGTTTAAGTTTAGAACATTAATCTGCTGTAATGCATTTCTCGACTTGTGTCAAAAAAGTTTAGTTTCACAACACCTAGGTGACCTAACTCTGTTACAGAGGGAGCCAATTAAAGCCTCTGCACCTCTTCAAATGCTGGGAGAGCTGAAACTGTGGTCTCAAATTTGATACTGTCCAGTTGAGAAAAGTACTTTAGTGGAGACAATGAAACTGACTTTGTTGAATACATACAGACAGCATGTTACAATTGGGGCAGGCTCTTCAATGAGGTAGTGTGTTGACAGATCCAGCTGTTGAGCTTTTAAACTGAATATATCTCCACTATATAAACATGAGTTTAGTAGAGTTTTTTTGTCTATCAGATGAGAGAATTGGACAGAAAAATGCGGACTGCACTCATGGTGAGGATTGGTCGCCTTCCTAGGAGAGTGCTACAGCTGCCATGCAGGTTGACAAAGGATCAATTTTCTCTCTAGTATCAATGTTATGAAAAGGAAAATTGCTACTCACCATATAGGAAGATGCTGAGTTGCAGATAGGCATAATAAAAGGACTGTCACAAAATAAGCCTTCGGCCAACAAGGCCTTTGTCAAAAATGGGCCACGCGCACGCACACGCGTACACACTGTCTCTGGCAGATGAAGCCAGACTATGAGCAGCAGCAGTGCAAGATGGGAGAGGCATCTGGGTGGGGGTAACGATGAGGCTGGGCGGGGAGGGGGAGAGATAACAGGATGGGGGTGGGGGATGGTGAAGTGCTGCTTCGGAGAATGCAGGGACGAGTTGGAGAGAGGGTAGGGCAGCTAGGTGCTTGTTGGCTAAAAGCTTACTTTGTGACAGTCTTTTTATTGTGCCTCTCTGAGACTCAACATCTCCACTATATGGTGAGTAGCAATGATCCTTTCCATAATATTTTTACACTCCATCCTGGATTTTCCATTGATTGATTTCCCCTCTAGTATTGTAGAATAGTGTGCAGAGCTTTACTGCAGCCCTATGCATTTGTTGCATTGGTATTATTATATCTGCTATCCCATGCAGTTGCATTGTGAGATGAAGTGGGGTATAGAGAACGGGGGAGTGCTTGCTCACTCTTCACTTCGCAGCCTTATGAAGGAGGGAAGTTCAGGACCACAATTCAGCAACCTAACTTCCATCATGCTTTTACCCTCCACCCCAATCTTTCCATTCTGTTTAATCCACAGAACACAATTTACCCTTAATACAGTTCTATTGCATTTGAATGTGGTACAAACATATAATATTTGTTCTTAATCCATATTATTTAACAAAGTACATTAATTTATTAACCATTAAAATACTATTTTTAATAACCTGCGATAATTTTTTTAGCAAATTTAATGAAGTTTAATTTTGTAGTGGAAAACATTTTCACCAGAAGGTGTAATTTTTGAATTATTCAAGAAAAACGTAAAAAAGTGTTTTTTAAATGGCCCCCACCCCAAACACTCACATCCCATTCATCAGGATTTTTAGTATGTTGTTCATTACACTCTTCCTACTACAGCACAAAAATTTGCAACTAAACAAAATTTTCCTCCCTACTTTTCCTATGTTGATTAGACTTACTTACATGCCCTGCTGAAAAGTAGTGCTTCAGATTTTGATATGTGAAAACACTTTAAGCTTTTTAAATAAAACGATTGTTATTAGTATTCTACAACTTTATTCTGCCTGTCTCCATATTTATTTCTCAACAGTCAGCCTAGCGACAAACATATTTTTCCCAATGAGACGCCAATTTGGTGATACTGTCACTGTAGAATGTTTGACTTTGTTGACGGCATTACAACCTCACCTCTGCTTGCACTGGTTCATTAGAACCAAAATAAAGTCTTTGAAGCTGTTGTTTCTGTTTTGGAAACAGATGAAAATCAGATGGGGCAAAGTAGGGGGATTGATAACAGTGAACCCAAGGCATCAGATTGTTGCAGTGCTCATGTGTGGTCAAATTCTTTGAATTCAAACTCGATTACAGCATGCTGTTTCTAAAGCACTGACATAGTTATGTTACACACCACTATGTTGCACACTGCAGTTCGGAGCCCTCTAATGGCAGAAGGCTGTAAATATGTAGACATGAAGAATAAAAATGTGGAATGTTAATAATGGTCGTTTTATTTAAAAAAGCTTTGACTTCTCACACAAAAAAATTGAAGGCCCTCATACGCATGGTACTGCCTCTTCAGACAGACGACATCAAGGTTGAAACGTAACTCTTCTCTGGTCACTATATTGAAATATTTACCCATGAGTATATTCCCAGAGCTGATACTCAACTGTGGTTAAAAGTTAGAGAACAGCAAT
Source organism: Schistocerca cancellata (assembly GCF_023864275.1). NCBI lineage: Eukaryota > Metazoa > Arthropoda > Insecta > Orthoptera > Acrididae > Schistocerca > Schistocerca cancellata. The sequence goes on along the minus strand of NC_064626.1, from coordinate 750,503,019 downwards.
AATTAAAAACAACTTGTCCTTAGCTGCAGTGTCTAGGGGAAATAATTCTGTCTTCATCTTATTAATCGCCCTGGGTTATTTCATTAGATTAAAGCATGTATCTTCCATTTTCATTTATATATTCTAAAAGAGTAACTCTTGTGCAGTAAAAGCAAATGTTGACAATCTAATCAAAACCAATACACAAAAATGCACTGCATTTCACATGGTCTGACAAGAATGTGATGCTAAAAAATCACCAGCACAATTCACATGCTTGGTGAAAAAAAAAGAAATCAAGATAATTTAACTATGAACTACTAGCAAAGAAGTACGAAACTAAACTGTCTTAATAACTGTACTACACTGAATTCTGGCATACATTTTGCAATAGTTATAACCTATGTAAGCCCATCAGAACATTCTGGAAGCCCCCATTGTCATTAATTATTATGCTGACATCCAGTTTTCATATTAGTGAAAATTTAGACATTATATCATTTGTGGAAAAGTTAAAGGACAAAAACGGTTACAAGAAATATGTTAAAGATCTCAAATTGAAGCCAACTACATTTTCATAAAATGAAATAATAAGTGATAATCTGGAACCACCTGAACAAAATTTCATGATTTGTGTGATGTGCATGTTTTGAACAAATTACATGATGAAACCTGTGGAGATCTGTAGTTAACCTGACTGTCACCTAAGAAGTCATAGCAAGTGAAGAATGACTTTATTGATCACAATGTAGACATGACACGTTTTGGAATTATTTCCATCTTCAGAAATCTGAGTGCAAAGTTAGCACAAGGCCAAGTGCATTACCAGTTGTGCATGTTACATGACAGACTACCTGTCCTCTCATATTTCATGTACAATGGTAATGCTCTTGTGCTTGAGCTACCTTTGCACTTGGATTGCTGAAGATTGAAATAATTCTTAAACGCATCTTAGCTACTTAGTGATCAGTAGCTATTCTTCACCAGCTGTATAACTTTTTATATGACATAGCCAGCTTAACTACAGATCAACACATATTTTCTAGAAAGATCGTTAGCCTCCTATATGACTTCGTCACACCTTTATTAAGTGATGAAACATTATGTTCTTCTTCTTCTTTTTCCTCTTGTGCCTTCGTCCTGTACTGGTGCAGTGTTGGCATGGTTATTAATTGATGTGGCATGGTTAGTTTAAGGGGTGGCTGGGTGCCCTTTGTTGTTCATGTGAAAGTGGGCAAAAGTTTCAGAAATAATTGCAAATTTGGTATCAGCTTGGTATTCACCTATTGGAATACAGGAAACTGCTGGGACTCTGCTGGGCAGTTTTGATCCAGGATCAGCACACCTCCCTGTCCCAGAAGCAGCACTTTACATGCACAGCTGTCCGAGGAGGTAAATGATGAAAAAAATTACTCTGTCTTCAATGTTATGTTCCCACTATACGGCCTCTGGTAGCCAAAGCAGAGCCTAATGTTGTGTGCCTTTTCTTTAAGCTTGCAGCAGTTAACTTGTTAAGGGATGACCAACTTTCTGAAATGGTATGTAACTTGCAAAAATTTTCTCGTTAACTATGAATTAAAATATCATTGCTGACAATGCTCCAATATACTATGGAGTGCTTCCTCAAAACCTAAGCATTGCATGTTTCTAAACTAAAAGATATCAAAAATTTCAAAGTCAAGTTGTAATGAACAGTGCATATAATGAACTGTTCATTTTGTGTAACTTGCCTAAATTTTGGTACATTGTAAGGTTATTCTGGCATAGTTAAGGAAGTTAATGGTTCTCATCTTGTTACTTCGAAACCACATTCAAAGGCAGGATTGTAAATGAAATAAAACATTTAACACTAGAAGAATGTTTATTACCGACATCAGTGTAGAGTCTTGACAGAACTGAGATCTCCTAGACAGAGAGGGCAGCTATTTATGCAAATATGGAATATTCAAAGTATGTAAAGAACCTTCCACCAATTATAAATCATAAATAACTGTTGGTGTTCGGGTTTGAAATGGTGACCCGCAGCACAGCAGGCAGTGACACAAACAACTACACTGCATGCACCACAGCTTGTGGCGTTGTTCCCTCTACTGGAGAAACATCAACCTCCTGTTTCAGAAGTTCTCTTTGGAGTTGACTCCTTCACCCTGTAAGTAGATCTTGACAATGGTCCACCATATGGTGGTGCTGGTCGATCCTCGTGTTGTTACATTCCCTTCACTATGATGAACATCAAACTCTTGACCATAGTAGGGCTTCATACAGACGATTGGTCATGAGGGATATGATATCACCCAATACAGTGCTTCAGTAATTTTTCAATACTTACAATTTCTGCACAACATAATCATCTGCGCCAAATCTCTTGGGCTGTATCTCACTGGCTGGTGCTGATGTTATATAGTGCTCTTTGTTTTTCTTGTGGAGTCCAGAGTCCATATGCAAGCCACCTGCCTTGGTTCTTCTGCCCTGGCAATGAAATTTTTCATATAGTCATCCTAGTACATCCACTTGAAATGGGAACAGGGTGTCCATTGTGGTTCTGGTCTTGCAGCCATAGAGCAGAGAGAACAGTATGAAGCCTCCACTTTCTTGCTTTGCTGTGTTTTATGCAAATGTTATGAGAAGCAGTACTGTATCACAATCTCTCTCTTTGACGTCAACATACATAGAGTTCATATCTGCCAATGTCTTATTAAAGCACTCTTTGAGGCAATTCATCTTTTGATGGTAGGCAGTTGTCATTCTGCAGGTGATGTAACAGCATGAAATTATCTCTGGCTGGTTTGCTTGAAAATGATGTCTCTTACGTGAATTTCAGAGTTTCCAGAGCTTTGGCAGCATAGTAGCTACATAGTGGAGACTATTATCTATCGATTCCCATTTATTGACTTCCTTCCCAAGAGGCCTATTGCAGTCCAAGGAAAAGGTGTTGCTGGAGGCATGGTAAGTACTAGATGCTCCAGAGATAATCAAATCATATGGTTCTGTTGTTGGCATTCCTTACAGTGGCTCACACACTGTCTTAACATATTGGTAGAGACCTGGCCATTGATATCTGTGCTTGGTTCTGTCTAAAGTCTCCAAAAATCCTATGTGACCAAATGTTGGAGAGTCGTGGAAATACTTCAGGATCACAGGCCACATGTGAGATGGGATGACAAGCAACTATTTCTGTCCCATTGGATATTTTCCCCTTAATAATGTTCCAGTTATCAACCTGAATACTCCTTTGGTTGGTTCTTCATTCTTCAAAGCTTTTGTGGTTTTCACCAGTGCTGAATTTTCACTCTGTTCAGCGGCAGTGTCATTTAGTACAGCTATGACTGAGATTTCATCCATGTTGCTGTATGACACCAAAGGAGACCTTGAAAGGCAGTCAGTGTGTCCTTGTGTTTGAACCTGTTTCCATGTATTGTTGTGACAGTATACTCCTGGAGCCTCAATGTCCATCTTGCAGGCTAATAATCCAGCATAGAGAGGTGATCTGTCACAACAGTGAATGGCTTGACAAATAAATATGGCCAGAACTTGATAATGGTCCAAACAATTGCAAATTACTCTTTCTTGGTTGTAAAGTAGTTCATCTTAGAATTTGCGAATACTGTGGAGGCGTAAGCAGTCACCTTTTCAGCACACTTGTGAATTTGTGTTGGAACTGCCAATATACCAAAACTGCAAAAGTTGTTGCAAAGCAAGTGCCTTGTTAAAGAAGTCCTTTACAAATCACTTTTAGTATGAGCACATTTTGAGGTAACTTCTCATGTCACAAATGTGCCAAGGAGTAGGAAAATCTGTGAGTGCTCTTATCTTCTCTGGATTGGGTGGACCCCATTGCCATTTCTAGGTGCCACAAAATATATATTTTTTTATGGGATGATGAAGAGGCACATTTTAGGATTCAGGCAGAGACCTGCAGTCTGAACGCACTTCAACATGGGTGTCAGCTAGCTTAGATATTCTTCAAATGTCTTCGTGGGGGAAAAATAATAATGTCATCCAGAGACAAAGACATGACGTCCATTTAAGGTATCAAAGCAGGGTGACCACTGTACATTGGAAGGTACCTAGAACACTACTTGTTTCCAATGGCATCACTTTGAATGCATAGACTTCCAGGAGTTATGGAAACAGTGTTATCCTCATCAGGCTTGTGAACATCAGTTTACCAGCAGCCCATCTGGATCTCTGTGGTTCAGGAATAGCCTGTGTCGGAAATGATGTGTGTCCTGTGTACGAAAGTACGAAGTACCCCTACACACTGAGCCAGATGGTACAACTGTCTGCCTGTAAATTCAAGTCAGTGTGAGTACATTTCCAGTAAACTGCATGTCCCAATGATCCATCAACTTCCCTCCTAACCAAAATGTCAAGAAAGGGAAAGCAAACATCCTCTTCCACCTCCATCGAAAAATAAATGTTGGGGTGGATTGTGTTCAGATGTTCTAAAAAGACATTCAAATTCTCCCTCCCATGAGGCCAAACAACATAAGTATCATCAACATATCTGAAGAAACAGGCGGGTTTCAAAGGAGCTGACTCCAATGCACATTCCTCAAAGTCTTCCATAAACAAATTTGCAATCACAGGAGACAATGAGCTACCTATTGCAACTCCATCTGTCTGCTCGTAATACTGGGCATTGAATAAAAAGTAAATGGATGTCATCACATGTCAAGTCAACACCAAACCTAACCTCAATTAACTGCAGTGAATCAGACAGAGGGACACGAGTGAAGAGAGAGACTACATCAAAACTTACTAAAATATCCGTCAGTCAACTGCATTCCCTCCAAGTGACATAACAAATCGATCATTGAGACATGCAGTTTACTGGAAACGCACTCGCACTGACTTGTATTTACTGGCAGATAGTTGTCAACATCTGGCTCGGCACGAAGGGGTACTTCGTACCTCGGTACACAGGCCACATGTCATTTCTGACACTGAAATTTTGCCAACTGAGCTAGCTCATCTTGAAGCCACATTTTGCCAGAATGATTATAGTGAAAGACAGATTGAATGTGCGTTGCCCTATCGACCAACTGGGCATCGGGTGACAGATGATGATACTGAGACAACACACAACTCTACTGCATTTTTGCCTCATGCAGGAAATGCTTCCAAAAAGATCAGTCGTATTTTATGGAAATAAGATGTGAAACGTGTTTTCTGACCTCCATCTAAAATTAGAGTGCTTTTTGGTTGTGTTAAGAATTATCTTGGTTTGCATCAGGTGGGTGTATATTGCATTCCTTGTAGGTGTGGCATGGCATGGCATACAGTGGTCAGACTATCAGAACCATGGAGGACCAATGTATTGAGCATAAATGGCACACACAATTACAGTAGCCAAGTAGATCTGCTATTGTCAAACAGTGTTTGGATTCTGGTCACCCTATGTTATATAACAATACTGAGATATTGTCATGCATGTCCAGCTATTGGGACAGTGTTATTAAGGAAGCTGTTGAGATTAAATTAGTGAGTAACCTTGTAAACATGGATGGAGGTTTTTCTTTAAACTCTGCTTGGAATCTCGCTCTCTCCCTTGTCAAAAAACAGAGGGACTGAGTCAATGTTTCTTCACCTGCTAGTTCGTAGTATTTCACTGTCAATATCTCGCACTGTTCATTGCAGTTTGTGCCTTGAAAATGGCGGCATGTACTCCCGCCAAAATATTGGTGGCCGCTGTAAATATTACCTCGCTGAATTCCTGTAAGTTGTTTGAAAATTGAATACGCCAGGAGAAACTTAGGTCTCACATTGTTTACTTCTACGAGGAGGAAATGTATCGGTGTTTACGAAAGTTGGATAAACTAAGTAGCTGTTGAATAAGACTGCAATGTGCTTTGTCGTTTTTATTGAGGTAGCGCAACAAAAATCGTGTCCCATTATTTGCCAAGGTTGTGCACAGTATTAATTCTCCTGCTGCCAATCGCATCAAGTAACGTGCTGGTTTGGCTCTTGTGCCTGAAAGGATTCATTTTACTCGTTGATGTTGGGATTCTGTTTCCTAAGAACTGTTTTATTTCCATTTAATGGTTACTTCAAAATGGTCTGATGTCACTTGGGATTAGTTGGACAGTGCCTGATGGACTAAAGTTGAGTGGGAATACAATTCTGTCACTGCTCGGCCTTTGGCAAAGTTTGAACGTTTCCATGACTCGGAGTCTGGTTGTATATCTCGATTTTCTGTGATAAACCTCACAGAGAAATCTTTTGACGATACAACCTTATCTGTGCTAACGAAAAGTTTAAATTTTGCAGCCACACTGAAGAGTTTGCCGGCAGTTGATTTTATTTGTTCAATTGAACAGGCAGTTTTCAAACTACCTCCTGGCACCGCAGAGGTGGTTAGGACGGATGCATGTCATGTGTTGACTAGGACTCGTCCACCCAAGAGTAATGAAACAGTAGCAGAGAGGACAGCTTTATGCTCTCTCAAACTTTATCATGACATTGTTATTTTACCTACAGACAAGGGCAATGCCACCGTTGTTTTAAACAAACAGGATTACGTGCAAAAGATGCAGTGTTTATTATTTGACTCAGCGTATTGCAGGATCGATGCTGACCCCACGAAAAGTGGTGAGAGAAAAACCAACAGCCTCCTGAAGAAAAGTGGTTTGTCGCAGGACACTATCAAGAGTTAACACCTATAGTGCTGTTCCCTCTAGGTTATATGGCCTTCCGAAGGTATACAAGGAAGGAGTTCCTTTCTTTCCTATGGTGAGCAACATCGGCACTCCAACATATCGTGTAGCCAAGCATCTTGCTTCTCTGTTAAGCCCACAAGCTGGTTGGTGTGAAATCATATCAGGAACTCAGTTGATTTCCTATGACATTTGGAGGGAATGCGGTTGAATGACTGATATTGTAGTATGTTTTGACGTGGCTTCTCTCTTCACTCGTGTTCCTCTCTGATTCGTTGCAGTTAATTGAGGTTAGATTTGGTGTTGAATTAACTAACCTCTTTTGACATGTGTTGACATCCACTTACTTTTTATTCAACGAGCAGACACATGGAGTTGTGATGGGTAGCCCATTGTCTCCTGTGATTGGAAGACTGCAAGGAACTTTTGTTGTTTAGCCTCATGGTAGGGAGAATCTGAATATCTTTTTAGGACATCTGAACTCAATTCACCTGAACATTCATTTTATGATGGAGGTGGAAGAGGATGGTTGCCTTTCCTTTTTTGACGTTTTGGTTAGGAGGAAAGTTGATGGATCATTGGGACATGCAGTTTACTGTAAACATACTCAAACTAACTTGTATTTACAGGCTGACAGTTGTTACCATCTGGCTAAGTGTGAAGGGGCACTTTGTACCTTGGTACACAGGGCAAATCTCATTTCCGACTCTGAGACTTTGCCAGCTGAGCTGGCCAATTCTGAAGCTACATTTTATCAGAATGGTTGTGCCTTACACAGGAAGTACCTCCACCAAGATCGGTCATATTTTGTGGAAATATGATGTGAAATGTGTGTTCCGACCTCATTCTAAAATTACAGTGCTTTTGGGTTCTGCTAAGGATGGTCTTGGTTTGCATAAGATGGGTGTATAACATTTTCCTTGTAGCTGTGGCATGACCTTCATTGGTCAGACTATCAGGACTGTGAAGGACTGAAGTAATGAGCATAAGCAGCACATATGATTACAGCACCCAAGTAGATCTGCTATTGCTTAACATTGTTTGGATCCTGGTCACCCTATGTTATATAACGATACCGAGATATTGGTATGCATGTCCAACTATTGGGATGGTGTTATTAAGGAAGTTGTTGAGATTAAATTAGGGAGTTACATTGTAAACCTTTGCTTAAACTCTGCTTGGAATCTTGCTCTCTCCCTTGTCAAAAAACAGAGGGACAGAGTAACCTTTCACTATTGATACCTCTGACCTTGGTCATCTTCAGAGAGAAAGAAAGAGAGAGAGAGAGAAAGAGAGAGAGAGAGTTACCTTCCCTGAATTACTCCAAGAACTGAGGTTTTAAATTTGCTTGTACATCGCCTGTCCGCTGCAGTTGTTGCCTTGAAAATGCCGGGGTGTACTCCCGTTGAAATATTGGTGGCCGCTGTAAATATTAACTGGTTGAATTCCCCTAAGTTGTTTGAAATTTGTATATGCCAGGAGAAACACAGGTCTGAAACTGCTCACAACATTGTTGTGTGTATTCGTTGGAATATCTTAGTCATTCTGGAGCTCTTCTCCCAGTCTGCAACTGCTTCTGGTGCTTGCAAGCCCACCTAACATTGTGATTACATTCTACGAAAACAACAAACTCGAAGGGCTGCATTCTGTCATTGATAGTTATTATTGTAATACATGTTCCTGTTGGCTGGACATTTTTCATCTGTGACCTCCAATCACTTTTGTATCACAGAGTGGTATCTTCTTTTGCTGATGATGAAAAACATCTGACATTACAGAAGCAGCCCCAAAGTCAAGTAGCACGCAGACTGGTTCACCACCTGTCACCTGGGTAATTGCCATCCATGAATGCTTTTCATATGTGGCGGCCCCACTTCCATAGATGGTTGCGTCACTTGGTTTTCCTGAATTTAGTGGCTACATGAGGGGCTGGTACCTATGTATGTAGATGGAGAATGGCTTTGGCGTACTGAGGAGTGACCAGTATGAACTTCGGCCAATTTTTGGATCACTTGTAGTGCATTGAGTAAGTCAGGACAAACGAGAAACCTTGTACTGTGATCTGTGAATCCATTGCAGAGCTGTCATAATGTCATAAAACTTAGCATCAATTTGTGAATTGTTCTGAAGGTTCACTTTGAAAATCCCATCAGGGAAAACATCTGAGCAAACAAAGGCGTTCTTCCACTCGGATCCATCCATACAAACAATAATAAAATTGCAGTACATATTGCATACATGCAAATTGGAAAAAAAAACAGTTGTAAAAAAAAACAATGTGGAGTATAAGTTTTCTCGTACTGCATCAAGCTTAAAATCACTTTGGGCCTCTGAAGGCTCAAAGGCCGGCGATTGTTCTGTCCCTGAATGTGTATTCAATGTCTGATATATAGTATATATCCTGAATGGCTTGGTCGATTGGGTCAATCCCTGAATTTCCGCTCTACATCTACATCTACATTTATACAAGCCACCCAATGGTGTGTGACGGAGGGCACTTTACGTGCCACTGTCATTACCTCCCTTTCCTGTTCCAGTCGCGTATGGTTCACGGGAAGAATGACTGCTGGAAAGCCTCCGTGCGCTCTGAAATCTCTCTAATTTTACATTGGTGATCTCCTCGGGAGGTTTAAGTAGGGGGAAGCAATATATTCGATACCTCATCCAGAAACGCACCCTCTCGAAACCTGGACAGCAAGCTACACCGCGATGCAGAGTGCCTCTCTTGCAGAGTCTGCCACTTGAGTTTGCTAAACATCTCTGTAACGCTATCATGCTTACCAAATAACCCTGTGACGAAACGCGCCGCTCTTCTTTGGATCTTCTCTATCTCCTCTGTCAACCCGATCTGGTACAGATCCCTTCACTGATGAGCAATACTCAAGTAAAGGTCGAACGAGTGTTTTGTAAGCCACCTCCTTTGTTGATGGACTAAATTTTCTAAGGACTCCCCCAATGAATCTCAACCTGGCACCCGCCTTACCAACAATTAATTTTATATGATCATTTCACTTCAAATTGTTCCGTACGCATACTTCCAGTTAATTTACAGAAGTAACTGCTACCAGTGTTTGTTCCATTATTCTATAATCATACAATAAAGGATCCTTCTTTGTATGTATTCACAATAATTTACATTTGTCTATGTTAAGGGTCAGTTGCCACTCCTTATTCGCTGCAGATCTTCCTGCATTTCGCTGCAATTTTCTAATGCTGCAACTTCTCTGCATACTACAGCATCCTCTGTGAAAAGCCACATGGAACTTCCAACACTATCTACTACGTCATTTATACATATTGTGAAAAGCAATGGTCCCATAACATTCCCCTGTGGCATGCCAGAGGTTACTTTAACGTCTGAAGATGTCTCTCCATTGAGAACAACATGTTGAGAACAACATGCTGTGTTCTATTTGCTAAAAACTCTTCAATCCAGCCACACAGCTGGCCTGATATTCCATAGGCTCTTACTTTATTTATAAGGCGACAGTGCAGAACTGTATCGAACGCCTTCCGGAGGTCAAGGAAAAGGCATCTATCTGGGAGCCTGTATCTAATATTTTCTGGGTCTCATGAACAAATAAAGCGAGTTGGGTCTCACACGATCGCTGTTTCTGGAATCCATGTTGATTCCTACAGAGTAGATTCTGGGTTTCCAGAAATGACATGATACACGAGCAAAAAACATGTTCTAAAATTCTGCAACAGATCGATGTCAGAGATATAGGCCTATAGTTTTGCATATCTGCTCGACAACCCTTCTTGAAACTGTGCTCTTTTCCGATCATTTGGAACCTTCCTTTCCTCTAGAGACTTGGGGTACATGGCTGTTAGAAGGGGGGCAAGTTCTTTTGCGTACTCTGTGTAGAATCGAATTGGTATGCCGTCAGGTCCAGTGAACTTTCCTCTGTTGAGTAATTTCAGTTGCTTTTCTATTCCTTGGACACTTATTTTGATGTCAGCCATTTTTTCGTTCGAGTGGGGATTTAGAGAAGGAACTGCAGTGCGGTCTTCCTCTGTGAAACAGCTTTGGCAAAAGGTGTTTAGTATTTCAGCTTCACGCGTGTCATCCTCTGTTGCAATGCCATTATCATCATCCCAGAGTGTCTGGATATGCTGATTCGATCCACTTAATGATTTAACGTAAGACCAGAACTTCCTCGGGTTTTCTGTCAAGTCGGTACATAGAATTTTACTTTCAAATTCACTGAACGCGTCACGCATAGCCCTCCTTATGCTAACTTTGACATCTTTTAGCTTCTCTTTGTCTGAGAGGTTTTGGCTGTGTTTAAATTTGCAGTGAAGCTCTCTTTGCTTCCGCAGTAATTTCCTATCTTTGTTGTTGTACCACAGTGGGTTTTTCCCGTCCCTCACAGCTTTACTCGGCACGTACCTGTTGATTGCCTTGAACTTTTTGTCAGTGTCGGAACAGGAATTTTCATTTTGATCTGTTAGGCTCAAAGCTCGTGTGGACCACTGCACTACATGACTGGGGCGGTGCCCAAATTTTCACGACTCCTCGAGCCAGGAGGCAGTGCTGGTGAATCCAGATTGGTGGTTCACCAGCCTCTGCATACAGACTGAACTGGGTTGGTCCGAAAGGCTCCAGTTGGTATCCTAAAGCCCTTATGGTGGACAGTGTCAACATCTTCAGATAGGAAATAAGGGCTGATGCATAAACCACTCTGCTGTGATTTGACAAATGCCTTATAAAACTGCAGAAGGCAGGGCCTGTCAGCTACCCACATCTTTCTGCTGAGGCATTTTAAAATATTCAAAGATCTGAAGCCCTTGTTTCACATGTCTTTCAACTGGGGAAGCCAGGTTAATTTAGAGTCAACAAGTAGACCCAAGAAGCGCATAAAGTCCTTAAAATATAAAATATTGTCTCCCCCCCCCCCCTTGTGACTTCTGGTTGGTTAAAACTTCAATGAGCATGGTTAAAATTGATGCACATAGTCTTCTCTAGTGAGAACCAAGAACTAGTTTTATTGGTCTAAGCTTCCACTCTCCTGATGGTCAGCTGTAGCTGTTGCATTCTCATAATAAAATTGTAGGAAGAGTAGAGGATTCCGAAGTAAACCACAACGACCATTTGACAGGGCCCTTTACAGCAACTGCAAACAGTGTGACACTACACATGCTGCCTTGGGGGACCCCATTCTCCTGAACATGGTAATCAGGCACAGTATCACCAATGTGATATCAAAATCACCGATCCTTGAGGAGGTACTGGATATGAAGCGACAGACTTTCATGAATCCCTATTAGTGAAGGTGACGAAGGACGCTCTATCTCCAAGTGGCGTTGGATGCTTTTTCAAAGTCAAAACACACGTCAGCCAACTGGTTTCAGCTTTAAAATGGGCTCCTGTATCACTGTCTCCAGTACAATTAAGTTATCAAGAGCAGAACGATACTGCCTAAAACTGCACTTGGAATGGCAGTGGTGATCTCAGGATCCGAGAAACCAGATGGAGGCAGTGGTTGACCGTGTGCTCGGGTCTTACCCACACAATTTGTAGGGGCCTCACTCTGGTAACTGAATCTGATCCCGCCCTGGAACACAGTCTCTGGCCACAGAGGGAGCTAATTCCAAACCACACATGTAGAATGGAAGATTGTAAACCTCATAACATAAGAAGTGAAGCCTCCTTGTTTTCAAAACACCTGGAATGCAGGAGTTTGTCTGGATGAGGCAGTGACAGGAAAAAAAGTTCAGCTAAAACCTAAACCATGTCTTTAGGTACATCCACAAAGACTCCGTTTCTCAACAAGGTTGTAAGGGGATGTGGGCTGCCCTTGCCTGAAATCCACTTTATTGAGTCCCAAACTTGGGCAATGTAATAAGTCAAGAATTCCTTCCAGGAGTTTCTCTTCCGTTCTTTTATCACTGGCCTCACTTGGGCCCTCAAAGACCTGAAGACACGAAGGCTAAAGGCGACCCTGTAGCTATGAAAACTGTTGTATGACCAGAGCTCAAAATGCAGATATTCTCTCAATGGATGAGGCACTTGATAGTTTGAAATGTGGAATGAGTGATAACCAGGCCCCACAGCATATTGAATTCACCTGTGAGGAGGAATAGGTGTGGGAGTGTCCGAAAGATTCTGTCAGTGCACCTGTACCCATAGGATCATGAGGTGGAAGATATAAAGGTCACGCTGTATTTTAATCAGTGTGAGAACTTCTACTGCTATTGTTTGCATGATAATGGTAAGAGGGAAGTGGGGTAGAGGCATCGATCATTGATGAAAACAATCATTCTGCCCTTAGGCATGCCTCCAGTAACATTGTCCTTCCTGTAGGGCTGGTAGCCCATTACTGCAGGTGTTGGTGACTTCAAATTGAGTTTCTTGTAAGCAACTGCAAAAACAGTCTCTCCAGGGCCAGGAGATCGGTATTCATATAAGATCCACTGCAACATAGAAATCACTGTGGAAGCCATTGATTAGCGATGGTTGTCCTTGTCCTCCTTCCTTGGCAGTGGTGATTTACTGGAGGTCAGGGGAACATTCAGACATTGTGTGACTCTGGTTCCTCTATGTGGATACTAGTATAATCACCACCAGAAAGGAAGACGGCTTGTTAGGCCCATGGTTTAGCTGCCACTAAGTTTTGTGTTGTTTTTTCCTTACTTTGGGAGTAGTTTCTTGTATGGATAGAGAGCACAATGTATCTGATGGCTTGCAGCGATGTGTGGCCGAAGTCCTGGGTACTTTGTTGATGGCTTGTGAATCATTTCGGACTCAAGTGTAGGTCCCACCCCACAGGTACAATGACAAGTGCATGTACTTGAATCTGTGGTCTGGGTTTGTGTTTTTAATGGCTGGCTTCTTAAGGGCCATTGCAAAAGAATTAGCAACACCAGATGTTGCATTGCTTTGCAACTATTTAGCTTCACCATAGGGTATGCATCATGTGACCTTTTCTTTCTTAGCTGCAAGCCTCATAGTTCCTGCCCCGATACTGGGTGGTCCCCCAAGCAGTTTTATAGGAAGTGTACTACAGTCGCCTGACTCGTGAGCTGATGCTCCTTAATTTCCATACACAGCCCTCCCATTACATGTCATTGTGGTATGGCCTTATCTTTTTCATGTGAGGCATTAAATTGTGTTGAGGACAAATGGTTGAACATCAACATAGATATACCCTGCAAAAATATGTTCAGGTAATTCCACAATGTTGAAGTTTTTCCAATGTGCCACCAATATTATTCCATTCTTCACATGACTCTTCAGGGTCCATCTCCATTATATTGGAGCAGGTAACAACACATTACCTAAAGGTGAGGATGTTATTCAACTCTGCCCCAACAGGGTAGTGACCTAAGGCCTTGCGTACCACTTGGTTTCACATGGCAGCTTTGACTGAAAGTGTTGGGGCAGACTAGAACTCTGTTGCTATAATTCTGAGATCGACTTTTTGGCCAGAATAAGCTCTCTTTGTTGGGCTGGTATAGGTATTACATGATGGTACATCTGCCCCAGCAGAAGCATGAAAGAATTGAGGTCACTCAATAGGCATCCCACGAGCCACAATGGGAAATATCGACTCAGACACAGCCCTGAAATTGGTAAGCAAGCCTTGTACAACTGCGATGGCAGGAGCCTCAGAGGTTGCCGCTAGAAATTGTTTTACCTCAACAGCCATTTGCTTCATCAGAACAGAGCACACCTGGATGTTGAAGCTAGTTTTATTTTTTTATAGAGATGTTTGCCTACCACACAGTGAACCCAAGGCCCCCATTCTACAAAGCACTCTGTATGTATGACTGGAATTTTGCCATCCTGTTGTTCAGTTGTTATTCTAGGGAGGCTTACTGTTGAGTGGCAGTTCCATCTATTGAGCTGGTCTGTGTCATCCAAGTAAAAGTGTACATCATGACATCCCACTGTTGTATTTGGTGACTTGATTGAATCCTTTCAGCCACTTTATCAGGTCTTGACCAGCATCTTCAGAAAACACTAGAGGATGCCTGATATGCAGGTGACTTACTGCTTTCTTGAAATCCATATGTATTGGGAACAATGGCTGCATGTATTCTGGTTCCTGTTCTCATAGGTGACAGCTTTTATGTTGCATAATTGCAGCCGGTGTGATGGAGATGCACTGGAATACACAGTGCCTCCATTGAACAATGTTACATGGAACACCAATCGATTACAAATCAAAAGGCAGGATTGTCAATGAAATGCAACACTTTGTTCCAGAGCCAAGTTTATTACTGTCACCAATGTACAGGCAGAACAGAAGTGACTTCGTAGGCAGAGTGCAGTTATTTACACAAACATCAAATATTTCAAGAACATTCCACAAACGATAAATATTTAATAATTACTGGTGGTCAGGTTTGAAGTGACAACCTGCAGTGAGCCAGACTGTGACACTATAACAACACTACACTGTGTGCGCCACGTATAGGTAACAACAACAAAAATTTGGCCACTACACAAAAGGCAGAAAATTTGGACCATTTGGCAACAGTGGCACAAAAACCGGTTCAGGGTGTGACATCAGAGGAAGTGAGTCACTAACTAAGGAAATGATAAATGATGCTCACTATAACTGCCCATGCGGGCACTCCAGGAGCCTGCTGGCTAAGAGACAGATATACAAACTGACTAAACATCCAAAAAGGTGCAACAGCAAGTGGATACCAAAATATATGTGCCCTGGATGCTATAAAACTTAAGAACTATATATATAATCATATCATATTCCCATTGACTGTAAAAATTGACATCTGCAACTTTTGTCTTTCAGACATTTTCAAGTCTGACATG
The DNA here is from genome assembly GCF_023864275.1 of Schistocerca cancellata. Lineage (NCBI taxonomy): Eukaryota > Metazoa > Arthropoda > Insecta > Orthoptera > Acrididae > Schistocerca > Schistocerca cancellata. The sequence goes on along the minus strand of NC_064626.1, from coordinate 750,487,599 downwards.
CTGAAGTGAAGTGTATCTACACTTTGGTCTTTATTTTAGCTTTTGCAGTACCGCTTGAGCGTGGCCGAAATTGCAATTGTGAAATTCATAATTCCTACAGTCAACATCAAGTGTAATTTCCTCAAGAAAAAAAATAATAATAATTAAATAAATAAATTCTACTTGAGTGTGAACCCTGACCCTGAGAAGTTTTTAAGAATGCATTTATAAAGGCTCAGTATCTACTGTTTCCACTTATCTGTTCAATTGGAAATAAATAAAAATGAGTGTCGTATTATGCCTACAGGTTTGTTGCTAAAATCTAATATGTTCATCTTTTACAAACTGAAATTATAACTTTGCAGCTTAATGTGATTCGTCAATTTCTCCAGGTGTATTTAATGACGAAATAAATCTTGGGTGAACAGCCTGGTGTGAGTGTACAAAGGACACAGTATTTCGGCAATCTACCTTGTTGCCATCATCAGGTGTGGCGTGTACTGCCAAGGGACGGCAGGTGTGAGGTATATATCACCTCCGCCGTCCACATCGGGGTTCGACGCCCGGCTTGTGGCGCAGCCTCTGTTTGTTCCCTCATAGCTCCGTGCCCAGGGAGGTTGGCCAGCGGCGTTTTGGAGGTTCCTCCACCCTGCCCTCGAAGTCAGTACATTCTGGGATATTTCTATCTTCTCCTTAATCCAGATAATGGCAGGTTCCCAAGCTTGGTTAAGGGAATAGCCACTGTCACGATACAGTTCAGGTTCTCTTACTCTGATCTCTATAGCTTCTTTGATGATACAATCACAATATTTCAAAATCTTGTCATAATCCATGCTGTGAAGTCCTGACAGGCCATGATTGGCGATTGCAGACTTATTAGGCTGTTGCAATCTCGTGTGCCGTTGGTGTTCACGGCATCGGTCTTCAATGGTGCGAATTGTCTAACCTATGTATTCTTACCGCATTGGCACGGTATTTTGTAAATCCCGGATTTACGTGAACCAAGGTCTCCTTAACACTTCCAAGAAGTGCTCTGGTTTTAGTTGGAGGGCAGAAGACTATTTTTTACTTGCTGTTTGCATAAAATGCGTCCAACTTTCTCCGATAAGGCCCCACAAAATGAAATGAACGCCAAGGCTGACCCTACCGAGAGGGTCTAAAGGAAAACTTTGGAACTTCTCAAAGATTCCGGCTTACCTGAAGAGGTCACAAAGAAGTTACGATCTAGGGCCCCTGTTCCTCTGAGGCTGTACGCTTATCGAAAGTCCACAAGGAACACATCCCTTTACGTCCTATTGTCAGCAATATTGGTGCCCCTACGTATCCTCTGGGCAAGTACCTCAAGGAGCTGCTTAGCCCTCGTGTGAGGACATGCCCACACCATATCCATAACTCTTGGGACACATCAACCACCTCACGATTAAGTAATCTGACATACTTGTGAGCTTCCCTGTTCACTAGGGTTCTTACCTGACACTCTGGAACTCATCGGCTGTAAATTTGATGAGAAAACCACCAATCTGTTCAGACTTGTTCTAATGTCAACATATTTTCTATTTGACAGTGACTACTACGAGCAGACCGAAGGCACCCCCCCCCCCCCCCTCTCTCTCTCTCTCTCTCTCGTGTCAGCGCATCTAAAACCTACCTGTTTCTTCAGATACATGGACGACACATTTATTTGGCCATTTGGAAGAGAAAAGCTGACAGAATTTCTCACACATCTCAACTCAAGAAACGAGAATATCAAGTTCACCATGGAGGCAGAATTGGATGGGATGCTCCGCTTCCTGGATGTTCTCATCAAAAGACGAGATGACGGCAGGTTGGGGTACAGCATGTATAGAAAGAAAACTCACATGTTATACCTACACGGTGATAGCTGCCACCACCTTGCTCAGAAGAATGACGTGCTAAAAACTCTTGTACACAGAGCTCGCGCCCTCTCTGAAGAGGACAGTCTCCAACAAGAATTGGCCCATCTGAAGTCCATGTTTTTGAGGAACAGTTACACGGAAAGGCAAATCCAGGATGCTCTATGTTTGACACTGGCAACACAACTGGCGGAAACTAATGAAAAACCTGAGGTAAACATGGCCATGGCATTCATTCCATTTTGTGGGGCCTTATCGATAAAAGTTGGACACATTTTACGCAAATATCAAGTAAAAACAGTCTTCTACCCTCCAACTAAAACCAGAGCAATTCCTGACAGCGTTAAGGACGACCGGGGTTTACGTAAATCAGGGATTTACAAAATACCATGCCAATGCGGTAAGGAATACGTAGATCAGACAATTCGCACCATTGAAGACCAATGCTGTGAACACCAATGGCACCTGAGATTGCAACAGCCTAATAAGTCTGCAATCGCCGAGCATTGCCTGTCAGAACTTCACGGCATGGATTATGACAAGACCGAGGTCCTAACCCAGACTTTGAAATATTGAGACTGTATCATCAAAGAAGCTATAGAGATCAGGGTAAGAAAACCTGAACTGAATCATGACAGCGGCTATTCCCTTAACCAAGCTTGGGAACCAGCCATTACCCAGATTAAGGAGAAGATAGAAATATCCCAGAATGTACTACTCTGAGGGCAGGAGGAGGAACCTCCGAAACTTTGCCGGCAAACCTCCCTGGGCACGGACTTATGGGGGAACACTCAGACGCTGGGCCACAAGCCGGTCGTAGAACCCCAGTGCGAATGGCCGAAAGAGCACCCACGGCCTGGATGGTGGAGGGGAATCTGATATATACCTCACACCTGCCATTCCTTGGCAGTACATCAGAACACCAGATGATGGCAACAAGGTAGATTGCTGAAATATTGTGTCCTTTGTACAGTCGCACCAGGCTGTTCACTCGAGATTTATTTTGCAGGTTAATGCAAAAAAAAAAAACCCTACATAGGATGAGTGTACGATCTTGGAGAACACACTCTCATGTCAATTTTCTCTTAGCTTAATGGTCTGAGAACTGGAGTGGTGATCTAAAGATATATAGTTAACAAATTCTCTAGAAACAAAATTTAGAATTTTTACCCAAACTATGCAGTTGAGTGCGACAGTAATAAACTAGCTGGGCTTACTGTATGTAGGCTGCACTGTAATTCAAATATTGAAAACAGGAAAGATAAGATGTCATGAAAAAAAAAAAAAAAAAATTGAATTGCTACAATAAATTTTCAGTGAGTGATTCCTCAAACAAAGAGCTGCACTTGAATTTTTCCTTTCCATTTCAACATCTTCCCTCCCTAGCACTTTTACTCCACCTGCCCAACGAATAATAATAGCTATTTAGACTATAAGATGTTTAAGTCACATTTTTGTGTCCAGAAAATGAAGGTCAACTGTAGTTTCCAACTTTTGAATGTGAGTGTTGTTATTTAGAGCAGAGGTACGAAAGTCTCCTGAGGCAACTTCTGAAAGTGATGGTTGATGGATAATTATATAATTCAAAGTAGAGTGTCTGGAGAATTACAAAGAACTGATGCTATTAATAGAAGGCAACCTTATTATGTAAATAACTATGGGTCAGATGATTCTCAAAAATAAAATGAACTATATAGTTTCAGTGGGAATTGAGGGTTTTTTTTTTTTTTTTTTTTTTTTTGACTATTGCATTTTGTAGTGAACATTGATCCTGAGAATTTTGATGACACAGTGTTCTGTACCTTTCCAGTAAAGTGATACAAAATAGGAACTTAATGGGGTGTATTCAGATTGCTGCAGGTCTGGTGACCTGCATCTATTTTAACTACTTTAACAACCACATGTTGGGATTTGATTAGAATCTGCCAGTAAAATTTTTCTCTTATAGGGGATATTGCACACCTGATAGCAACATGGACTGGGTTGACGATTGCCACTACAACCAAGAGCTGTGAAAGTAAGAAAACGGGCATTAACAGATATGTTTGCCATTTAGGTATAAATATACATTCGACACCTAACAGATGCAAAGAACTTTGAAGCCTAAATGTGTAATCTGCGTCAGTCACATTCCTTAAAGTCAGCTTATTAATGACTACCTTTGGGTCAGTATTTGTCATTCCCTTATGTTATATTTATGTGACCCCAATTTTTCAGTTAAAGTAATAGTGTCATGAGACAGGCTGATGTTCCCACGACCTAGCTTTTAGTCTGGGTTTGATCATGTTTATTACTTCACGGATTGAATTCAAATGATCAGCATTTCAACTATATTCCTACATCAGAGTTTGGCTAAAATAGAGATAGATATTCACATAACATTGTGTTAAGCCCAGCAACATAATATTCAATCAATCCACTTGCTGGGGGGTTCAAGGTGATAGAGAGTGTCTGAAACTATTGTTTATCAACTCCACAGCAAGGTTTTTGTCTGCTAATATGAAATTAAGTATTCTACCCATTTAAAATGGTGTTTCGTGCCACTCTGTAATCAATCAAATTATTTATTGACATGAACTTATATTTTGTTGGTTGCAGCTAGTATTAACAAGTGTAAAAATCTAGGTATGTTTTAGGTTTTTCACCTTCAGATCTACAAGGGACTGTCGTTGAGATTATCAGAAGAATTAGGATGCAAAGGTTTTCTTCAGATTTCCAGTTTGAAGATGATATTGGGATCAGCATGCTCAATAGCACAGTTATCAAAGCCTTGCAAAATATGAGTTAAACGTTTGCTGAAAATGGCTCGTGGACACACATTAGACACTAAAGACTTTCTCGCAATAAAAGAGAATGTGGCTGCTTATCAGTATATTTAAAATGTTCTTTTAGAATTCGCCGATCAGTTGCAAAATTTTTATTTATTTAAACCGTTTTACCATGGTTTTAATATTTATAAAAAAATCTTTTTCAGAAGTAAATAGTGACAAACTGGTTTAAATGTTGTGGCAGAACTACATTAAAATATAGCCTAAAGGGCATATCTCTGCAACAACATGTAACCCAGTTGTTAACAATTTCCATCTGAAGACATTTTTATGAACGTTGAAACCATGGTAAATAGGTTCAATAAACCTTCCATTTTGCAACTGATGATTAATTCTGCTAGATTTCGTCCTACGGTTGCTGCTCCAGCCATGTACAAAATTTTAAAACAAAGTGTATAATAAAAACGTGCAAGGTGGCATATATGTCTACATGGAAATTCATGCCCTCAAATTTCACACAGACTGCAACTTACTTTCTGTCTCCTCTTACGATGCCTTCGAAACAAATTCTTCTACTTGGTTTTAGTGGGCGCAGTTACAGGATACCAACCTGTAGCCAAGGTAGCTAAGTGAAGGAGCTGCTACCTTTAGGTTTCCCAGCACACCTGTTTTTTAATTTTCGACACGTCTCCTTTATCTGGCTGCTGTCATTGAGGATATGGATCCATCTCACCAGGTGTTTTAGTACTGTATGTCCTTTCCAGGTTTTATCAAGGTTATCTCCTCTAAGAGGTCCGGCAAGTTTCCATACGATGTGGAATGCTCTTCGTCAGCCTCCTGTCTACGTGACTGTTAAGAAGGCCCTGCCAAAGGCTTAATCTCCCAGCATAGTCCCAGATCACGGAGTGCACAAACCACCTCACCACTAAAGTGGCAGTGCTCAAGGAGGTATAATACTGAAACTTCCTGGCAGATTAAAACTGTGTGCCCGACCGAGACTCGAACTCGGGACCTTTGCCTTTCGCGGGCAAGTGCTCTACCAGTGAGTCGTGCTTCGTTAGCTCAGTTGGTAGAGCACTTGCCCGCGAAAGGCAAAGGTCCCGAGTACGAGTCTCGGTCGGGCACACTGTTTTAATCTGCCAGGAAGTTTCATATCAGCGCACACTCCGCTGCAGAGTGAAAATCTCATTCTGGAAACATCCCCCAGGCAGTGGCTAAGCCATGTCTCCGCAATATCCTTTCTTTCAGGAGTGCTAGTTCTGTAAAGTTTGGAAGGTAGGAGACGACGTACTGGCAGAAGTAAAGCTGTGAGTACCGGGCGTGAGTCGTGCTTCGGTAGCTCAGTTGGTAGAGCACTTGCCCGCGAAAGGCAAAGGTCCCGAGTTCGAGTCTCGGTCGGGCACACAGTTTTAATCTGCCAGGAAGTTTCATATCAGCGCACACTCCGCTGCAGAGTGAAAATCTCATTCAGGTATAATACTGTCGTAGAAGAAGCTGAGTAGAACTGTGGTGTAGTTGTTATGATACTTAACTGTTGCACGGAGGGTCGTAAGTTGAAAATTAACCTGGGCTGTACAATTTTAATTTCTATATTAGGTTAGAGTACATTCTGGAAGTATCCACAAATGTAAAGAATCACTGCACTGGAATATTCTGTAGCTGTACATATATACTGTATGTGTTTTGGCCGGAGGCAGTTCGCTCTGCACTCTTGTATGTGCAAGTGCTGAATAAACCTTTGTTAAGTGAAGTTAGTGTTCGTCATTCAGCTACTTACACCTTCTTCTTCATGGCATTATTCTGGTGGAGGCGCTGGGTATTGGAACTTGTGATAGTGTACATTTTTTTTCGACGAGACAGTGGCTCCTATCAGGCCATGGCAGAGCTGCTGTTTATATGGCGAGAAACCCGAGTTCAAGCCGTATTCAACAGATTGCAATTTATCCGAGACAGAAAAAGAAGAGGATGTTACAATGACAGCAACTGTGTGCCACCAAATGAGACATCCTTCCGGGTTCTCTGGTGACAATGGCCAAGATCCGAGCAAGTGGTTGAAGGTATTTAACAAATGGGATGACACCGTGTGTTTGGCTAACTTATTTTTCTACTTGGAGGGCACTGCCAAGCAATGGTATGAGAACAATGAGGAAAAGTTCGCAAGCTGGGAAGTATTCCGGCGACACACAACGACAGAAGTGCAAGGCTGAGGATAAATTGAAGTGCAGGACACAGCGTCCAGGAGGAACCACAGCATCCTACATTAAAGATTTCTTGGAGCTGTGTAAAATAGTGGATCCTAGAATGAAGGAGGAAGATAAGGTTGCACATATCACGAAGGTTGTTGCTGAGGACATATATCAAGCCCTACTCCTGAAGGAGGTTTCGACAACAGACGACTTCATAAAATGGTGTCAGTATACCGAGACAATGCATCAAAAAAGAATTACCCGCAAGAAGTTTGAATGGCTTCCAAACGTCGTATCGATGTCTGTGATGGAGGAAGCAACTGATTTCACAAGTGTTTTTCGTCAGATAGTGAGAGAGGAAGTTCAGAAGGCACTTGGATTGCATAGCGAGCAAAAAACTGAGACGCTTCAAGAGGTCATAAGAGAGGAAGTGGAACAGACATTGAACCCAATCCCTCATCCTTCATTTCCCTTTAAAACGGTGAAAAGATCAAGACCCAGGCGAAGTTACGTTCCTACAATGTTGCACGAAGAACCTGTTTGGACACCAACGAAGACTGACGTCTGGAGGACCCAGGATAACCAGCTAGTATGTTTCCACTATGGACGACCGGGACATGTGGTGCACTATTGTCAAGGAAGTCTGCGGATATTTGATCGTGCCTGTGCCAGAAGACAGCAGACCGATCTTTACTGACACCAACACTGAGATGACGAAAATGAACAAGAAGATGTGGGTGCAGCATGACGTAGGTCACCATCGCCGCAAGCTAGCTGCTGGAGAGGATTCTCCCCAACACGCCGATCAAGGTCTCCACCGCCGTTTAGAAGCTCCAGCCGATCACCTAGCTGCTGCAACCTTCCTTGGAGGTGAGGCCGCCAAAGAGAAAAATCCTCCGCCGTCGATCACAACAAAAATGATAGGAAACAATGTCGATATCCTCATGGATGGCTGGCTAGACCAAGATCTTGTGGACTCTGGAGCATCATATTCAGTCATTTTGGAGAAGTACTGTCACCAGTTGCAGAAAATCTTATTCGCCGACAACAAAACATCTCTGCTTAAGGTGGCTCATGGGAAATAGGTAAAACCTACAGGAAGATGTGTCGTTCGTGTGGGAAAAGTAGCCATACACAGCCCTTAGACTACACTCTTGTAAGATGATGAATTCTTTCTCAGATGTGACTTTCTGAAACCTCCTCAGGCAATTATAGATTGTGGTCGCTTGAAGATTATGCTAGACAAGTGGACAGGAACATGCACATCCGAGTGTTTGGAGACTATGTGTGCTGGATGAAGTGATCATTCCTGCAGTCATCACCAGAAAGGTAACTGTCGCGTGCCATGCTATGCATCAACTCATGAATCTTGTAGTGGAATGTAACAGAAGCATACCACTGAAGAACAACTTTGTCATCCCAGCCTCTGTCGTCTCGTTTCAGAACGGATTCGGTAAAATGTGGATTGTTAACTGTCGCTGAGAACTGCAGATCCTTCCAAGATGCATGTGCATAGCAAACGCTGAGCCATTAATTGAAGAACAACTGAGCATCATAGAAACCTCCCATGCCAAGTCTGTGGGTGAAATTAGCACTACCACTACAAGACAAGATCTTCTAGCTCGACTATCACCAAATCTCACTAAAGAACAACAGAAGCTACCTGCCATCCTTGAAGAGTTCTCTGAATGATTCAATCCACAGGTGAAGAGCAAATTAGACAAATCAAAGGTGAAGCACCAGAGAGCACACCATATGTCAGCAACGGAACGTCAAATAATTCATGATGAGGTAGAGAAAATGAAGAATGACATCATTTAGCCTTCACAGCACCCATGGTCGTCACCAGTGGTACTTGTCAGGAAGAAGGATGGCAGCTGGCGCTTTTGTGTTGCTTACAGGAAGCTTAATAAGATAACTAAAAAGGACATTTACCCTCTTCCACGAATTGACGATACCCTAGGTTGTATGAAGGGGGCTAGGTTTTTCTACACCATGGACGTGTACTCAGGATACTGGCAAATCGAAGTAGATGAGGCTGATCGTGGGGAAACTGCATTCATCACCCATTAGGGTTTGTATGAGTTTAAGGTAATGCTGTTTGGCTTGTGTAATGCACCAACAACTTTTGAAGGGATGATGGATAATCTTCTAAGGCACCTGATGTGGACAATGTGTCTTTGTTGTTTAGATGACATTTGATGAACATGTAAAGAGACTGAGGGCCGTTCTTAAGTGTCTCCAAGAAGGTGGACTGAAAGTTAATCCAAGAAAGTGTCTCTTTGGAGCAAAAGAAATAAAGATACTTGGACACCTTGTGTCAAACGAAGGTGTGCAGCCAGATCCAGAAAAGGTGAAAGGTATAACGAATTTCCTATTCCTAGAAGTATTAGAGATATGAGAAGCTTCCTTGGATTATGTTCTTATTATTTTCTTGCAGTGATCTGGGCCATGTGCAACTTTCGACAGTATCTCTATGGAAGGCCATTCACAATTGTTACAGGCCATCATTCACTTTGTTGGTTGACAGGTCTTAAGGATCCAACAGGACGACTTGCCAGGTGGGCCCTACATCTTCAAGATTATGACATTACCATAGTTCACAAAAGTGGAACAAAACACCAAGATGCTGACTGTATCTCAAGAAACCCTATGCAAGACCATCAAGACTTTAATGAAGATAGTGACTCTCTCTGCTGAGCAGAAGGATACCAAGGTATCTCAAATTATGCTTGCCTTAAATTGGTCAGAGGACGTGAAAGGACAATTTCAGGTAGTTAATGGATTGCTTTGCAAGAAAAACTTTGATCCATTTGGAAAGAGGTGGCTACCAGTGATTCCTAAACACATGCACTTAGATGTTCTACAGAAATTCCATGACACACCTGAGGCCCGACATTTAGGATTTATGAAGACATACGATAGAATCCGCAAGAGATTTTTCTGGCCAGGTTAATTTAGGAATGTCCGTCACTATGTGTCACACTGTTGAGAGTGCCAGATGAGAAAGGCAGTTCCTCAGAAACCACTAGCCCAAACACCTTTCCAGCGTGTTGGGATCGACCACCTCGGGTGATTTCCAACGTCTGCGAACGGCAATAGATGGATTATTGTTTGCACTGATCATCTGACACACTAAGCCATCACAAAAGCTGTGAAAACAGCCGAAGCATCCGAGGTAGCCAAATGCACCGTGGAAGACATTTATTAAAACACGGTGCCCCAAGGTCGTTAATTATGGATTGAGGGAAAGTTTTTCAATCAAATTTTGTGACAGAGATAAACCGTCGGTGCAACATTACTCATCACCTGACGACTGTCTACCATCCACAGACTAACGGGCTTACTGAATGCCTTAATAAGACCTTGGCTGACATGCTATCAATGTTGAGCAGAGCAACTGGGATGAGGTGCTACGTTTTGTGACGTTTGCCCACAACACTGCCAAACAAGACATTTTTCCTGGTGCATGGGCGTGAGGCGACGATGGATACTGTGTTTCCATTACATCCTGATGAAGTGAACAACGACTACATCGACTAGGTATTACCCAGAGCTGAGGCAGCTCAGCAGTTAGCTCGACTCCGCACGCAGCGGGCTCAAGATAACAATCCCATAGGTATGATGTGAGCCCCCCCCCTGTTGTCTACCAACCTTGTGACCTTGTCTGGATCTTCACTCCTGTTCAGAAGGTTGTTATCTCTGAGAAGCTCCTCAGGCACTACTTTGGACCTTGTAAGGTTGTAAGATGGTTGTCTGATGTTACTTATGAGGTTGAAGATTTCGACCCTGACACAAGACAACGAAAGATCAGATATGGTCCATGTCCTTCGAATGAAGCCCTATAAGGATCCTGCAACCCAGGGTAAATTCGAAGCTCCAGCGACAGGCAAAACGCGGAAAGGTGACGAAGAATGTAATGGCAAAAGAAAATCACCACCAGGGCGAGCATCAGTCATCGAAATACGTTGGACCGATGACTCGTTCCCAAACTAGGACGACGTAGCACGGAGATGCTGTTCTCTTAAGGAGGGAGCAATGTCACAGAAGAAGCTGAGTGGAACCGTGGTGTAGTGGTTATGATACTAAACTGTTGCATGGAGGGTCAAGAGTTCAAAACTCACCTGGACAGTACAATTTTAATCTCTATATGGGGTTAAATTACATTCAAGAAGTATCCACAAATGTAAAGAATCACTGCACTGGAATATTCTGTAGCTGTATGTGTTCTGGCCGTAGGCAGTTAGCTCCATGCTCTTGTATGTGCAAGTGCTGAATAAACCTTCATTAAACGAAGTTAGTGTTTGTCATTCAGCTACTTACACCTCGTTCTACGTGACAATACAATCATGACAGAAAATACTAAAGCTGCTAAAAGCTATTCTCTGGTACATTCGCCTGGCTGATCACAAACAAAAACAGGAAGAACTAGCCCCTCCGAGAAGCGAATGTTGTGGAATAGTTCCATATATGGATATTAAGCATAAGTAAATACAAAATGCAACCACTACGTGGATGAGTCCCAGCAGACTGGGTGCCTGTGTGTCAGAGGACAACACCTTATTCTCATTTATGTCAAGAGCCCGGGCTTTCCATTTGTGTGATTGGAGCAATATTTGCCATTGCCAAACTGTAGCCTTAATTTGTTGTTCTTTACCTCCAGCTACACAGTCTCCCATTGATACAGAACTCAAAAGGGAGAGCACAGAGCAATGCATTAGTGCCCTTGCTGCCAGTCTGGTTAGCTCATTTCCTAGTGTTCCCAGATGGCCTGGTACCTAGTTGAATGGTACTTTCTCCACTTGACTTTGTATGTGAAGTGTGTCTTGTAGTTTGGTGAATGGTATTTGGGATACTTCACAAATCAGAACAGACCTGAAAATTATTTGTTAGCTGAACCTTCTCTCTCCAGTTGCTTTAAAATTGTAAGAGCTCTGTGTCAAAGACTATAAATTTGTTTGAGGATTTCTTGTAATTTGTAAAATTTAAAAACAATCTTGGCCTTGCTACTAACAAGGAAGGATGACTGTGATAAAACATTCAGATCCATCTTACCGAATTCTGTGAACTACTGCTTTTCTCTATTCAGTCTTGACACTCTTCTGTGATTCACATGCATACATGTTCTGCTGACAATTGTCCTGAAGACTCTTGTTGCTAGTCTAATGCCTTCTGGATGAATTGAGTCCATCATCTTTAAACATGATGGTTGTGCAAAGACAGATAAAATACAACCAGTTCTCCGGTCATGACTGAAAAAAGTTCTGTAACATAGTGATCGGGAGACACACTTGATGGTAAGCCCAGGAACTTAACTGATTCATTAATTGCACAATTCAGGGTGATAAAAAGTCATACACAAAAGATTGAAAAACATCCTCGAAAAGAGATCTCAGGACCTGGGGGATACTATTCTCCTGGATTTGTTGATGCAAGAGACCACTGCCAATTCTGAATCTAAAATTCTGCTGTGAAAGGAAGTATGTACCAGGAGGGGTAGAAAAACCTGGAAGCTCAATTCATACATGTTTCAGGTGATATTGTATCTCCATGTAATGCCATAGGCCTTTCCAACATCATAAAACATTCCTATTAAGTGCTGCCTATACACAAAAGCCTCCTGTATCACTACCTCAAGTAAGTAGATCAAGTGATACCTGCGGAAGTGACACTGGAGGTGGTTGAGAAATTTTCTGATTTCAAGAACTCTTACAGAGTGTCTGTTGATCATCTGCTCCAGGCTCTTCCATGTACAACTGGTAAGTACTATACTGCAGTAACTACTTGGGCTAGTACAATCCTTCCTGGGTTTCAGGCAAAGATTCATGATAGCTTCCCTCTGAGTTAGCATACTGTCCCTCAAACCTGATTGTTAAAAAGCATCAGAAGGTAGTTCTTCGACTCTGTATTCAAATGCAGTAATGGGTCATAGTGAACCTTGGGTCTAGTGTTATACTGTGGGCCACAGAGTGCAGATGCTTTAATTCTTTTGTAATCTTCAAGGTTTCTAGAGCTTAAGTTTGAAATAGGGAATTTTGATTGGCATTAGATGTAACTCGACATTGTCTGGCCTACAACTTCTGGTGAAAGCATGGGGCCCAATGTCCTTTATGACCACTGTAGTGAATGGCATAAAATGGTTACTGGACAGTAAAAATTCTTGTCATGTCCACTTTTTGCTCTCTGATGATGCACTGATCTTTGGCTGGGGTTATGTATAAATCTGTAATGTTTTCAGTATGTGGGTGGGTTGTGTTAGAATTTAAAGTGCTGCCCATTTCTCTGACAGCTAAATCTCATTCCTTGCCCTGCCAGAGGACTAACTGTCTGCCACATTTATTTGACGACTTCAGTACGTGCATGTTATACCTTGTCCTAAGAGTGACAGTACATAATAAAGGTCTTCAACTTCGGGTTCTACATGTGTCAGAAGTAAAGTAATCTAATACTTTTCAGTCTCTTTAGCCTAGTAAAGCAAGCTGTGAACAATCTGAAGATTGTTTTGAACACCACAGGATAGTTCTGTTAAGAGTTGGTATGATCTGCAGTGGTACAGTGGCTAGGTTTGTGTCTGCATTGCTGCATGTACCTGTATGGATTAATAATGGAATAGAGCAAAGTTGCTGTGAATTATTATTATTATTTTTTTTTTTTTAAGCAGCTTGATCGCGTGTCTGGCAGGTGGATTCAAAGAGAAGAAAGTCATTGAAAGATAAGATTAATGATAAACATAGAATTATGACCAATTGGTTACCACTCTACTGTTGTCGCCTTTACCTTTCTTCGAGTAAGTTGTTTGGAATCATGTGATGATCTGCAATAATAAACATCAAAATGCTATTGTCTAGAAGCAGAAAATAGGTTCTTGATGAACAGTCATTAAAGACAGATACACGAGAGGCAAGGCTCAGTATGGAATTTTTAGTAATGTATTGACGAAGTGAGGAATAGAGGGAATGGTTTAAAAACAGGAGGCAGTAAACTAGTGTTTTATGTAGCCTGGTAAGGTCAATATACTATGGCGAAAACTTTGAAATTTGTTGGTGTAAAGTAGAAGGGACAGAAATTGGTCATACAGTTGAAAAGTTTATAATATGGAGTCCATATAGATTTATGTAGGGATAGAAGAACCCATAGAAGGGATGGTCTGTGGTCAGGGAAATCCATGAAAGGATTGACCCAAACTGTTTTTGTAGCAAGGGAAAAATGAAGGAACACTTAAATCTTGAATATAATATGGTACACTCACAGTATCTGTCCATATGACTAGTACAGAAATATGGCACTGCAAAGTGAATATAAATGAAATTAAGGAAGTATTCTCCAAAATGGTTTGAAGCATATAGCTCTAACCTGGTCACTGTTGAGTCCTTTGAATCTTCATTTTCTGTACATGTTGAATGAATACAAATATTGATATGTGAAAATGTGGAGAGTTAGACGGATTGGAAAGTCAGCATGTAACTCATTGTGCTAAATAAAAGTTTGAACTTCAATATCTTAAGGAAATTGAGAAAACTGTGTCACAAGCTAAGCACATGGGATTATCCACTGTTAAGAGTAATATGATGACAGGGCCTGAGCAGTCATGACAAATGATTCACATTTGGCTTTTATGGCCAAGTACTGATTCTGAATTCCATAACTGACTGTTACAAATAATTTACAGTAGTTTACTCATGTTTAAATGAATAGTCACTAACAAGTGGAACGTGTATTGTTGAGGAGCATATACATTTTGCTGAATTAAGCTTCAGTTTATAACAAAAAATTACCATTAATGGAAATATCGATTTTAACACTCACCCATAGCAAAACATCTGGTTAGCAATTTAAAATGACTTATTTAAGATATCAGAACATACATATTTGTTGGGGAGGTAACTAAAATGAAATTTGGGCCCAAGAGATGTTGATGTAAAAACAATAATAATTTATCAAGTGTCAAAGCTATCAGATACCATAAATAATTATGTAATTTATTTCCACAAAATCTTTCATCTTAGTGGGAGAATCTGTAGTGGTCCATGTTGTTATTTAATGTAATTATATTTCTCACTTTTTTCTACTATAACAATGAAAGATGTTTGTGGAGAATCATGATTTTATTTAGTAGAAAGGACTGCCCACTGTATGTGATACGAAGGAAGAAAGTGAGCTCAGCGCATCAACAGGATGCAATGATGAGCAAATGTGTCTACTTGCAATGGAGAAGTCATTTGCATTTTGCAGTCGCACTTGGGCAATGCTTTGGACTCCAGAGAAGGGGATCTGACAACAATGGTCTACCCCCAGAACAAAATAAGCTATATTAAGTGAAGTCTTGCCGTCATTCAATGAGTTTTGTCCAGGCCAAATATGAGCATGTTCTAAATGAATGATATTTTCACTCAGTATTGTAGTAGTTACATACAGAGTAGTTCTTAGAAGAGTGATTATGAGATTGTTGTTAGAGAATATGAGCGCTCTTACCGCTCTCGACCCTCTGCAGGTGGAGATGAAGTTCCACAGAACAATTAGTGGCACTGCATACAAAATCAGTAAAAAGACAACTATAAGATGATACTCAAGGTAACATATTACGAACAGCATTAGGGTGACTGATCACTTCATGAAATAGGTGCACTCACCAATGCAAATGCAAATCTGAGCCACCGATCCACTGCAGAGCATATCACCTTCAACAGGACCATCCCTAATAAAGCACTGTGGTGTTCGAAATAACCTTCAGATTGGTGACAGCTTTCCTTTACTAGACTAAAGCAACTGCTAAGTATATGATGATTACATTATTTCTGACACAACCCAAGTACAAAGTTGAATAAATTTATTATGTACTCTCTCGTAGTGGGTATGAAGTTAAATGTTAATGTGGAAAATTCCAATTTGCAGTGTGGTCTAGGGTTCATATCAAACCTTTTAAGCACTACACAATCCATTCTCTCAATGTGCAAATGATGCCATTTTATAGTTAACTGGTTGACCCTTTTCTTCCAGGGGTTAGAGTTTTTTTAAATATGTATTTTGATTTCCTTGTTTGGATTTCTTCATGTTGTAAGGGGTGGACCTAGACTTGCCTCTCCCACTTGGGAACTTATAATCTGAGAAGATCTCCTTAAACTGGAATGAATTGCTCGTGTTTTCACCTTATTTTACCACACTAAGTATGGATGGGTATCTCAAAGTGTGTGATAGCTTTCAACTGAACGCCACTCCATTAACAAGTGCTGCCACACCACCCTCAGGCCCCCTACCACATATCTTCTTGTCACTTATCATGGTGTTGCTTTCTGTCCCTGTGATGGCTTGTTCCTGCTGTCACCACTCCACATCACGCAGTCTGTCCTCTCCAGACACTCACTGGTTTGGTGTGTGTGGAGGGGGAGCAACTGCTGGGTCACATATATCTTGCATCAGATGGAAGGTTGCGTGCCAGGAAGGTGGTCTCTTCCATTTCATCTTTATGGCACCCTTGTAATTGTGCCATCATTAGACACATGGTCTACCATCGTGATCACAAATTACTGTCTGTCCCGAGTCATGACTGTCAGCACATTTGACAAACACTGCAATATTGTCCCACATGCCCCTCAAGATACTTAACCACAGAGGCTCTGTGTATGTTGTGCTGGAAAAGGGGTTAACAGCCTTATTAGAGTAAAAGCACTTTGCATCTCCAGCAGTGTGTCATCCTCAAAGAAACTTTCAAGTGATCTCACTGTGGAAGTCCAGCTAGTTTCCATCCCTGTTTTGGATGTATAGAAGGGGATGAAGTGCTTTCAGGGCTATCTGTTGCCTAAAGCCCATTATCTGAATCAAAGTAACACTATATTGCTCTCATGATGTTTGCCATAGAAGTTTACTTTAGAGGAACCATTCACTTGCAGGTCAGTCAGCCCTCAGTTGGCAGGCCTGCCACAGGCACTTTCATTTCCCTAGGTGTTCTTCCTCATCCACCACTTTTTCCTTTGCCTATGACGCACACGGAAACAATTTTGGTTGGGTATTTCAGTTAAAGGGTCGGAAGAGCAAGGGTATGCCACCTCCAATAAAAGTCATTGTGAAGCACGGGTAACAAAGATGTTGGCTCGCAAGCCATGCCCAGGTTCACGTACCAAAGCACTCAGCCTCGCTTCACATTTCCCCCACCACCATGCCGCGCTGCCTGAGCATGAGGAGGAGGAAAAGGGGAAAATAGTGAATGCACCACATTTAAATGGCAGTCATTTCTCAACAACACAGGTCACAAAACATGTTTTCAGTATTAATTAATTTTGGTGTGCTGAAGACATAATATAATCTTTTTTGGTACGAACTATGAAGAGATGCAGACTATTTAACACAGTCATGACTGACTTAAGTTTCATAAGCAATTTTGCAATCTCATTATGGGCAGTTGGAAAATCTACCTGAGAAAAGCAATATAGACATCCTGCACAGTTTTAACATGAAAATATTTGTAATTTGAATTCAAAATACTTTGCAGGGCAATCAGTTACATTGTGCACGCATGGGATTGCTTTCAACTGAAATGGCAAACAGTCTCAAAAAGAGATGGAAGATTGAGTGTGTAATCAAAATCTTTTTTCTACTGTTGTAATTCTGGCAAGGCCACAATGATTCTACAAAACTCGTGCTTCAACGCCAGTGAGCATAGGGAATTGTATTGTATTTGTCATAATGTGTCCCTTCTACCACACATTTTTTTTTAAAAAATGCATTGCCATCATCAAATCGGAATGAAGTTACCTTGGAATGTCTTATTGTGGACAGTGTACAGTCTCGTTCACTTACAATGTGATGTCTGCAATACATTCCGGATGTTCTAATTTTTATTCCTGCCCTCCTTTTTCCTTCATAAATTCAACAATAGCAAAATTTAAATCATTTCAGGCATGCCTCTTGACTTAACCAATGCACTCTGCAGTAAAATATCAAGTCTCCAAACTCTTCGTTCATTTCCATTAAAACTTGTTGCAACTAAAAATGTGTAATGGGTGCGACTTCAGAAACTTTACTATTCATACCACCAAGTTCTTCAAGTGTTCCATGCCTGCAAATTTAGCACAAAGTGCTTCTTAATGTACAGAACAATGTGTAGAGCACCACACTACGACAACCGGCACAATACAGTGTGCATAAATACTCTGTGAAATGTACAATTCTGTGTGTAGTGTTACTCTTCGATTTTCAACTAGTTTAGTATCTCTGCTTCATGTATTAGGGAATCTGACGTACCTATACATGCGGATAATGTAACGTGGAAATAAATCAATTACTCTCAGAAGCTAACCACATATTTTGGTGACACTAACGTGATTTTACATCAATACAACAGTGCCCTCTCTGATGCACCGTATTGCATTGCAACACACAGGCTCGCTTCTTCTGTGCCAGCCATGTCGCATTTATTTTCATGCTTGGCATGAAAACGCAACAACAAATGCGGAACCAGCTGCAAGCAGTGGGATCAGCAGAATTGCAATCAAACCCCCACTGTTCTGGCAACATAACCATGTATTATGGTTTGTGCAACTGGAAAGTCAGTTGGTGATAGTACAGATATCGAAATAAATCTCGGGTGAACAGCCTGGTATATGTGTGCATAGGACACAATATTTCGGCAATCGACCGCGTTGCCATCATAAGGTGTGCTGATGTACTGACCGGCGCTACGTATATATAGGACAATTCCCTTCCCGCTCCTCCCTCAGGCACTTCCTATGAGTCGGTGTGGTCTGCGCCCCGTGCGTGGTCCAGGTGCAGCGTCCGTTCTCCCGCCGTCTGGGCACTGCGTCCTAAGTCTTCTTGTTCGGGGGGGGTCTGCCGGCACCGCTCTCTTTATTCTTCCCTCCTCCCCCAAAGTCAGTACACTCTGGGAAATATCGTTTTTCTTCTTAATCCGGGAGATCACGGGTTCCCACGCCTTGCTAAGGATGTAACCGCTGTTGCAATTTAGTTGTGGCTCTCTTACTCTGATCTGTATGGCTTCTTTGATGACACAGTCCCAGTATTTGAAAGTCTGTGTCAGGAATTTGGTTTGGTCATAATCCAGGCTGTGGAGTTCCAACAGGCAATGCTCAGCGATTGCCAACTTACTGGGCCATTGCAGTCTAGTGTGCTGTTGATGTTCTCGGCATCGGTCCTCATTGGTACGAATGGTCTGCCCTATGTATACACTACCGCACTGGCAAGGTATCTGATAAACCCCTGATTTACGTAGACCAAGGTTGTCCTTGACACTACCAAGAAGGCTCTTGGTTTTGCTCGGACAACGGAAGATGGTTTTCACTTGGTGTTTACGTAAAATGTGTCCAATTTTTCCGGATAAGGCCCCACAAAACGAAATAATAGCCAAGGCCGCCTCCTCCTGAGGTTCATCCTCAGTTTCCACCGGTGCTGCAGGTGTGGGATGTAGAGCTTTCTGATTTTGCCCTTCCTTGTAACCATTCCTCCGAAACACTGTCTTCAGATGGTCCACTTCTTGTTGGAGACTTTCCCTGTCGGAGATAGTGTGAGCTCTGTGTTCAAGAGTTTTGAGCACGTCATTCTTTTGTGCCGAGTGGTGGCAGCTATCCACATGTAGGTACAAATCGACGTAAGTCTTCTTCCTATACACGCTGTGGCCCAAAGTGCCATCAGCTCATCTTCTAATCAAAACATCTAGGAAAGGGAGCATCCCATCAGTTTCGATCTCCATGGTAAACTTAATATTCTTGAGTCTGGAGTTGAGATGTGTGAGGAGGTCTGCCAGTTTCTCTCTTCCATGTGGCCAGATAACGAAGGTATCATCTATATATCTAAAGAAACAGGTGGGTTTTAGATGTGCTGATTCAAGAGCTTCTCCTCGTAATGTTCCATGTGCATATTTGCGACAACGGTTGAGGGTGGACTCTCCATAGCTACTTCTGTCTGCTTGTAGTATTCACTGTCAAATAAGAAGTTGATGTCTGAAAAGGTTGGTGGTCTCTTCGTCAAATTTCTGACTACTGAGTTCCAAGGATTCTTGTAACGGGACTTTAGTGAAAAGAGATACCACATCGAAGTTCGCCAGTATGTCAGATTCCTGAAGCGCGAGGTGGTTGATGCATCCCAGGAAATCCACAGAGTTACGGATATGGTGTGTACATCTCCCAACATAAGGGCTAAGCAGTTGTTTGAGGTGCTTGGCAAGAAGTTATGTTGGGGCACCAATATTGCTGACAATAGGATTTAACGGAATCGATTCCTTGTGCACCTTCAGCAGTCCGTAAAGTCTAGGAGGAACAGCAGCATTCGGGCGTAGCTTCTTGGTAATCTCGTCATCGAAGCCGGAATCCTTGAGAAGTGCCAGTCTTCCTCTTGACCCTCTTGGTAGGATTGGTGTCAATCCTGCGGTATGCGCTGTCATCATGTAGGCCCCACATCTTCTCAGCATCATCTTGTCGGGATAGGATCACTGTTGCGTTGCCCTTGTCTGCAGGTAATATTACTGTGTCCGGTACTTCTCTTAGCTCCCATATGGCAGCCCTCTCCCTGTAGGAGATGTTTGGATTCATCAGCTTTGTTTTGGTTAGAGCTCTGCAGGTTTCGTGATGAACTTCTTCAGGTGGAAGCACTGTGCTAATGATGAGAAGGTGTGGTACTGAATTTTGCTAAGGTCAAGCATCACATCGACTCAGCGGCGCCAGAAGAATCAAGAAACGTGCCAGCCTAGCCTTGGTACGAGAGAGAGTTCGCTTCACGTGGTGGCGCTTGGACACTACCAACAAAGAACTCCTACAGTTACATCTACAACTGGCCAACCGGTTCAACCCCTGGACGTGGGATTGGGTTGATGGTGTCACATGGGCCACAGCACACTCAAGCCAGAGGAAGTCAGCCGTACAACAGGCATCCAAGATTGAACATATATCGGAGAAACAACCTTCTGATGGCAGCAGAAAGACCATCATCAATCTCACTAACAAGGAACTGGATGACGACGCTATTTTGGTTCTTAATAAAGGATTGAATTTCGCTCAGATTACTAAAGATGTACCTATTGCTGACATCATTAGCACAGTGGGACAAACAGCTGCACGACTTCCACCCGAAGCTGCTGAAGAAGTTCGTCACGAAACCTGCAGAGCTCTAACCAAAACAAAGCTGATGAATCCAAACATCTCCTACAGGAAGAGGGCCACCATACGGGAGCTAAGAGAAGATTCAGACATAGTAATATTACCTGCAAACAAGGGCAATGCAACAGTGATCCTATACTGACAGGATTATGCTGAGAAGATGCGGGGGCTACTTGGTGACAGCTCATACCACAAGATTGACACCGATCCTACCAAGAGGGTCGAGTGGAAGACACTGTTGCTTCTCAAGGATTCTGGCTTCGCTGACGAGGTTACCAAGAAGCTACGCCCGAGGGCTGCTGTTCCTCATAGACTTTACGGACTGCCAAAGGTGCACAAGGAATCGATTCCGTTACGTCCCATTGTCAGCAATATTGGTGCCCCAACGTAACTTCTCGCCAAGCACCTCAAACAACTGCTTAGCCCTTACATTGGGCGATGTACGCACCATATCCGTAACTCCGTGGATTTCCTGGGACGCATCAACAACCTCGCGCTTCAGGAATCTGACATACTGGTGAGATTCGATGTGGTATTTCTATTCACTGAAGTCCCGTTACAAGAATCCTTGGAACTCAGTAGTCAGAAATTTGACGAAGAGACCACCAACCTTTTCAGACATGTTCTGACATCAACTTACTTCTTATTTGACAGTGAATACTACAAGCAGGCAGAAGTAGCTATGGGGAGCCCACCCTCAACCGTTGTCGCAAATATGTACATGGAACATTTCGAGGTGGAAGCTCTTGAATCAGCACATCTAAAACCCACCTGTTTCTTTAGATATGTGGATGATACCTTCGTTATCTGGCCACATGGAAGAGATAAACTGACAGACTTCCTCACACATCTCAACTCCAGACACATGAATATTAAATTCACCATGGAGATCGAAACGGATGGGATGCTCCCTTTCCTAGATGTTTTGATTAGAAGATGAGCTGATGGCACTTTGGGCCACAGCGTGTATAGGAAGAAGACTTACATCGATTTGTACCTACATGCAGACAGCTGCCACCAACTGGCACAAAAGAATGACATGCTCAAAACTCTTGTACACTTAGCTCACATTCGGAAGGCTCTACATCCCACACCTGTAGCACCGGTGGAAACTGAGGATGAACCTCAGGAGGTGGCGGCCTTGGCTATTATTCCGTTTTGTGGGGCCTTATCCGGAAAAATTGGACACATTTTACGTAAACACCAAGTGAAAACCATCTTCTGTCCTCCAAGCAAAACCAAGAGCCTTCTTGGTAGTGTCAAGGACAACCTTGGTCTATGTAAATCAGGGGTTTATCAGATACCTTGCCAATGCGGTAATGAATACATAGGGCAGACTATTCGTACCACTGAGGACCGATGCCGAGAACATCAATGGCACACTAGTCTGCAACAGCCCAGTAAGTCGGCAATCGCTGAGCATTGCCTGTTTGAACTCCACAGCATGGATTATGACCAAACCAAATTCCTGACACAGACTTCCAAATACTGCGACTGTGTCATCAAAGAAGCCATACAGATCAGAGTAAGGTAGCCACAACTAAATCGCGACAGCGGTTACATCCTTAGCAAGGGGTGGGAACCCGCGATCACACGGATAAGAAGAAAAATGATATATTTCCCAGAGAGTACCGAATTTGGGGGAGGAGGGAAGAATAACGAGAGCAGTGCCGGCAGACCCTCTGAATGAGAAGACCTAGGACACAGTGCCCAGACGGTGGAGAATGGACGCTGCACCTGGACCACGCGCGGGTCGCGGACCACACCAACTCATAGGAAGTGCCTGAGGGAGGAGTGGGAAGGGGATTGTCCTATATGTACATGGCGCTGGCCCAGCGCCAGTCAGTACATCAGCGCACCTGATGATGGCAACATGGTCCATTGCCGAAATATTGTGTCCTATGCACACTTAAACCAGGCTGTTCACCCGAGATTTCATCATAAAATACACCTGGAGAAATTGAAGAATCACATCAGTACAGATATCATTGGATGAAATCGAATACAGCTATGTGTTGCAGCACTAAATTAAGATCTAGCTGTGGAAGTGGAAGACATCTTGGCTGTACTGCTAAAATTGAATTTTATGCGTCTATTAAAAATGCTTTAGTGACACATTTATCCCAGTCAGAGGCGAAGCGATTGGAAAAAAATTCTGCGAATGGAAGAACTCGGCAATCACAATACATCACAGCTTCTATGACATCTACATACACTGGTGAATAATACGACATGTTTCCAAAATGAGATTTTCACTCTGCAGCAGAGTGTGCGCCGATATGAAACTTCCAAGCAGATTAAAACTGTGTGCCCAACCGAGACTCGAACTCGGGACCTTTGCCTTTCGCGAGCAAGTGCTCTACCATCTGAGCTACCGAAGCACGACTCACGCCCGGTCCTCACAGCTTTACTTCTGCCAGTTTTAATCTGCCAGGAAGTTTCATATCAGTGCACACTCCGCTGCAGAGTGGAAATATCATTCTGGAAACTTCCCCCAGGCTGTGGCTAAGCCATGTCTCCGCAGAATCCTTTCTTTCAGGGGTGCTAGTTCTGCAAGGTTCGCAGGAGAGCTTCTGTAAAGTTTGGAAGGTAGGAGGCAAGATACTGGCAGAAGTAAAGCTGTGAGGACCGGGCGTGAGTCGTGCTTCGGTAGCTCAGATGGTAGAGCACTTGCCCGCGAAAGGCAAAGTTCCCAAGTTCAAGTCTCGGTCGGGCACACAGTTTTAATCTGCCAGGAAGTTTCAATACGACATGTACTATGAAACATGTAGCTGTCATGCCTGGCTTCCATTGCTCAGAAAATTTTAACATTTAGCACCATTGCTAGCACAGAAAGCGGACAGATTAGAGGAAATGTATCAGTATGTGAGTGTCAACATTAGTTTTACAACAAGATGCTTGCAGTGACTTTCTCCCCTGCAGTCACAGTTAGCTGAACTGACTACACAAATTGCTACACTGTAAAGGACACACACTTGTTGGCCCCATTGTCAGTTGTCGCAAAGCTGCAATTGACCACCTGTATGCTAAGTTCTGCTTGTAATGTACGCAGTTCAGCAGCAACGACTAGAAATGTAATCCACCATGTAAATGGAAACATGACAAGAGACAGTAGACACACTCACGTGTTTAAGCTACAACCACTGCACCCGATTACGAGGCCCTAGCTCAACCCAGCTGCACAATGATGAGCTACTGATGTTATTGGATAACCCCGCAGGATACAAGTTATAATGCATGACAGTGCAGTACAACATTTGTTTACAGGCAGACAAGTGTCTGACACAATAGTACAACTGTTCATACCTCACCAATTTTGATCATAACCAAATGCGTCAATGCACAACCTGGCTCATCCTGGGGTCTGGGGCATGGAAAAATTAGTCGGTTTCATCTGGTTAGGAATGGATGCAAACTAAGCCATTTGACAGAAACTGCATGGGCTGCCAGAAAAACAAAATCACTTGCTATGTCAAAGCACCATTAGACACATTTCTCCCCTTCCAGTATCAGACAGCTACAGTACTGCTTCAAGGTCATGGATCGATTTTCAACATTACCTGAATCTTTCCCTATGAAAGACAGTACAGAACAGGTGGGAACACAGACATTTTTTCGTAAAAGGATAACAGTATGCATTACACCAGATCAATGATATCAATGACACCAATTTGAGGCTTACCTTTTCAAAGTGTTGGCCAGTTTGTCTGGCACTGAACACATTCGTACCCGTGCTTATCTTCTGGCAGCAAACGGAATAGTAAAACACCTGCATTGCCCATTGGAGTCAGCCCTTTGGCGTCACACTACACAAAACTTGATGTAGACACTCATTGTGCTCCTTGGTCTCTGTACATAATTTAAGAATTACCTGAATGTTGCAGCAGCTGAATTAGTGTACAAACAAATGTTGCACCTACCAGGGGAGTGTATGCATAATGTGACTGATGATGCAGTTGATGCATCACAGTTTGTCACCCGATACTATCTCACATCTGAGAAATCCAGCCAGTGACTCCTAAGAGCTAGCACCATATCCATTGAAGACTCTAAACTGCCTTCTACTGTAAACAAGATGCAATGAGGACAGCTGTCCCCACAAATGCCAGAGATAAAGATGCAGTACCTGAAATTACACATGTCCAAGAGATGTGACAGCCAACAGGCACTGTAACGAAGAAAGTGACACAGAGTGATGTTCCCTATGAAAAGCTGGTACCACTGAATTCAATAATAAAATACTTGGTTTCTAGAAAACAGTGATGTGTGCTGGATGTCATGACTGATTAAACCTCAGATACCATTGACACTAGGGGTGGTGGGGGGTGGTTGTTGCGAGACATGTAGAGCATCAGACCACCAGTGCAGTGTGTATAAATATTCCGTTACATCTACAATTCTGTTTGTTGTGTTACTCTTTGATTTTTCAGCTCATTTAGTATTCCTTGCTTCATGTATTATGGAAGAGAATCCTACAAATGCAAGTATTAATGTACTGCATTATGCGGAAATAAATCATTAACTCTCAGAAGCTAACCACAAATTAATCATGTCTGTCGACCTTTGTAAGTTTTTGCTATTGCATTGTCATCTAAAAATCCAAATTTTTTTGCATGGTACTATGTTGTTTCATAGCAAATAAGCAGTACCTGTTGCTCATGCAAATTAAGAATTCTCATCCCCCTCTTCTATCATTTCCATTCATTTTAGAGGATTGTGACGACAAAGTGCAAGACTTTTCTGCAGACAGCCTCTAGGCCTGCGAATTTCCTTCATATCACAAACAAATAGTGAAGGGTAAACAGTGCTGACAACTCTGATTTCAGCAGAATTGTTACAATCGAAAAATGCCTATCTGCAATGCTAAATGAAATATTGCAGTTCCGGGTAATTCGGAGAAGGACCGAGTGGCAGGATGGGCCTCGACCTGCTCGCAGCCCACACACACTGCTGCATGGAGTTCGGCATGTCGTGGCCAAATCCTGTCGTAAAGCATAGCAGTATTCAAACCAAACTTCGGTTTGCTGAAGCTTTACATTTTAGTATACAGTAAGCTTTCTATGTTGGAATTTCAAATTTTCCTCTCTGGAATTTTCCAAATGAGGAAAGGCCACTATCTCATAACTCCAAAAGCTGAAAGATAAATTCTGAAATTAGAATTAAATCGTTCCTCCATTGGAAATGCTGCACAAAAAGCCTGCACTGAATGACTTTCTTTTAACTGTAATTACCATATACATGTTAAGTCATGTACATATATCTGCAACACATTCAGTTTGCTGTACAAGAAAGTGAAGTAAGAGTTTTGGTGCATGCACCTGTTCACTAAAAACATTCCAAACTGTCAAGTCATCAACATGTTCTTTATTTTTATAATTTTAACTTAAAATAGTGATCCAATATTCCAAAAAAGAATTTAAAAATGAGGATTTGTTTCACTGCCAGAATGGCTATACAGATATATTTTACGAGACATACATGAGTGCCACCCAAACAAAACATTCATTACATACTGACGATACATAGTTATTTTCAGTAATTGCTTCTGAGAGAGAGAACAGGCTGTAATTGTGCCTTATGAGTCTGATTAATCCCTTGGATTTACACTCTTTTCTTACAAGTTTCACCTATACATCTACCTTCTGAATATTCAACGTTACCTCCTCCTTTACTGTTTTTCTCTCATTTCAGCGAAGAAAGTTGTCACTGCTACTTCAATGAAATGACAACTCTAACTGCAGTGGCTTTTCAACAGCCATGCTCAAATTGGTATTTGATGAAACTTTAAATGAATGAGGATGTATAATTCAAATATTTGTTCACTATTATACACAGACAGGGTGATGAAATTGAAAACAAGATGGATATCAAATTTAACCTTTCTGAATCACAGGTTCGTTTTTCAGTTAGCTGGTGAGAAAGCAAACAGAAAACGTGTAGGGAAGAACCAAGCTATTCACGAAATTGACTCGAGATGTATAGGAAGGTTACAGTAGCACATAGCATATGAAATCCAAGCAAGTGGTTAAGAAATTAATTCTTAGCAACAAGATAATGGTCATGGGCATAAAATAGAAGCAATGAGAAATATAGCTACACAAAGCTATAGCAATAAAAGACAGGTAAGAGCCTGAGGAATATGACTGCTGGGGAGGAACTTAATGAAATCAATGTGCTGTATTGCAATGCTCTCCTGAAAACAGAAGATGCTAAGGCTATTTTCTGTGTACATTCACTGTAACTGTCAGCTCAGAAGTGAACAATGAATATTTCTTGCAAGTGGGCTAGTGACTAATTAAAAGTCACGATGACCAACTGTTTTCTTCTTTATATGTTAATGGGAAGTCCTTGTCTTACTTGTGTAACCTGGATAATTGAATACTTCTGGCCTGTTTCATCAACAACACACATACACAAATTATGGTACAGTGGTGAAGGAATGATGCTAAAAGAAAATACAGTTTGTGGTTATTTTCCTTAATCAGTACTTTTACCAGAGGATGTACTTAGAGAGAAAAGGGCTTCTTTTTTTGAGAGATGTCCTTTCAAAAAAGTACTGTGTGCTGAAGGCTTTTATATAAAACCCTGTCACATTAAAGTGACCACCACTTATGTTAGGCATCAACATGTAGTAACCACTCAAAGATGGAGGTGGCAGCCCTGGCAATGGAGGGTATGTTAAGCGTGTCAGTGGGACACGGAAAACAGTGCAGTCCTTGCTGTAATGCAGAAATGGTGTTTATTATCTGACATTCAAAGGGCATACTCATTGGCCAAGGGTGATAGCATTTCTGAAATGCCCAAGTTTGTAAACTGTTCGCGTATCACCATAGTTAATGTGTACCATGCATGGCAAAACTGGTGCTGAAGCACCAGTGGCCCATAGACGACAGGGGTGACTGACTAGTGTGTGCGTGTGTGTGTGTGTGTGTGTGTGTGTGTGTGTGTGTGTGTGTGTGCGCGCGTGCGTGTGCATGTGCATGTGTGTTAGTAGACGTGCAACTGACTCCGCCCAGGTGAGCTAAGGGGGCTTAGTCAATGACTCTTCAGAATATGTTGCTGCATATGGGCCTCTGTAGCAAGTGCCTGGTTCATGCAACCATGCTGACTGCTGTTCATCAGTGACAAAGGCTGCAACTGGACGTCTGAATGACAACAGGCGGCCTTTCCAGATGAATCAAATTTTATGCTCCACTGGCATATGTCTGAAAGCGAACACCCTGCAACATATGTTGGAAGGGTCCAAGGAGGAGGGAGCGTTATGGTTTGGGAAATGTTTTCATGGCATTCTTGGATGGAGGGCACTATGGATCAACACAGATATGCATCTATCCTTGGAAACCATGTCCACCCCTGCATACAGTGTGTTTTTCCTCAGCAAAATGGCATTTACCAGCTGGATAATGCAACATGTTGCACAGCTCAAAGTGTGTGTGCTTCATAAGACGAGTTTAGAAACTCCTGGATTTAAAAACAGTCGAAAATCTGTGGGACAACCTTGATCAGGCTGTTCATGCTATGAACCCTCAAGGGAGAAACCTATCACAGCTGATCATAGCAGCAGAGTCCACATACCTCCATTTCCATGTCGGTACCTTCCAGAACCTCACTGACACTTCCAGCACATCTCTCAGCATTCTGGACTACAACAATTGGCTATTTAGGTATAATATAGGTGGCCACATTAATGTGAACAGACAGTGTATATATGGGCAACTCATGACAGAAAGGTCTGCACAGATGAAAGTTCTGTGACATTCAGTTTATGATAATACAAATGATTTGGTTGGTTGGTAGATAACACAACCCAGCAGAACATAAATGACACAATGCTTGGATTCAGACACCGAAAATGTCACGGCAACTGAATCCATCTCACACTGCTCTTAAACATAACAACTTCTGTGAAGGCTACAATTCCATCGTATCTTCATAGGATACTAAGATGAACAAATTTCATATGCCTACCATTAGCACCATTGTCAGTGGACTACCTACACGATTTCCAGTTTATTTCACTTGTTTCATCCACTTGACTAACACGAAATGTGT
Source organism: Schistocerca cancellata (assembly GCF_023864275.1). NCBI lineage: Eukaryota > Metazoa > Arthropoda > Insecta > Orthoptera > Acrididae > Schistocerca > Schistocerca cancellata. The sequence goes on along the minus strand of NC_064626.1, from coordinate 750,458,638 downwards.
TACAAAATAAGATGATAGGTTTGAAGGCATATTAATTGTTTATTGTTTGAGTGACAGAATATTGAAGGTAAAAGCATAGAGCTCTAACATATATTTATATTATCAAAGAGATGGTAAGTTCATCAAAATACCAATCAGATACTTGTCATGTACCATTAAGTACTAACACATAAAATGAAGCAATGATTACATTAAAAACTTTTTTCTTCCATATTGACGAAGGAGTTAGTTTCCTTCATTATGGTTCCAGAATCTTGTTTCCACCTCGCCTTTCATATTTTTGCTTCACTATCCTTCTTTATTCATTATCTTCCTTTCTACTGCTGTTATCACTCATAAATAAATTTCACAATTTGTTTCAGTTTCTGATAAAAGTCACACTGTGTGATACAAAGCCCAATTCAAATTTTTAATACGGTAATCTAAGTGCTCCCCACGTGACACACACACGCGCGCCCGCGTGTGCACAATCTCTCAGTTCAGAACTAAAATTGTTGTTTTTTATTTTCTCTAGATAAGAAGTACCAAGTCATCTGCAACCATAATATGGTTTGCTTCTGAGAGTTTATCCATTGCTGCACTAATTTCTTCTTGAGAATATGGTGTGCTCTGCTCACTGTTCGCAAACTCCGTCACTCTGGCCACCGATAATGAATGTGTCCGAGCTTCTCTAAACACCTTTGCCAAGCTCGCTTTGAAACATTTGAACCTGAAATAAAAAATACAGTACGTTAAATACCATGGAATTACATAATTAACAGAAGTGGTATTTTAAAACTTCGTACTTGACTGGGACAGCTACCATAGGATGAAATCTACTTGTAAAATTAATAAACTGCCAATCCACTGCAAACTGAAGGTTTATTTAAACCCCTTGACCATGGTTTCAACATTTTTGTAAAGCATCTCCTTCAGAAGTAAATGACGATAACCTGAGCTTGTTGCTAATGTGCTGAGATATTACACACACAAGTATTAGCAATGTGATGTGTGATGTGTGGTGTGTGTGTGTGTGTGTGTGTGTGTGTGTGTGTGTGTGATACATTTTTATAAACATTGAAACTGTGGTCAAGGGGTTTAAATGAACCTTCTGTTTTGCAACTAATGGCTGTTTATTATGTTTACAAGTAGAGAACAAATTGGCTTGCAAATGTTTTTTGGGAGAGGGGAGAAAAACAATCAATGTCAAATACAATATAATATAATATAATAAAAATTCCATGTGGCTTAATGCCATGGTTCAAGTCTTCAGTGCCACTTTGGCGACATGCCTGCCCCTAACTTACTCCACAGTTTAACATTGAATCCGAACCACATATCACCGAGAGGTGAAGCCAAACTAAAATATTCCAGGGCCTGACTAATTCAATCCAACAACCTTTCCATTTTCATTTTCAAGCATTAACTTTACCACTTGACGATAAAGCACAAACTACATGTCAAATATCAAGGGGAATACAGCCACCCTGAACACTAGATATGGCTCCATAAATGAATACCTGGTATCTGGACAAACTGATTACAGCCAATGGGCTAAATAAAAAAAAAAAAATAAAAAAAGTATAACTTCTCAAATCACATGAAACATCTGCAGCTAAAACAATTTGGTAAAGAAGCGTCTTCTGTAAAGTACACTAAAAGCAACACCAGGAACAGAATTTTTCACTTATTGTGCAAAAATAATACTTTTCCATGGCCATGAGAGTGTGCATTTGGGTGATATGCGATTGTGTGTGTCAAAGTGGATACTACTGCTAGTGCTCGAAAGCTAGCGTGAATGCTGTTTTCTGTTGTGTTACTGTACTCCACACATCAATGCACTAGAGGTGAGTAGTTTTCTTTCTCTTATTTGATGTACAACTTGTTATTAATGTTCGTTAATACCATCAAAAGGTGAATTCAAATAGCAAGACAGTAAAATTGCAATGAAACAGAATGACTGGCCAATACTTAACTTCAGGAGAATACATTCAAAATGCCTTCTATTATAAATATTTGAAGGAGATAAAAGCTTTTGGAACTTTTATAGTCCTCCCTTAGGGAGGAAATGGTTGGGAAGGTTATTCACTTAATTACGCATCATGTTCTATAAACACATTATGAAAGAGCCTTTAGGAAGCACAATTAAGTGTAGTTAACTAGCAGAAGCAGCTACCTGCAGGCAACTTCTGTAAAGTATACTAAATGCAACACCGGGTACAATATTTTATTTATAACGTATAAGTAATACAGCAAAAGAATACTTGGTTACATTTGTTGGCAGTTTGGGGGTATGAAATTTAGTACATGGAGTTACCACCTCCTGGCAGCAGCAATGACTAGACCAGGTGGACATAGGGGTATATAATACAATACTACTTCAATTTTAGTGGCTGGTGGTGTGGTTTCAATGGATGAGAAATCTGGAGAATGTACTGATCAGTGCATCAGCTGAATACCTTCAATGTCAACATTTGTCAGGATAGCACAGGTCTTGAATTATTGTGCTGAGAGATAAAGTCATGGAGATGGCAAAATTGGGCACAGCCAATGGCCTAAACCCATCAGAAATGTACTGACTGCTGTCTAAATGACAGAGAGGTCATCATATTGTGTACAATGTGGCACCCCAACCCACCAAAACAGGTGCTGAGCCGGTACGATGATGAATGCAATTTAGCAATGTCTGTTCTCAGAGCCTCCACATACAAATGCATCTACAGTGATGCTGTACACCTAACAGACTCATCTGAAGCTACGATGTGGTACTGTTCCTTTGTCCACTGTTGTTGATCAGACCATTGTCAGTATGCCTCTCTCTGCTGCCATGTCAAGGAAGGCTGTGGTTACGGCTAATTCAGATTTAAGACATACTCAATGTCTCGTTGTGCTGAGGAATAGGGAAGAAATTTTTTAATATCTGCTTTAGGATGAGTTTTGACTAACAAAACTATGGTGTGAATACAATGATCTCACAGGTACACTCTGAACTGTAGCATCTTCTTGAAAAAAGATTCTGACACTGCAGCTTGTTATAATCAGGTGTCCCCTAACACACTGAAGCATCAGGGAGGAGGAGGGGGAGGGGCAGGAGGAGGCAGTGCCCTGACACTCCTGTACTTCAGGGAGCACCTGATGACAATGAGCTATATTGTCACAAGAAGACACTAAAATCCAGCAGTGTACCTTGAGACCATTGTACAGCATCAGTGCTAGCAAACTATTAAAGGGACCACACCCTGCCTATCTAACCCACATTAATTTAGGCAAGTATTTGACCCATTTCTGAAAAAACTATTTGATGCACGACCTTAATATTTTTACTGTATGTTACACGATGCTAATAATCAACTGTACTAAAATCTACTTTATCCACTTTATAGTTTTTAAGAAATACTTTTTTAAATTTATTAACAAAAATTTTTAGAATGAGATTTTCACTCTGCAGTGGAGTGTGCACTGATATGAAACTTCCTGGCAGATTAAAACTGAGTGCCCGACCGAGACTCGAACTCGGGACCTTTGCCTTTCGCGGGCAAGTGCTCTACCAACTGAGCTATCAAAGCACGACTCGCGCCCGGTACTCACAGCTTTACTTCTGCCAGTACCTCGTCTCCTACCTTCCAAACTTTACAGAAGCTCTCCTGCGAACCTTGCAGAACTAGCACTCCTGAAAGAAAGGATATTGCGGAGACATGGCTAAGCCAGGAGTGCTAGTTCTGCAAGGTTCACAGGAGAGCTTCTGTAAAGTTTGGAAGGTAGGAGACGAGGTACTGGCAGAAGTAAAGCTGTGAGTACCGGGCGTGAGTCGTGTTTCGGTAGCTCAGTTGGTAGAGCACTTGCCCCGCGAAAGGCAAAGGTCCCGAGTTCGAGTCTCGGTCAGGCACACAGTTTTAATCTGCCAGGAAGTTTCAAAAATTTTTAGGTTTTTTCTGCAGAAAATATTTTTTGTGAACTTCCTAATGGGGGAATATTAATGAATGTGGTACCAGAGGGGGCTTTTTACGTTATGCAGCGTCTTTGAAAATTTCATTCACTTATTTATGATAGTTTCTGATATAATGGGGCATATGTACTGAAAATTTTAGTTTGCAGAAAACTGACTTTAAAGAAAAAACTTTTGAAATTTGTTACTTGCAGTTAATTAAAACTGCCCTGCTGCATATGATGGCCCTTCTTTGGCCTATATCAGGTCTTACAGCTTCTTTTTCACCTTCCTGGATGTTTGGCTTGCTTTCTTGGCCATATTAGATGCAGACCTGTCTGCATCCGCTATCCTCATTTTATTGCAATGTTGCAGCCCAGTGACCATATTTTCACCAGGATTAATTCCCAGCTTTTTCAGTACCCAACACTTTCCAATATTACCACAATTTAATGTAATAACAGCATCATGAACTTCTAGTCATTTTATGCATGCCTACAAATACAGTTTTAGGAAGGTTGTTCCAAATTATGCTGTTCAAACATTCATTTGGGTTGTGTATCTGCCCTTGCAGACATTTCCTTAGGAGGTCAGGATGAGCCAAGTCTCTGAAAATAGGTTTAATTGCTGTAATAACAGCAGCAGGAATAGAATGCTGGTGAGAATAAGATTCTCCAGTTGCCTGAGCCCTACCGTATTTGCAGCACAAATTTTCTCCTGATGGACCCAATCGATGACATGGCTTATCATCAATAGAGGATTTATGGAAGAATATGGCCCAAACATCTCTCTTCATTGCCTCCAGATATTCTTTATTTCTCCTCATTGCCATTCCCTGCAAGTTTTCTATTTCAGTTTTAGTTAACCGACCCTGTCTGGTCAACAATTTTCCACCTAATTTTTTTCCTCTCATACCAACAGTTACTTTTTTCAGCATAACGTGCAATGTAGGCGATATAAAGATCTAAAATATATGCAGAAAGGTGGGTGACAGAAAAGTGGGCTTGGCACATAAACACATGTGGTAGGAAAATGCTCGAAAAAAAAATTTTTTGTCAACAAAATCCTTTTCAGAGTACTTAAACAAAAGCTTAATCTATTGAAATATGATGAAAACCAAAAATCGATTTTTTTCGACCTGAACCACGGTGTGGTCCACTTAATATCTTACATCCATATACCAGATACCTTCAACAGAAGTGAGGGACTTACAAGTTCTGTACTCAAGTCTCTTTTGCAGTAAAACTGCAATTTCCCACAATCCTATGAATGACTTGTAGCTTGCCATTTTCTTATCTAAAACTGAGAATGTGGTCACTCCACATAAAATCCCCATACACTGTTACTCCCAAATATTTGTATGCCACAGCAGTCTCTGGCTTAGAATCATAAATCCTGTAGCTAAAAGATATGAATCTTTGACATTTCACTTCATGAATTGAATAACTCTGCATTTCTCAACAGATAGCTAGTGACAAGTCTTCAAACAAGACTGGTACTCAGTTGAGCTGTAACAGATTATTACAGCTCTTTTTTTTTTACCTCAAAGGTATTGTGTCGCACAAGAAAGGCAGAGAAAGAAACTAGTACTATCTACCAAGTCATTTAAGTGTAATCTGAATGGTACTGGTCCTATTACACTCTCAGGGGACACACCAGATATTACTTCAGTGTCTGTACACAACTCTCCACCAAGGTAGTGTGTTGAGGCCTTTCAGCCAGGGAATTTTTTTATCCAATTAGAAATCCAGTTATGTTTCCTACTGGAATGTATTTTCCTTAGGAATAGTCAATGTAGTACTGTATTATAAATTTTTCTAAAGCTCACTACGAACAGCTCCATCGTACAACTCAATCTGGTTGTCCCGTATCCATGAAACTAAGAATATTGTGTTAAGTGTCAAGTTCTGTTTCCCAGAACTGAAGTTTTCAAAATCTGTGCTGATGTTTGCAGATTGGGTTGTTTTGTAGCAGATACACTGTAATGTTTGAACTGTGAATATGTCCTAGGATTCTGCTACAAATATACGTAAGTGATATAAAGACGCCAGTTTCTTGTATTAGTTCTATTGCTTTTGTTGTAGATGGGTATAAGCATGATGTTTTTGAATCACAACATATATTTCTCTGCTCATGGGATCTATGTAACTTACGTTCAGCAGCAGACCTATTCTCGCTTAAATTGCACACAGAACTCTACATGCACACAATGGAGCCCTACAGGCTTACTGAGTTTAGCAATTTGAACAGATGCATCTTAGCAGCAGTACAGATATTAAACTTCCTGGCAGATTAAAACTGTGTGCCGGGCCAAGACTCGAACTCGGGACCTCTGCCTTTCGCTGGCAGTTGGTAGAGCACTTGCCCGCGAAAGGCAGAGGTCCCGAGTTCGAGTCTCGGTCTGGCACACAGTTTTAATTTGCCAGGAAGTTTCATATCAGCGCACACTCTGCTGCAGAGTGGAAATCTCATTCCAGTACAAATATTGATTGATGGCAACATTGAGTTTCCTTTGTTAAGGAAAATTTTAAGACATATGAACTATCAGTCAATTGTTCTGTAACTGCAGAAAATTTATGTACTTAGTAGGCTTAATTTTTTTCATATCAAAGCTATGTTTTTCTTGCTTGTAAATCAAACTATGAAGTATCCATATTCAGTTCACAATGGGAATATTTATAACTACACATTGTTACAAAGCTATGTAACTTATCTTAGTTGTTAAGTGTTTGCAACAAATTTGTCAGCTGATAATGTTATTTGCTTTAAAATGAATTGGACAAAGACATAACTGCAACACACACACACACACACACACACACACACACACACACACACACAAATCTAAACTGTACATATATTCATCTTCAATCCAAGCAGGTAGACAATATACTTATCATACAGCTCTTATTTACTTTTATTATTCATGTCATAATAAACTTACCTCTCATCAGATATAGTAGTTGCCCCTCTTGAAGGAGACTTGGGTGCAGAAGAAGTTGGTGGTGCTGATTTATCTTCTGCATTTCCTGGCTCTGTCAGATGCACTGCTTCACTTTCATCTTCTTCACCGTCTTCTCCAGAATCTGTCACATCATCATATACGTCATGGCCCTCTTCCCCAGACTTTGGTGTGGGTCTCTGGTTAAACAAAAAAAATAAGCAAATTATAACAATGAAAAAATGATGCAACGAAGACTTATTATGTGGCGCAGAATATTGTGGGAGTCTAACATGAAAATAATTGCAACAAAAAGAAAATCTTGTCAAAGTCAGTTTGACCACAGACACTAAATTACAATTGTTGAATAGAATTTGACTCAGAAGACATCATCTGGTCTGGTTCATGTTTATTGAAGACATCTTTATATAATGGACCCAAAGCCAGCATACCTTATCCTCATTCCTCCGCAATCTCAACACCTTCTCCCCATCCATTTCACCTGGTCCTCCTCCACCCATCATGCAACCTTACTGCATGTCAATCTCCTCCTCTCAAATGGCTCCATTCACACCTGTCTACATCAAAGCCACCAGTCACCAACAGTAACTGCACTTTGATAGCTGCCACCCCTTCCACACAAAAAAATTCCTCCTGTACAGCCTAGCCACCTGGGGCAGATGCATCTGCAATGACGACTCCCTCGTTCAGTATGCTGAGGGCCTCATAAAGGCCTTCACTGACAGGTAATCCCCCGACCAAATACACAAACAGATCTCCTGTGCCATATCCCCCCCCCCCCCCCACACACACACCTGGTCCTCACATCCATCCCCAGAACCAACCACAAAGAAGCGCCCCTCATCGCCCAATACCACCCGGGACTGGAATGACTGAACCATGTCCTCCTTCAGGGCTTTGATTATCTATCACCATGCCCTGAAATGAGGGACAACCTACCCAAGATACCCTCATCCCCTCCCAAAATGGTGTTCCACTACCCACCCAACTTCCACAACATTCTAGTCCGCCCCGATCTCCTGTCACAGGGCTCTTACGCTTGTGGAAGACCCAGATGCAAGATCTGCCTTATCCACTCATCCAGCACCTCCTACTACAGTCCCGTCAGAGGCTTATCCTACCACATCAGAGACTGGGCCACCTGTGAAAGTAGCAATTTATATACCAGCTCTGCTGCAACCACTGCATAGCATTTTACATTGGTATGACAACCGACCAGCTGTCAACCAGAATGAATGGCCACTGTCTAACTGTTGCCAAAAACAAGGCGGGCCACCCAATGGCACAACATGTGAGATTTCAATGGCTTCTTCACAACCCATGTCGTCTAGATCCCCCACCACCAGCTTTTCTGAGCTGCGCAGATCCTTCGCTTCCGTAACCTCAAACTAAGGTTACTCGCTTGCCTCTTACTCTCGCCCAATATGTGTCAGCTAGTTGTGTGCTGCCATCTCATGCCCCAGTCTGTGAAATCGAGTGCTCAGCCATCTGCCATCTGCCATGTCCCCCCCCCCCCCCCCCCCCCCGCCTGCCCCATGGATGGCTCCCCACTCTCTCACGAGCCACTTGCCCCCAACCCCTCCCCTGCCTCTCTCCATCCTTCATCCCACCCCACACTGCACCCCCACCCCACCTCGGACCAGGAAAGAGTTGCAGTTGAATGAACACAATGTAGGGAGACTGGCTTATGCATGTTAGAGAGAGAGTAAGTGTTTGTGTACATGTTTCTCCTACAGCTTGAGAAAGGAGTTCCATTCTGGAAGCTAGCAAATTTTTTAATCTCGCAATCTTCTTCACATGTGGAGCTAGCTGCCATACAAACTTTAATACTGATAGTGGATGTTGGTTTCATGTCTATGATAATGTGTTCACTATGATGTTCATTAATGGTTTACCTGCATGGTACGTTATTTGGTTTTGTATTGATAACCCTGTACTCCCTATCCATTTCCCCTTTTAAACTCTCTAAGCAACCTCACCAATTAAGGGATCTAACATTCCCCGCTGTGACCCATAGAATATAAGTTTATTGTCTCATAACATACAGTTTCAAGTCACTACCTTAATGTATAACAGAATTGTCAGAAAACAAAAATTTGTTTACAAATTTTCTTACAATATCATGCATTGGATAATTAATTTATTAGATAGCAACAAGATTTTAAAAATTAACAGTCGTAAGTACTAGCTCTCTCCTGCTCAAATTTTCAGGTTCTCATTCATGACTTCTACTGAATAATAACATTTCTGCCCTAGTTAATCAGATAAAGTTTTGTTTTTCTCAGTGTTTCTAAATTTATGCTAAGCAATTCTCTTCCTTTCACTTTGTCATAAATTTTCATACCCATGTACTGTGTAGTTTGAGCACAAAGTTTTAAACTGTGGGTGGGCAGCATAAAATTATTTTGATTTCTGTTGTTTTAATCATGTCAAAAATGACTTGCTACAAATAAATCACTGTTGCTACATATAAAGATAATCAGCTCATAGAGAGAGAACTTAATATACTTAAGATTTTTTAGTAGTGAGCGACATTTTCTTCGTCCTACATTCTGAAGTTTTAATATTCAACACACATGGTTTGAGTTATTCCATAATAAAATTGCATACTTTATTACTGACTAAGTAGCTGTGATATACTACTTTTATTATGCCCATAGTAGTAGCGTTGTACCATATCCTCACTTCAAATGCTAGGCTATTTGATTTATTTACCAGGTACTGTCTACGTGAGCCCCATGATAGATATTCATCCAGTTGCATTCCTAGAAATTTCACACAGCTAGCTTCCTGCAAATCCTGGTTTCTGCGACTGATCTGAATATCATCTAATTTTTCTTGTTTTGTTTTAAACTACATTACCTGAGTATTTTCCATGCTTAATTTTAATAAATTGAAAACAAACCAAATATCTAATTTTTCTGAAGCAGATAATACAATTTGGGGAATTTGGTCAGTAGTATTACTTTCAATGATTACAGATATGTCATCTGCAAATAAAACTGAGTGACACTCAATATAAAGTGGTAGATCATTTATGTAAAACAGAAACAGAATGAGACCTAAGATTATTCCTTGTAGAATGATTTCCCATTTTGAAGTAGAAGTTCCTCTCTCTCATGATATAACCACACTTTGACCCCTGTTGGTTTGGTAGGGCTTAAACTATTCTAATACAGTGCCCCTAATTCCATACTTTTTCAGTTTACATAGTAGCAACGAGTGGCTCACACTATCAAAGGCCTTTGATAAGTCACAAAAAATTCCTGTGGCATGCAGTGAGCTGTCTAGAGACGAGCTAATTCTACCTACAAAACGGTTTATAGCAGATGCTATGGTTTTCCTTTTTTGTAATCCATACCGATTTTTTGAGATAATTTTAAATTTTTCTATGAAATTTTGAATTTGTATCGGTGACTACCTTTTCAAATATTTTGGGTAGTGATGGAAGAAGAGATACGGGCAATTGTTTCCCATATGTTCATTTATGCCTTTTTTTTTTTAAATCGTGGCTTAACTACAGTGTACTTACCGGCGTTTGGAAAATAACCTTCTTGAAGGGACTGGTGAACTGTTATAGATAGTAGCTGTGCAATTATTTTACAGACTGTTTTTAACTGTTTTGTTGGTATCCCATCACATTCTGCTGAACTTTTACTTCTTTGTGATAGTATCACGTTTTCTGTATCCTTTACAGTAGTTTTGGTGAACGTACTGAGAAGTTCACCTTCAAATCGCTCACTGTTAAAGAAATTTGTCTTATCTGGGTAATTTTCTACACTGATGTTCGATTTGTATACATTTATAAAGAATTCAGAAATTTGAAATATCATAGCCTCTAGCTGTGGTACCTGTTTCAGCTTTGATCATTGAGCATGATGCCTTTGATTTGTTTTCACTATCCAAAATCTATTATTTGCCAGTTTTTTGCTGCCTTCATAACTTAAAAAAAAATATTTTTGTAATTTTTTACATAGCTACCAAAATCTGGACTACATAGCTATCTTTTTCTTGCTCTAGAGATTTTTATTCCTTCAGTAATCCACTTTACATTATTTCTTACTTTTTTATGATTTACAGTAATGGGGAAAGTTTCGTCAAAAACATGTAGGACGTTTTGCAAGAAAGTAGCAAAATTTTCAGAACATGAAATAACTATGATCTAGAGCCCACTCCACTTTATTTGATCTATTATGGAATAAGTTCATGTTTTCTTTGCAGAACTGGCATTTGGTGTAGGTTTTTCCCCCAAGAAAGGGTCTATTGTTTTTGGTATCTTCATAAACAGAAAACAATTATCAGGAAGTCCTAAATCAACACAAAACTTATTTGTCTCATTATAATTGGTTAACATATTATCTATAGATGTTGCTGACATTTCGTTTACTCGATTAACACCAGTGAAATTAGCACTGAAACCCGATATTTGAATCCCAGTTTTGTTTTTTCTCCCTAGTAGTCCTCACCCTGAAGATCCAAGCCATCATCGTTTAAATATACAGGAAAGCTGCATGCATTTGCGGAAGCAGTACCAGCACAACACGGCCATGTTGGCTACTGTTACAAGGCCATATCACAACTACTGAAAAGATTGTTGTCCTCTTCAGGAACTACATTTGTCCTGCCTCTCCACTGTGGTTGAACCTATAGTATGGCTACCTGTATAGTGGAGGCACACAGGCAACTACACCTTGGCAGGGTCCATGGGAGGGAGTGGAACGGAGATGGGATTGAGGGCTACAGATGTGAGAAGTATATAAAAACATGAGGCATTGAATGTAATATTATGACAGCCAGGGTCGCTACTCAAATTTATAAAAAAAAAGTTCCTAAGAATTCTAGGTATGGGAAGCAAGATGGCATCATACAAGTTCATGATAATTAATAATGGTGAGGGCTCGAGCATCTCACATTAATGAACTACTTTTCTTTCTTCTTGGCTGAGAAATACTATAGTCAGGACAGTGTAAGTAGATCTTCGCCAGCTCTTAGTGGTGGTGTCAGCTTAGCCATCTACAGAGCTGTGACAAGACTAAGGCTTTGTCATAGACACATTACAAAATCATGTTACATGACAGGTTGAAGTAGACCCACAGAGCTGTCGCACCCAGTCCACTGCAACTGTCAGGGATCAACTTACGCCGACTTAACTATAGCCGTAAGCATTAGTTTGACCACAGTTTTTGAACATTGGTAAAAAAAAAAAAAGCTGTTCAAATGAGCACTTTGGGACTTAACATCTGAGATCATCAGTCCCCAACATTGGTAATTTATATGGAATAATATTCTTGTAATAAACACACTTTGGACTATTAAGCATTTTATAATTTGTGGTTTATAAAACTCAATATAATTTATTTTAGGACGATAGGACAAAAAACACTGAATTCCGTGAAATTTTATGAAATTCCTTGAGATTTTCCTGGTTTATCCAGGTTTTCCAGAAGAATCGCCACCCTGACATCTGAAGTTCTACTCAGTTATGGAGCTCTACTAGTTTCAAATGGTTGCCTGCAGCACATTCGTTCACATCTACAGCAGTCTGAACTCAATACTGTAGAGCACGAGATCAATGCAGGTAACTTTCCAAGTGTTCCTGAACATACTCCACTACCACTGACACACAGCTGTCCGATCAATCGAAGCAGTACTGTGTAGGCAATCACATGAGACACTAGCTGCACAATGTCTTATTGGAAAATGCCTTTTGTATTCAAGCAACGACAAGCCAATGAATGGCTTTTGTACAGCAATCTGTGCTATCAGTAACATTCATCTTTTTATTACTTCACGAGACAGCATGTAGTGCCACAGCAAAACCAAGTTGTGAGGCACAACCCAAGGTATCCAGACAAGAAGACATCTGTTGTCAGTGCACAACTAGCTGAACCTAATATAATCAATAATCAGTGTCTTGTGCATCAGTCTACTTTGTCCTTTCATAGAGAGAGAGAGAGAGAGAGAGAGAGAGAGAGAGAGAGAGAGAGAGAGAGAGAGAGAAAGCTATATACATATATTTACCTTACTCTTCTCCTTGCGTGTTTTTTTCTTAGGCCTGTCGTCACTACTTTCATCAGCTGATGCATCCCCATCTTCACTCTGTCGCCGCCTCTTCTTCTCCTTCTCGAGGACCTATCATAGGACAGTATTGTCCAATACTAATGAAGAAAATATGTACATAGTAACACATCAGAGAAATATATATATTACTAGACAAGGTGAGCTGGTTAATTGGCCATGGCAGCAGCATCACATAGTTTATGCCCAAGAAGTGCGGGAGGGAGGAAATAACTCACGCCCTTCAGCATTCTTACTAGTGGAGCCCTGTCACACGATACATGTCTACAGGCACCACTCTCTGAATGAACTGACTAGTTACAACAAGAAACAAGACGTACAATACAACTCACCCTGGCTGCTAAAGACGTTTCGCTGGCATTATTTGTAAAACTACCTTCTCCAGTGATGTCACTACATTCCACAGCTGTGTCTACTGATTCATTGTCTGCTGTTTCAGTCATGGATGATAATTGATTTTGTTGTCTTTTCAGTTTTGTCCTCCATCAAAGTATCTCTTCCTCAGTAGTCATTACACATTTTTTGTTGTGATGCACAGTATTCTAGCGTTATCGTACCACAGCAGTAAAGGCCAATGTCACAGCCGCATAAGCAAACTGAATGGTCAGTGGTTAAGAGTTTCTGGCCAGTAATGGTGAGATCCCAGGTTTCACTCTCAGCAACCACCTCACATTACTATCTGGTGGAAAGGTCTAGAAGGAGATCCATTCAGCCCTATAAGGCTAACCGTAAAGCTGCTTGAATATAATAGCACAGAAACAGACATGCAAACTGTCGAAGTAGCATTCCACTGAACGGCTTTCACCAGCCTGGATGACAATGTTTATTTATTAGCAGCAAAAGCATCATCCATTAGTTTTTTTCAGATTAGAGAGTGAGATGCTTTGATGTTTTATAACTATCGAACTTATTCTTTGCAAGATTCCAGATCAGTGCTATAAATTAGGTCTCGGTGGAACGTAAACAATTTTCTTGCAAAAAAATTGTCATTCGAATAAAGAGGAGAATGTTGGTGCTCCTTAATCCATTGGTTTTCCTTTGTTCTAAGAATTTTTAATTTTTCCATGACCATTTCTAAATCACATTCCTGCTTTAGTCGTAGAGGAGAAGTGAACACAAAATAAAACAATGAAATGCTGCACGACGCTGTTGTTTGACACTTTGTACAGTTACTTATTCCCAATGTAATCTGTACGAATCCACATTTGTCTAAATAAACCACTAGTCACTTTCATCTTGATGCTTCTTCTTTTTAAGAAAAAAATCTAATGTAGGATGTTCTTTTAGCTAGCACATTCTCTTGTCTGCAGACAACAATAGGTTTGTTATGACACTTTTTAACATCAAATTCCACATACGGATCAGTTTTTCTCAGTTTCTTTGCTAACCTGGAAGTCCAATTCTGTGTGACAAAAGCTGTGAAGTTTTGCAAAGATGGTATTACCTTGTGTTGTTCACAAAATTACGGAAGTTTATTTAGTACCACATTAGATATACCACCAATGAAACATTTCCTGTCAATGTTTAATTACTGTGTGGTAACTTTAAAAGCAAGTTTGATGAGGCCTTCCATGAAGGTATTTTTGGTGATCACTTTTTGCACTCAAACTGTGAAGTAACAATGCACTCTACTCTCAATTGGAACGTTACTGTACTCAGTGAGATGATCAAGTTAGTTCTCGCCATTTCATGTAACCAGTTCACCCTGCTGAGTAATTTAAGTTATGGCCCTCTTGAGGTATGAATACAGAGTTTCTTTCAAAAAATGCTTCTATGGCCAAATACAAAACATTGTATTTGTACAACTTCTGCTTTGACTTATATTTACCAGCAGTTGGTGGCAAGCACAGTTAACTAAAAAATAAAATCAGTACACTAAAATTAAATACCATAAATAGAATACAAAAAATAAATATTTGTAAAATGTGGTATAGTTCTAATAATTTTATTTTTTTAGATCCCCACTGACACTGCCGACTGACCACTAGAAGTTTCGAACAAGATGCCAAGTTGAACATCTAACAATGCAAAGTCCAGGATGGAATAACAACAAAATGTAAAATTAAATACTGCTCACTATATAGAGGAAGCTTAGAGTTGCACACGGGCACAATGAAAAATGATGATAAAAATATTTCAGCTTTCAGAAAAAGTCATTCTTTGGAATTAGAAAACTGACACACATTCAGAAAATGAATGACTTCTAATCTAGTTTTTCTCAGATTGCTGGCAATATTTATCAATAAAGATTAGGAAAGCATTTCTGCAGAAAAAAATCACGAGTATTTCTAATCTAGTTTCTCTCAGACTGCTAATAGTATTTAGCAATAACAATTAGCAAAGCACTTCTGCAGAAAAAAGTATGAGTATTAGAAATTACTATGGGATACTTTTATTTTGATTGAGTGGAGGGTGGGATGAGGGGGGCTGCAGTATCATGCACCAGAGATGAGAAGTACAAAACCCAAACAGAAGACTTACTTCAAGATTTGGACCTGGGTATTACCTTCTTAAAATATGCAAACTGCACTAACTCAATGGCTGCTTGAGCATCTTCCACGTCCACTGTTCGTGAGAGCCGGGCCTTTGCATGAGCTGTTGAAAGACGTATTAAAGTTTCTAATGTACGAGCTGTCACAGGTTGTGTCTGAAACAAATTCACATATTAACCTTGTGAAAATAAAAATACATGCTGAAATTTATACACAGAATCGGAAATTAAAAAACACTTACTCGGGCAACATCATTTTCTACACTGTCCTGAGAGCGAAGCTTTGAATATTCCTCACAGATTACATTTGAAGCCTCTTCTGTTAGGGTAGGCTTCATCATCTTTGCAATATGTATATATTTACGCATAAATTTCACACTAATAATTTTGTCCCTGTTCAAAGAAAATCAAGTTTACTTTAATAGTTATTACTGAGAAGTTCTGGTGGTTATTCATTGTCTAAACAAAAGAACCATGTGCAATTTGCAGTGAATTTTGTTAATGAACTGATGTAGTTACTACATTATAACCCAAAACTTTTCCTTAAGAACGTGTTCAGTTAGCACTGCCATGCTTAAGTATATGAACAGAATTTTTGTGTGTTACCAGTCCTTTTTGCATTATTCACTCAAAATAATTAAACAAATAACTGCCAATTGATTTGCCACGTTTGTAACACCAGTTCCCACTTGATCTCCAAAGTTAAGTGACATTGGGACTGGCTAGTGTTTGGGGGAAAACCGAGTGCCATTAGTTTTCAGGGCATGCAAGTTGCCAAAGTGGTGTCCAATTGACAGATTTGCACCAGGCCATAGTGTCACATGACACTGATTATTTTTTTATCAAACAACTTAAAAATAAGATGATGTGAATCGCACCAAAGTATAAAGAATAGAGTTTAATGACATGTTCAACAGAGCAGAACTACTTCTGCTTAAACAACGAACATACGTGTGTGTGTGTGTGTGTGTGTGTGTGTGTGTGTGTGTGTGTGTGTGTGTGTGTGTGTGAGTGAATGGGGGGGGATTACATTATATGATGTTAGAATTCAAAAGAATATCCTAATATAATAATAATAACTAAATTTAATTACTTTCGTGATCTTGTGTTTCCATGTAGAAGTGCATCATATTTTTCATAGATTGGTGCATTACTATCATCCTCCTCTTCCACATCTGGATTGTTGGTAGCAAGTAAGTCAGCTGCTGAACCCATTGGCAACACCGCCCCATCCTGTTCTCCTGGGTTCCTACACATTTTGAGATTTATGATATTATTCCAACATGTACTCAGCACAGCACAAATGAACTAGTAAAGTTTTTAATTGAGAGAAGTAAAAAAAAGAGAGAGAGAGAGAGAGAGAGAGAGAGAGAGAGAGAGAGAGAGGTCACATCCACTACCATGAAATATTATAACAGCATATGGAAGGTCTAAAATTAATAAGTTAAAATTGCCGCTTCATGACAAAGTTTAAGGACATAAATATTATTTTCCACAACTCCATATGCAGTTATGATGAGAATGAGGAATAGAAAAGCACAATAACAAAGACACAAAATACACTACCCTACAAAGAAATAAACTAAGCCTCTTACACCTATATCAAGTAACAGGAAAAAACTGTTTTATTTTGTTGTCAAATTTGGCATTATTTTTGCTAATTCAGTGTTATTTTTTGCCTAGTTTCATGTTTTTTCTTGTCATGTTAGTCTTTTTTGGCAAATTAGCTATTTTTCGCTGAAGTCAGTGTTGTTTCTGCCAAATCCAGAATAATTTTTTTGGCCAAATTCAATAACTTTTTCCCCAACATGAGTTTTTTTACCAAATCCAGTGCACTTTTTTTGCCTATTGCATATTCAGTGCTTTTTGCCACATTTGGTGTTATTTGTTTCCCATGTTAGGTCTTATTTTTTACCATATTCGATGGTTTTGTCAAATTCGGTGTTAGGTTCTGCCAGGCAGAGTGTCACCACAGATTGTCACGGACAGATTAGTGGAAGCTGGGTTGAGATCTTTACTTACTGTGTGGCCTTCACTGCTGACATCATACTAAAGACAAAGACTTGCACGATTTGAGCACGACATAACTGGAACAGTAAGTGGTGTTCTGTGATGGGGCCTAATTTTTGGTTGTAGATGTCAGTGTTGCTTATGCCTCTGTAGAGGACTGCTGACTAGTCACACTAAGTAGCGATTCTTGAGATAAGTAGCGATTCTCTAGACCCTACATGACCAACTCTTGGAATCATCACATGCAGAGCTTTCAGATATAACAAAACTGATTGGGTAATTGTTAAAATGAAGCCGAGTGCTTGTCAGGATGTGGCAAGACTGGTAAACCCTGTTGCTGTACCCTTCATGAACAGCGTACAAGACAGCATGTTCCAGCAGGATAATGCAACATCCTCCACAATGCTGTTCATGCCACAATCAACCTTGAGGAATGTATGAATGTATCCCTGCCTAGTCACCTGATTTAACATCCAAATGTCACAACTGGGATGTAATGGCAAGAGACACCTGCTTTCATACCAGCCTCATCAGCAATCTTAATGAACTGACATAGCAAACGTTTCAGACACAAGAAGAAATTCGTCAAGATGACATTTGGAGGCAATTTACTTCCATGTTGCAACAAATGTGGGAGTGTTCTCGTGCTTCACACTCATGATGGTGGTCATCAGTTCTGAATGGAATGAAAGTTTGATCATTTAATGGTAGTTACACGACGAGCATCTTCACAAAATTTGATAAATATTGGACTGGTGATTCATGGTGCTTATGTACAATTAACAAAGTACTATGGAGTCCACACAATTATGTATCATCTGAGCAGTTTCATATAGTTCCACAAATTGTACAAATGGCAGCCAGCACATTGAGTAAGTATTTGCGGAAAAGAGAGCTCCAAGTCATAAATTTGTGTTAGTCGGGAATAAAGTAACAAATTGGTTAATGGAAATTGTAAGAGGGAAAAACCAGTAAATATTTATGCCAGGTCAAATACTTACACACAATTAGTTTCCTCATATGTATCGTAAATGTGCGTATACAAGACCGTTAGTGACTAACTGAAACTTTGCATATCTTACTTTAACTATTTGTTTTTGTTTTGTTTAGTTACCTGTATCTGTGCATGCGTACTACATGATCAGATATCCTGTTGTCCTGCTCTCCATCCACAAGATCAAGCATTACAAATAGCAAGTCAAAACGTGAAAGAAGAGAATCTTGAAGACCAATATTCTCCATTGGAGTTTTGTACTGGTCATACTGCAACAGAAATTACAAATAAGTATGAAACTAACAAACTGCAATTTAATCTCAAATGTACTACACCACGGAATTCAAGTTCCACTGTATAACTATTCAGATTAGTTTCCATTTTATACACTATGATGAAATGGTTTGAAGCCCGTGGTGACAAAAAGAAATATTTTATTTTTATCATCAGTGGCCATTCACAGTTTTTATTTATTTATTTAGTGTACAATGATTACTGGAAAAATAATTTTCAATGTCAATCAAGTCTTTATTACGACATCTTTAGTAAGTAATTTTATATTAAACCACACAAACAAAAGGAGATATAAATGAAATAATTGCAGTATTCAAGTAAATGAAATTGTATTGTTGGAAACTGACATTCCGAGTCCACAGTCGTGTTCAAAGTACAAGTTGATCTCTGAAAAGGACAACCAGCCAATGCTCATAATGGTATTCATTTGCATAAATAGTGCCATTACTGGTTTTGAACCAACAGGTTTACCTTAAGATGGCACTTTGTGTTCAATTTGTCATCGTTTATATTAGTAGTTGGTAGCTTTCTCCCTTTCTTGTGAAAGTTCCTTGGGATGGTAAGTGCCCAACAGAAGAAAAATAAAATAAAAAGAGATAAGGTGCATTAAACTGCACCTGTATGTAATAACAAATAAAAACAATGTACAATAATCTCGAAGATAACCGAGCTTTAGGTCGCTTACGTTGAAATTCCTGCATCATTATGTTGCAAAGTTGACTGCTAGTCTACATAACATAGTGAAAAATACATAACACACTTTTTTGTATTAAAATATGCACACAGTGTAGGGCACCACACAGAGATAAATGTTTTTGTCACGTGGAAGACGATGTACAAAGATAGCAATATCATATCTAAAACACTCCAAAGAGAAATGTTGATACGTACACTGACGTGTCAGCAAAATATGTACAATGTATAAACGTTTCACTATATGCAGTCTACAATGAATGAGAAATGATTACAACTAAAATAAACAAAGAAACCAGTTTGTTAGGAAATGTTATGGAAATACACATTACGTAAATTTTATGGCACACAAAAAGAAAGAAAATAATTATGAAACAATTGTGCATAAAAATTGTTCATCAACATGATATTAAAATGTGATTACTAACTGGAAGTTTACATTAATGCAGCTATTGTGTTCATGTATGACTAAGCAGGCTGTTGTATTTTTGTGTAGTGTTTCATCTTGGGCTGGCTGTGTTGTGTTCTGTTGTGTTGTGTTAGCCAATGCAGGCTTTCTACAAAAATTTCATTTGCCTGCTTTCCAGTTTGAAACAAACACTACTCCCAATGTCAAAAACAAACACACACACACACACACACACACACACACACACACACACACACACACAAACGTGAAATACTACACTAAAATGTAACGCCTGCTTAGACATACATTAATACAAAACTTGAAATAATGTAAACTTTCAAATGACTATAATATGTTAATATAATGGCCACCACCATAACATTTATTTATGTACAATTATTTATCCTTTATTTTGTTTCCTTTGAATACCGTCAATATTTACTTAATATCTTTTTGTTACTTATAACAAACTGGTTTTATTATGTGCTTATTTTAATCGTAATCAGCACTCATCTATTATAATCTGGATGTAATGGAACTACAATAGATTGTAAATTTTCTGCTGTCACATTGGCGAGCACACCAGTAAACCCCCAATTCTATGAAGAGTTGAACTCCCATGTATGTTGATTACTTTACAAAATATGATCTAAAGTGTTGGGATGTCAAGCACGTCAGCAAGAAGTAGTTCAGGAAAAGTGTGAAACTGTGCTAAAAATTGGTCGGAAGTTCGGGAATTTGCACTCCATTTTAAGCAAACACAAATTTCTCACCCATGTTGCATATCCCAGTTAGTTGTTCAAAGAACTTTTGTCACCTTTGTTTATTGAATTTTATTCACCTTTATATGTGCAGCAATCCACTGGCAGAATGAGTGTGGAGCTGTTTCATAGCTGCAGACTCAATCGACAGTGTATCTTCTTCTGCAATAACTGAAATGTCATTCTAGAAGAAGGAAAAAACCTACTACTACTACTACTACTACTACTAAATGACATCCACATCATCTTAAGATATTTATCTATTGTATCTTGTTCCCTTTTAGGAGTTAATGAGTGCTGATTTCATTACTGTCACGATCTTCTTAATTCCACAGCCTGCAGTGCATTTCTGAACCGGGACAAAAGTGGCATGGGGTAATTACCCAATTAGCAGGTGCTGAAACATGCAGAAGTACTGCCCTTGTCGCCCGTCTTGCATATATACTGTGTCCGTGCAAACTAGGGCACATGCACAAAAGAAAAAAATTCTGCCCAGTTTACAAATCAAAACTGACTGTTTAACTAACAGAAAAACACTTGCCAAGGTTATGAGCGTCATTTGTCAATTAGAAGAAGACATGGGCCTACACACACACACACACACACACACACACACACACACAACTAACTTTACCCAAAGTGATATGTTACATCACAGCATCTCAATGTTCATGACATATCTCCTGAACTATGTGTCATACAGTGATGTAATTTTGCAGGTACATTCAGTGGGATATGTTGACACACCTGCGTACTGTGTTGTGAATAGAGTTGGTAGTAAGTTAGTAATAAATTAAAGTGTCATGTTTGATGGTGAAGTTTTACTGCATGAACAGGGAAAATATAGCAAGCCAAACTTTTTTCCTTTCATCCTTTTATGGGATGTCTCTGCAAGAAAAGTTTTGTTAAGGTTGGAAACTGTGTGTAAAGTTTGTTGGAAGTTGCTAATTGCTTTCATTTCTACATCTACATCTGTACTTTACAAACCACTGTGAGGTGCATGGCAGAGGGCATAGCCCATTGTACCAGTTATTATGGTTTCTTCCTGTTCCATGCACGTAAGGAGCAGGGAAGAATAATTGTTTGAATGCCTTTACACATGCAGTAATTATTCTAATCTTATCCTCACGATCCCGATGTGAGCGATATGTAGGGCATTGTATAGGTCCCCAAATACTGTATGAATAAATTTCAGATATTTATGCTCAAGACAAACACACTTTCAAATTGTAATACTTGTCTTGTTGTGTTACATGTTCAATATTAGATTACACCTTTTAATGAGCAGATTATGACAGAATTTAAAATGTTTAAATTCTATCAATAAACACAGGACGTATTAAAAATCACATTTTTGTTGCCCCTGTAAGATATTAGTTCAGCAACATGCAGATGTACCAGGTTATGGGAGAGTCAGTCAGCAATATAGATAGCATAACATCTGAATGAGAAAGAGAGAGAGAGAGAGAGAGAGAGAGAGAGAGAGAGAGAGAGTGTGTGTGTGTGTGTGTGTCACTACATGCATATTCATAAATAAAAAATGTGCTTTATGTATTTTTTGGTCACCAAGTGGCAGCAGGATACACACATAAAATAAGGTTATAATTAGGCAAGCTTTCAGAGCCAGTGGCTCCCTCTCAAGGCAAAAGGGTTGAAGGGGAAGGAATACGTGCGAAGGACGAGAACTGGAGAGGTCTAGGAAAAGTGGTATATTTTGAGAAAGTCACACAGAACCAGGGGTCACAGGAGACTTGCCTGACAGGATGGAGCAAAGACTCAGGAGAAGATTTGAAAACCTGAGAGCTTAATGGTGGAAGACACAGTAAAATGCAAGGCAGAGATTATGGCTTAAACATCATGTACAAATTAATAAAGAGTGAAAAGCTTAGTGCATTGTATGTAACAAAGGTGGGAGGGAGGGCGGTGATCGCAAAAAATAGACAGGTAAGAAAATGAAAGATATAGAAAACTAAAACAGAGTAAAGAAAGGAGTAGTTACTGCGAAGAAACACAGATAGAAGAAATTAACATAAATTAAGGCCAGGTGGGTGGCAAGGACCAAGGACATTAGCACTAGTTTCCATCTGCGGAGTTCCGAGAAACTCTTGTCTAGGGAAAGAATCCAAATGGCGCATGTGGTGAAACAGGCACAGAGGTCACGACTGTCATGTTGTAGAGCATGCTATGCAAGAGGATGCTGCGTTTTGCCAGTATACACCCTCTGCCTATGTTCAGCCATCCTAACTGATAATTTGGTGGTATTCATGCCAATATAAAAGGTCAAACAGTGTTAACATAAAAGCTGGTATATGGCACGTGTCATTTCACAGGTGGCTCTCCCCTCGATAGTATATGTTTTACCAGTTACAGGGCTGGTCTAGGTGGCGGTAGGAGGAGGATGCACAGCGCAAGCCTTGCAACGGGGCAGTTACAGGGGTAGGAGCTGTATGGTAAGGAGATGGGTGCAGGGGAGTATAGGGTCTGACAAGAATACAGCAGAAAATAAGAGGGCGGCGAAAAGCTATTCTAGGTGTGGTAGGCAAAATCTCAGACTGAATGGATCTCATTTCCGGCCACGATTTTTGGAGGGATCAGCAGTACCACAATTGGATGTGACGGCCTGGGAAACCTGTTTTTGAAGTAGGCTGGAGGCTGAGTTGAGAATGGTAGTGTATTGCTGCAAAGAGTTTGCATCTGAACAAATACATTTGCCTTGAATGCCAAAGCTATATGGGAGGGAATTACTGACATGGAAAGGATGGCAACTGTCCAAACGTAAGTACTGTATGTTATGAGGTTTAATGTGGACAGAAGTGCGTAGCTGGCATTCTTTGAGGATGAGATCAATATTAAGAAAAGTGGCACATGATTCAGAATACGATCATGTTAAATATAATTGAGAGATGGTATTCAGAGATTGCAGGAATTTTAAAAGGCAGACTCACTATGAGTCCATATGGTAAAGATGTCATCAAGTCTCCCCTGTCCCAGAGTTCTTGGCGACTTTCCCAGAATCTACATCTTTCCCTAGATCTATCCAGTCCTTTTCCTTCACCCCTCTTCCTTCCACTTCAACCCTTCCGACTGAAGGTGAAGCCACTGGCCCCAAAACCTTGCCTAATTATAACCGCCTTTTATGTGTGTGTTCTGCCACCATTTGGTGAGTAGATTTTTCATCTATCCAATTACATTATTTTGTCAAAAATTGATTGATTTCGTTTTTATATATGTTTTATATAATAGAGGGAAACATTCCACATGGGAAAAATGTATCTAAAAAGAAAGATGATGAGACTTACCAAACAAAAGCGCTGGCAGGTCGATAGATACACAAACAAACACCAACATACACACAAAATTCAAGCTTTCGCAACAAACGGTTGCTTCGTCAGGAAAGAGGGAAGGAGAGGGAAAGACGAAAGGATGTGGGTTTTAAGGGAGAGGGTAAGGAGTCATTCCAATCCCGGGAGCGGAAAGACTTACCTTAGGGGGAAAAAAGGACAGGTATACACTCGCACACACACACATATCCATCCGCATATACACAGACACAAGCAGACATTTGTAAAGGCAAAGAGTTTGGGCAGAGATGTCAGTCGAGGCAGAAGTACAGAGGCAAAGATGTTGTTGAAAGACAGGTGAGGTATGAGCGGCGGCAAATTGAAATTAGAAATTAGCGGAGATTGAGGCCTGGCGGATAGCGAGAAGAGAGGATATGCTGAAGGGCAAGTTCCCATCTCCGGAGTTCTGACAGGTTGGTGTTAGTGGGAAGTATCCAGATAATCCGGACGGTGTAACACTGTGCCAAGATGTGCTGGCCGTGCACCAAGGCATGTTTAGCCACAGGGTGATCCTCATTACCAACAAACACTGTCTGCCTGTGTCCATTCATGCGAATGGACAGTCTGTTGCTGGTCATTCCCACATAGAAGGCTTCACAGTGTAGGCAGGTCAGTTGGTAAATCATGTGGATGCTTTCACACGTGGCTCTGCCTTTGATCGTGTACACCTTCCGGGTTACAGAACTGGAGTAGGTGGTGGTGGGAGGGTGCATGGGACAGGTTTTACACCGGGGGCGGTTACAAGGGTAGGAGGGTAGGAGCCATAGGGTAGGGAAGGTGGTTTGGGGATTTGATAGGGATGTAACCTCTTCGTAACCTCTTAGTTCATCCCTATGAAATCCCCAAACCACCTTCCCTAGCCTCTGGCTCCTACCCTTGTAACCGCCCCCGGTGTAAAACTGTCCATGCATCCTCCCACCACCACCTACTCCAGTCCTGTAACCCGGAAGGTGTACACGATCAAAGGCAGAGCCACGTGTGAAAGCAACCACGTGATTTACCAACTGACCTGCCTACACTGTGAAGTCTTCTATGTGCGAATGACCAGCAACAAACTGTCCATTCGCATGAATGGACACAGGCAGACAGTGTTTGTTGGTAATGAGGATCACCCTGTGGCTAAACATGCCTTGGTGCACGGCCAGCACATCTTGGCACAGTGTTACACCGTCCGGGTTATCTGGATACTTCCCACTAACACCAACCTGTCAGAACTCCGGAGATGGGAACTTGCCCTTCAGCATATCCTCTCTTCTCGCTATCCGCCAGGCCTCAATCTCCGCTAATTTCTAATTTCAATTTGCCACCGCTCATACCTCACCTGTCTTTCAACAACATCTTTGCCTCTGTACTTCCGCCTCGACTGACATCTCTGCCCAAACTCTTTGCCTTTACAAATGTCTGCTTGTCTCTGTGTATATGCGAATGGATGTGTGTGTGTGTGTGTGTGTGTGTGTGTGTGTGTGTGTGTGTGTGTGTGTGTGCGCGCGCGCGCGAGTGTATACCTGTCCTTTTTTCCCCCCTAAGGTAAGTCTTTCCCCTCCCGGGATTGGAATGACTCCTTACCCTCTCCCTTAAAACCCACATCCTTTCGTCTTTCCCTCTCCTTCCCTCTTTCCTGACGAAGCAACCATTTGTTGCGAAAGCTTGAATTTTGTGTGTATGTTTGTGTATCTATCGACCTGCCAGCGCTTTTGTTTGGTAAGTCTCATCATCTTTCTTTTTAGATACATTATATATGTTTTAGCTATTCTGTAAACACAACAGTCAACAGTATAACACGAAGACGTGGTAATTTTGATGTAAGTAACCAAAAACTCAAAGTGTTTTACTGTGAAGAGTTTTTTTTACATTATTTTCATTCGTTATTATTTACAGTTACAGTTAAGTAGGCCATTTCTCTTACCTTCTTTTGCTTTTTTTTTTTTTTTTTTGGGGGGGGTTTTAGGGCGCATAACTGCTAAGGTCATTAGCGCCCAGCCCGTGACTTAAGACAGTAAAAAACCGAATTTTAAAACCAGCAGCAATGGGAACAAAGTCAGAAAATTTGAGAAACTAAAAATAGAAGAATGCTTAAAAATCCACTACAGAAAGGGGGTGATTGTCCCCAAAAAAAGGTTCAAATGACTGACGCCATTTCACTGTCACTAATAAACTGGAGAACGCGGTCGGCGGAGCGCGTGTCATCTGCTAAAATCGACGATAGATCAGGCGATAGCTGTAGACGGGAGCGTAACAGATTAAAATAGGGGCATTCAATTAAAAGGTGTCTTACCGTCCACAGCTGAGAGCAGTGGGGAAAGAGTGGGGGAGGATCGCCGCTTAAAAGATGTCGATGGCTAAAACGACAGTGCCCTATCCGGAGTCTAGCTAAAATTACCTCCTCCCGACGACACGTTCGGGAGGAAGAGGTCCAAGCGCAAGGAAGGGCTTTCACTTCCCGCAATTTATTACAGGGAAGTGCCGACCAATGCGCATGCCATAAATGAGCAACTTGGCGACATAAACCGCTCCGTAGATCGGTGAAGGGAAGCGACCGAATAGCTGGCCGAGGAAGAGAGACTGCGGCCTTGGCCGCTATATCAGCCGCCTCATTCCCACAGATACCAGCGTGTCCCGGGAGCCAGAGGAACGCCACCGAGACGCCCCTCAGGTGGAGCAAGCGCAGACAGTCCTGAATCCGGTGGACCAGAGGGTGCACAGGGTAAAGAGCTTGGAGACTGAGGAGAGAGCTGAGAGAATCTGAGCAGATTACGTACTGTATCCGCTGATGGCGGCGGATGTAGTGGACAGCCTGGAGAACAGCGTAAAGCTCCGCAGTATAAACCGAACACTGGTCGGGAAGCCGAAATTGATTTGGGGTGTCGCCAACAATATAAGCACTCCCTACACCTAACGATGTTTTCGAGCCGTCGGTGTAAATAAATGTGGCCTCCGTCATTGCTGCACATAGAGCAGCAAATGCCCGACGATAAACAAGTGTAGGGGTACCATCCTTGGGAAATTGACAAAGGTCACGGAGCAGGCAGATCCGGGGACGGAGCCAAGGCGGTGCTGTACCCCAAGTTGTCCAGAAGGTTTTAGGAAAGCGGAAGGAAAGAGAATGGAGCAGTTGACGGAAGCGGACTCCCGGGGGTAGTAGGGAAGAGGAGCGGCCTGCATACCCTACATCAAAGGAGGCGTCGAAAAAAAGGTCATGGGCTGGATTAGTAGGCATGGAAGACAGATGGCTAGCATAACGACTCAGGAGTACTGCCCGCCGATTGGACAGCGGAGGTTCAGCAGTCTCAGCATAAAGGCTTTCCACAGGGCTAGTGTAAAAAGCTCCAGACACTAAACGTAATCCACGGTGGTGGATAGAGTCGAGACGCCGAAGAATAGACGGCCGAGCAGAGGAGTAGACTATGCTTCCATAATCCAATTTCGAGCGCACTAAGGCGCGATAGAGGCGGAGAAGGACCACTCGGTCCGCTCCCCAGGAGGTACCATTCAGGACACGGAGGGTGTTAAGCGATCGCAGACAGCGAGCCGAAAGATAGGAAACGTGGGAGGACCAGCTTAGTTTTCTGTCAGACATAAGACCCAAGAATTTAGCGACGTCTGAAAACGGAAGGTTGACAGGACCTAGATGTAAGGAGGGCGGAAGAAACTCCTTACGTCACCAAAAATTGACACAAACGGTCTTACTGGGTGAGAAACGGAAGCCAGTTTCGATGCTCCACGAGTGGAGGCGATCGAGACATCCTTGAAGACGTCGTTCAAGAAGGCTGGTCCGTTGAGAGCTGTAGTAGATCGCAAAATCGTCCACAAAGAGGGAGCCCGAGACATCAGGAGGGAGACAATCCGTTATTGGATTTATGGCGATGGCAAATAGTACAACACTCAGCACAGATCCCTGGGGTACCCCGTTTTCTTGGGAGAAAGTACGGGAGAGAGTAGTGTTCACCCGCACCCTAAAAGTGCGCTCTGCCATAAATTCGCGAAGAAAAAGGGGCAGCCGGCCTCGAAAGCCCCAAGAGAACAGTGTGCGGAGGATGCCTGTCCTCCAACAGGTATCGTATGCTCTCTCCAGATCAAAAAATATTGCTACCGTTTGGCGTTTCCGGAGAAAATTGTTCATGATAGAAGTGGAGAGAGCAACAAGATGGTCAACGGCAGAACGATGCTTCCGAAATCCGCATTGGGCTGGTGTTAAAAGACTGCGGGATTCTAGCCACCAAGCTAAACGGTAATTCACCATACGCTCCAAAACCTTACAGACACTACTCGTGAGAGAAATGGGGCGATAGCTAGAGGGGAGATGTTTGTCCTTTCCAGGTTTCGGAACGGGAACGACAATAGCTTCCCGCCACCGTTTGGGAAAGGTACTGTCGGTCCAAATTCGATTATAAAGGCGAAGGAGGTAACGCAGACTAGGGGTTGATAAATGCAGCAACATTTGGACATGGATACCATCCGGTCCCGGGGCGGAGGAGCGAGAAGATGAGAGGGCATGTTGGAGTTCCCGCATGGAGAAAACAGTATTGTAGCTTTCGTGATTTTGAGAGGAGAAAGCAAGAGGTCGCACTTCCGCTGCACGTTTCTTCGGGAGAAACGCTGGCGGGTAATTTGGAGAGCTCGAAATCTCAGCAAAGTGCTGACCCAACGAGTTAGAAATTGCGACGGGGTCCACTAAGGTATCATGCGCGACAGTGAGCCCAGAGACCGGGGAGAAACTAGGCGCGCCTGAGAACCGTCGAAGCCGACTCCAAACTTCCGAGGAGGGAGTGAAGGTGTTAAATGAGCTAATAAAGAATTTCCAGCTTGCCTTCTTGCTATCGCGGATGACGCGACGGCATCGCGCACGGAGCTGTTTATAGCGGATACAGTTGGCCAAAGTAGGATGGTGACGGAAAATGCGAAGAGCACGTCGCCGCTCACGTATTGCATCACGGCATGCCTCGTTCCACCAAGGAACTGGGGGGCGCCGGGGCAATTCGGAGGTGCGTGGTATTGAACGTTCCGCAGCTGTAAGGATAACGTCGGTAATATGTGTGACCTCATCGTCGACGCTGGGAAAGCGACGGTCATCGAATGTCGCGAGAGACGAAAAAAGTGTCCAATCGGCTTGGGCAAACTTCCAGCGTCGCGGGCGCATATATGGCAGTTGAGGCTGCAGTCTGAGGACAGATGGAAAGTGGTCACTCGAGTGTGTATCATCAAGGGCGAACCATTCGAAGCGCCGAGCTAGCGGAACAGTACCGACCGCAAGGTCCAAATGAGATAAGGTTGTCGTGGAGGCAGACAAAAATGTGGGGACCCCAGTGTTGAGGCAAACTAGATCCGCTTGGTGGAAGACGTCTAGCAATATGGAGCCACGTGGACAAGGATGAGGAGATCCCCAAAGCGGGTGGTGGGCATTGAAGTCCCCAACCAGCAAATAGGGGGGTGGAAGCTGACCAAGAAGATGAAGGAGATCAGCTCGTGCCATTGGTGTGGATGATGGAATGTATACAGTAAAAAGAGAGAACGTGTATCCAGAAAGGGAAAGACGGACGGCGACAGCTTGGAAGGAACTGTTTAAGGGGATTGGGTGATAATGGAGAGTATCATGGAGAAGAATCACGAGTCCTCCATGGGCTGGAGTGCCTTCAACAGAGGGGAGGTCATATCGGACGGACTGAAAGTGAGGGAGAACAAAGCGGTCATGGGGACGCAGCTTTGTTTCCTGAAGACAGAAGATGACCGGCGAGTAGGAGCGTAAGAGGACCGACAATTCACCCCGATTGGCTCGAATGCCGCGGATATTCCAGTGGATAATGGACATGGGGTGAAAGGAAAATGGAGGAATGTGACCAAAGTTGCTGTCAACTCAGAGACTGCTCGGAGCTAGCAACCGACAGCATGGAATGGCATTCAGCCGAAGGCAGAAGATCCTGATCCATAGGTTGGTCAGGAGCAGTCCCTGCCACCAGCGATCGGCCGGTTGACCGGCCACCAGCAGTGCGCCTCGGCGACACAGAAGATGGCCGAGGGCGATTTCCGCCAGGTGGTGCTGTAGAGGGGGCACGCCTTGGCGGAGAAGGAGAGGAACTGGGTTTCTTTGTAGCCTTCTTGGAAGAATGTGGTTTAGATGAAGAAGGAACCGATGGTTGTGAAGTTGCGGTACGTAAAAACTCTTCACGAGTATGCTCTTTTTTCGAAGACTTGGCGTCCGACTTTTGGGCTCGAGATGTAGCAGAACTCGACGAAGGGTGAGCCACAGAGTGGGCAGGCGAAAGTGGTGAGGTTGAACGAGCGATCTTTGCGCTGGCCGATCTGACGACCGTGGTACTAAAGGTGAAGTCGCAAGTCTGCGTGGCCGCCTCCTTTGTTGGCCGAGGAGAAGCAAGGACAGTGCTGTATTTTCCTGTCTGAGGCACGGTGGGCTTGCGACTGGCGAATAATTTTCGAGCAGCAAAGGTCGACACCTTTTCCTTCACCCTTATTTCCTGGATGAGCTTCTCGTCCTTAAAAACGGGGCAATCTCGAGAGGAAGCAGCGTGGTCACCCATACAGTTGATGCAGCGAGGGGATGGAGGTGGACAAGCACCCTCATGGGCATCCTTGCCACACGTAACACATTTGGCTGGATTGGAACAGGACTGGCTGGTGTGATTGAACCGCTGACATCGATAGCAACGCGTAGGGTTTGGGACGTAAGGGCGAACGGAAATTATCTCATAGCCTGCTTTGATTTGCGATGGGAGTTGAACTGTGTCAAATGTCAAGAAGACAGTGCGGGTTGGAATGATGTTCGTGTCAACCCGTTTCATTACTCTATGAACTGCCGTTACGCCCTGGTCAGACAGATAGTGCTGAATTTCTTCGTCAGACAATCCATCGAGGGAGCGTGTATAAACGACTCCACGCGAGGAATTTAAGGTACGGTGCGGTTCCACCCGGACAGGGAAGGTGTGGAGCAGAGAAGTACGCAGCAATTTTTGTGCCTGGAGGGCACTGTGTGTTTCTAACAACAGGGTGCCATTCCGTAATCTGGAACAAGACTTTACAGGACCTGCTATTGCGTCGACACCTTTCTGAATAATGAAAGGGTTGACCGTGGAGAAGTCGTGACCTTCATCAGACCGAGAAACAACAAGGAACTGTGGCAACGATGGAAGAATCGTCTGTGGCTGAGACTCAGTATACTTACGTTTGTGAGCAGACTTAGTGGAAGGTGAGGAAACCATTGCGGAAGAATCCCCCATGATTACCGGCGTCTCCGATGGCGCGCTCCTCCCTTGTGGGGGCCCTCTCTGAGGGCACTCCCGCCTTAGGTGATTGTTCACACCTCAGGTCACACCTCCCGACAAACGGACGGAGGGACCAATCGGCATTTTTGGAAGGTATCAGCTCGGGTAATCACCCCTCCCTGGGCCTGGCCGTTACCAGGGGGTATGTACGTGTCCTACCTGTCTACCCGGGGCGGGGAATTACGCGTTACCCCGTCACCGGCTACGCACGAAGGGCGTGGGTCGGCCTTCAGACACGCACAGGGAGGAAGAAAGAGAAAGGGAAAGGAAGGAAGAGAGGTCTCAAACGCCGCAGCGGAGAAAAGGGAAACAGAAGAGGTAAGGAAAAGAGAAGGACAAAGGAAGGAAGAAGACAAAAGCAAGGAAGGCGAAGAATGCAGTACATTTACGAGCGTCCGTCTCCGGACGTAGGCACAAACCATACTCCCAGATGGGGAGAAAGGGAAGGAAAGAGTCAGAGGTGAGGGGAGGAGGGGCGAAGATAGGGATGGGGAAGGATGCGGAAAGGGAAGGTATGCAGCCCGGAAAGGAAGGAAGGCCACATTAGCTCGGGGTCCCGTGCTCGCTACGCACGTATCCACAAAAGAGTTGTGGACCCCCTGGGGGGACCTTCTTTTGCTGTAGGGTACCATCACCCCTAGAAACTTTCAGCACAAGGGAAGAAACAGCCAACCACTAATGTAAACAACAGCAAATGTAACATAAATGGGAACAGCCATCAGCAGATGAATCTGTTAGTTCAAAACTGCTTTTGACAGTATTTGTGTAAATAAATAGCATTAGTAACAGTGGCTGGTTGCTGATTTCAAGAATCAATTTTCAAAATGTGAACATGTCTTTTATAATGGCAATCAATCCATTCCGAGACAATACATTAAGATATTTCCTGTGTGAGATGCATGTGTCCTAAGTTACTCAAGCTCTAGAATCAACAACTGCTCAGGTGGGAGAACTGTACTCCATATTGAGATGTGGGGAACCCAAAATAACCAGGATTTTTGTTATTTTGAATGTTTACTGAGCTCTACATTCACAGTACTTTAGCCCCCTTCAAATTACTGTTCATAAGCATTAATATGCTTGTCTCTATGTTTTTGCCACTGCTGAAACATTCTGGAACTCTTCCGGCAGGATACTTTTAAAGCCAAGAACATGTTTTTTTTATGTCATCCACGTCACTGAATCACATGCCTTTCAAACTTTGCTTCATCCATTGAAACAGAAAATAGTCACACAGAGCCAGATTGGGTGAGTAAGGTGTATGAGGCACAGGCACCATATTGTTTCTGCCATGGACTGTCGGATCATCAGAGCTGAGTGGGATGGAGCATTGTCATGATGGAGCAAATTAGTTCCCATTTCTCCAAAGTTCTGGCCTCCTTTGTCGCACACACTTGTGTAATCTTCTTAACACATCCAGACAAAAATATTGGTTGACTGCTTGCCCTGGAGGAATGAACACTCTGTGCAAAATGCCACTGCCATAATACGAGGATTGTCCAGAAAGTAAGTTCCGATCGGTTGCAAAATCCGGTAAAGCTTTGCACAGATATGTCGGGCAGTGTCTCTAATACTCCTGTCAATCATGTCGCGTCTTTTCAATTTTGAGTGAACAGTGAGCATGTAAAGATGCGTAGGGAATAGCGTCTCCCGCCCAGTATGGGGCCTGGTTTGAGATTTCGCCTGTGTCATGCGGCCCGCACAACATCCCTTCTTCATGCCAATTCTTGCCCGCACACTGCAGGGGCAATGAAGACGCTCCTGCAGCGTTTCCAATGAGAAGTGTTTGATCACCCACAATACAGTCCGTAATTGGCTCCCACTGAGTCTCATCTCTGCTCACAAGAACCGCTGGCTATGAAGACAAAATTTTTCCACAGATGAGCTGCAGACCAGTGCAGATAACTGGCAGAAAACACATGCTGCTGCGTTCTATGACGAGGATAGTGGAAAATTGATACAACACTAAGACAAAACATTAAGTTGGAGCGGCAACTGTATAGAGAAGTCGGTGGAAGGTGTACCTAACTGTAGCAAATAAAACTGTTTCTGGTTTTCACTGTGGTTTCCATTTCGCAACCTATCTGAACTTATTTTTTGGACAACCCTCATAATAATAGAAGTAGTAGTGAAAGCAGAGAGAGCTTCACTTCAAGTTTAAATGCAGCCAAAACCTCTCAGACAAATAGAAGCTAAACGATGTCAAAGTTAGCGTAAGGAGGGCTATGCGTGAAGCATTCAGTGAATTCGAAAGTAAACTTCTATGTAGCGACTTGACAGAAAATCCTAGGAAGTACTGGTCTTACGTTAAATCAGCAAGTGGCTCGAAACAGCATTCATAGAGGAAGACCGCACTGCAGTTCCTTCTCTAAATCCTTGCACAAACGAAAAAATGGCTGACATCGAAGTAAGTGTCCAAGGAATAGAAAAGCAATTGTAATCACTCAGAGGAAAGTCCACTGGACCTGACGGGATACCAATTCGATTCTACACAGAGTACGTGGAAGAACTTGTCCCCTTCTAACAGCCGTGTACCACAAGTCTCAACATGTTTTTTGCTCGCGTATCATGTCATTTCTAGAAACCCAGAATCTACTCTGTAGGAATGAACGTGGATTCCAGAAACAGCGATCGTGTGAGACCCAACTCGCTTTATTTGCTCATGAGACCCAGAAAATATTAGATACAGGCTCCCAGGTAGATGCCATTTTCCTTGACTTCCGGAAGGCGTTCGATAGTTCTGCACAGTCGCTTGATAAACAAAGTAAGAGCCTACATAATGTCAGACCAGCTGTGCGGCTGGATTGATGTGCTTTCTTGGACCATTGTGATGTTTGAGTTTTCCATTGGATTGGTGCTTGCTTTGATTCTGGATTATATCCATAGCAACAATTTTCATCCCCAGTCACAATTCTTTTAAGATCATTTGGATTGTTCTGCACTTCAGTCTTCAAACCACGGCAAAAATTTGTGTGGTGTTCTCTTTTGTCATCTCTGAGCAAGCAAGGAAACAATTTTGCAGACACCTGACTCATGTGCAAATCTTCGTTTGAAATTCCATGGCTCTCTCCATGACACTCATTTCCTCAGAAATTTGGTCAATGGTCCTTTGACGATCTTCATCAATTGAACCTTTGATTAAGGCAATGTTTACACAATTTCTTCCTGTCATAGGTTGACTGGGGTTTGGCATGTCTACAGATGACACACTGCCATACGTGAAAAGAGAGAACTGCTTGTAGACCAGTGATTTCCCCAACGTATCATCATTAAAGCCTTGCCAAAGCATCCCAATAGTCTCGGCTGCAGTTTTCTCTAACAGAAAACGAAATTTCACACAGAAGTTTTGCTCTTTCGTGTTGGCGTTATCATTAATCACTGAAGGGTTGAAACAGGAATGCAAACAACAGAGCACAACAAACATATCAGTTAACTCTGACTGACACTAGCTTACTCAGTGATGTGGGAGACCCCAAACTAACACTTCCTAGTAGTATATGCTTAACTATGAAGTGTGCATACGTGTGCAACAGTTCATGCGAGGAAGCAGGTATGGGAATGGAAGGGTGGATGACGGGGACTAGCTGAAATTACGACTGGGGGGTTACAGAAGTGAAGGATATGTTTTAGGGAGAGTACCCACCTGTACAATTCAGAAAAGCTGGTGTTGGTACGAAGAAACCATATGGTGCAAGCTGTGAAGCAGTCAGTTAAGCACATTACGTTGTACAGCACATTCAGCAACTGCGTATTCCAGCTTTTTTTGTTATAGTTTGGCAGTGACCATTCATGTGGACAGACAGCCTGTTAATTGTCATGTCCATGTAGAAAGCGGCACAGGCATCTCCTACGCCATCAAAGGCAGGGCTACCTGTGAATGTAGCCATGTGTCGGACAAACTAAGCCTCAACCATTACCGCTGTCTACATTGGCATGGTAACAAGCTGTCTGTCCACATGAATAGCCACTGACAAATAGTGGCCAAGAGACCTGTATCATCCAATTACTGGACATGCTGCCCAACACGATGTGCCTCACTTCAATGGCTGCTTCACACTCTTCACCATCTGGATTCTTTCTACAACAAGGGCTTTTCTGAATGGTACAGGTGGGAACTCTCCCTACAACAACACATCCCTTGTTCCTGTAATCCCCCTAGCCTCAACTTCTGCTAGTCCCTTTCTTCCACTCACATATCCCCTTCCCTGTTCCCACTCAGCACTACACATTTTTTCTGTCCCACCAGCAATCCCATTGGTTTTTTTCCCTTCTCTACTTTTCTTCTGCCCCCCCCTCCCCCCCCCCCCCAAAGCACTGCACATAGCAGCTCTATTCAATCCCCACGAGCAGCACACCATCTTCCTCTACTCCTACCCTGCTATCCCCCCGCCCCATGCCGCCTCCTTACCTTCAACATCCACTTCAACAGATTGCTGGTCACATCAGATGCAGATGCAATTGCAATTGGGCTCAAGTACCCAGAGACAGTGGCTATGTGTGCGTGTATTCTACTTGTATGAATGTGGGTGTTTTCTATTTCAGAAGAAGGTTCTTTGTCCAAAAGCTTCATTCAGCACTTTTTTCACTGTGCTCATTTGCAACTCAGCGTCTCTTACATGAGGTGAGTAGCAATCTACTCTTTACATAATGTTAATATAATAAATGAGCTGCACAACAGATTCAAAGGTGGAGCTTAGTGCTCCAGAGTTGGTTACCTTGCGTTTCGACTTATGTGCTAAGATAGGTCTTTCTTGGAGCAGGAAACTGAATTCTGTATGAAAGTTTTGTGGAAAAATTCTTGGGTAATTTCGACCCTTTGAGGCAGCAGCTTCGGAAATACCCAGTAAAAGTGAATTTATGTATGTATGGACCATTAATGCTATGAAAAGTGTACATGCAAATTTTTATTTATACGGATGAGACCAACTCACTGAAACTTACAGAACAGTGTGTACCATAAAAATTGTCAGTGTTACGAGTATAGTCTAAACATACCTTGCATAAATGAATATGACTTTAAATCTGTATAGCTGCAGCAACGGACTCTACTTCAAATGACAGCTACTTCTGACAGTTACTAAGGAACAAAATCTCTCTGCAGTTCATCAAACAGTGTTTCCTGAGAAAAGTGTTCATGATATAAATGGAGAGGGCAACACGATGGTTATCTGTGGAATGATGCTTTCAGAAACCGCTTTGGGCATTTGTTAAAAGGTTTCGGGACTCCAGCCACCAGCCTAAACGGTAATTTACCATACACTCCAAAACCTAACAAACACTACTTATGAGATAGACTGGGCGATAGTTGGAGGGGAGAGGTTTGTCCTTTTGAGGTTTCGAGACAGAAATGATGATAGCTTCCCGCCATCTTCTGGGAAAGTTACTGTCAATCCATAGTAGATTATAATAATGGAAGAGATAGCACAGACTAGGGTACGATAGACACAGCAACATTTGGATGCGAATACCATCTTGTCCCACAGCAGAAGAGCGATAGGAGGAGAGCGCATGTCTGAGTTCCCAATAGAAAAAACAGCACTATAGCTTTCATGAATGGAAAAGCAAGAGGTCCCTATTCCGCTAACTGTTTCTTTGGGAGACAATTTCAGGAGTGTCAACTTAATGAGTTAGAGATTGTGACTGGGTCCACTAAGATATCCTGTGTAACAATTGGCCTACAAGTCGGGGAAAAGCTGGATGTGCCGGATAGCCGTCAGAGTTGACTCTGAACATCTGATGAGGGAGTGAAGGTATTCAAGGAGCTGGTAAAGAAATCCCAGCTTACCATCTTGCTATCATGTATGATATGACGGCACCACGCATGTAACTGCTTATAGCGGATACAGTTGGCCAACATAGGATGATTGCAGAAAATGCGAAGAGCACGTCTCTGCTTGCTTATTGTGACACAGCAAGCCTTGTTCCACCAAGGAACTGTGGGGCGCCAGGCCAAAGGGGAGGTACAAGGTATTGAACGTTCCGCAAATGTAAGAATAACTTCCATAATGTGAGTGACCTAATCGTCGATGCTAGGAAATTGACAATAATCAAATGCTGCTACAGAGGAGAAAAGTGTCCAATCAGCTTGGAAAACTTCCAGCATCTTGCTCGCATAGATAGCAGTTGTGGCTATAATTGAAGGACACATGGAAAATGGTCACTCGAGTGTGTATCAACAAGAGCGAACCATTCCGCTGGGTGGTGCTGTAGAAGAGAGACACTTGGGATGAAGGAGGAGTTGATGGTTGTGAGGTCTGGGTACTTAAAAGTCTTCACGAGTAGGTTCTTTTTTGGAAGTCTGGGCGTCCAATTTTGGGGCCTGTGATTTAGCAGGAGTCGATGAAGGTTGAGCGGGTGATAGTGGGGAGGTTGAACGGGTGATCTTTGGGCTGGTTGATCTGACGACTGTGGCGCTAAAGGTGAGATCACAAGTCTGCATGGCTACCTCCTTAGTAGGTTGAGGAGAGGCGAGGACAGTGCTATATTTACCTGCTGGGAGCACAGTAGGCTTCTACTGGCGATTGACATACGAGCTGAATAACTTGTTCATCTTTAAAAATAGGGGAATCTCTACAGGAAGCAGCATGGTCGCCCATACAGTTGATGCAATGAGGGGATGGGAGGGGTGGACAATCACCCTCGTGGGCATCCCTGTTACAGTTAATGCATTTGGCCATATTGAAACACTTCTGGCTGTTATGATTAAACCTCTGACACTGATAGCAATGCGCAGGGTTGGGAATGTAAGGGCGAACTGAAATTATCTCATGTCCCACTTTAACGTTCAATGGAAGTTAAACTCTGTCAAACATCATGAAGAGAGAGCGGGTCGGTACCAATTCCTTTTCAACCTTTTTCACTGCTCAATGTACGATCATTACTCCCTGATAAGACAGATAATTTTGAACATCCTCATTTGATAATCCCTCGAGTGATCTTGTATAAACCACCCTGCATGATGAGTTTAAAGTACAGTGTGCTTCCACCCAGACAGGGAAGGTGTGTAGCAGTGTAGTTCGAAGCAATTTGTGTGCCTGGAGGGCACTGTCTGTTTCCAACAACAAGGTGCCATTTTGTAACCTGGAACAAGACTTTACAGGACCAGCAATTGTGTTGACACCTTTCTGAATAATGAAAGGGTTGACTGTTGAGAAGTTTTGACTTTCATCAGTGTGAGAAACAATTAGGAACTTTGGCACTGATTGAAGAATTTTCTGTGGCTGAGACTCTTCCAGCTTTCTCTTGTGGGTAAAAGTTGAAGTAGAAGAGACCATTGCAGAAATGTCCCCCACGATTACCGGCGTCTCTGATGCTGCGCTCCTTCTTAGTGTGGGCCCTCTCTGAGGGCACTCCTTCCTTAGGCAATTGTCCACACCTCAGGCCACACCTCGCAAGAAACGGACAGAGGGACCAATCAGCATTATGGGAAGGTATCAGCTCATGTGATCATCCCTCCCTGGGCCTGGCATCTTTACCAGGGGGTACACGTGTCCTACTTGTCTACCTTGTGCGGGGAATTATGGGTTACCCCGTCACCAGTTACACATGGGTCGACCTTCAGACACGCGAAGGAAGGAAGGAAGGAAGAAAAGGAGAGAAGAGAAGAATTCTCAAACACCGCAGTGGAGAAGAAGGTAAAGAGAAGAATCAAGGAAAGAGAAGGACAAAGTAAGGATAGATACATTAAATTGTAGAGATAAAAGAAGAGAAATCACTTCATTCACAATCATCTGTCTCTGGACGAAGATGCAAAACATACTCCCAGCCAGAGGAAGAAGGGGAAGGGCTGGGGCAGGGTGGGGCGAGAAAGGATCGGGGACAGGGAGGGGTGTGGAAAGGGAAGGTATGCAGCCCAGAAAGGAAAGAGCTGCATGAGCTCAGGGTCCCATGATAGCCATGCACGTATCCACAAAAAGATTTGTGGGAGGGGGGTTGTTCATGACTCCAGCTATAGTAGTGGAGAGGAAGCAAACCCACTTTTCCAGTTTAAGTTTTCATCCATTTGTGTACCTACGAATGTAAAATTTTCTACCCTGTTTAATATTTCTTGTTGTATACCAGGCTAACAGGAGATCAAATATTTTTGACAACACACAACTGGGTGAAGCGTGTTTCTTTCTTTCAGCCCATTCCTGAAAAGCTATTCAGCAACTTTAAAAAAACATTTACTACTTTCTCTGTTGATCCTCCTTGAGGTTGAAGCTCTTCTGTCTGTGTTTGCTGACAAATAGATTTGTATTTGGAGAGAGTCTCCTTTGAGCAAAACACAATTTTTGCCTTTCTTTTCCCTGAAGTTTCAGCATCATCTGTGGGCTTTTATTACCTTTCTTGTTAGCGCATGCTGTAGTTTTCCTGCATTTTTATGTTTTTATTGCAGTTATTTTCTTTCATAGTTGTCATTTTGTCTGGTTTCCCCACTATCTTTACTGTGAAGACCTGCACTAAGTAACTTTCACTGTCACTATTTACAATACGTTGCTGTTTACAAACAAAGGGACAAAATCTTGTTTCTGCAGTTTGTAAACAATGACAGTAAAGATAATGGTGAAACCAGAAAATATGTCCAATCGTAATAGAAAACAAAAATCCAGGATGTGTTAACAAGAAAGATTATAAACGCCCACAGATAATTTTGAAACTTCAGTGAAACTTCTCTGGAAAATGAAAGATAAAAAAAAAAAATTGTGTTGTTCTCAAGGTGGCCCCATTCCAAAAACAAATCTGTTGACTCTTCTTTGCTCAGCTTCACAGCAATGCTTGTATCATTTGCAAACACAAAACTAATTCTGGCTCCTGATTCAAATAATATGGCAAATCATTAATATAAAGCAAGAACAGTAGTGGGCTGATGATCAAATTTTGCAGGACTCTGACTGTAATTTCTTTCTGTGCATATGATGTGCCATTCCTCTTTGTATTACTAGAATAGCCTAAGATAATTTTCTGCATTCTGTTTCTTACATGAGAATACACAGCTACTCCATTGAACATCCACCACAAGAAACTTGTTAAAGCAAAAGATTTTTGTCAAATTAAGTGAACTTATTGCAGTTACAGGAATGTGTCCTTCCAAGAATTAAATGATTAAACAGCAACTACAAACACTAAATAAAGCTATTATACAGGGACTGTAGCATTCAGACAACATATAATTTTTGTGGACATACCCTTCCGTAAACCGGATTTGCTGCTGCAAGCACAGAGCAACGAGCATTCAAACGAGCCTGTATTCCAGCTTTTGCAATAGTGACTCTTCCTTGTTCCATGACTTCATGAATAGCTGTACGATCTATGTCTGACATCTTGTCAAATTCATCAATACAGACAACCCCACGATCAGCCAAAACCATAGCACCAGCTTCTAACCTGACAAGTAGAAAAGAAAAAACAAAAATAAAACATGTACAGTGATTAACATAAGTGATATTCCTAATCAAACAAGTCACTGTCTTATCTCTTATTACCTGAGACTCAAATGTTCCAAACTGTTTACATTAATTGTAAAAATTAAATGCGGAGACAGTTCCAAAACTTTTTTCAACTCCTTAATGAATACTAATTGCTACACTTTCATTCAGAAGTACCAGACAAACAAACATCCTTTCAATGTTATCCAAACCCAAATTGCTGAAAAAATTATGTAACACTACAATTAAAATACAACGGGGATAGTCCTCAATTGCATCTTAGTGAATATTAAGAGAACCGATCTGGACAAATCTCAACGTCCATTTCAGATATTCACACCATGTAGCTGTTACTTTCACTTTATGGGACCAACCACTGATGGGCGGTAACTTCCTGGCACATTAAAACTGTGTGCCGGACTGAGACTTGAACTCGGGACCTTTGTCTTTCGTGGGCAAGTGCTCTACCACTGAGCTACCCAAGCACAACATACACCCCATCCTCTGGCAGTACCACGTCTCCAACATTGGTAGAACACTTGCCCGCGAAAGGCAAAGGTTCCAAGTTCAAGTCTTCGTCCAGCACACAGTTAATCTGCCAGGAAGTCTCATATAAACACACACTCCACTGCAGAGTGAAAATCTCATTCTGAAACATCCCCAGGCTGAGGCAAAGCCTCCTTTCTTCCAGGAGTGCTAGTTCTACAAGGTTCAAAGGAGAGCGTTTGTGAAGTTCGGAAGGTTGGAGACGAGGTACTGGCAGAAGTAAAGCTGTGAGGACAGGCGTGAGTCTTGCTTGGGTACCTAAGTTGGTAGAGCACTTGCCCACAAAAGGCGAAAGTCCCAAGTTCGAATCTCCATATGGCACACAGTTCTGATCTACCAGGAAGTTTCATATCAGCGCACACTCCGCTGCAGAGTGAACATGTCATTCTACTGATGGGCTGCACACAAACCTGCACTGCAGACAGCATGGTGAATGAATGACTACACCTTTTTATATTTGGAGGATTTGTATGTCCCATAAAAACTGAAATCTTAAAAGACAAAACTGGCTTTGAGAGCTCTGTTATTTATAAAACAGGGGCTGGAGGTCAGTAAGATTATTAGTTCACTTGCTGATTATCTATCAACAGAGCCTCTAATCCACTTTTGTCTGTTAACAATCAGCTTTTTGTGTTCATTCCCAAATGATTCCATTCAAGAAGATTAAAGACACTCAGAGAGAAATTTGAGGAGAAGCCCATTGATAATTGGTAAACTTTATGAGTAACAGCAGCTGCACAGTGTTGATTTGACATTAGATCTACCCTGGTTGGCCCCTTTCTATACTCTCCAGTCAAAGTAGGCCAGTGTACCACCAGTACAGTTGTGTAGGTACCACTGCCATATGAGCTTCTGGAACATTAGTATGCTTGTCTAAGTGAAAGAACTGCTTGAAGTAACGTACTGACAGAACTACGATAAAATGGTTTAGGCCATGGAACAAAACTAGCTACCTCTGATTATTCACCTAGCTGCTTGAATTCTGGCTAAATGAACAAAATGAACCTTAGCATGGAACTGCTTCTCCTATTTTACTTAGGAACAATAAATGACAAGAATTAATTATTGGAGTTGGAAAAGGAGATAAGCAACATGAAAATGAATACCATGGGATTGTAACGAACGGGGCCCAGCGACCTTGCCGCAGTGGTAAACACTGATGCCTGTCAGATCACCAAAGTGAAGCACTGTCGGGCTGGGCTAGCACTTGGATGGGTGACCATTCAGTCTGCCGAGCACTGTTGGCCAGCGGGTTCACCCGTCCCTTGTGAGGCAAACTGAGGAGCTACTTGATTGAAAGTAGCAGCTCCGATCTCAGACTGACATATGACTGGGAGAGAGTTCTGCTGACCACATGCCGCTCATGTGCCATGCCAACCAGTGACGGCTGGGGGCTGAGGATGAGACAGTGGCTGGTCTGTACAATTGGGCCTTCATGGCATGTTCAGACAGAGTTAAGTTTTTTTTTTTTTTGTCATTAACAGGGTGAAAAAATGAGAACTGATTATAGTTAAAATCAGCATGTTTCACTACACAGGAGTGGAGCAGCGAGAAAATTACGTTGCATGCTTTATTGTAAATAAATAAATTTAAAAGCAGTATATGAAACAACATGGCGTAGGCCTCAGAGGAGTTATATCAACCAATAACTGACAAAACTCTACTAAAATATAATAATAAAGTATGATAATGCAGGTGTGATACAGAAACTAAAACTCTGAGAGAAATGTGGTGATGGCAGCAGATATGGTTATGCAAGTAATAGAATCTGATGAAAATTACCTGTAGTTTTCTTCAGTAACAATGTGTTGAGGACAAAGAAGACATGGACTTGGCAAAAGCAAGAGAGAGAGAGAGAGAGAGAGAGAGAGAGAGAGAATCGAATTTATCAAATACTAAAGAAATTTCATATGATATGATGATCCTAAACAAGTTTACAATTTCTGGTGATTCCAATCAAGTAACATGTAGAGTAAAAACAGATAAAGAATAAAACTCAAGAAAGGAATCTTAAATGTAGATCATGAGAACAAATGAGGAACATGAATGAGGTCAGCCATGAGTGCACTTCTCTGACAGGTTCTGGAAGAACCCCAAAGGGGGTGGTGCGCGTTCAAGTCACCAAGCAGCAGAAAAGGGTGAGAGGTTTGCCCAATAAGCTGGAAGTCTGTCCTGGTGATGCTGGATGACCGAGGGATGTAAGCTGGACAAAGGGGAAAGGTCAAGTGAAAAAGGAAAACGCGTACTGCAATAGCCTGAAGCTGGGTAGTCAAGGGAGATGGGCTGACTATGAATATCATCCGAGATGAGCAACAGGACCCCCGTGAGATGAAATGCCTTCCACTGGGGGAAGGTCAAAGTGGACTGGGAAGAAATACAAGAGCTCAAAGCAGTAGTGAAGACACAATTTTGTTTCCTGGGGGGCAGAGAACAAGTGGATATTGATTCCCAGGGCAGCCATAAGTCCTCTTTGTTGGAGCAAAGGCCGTGAACATTCCATTGGAGGAGAGTCATGAGAAAGAAGGGGGAGGGGGGGGGGGATGGAAAAATGAAAGAGTGTCG
This sequence comes from Schistocerca cancellata, assembly GCF_023864275.1. Classification (NCBI taxonomy): domain Eukaryota; kingdom Metazoa; phylum Arthropoda; class Insecta; order Orthoptera; family Acrididae; genus Schistocerca; species Schistocerca cancellata. Next base: position 750,414,912 of record NC_064626.1, on the reverse strand, counting down.
CCTTGGCAGCTGCCAACTGCCAGTCTTCAATAATTCGCTGCTATAGGGTTGTAGAGGCTGGAGGATCCTTCTCCATGAGATCTACACAGGCATCAGCATTCTCCTTCTGTCTGTCTGCAGAGTCCAGGGAGAAAAACGGTTGTCTGTGCAGACCGGTGACACAGAGGTTGGCCAGGCGAGCATATGACAGGACGACACCACCCAAGAAGATCTCAAGAGTCAGTGAAGAAGAAGATCATTTGCCTTTGTTTGATTTCTTGGAGCCTTTCCGGTTAGTGGAGTGAGACTCTAGATGACTGTTGGCTGGAGGGGTGTAAGAAGTCTTTAGAGGAGTATTCCTCCTGTCTGCCAATTTTGCAGTAGGTGACTTCACCCCATGAGGCGAAAGTTTGGTGGCTTGTTGCACAGCTGGAGTAGGAGACGGGGATGCTACCTAGACATTGGGCGATTTGACAACTGCAGTGCTGAATTTGAGGTCACATCCTTCGTGGAGTGAGATGTAGCAAGAACAGTACCGAAAGTGCTGGATGGTAGAATGCAAGGTTCCCGACTAGCCAACAACATGCGAGCGACCGGGCAAGGCAATTTTTTCTTCACCCGTATCTCCTGCACGGCCCACTAAAAAAAAAAATATGAGAAACTAATCTTTAAGATTGAACTTTTTTATCATGTGTTATCCTCTAAGATAATTCAATGCACATTCTCACATGTAACATAATTCGTCTTGCGTAAAAGGAAATTTACTTTGAATGTAACGCTTTTTAATCCACTATTTGCAATATTTTCCCGTGACCTATTAGCAATGTGAACAGTTGTGATGTCATGCTCATCAAAAGCAGTTTGTTGTTACAAAGTGTTGCGTAATCTTCATTGTAAAGCTTTTGACACATTTTGATGTCAGCAGTCGCTTGTATGTGCGCTACACTTTCTTGTTGTAAATACAAATTTTCCTTTCAACTAAAGTTTTATTTTGGTGTTATTCTCTTGTTTACGTTTTATTGCTGGAGTATGATTCTTCAGTAGTGGGCTAAAGTAAAATTCTTCATTAGAGCATCAGCTCCTGCCAGTCAAAATTACATAAATTTAACTGAAACCCAAAATAATTAAAAATTCCCCAGAATCCTAAAAAATTCTCTGATATTTCCTGGATGAAAAAATTCCTGGGCTTTTCCCAGTTGTCCTGGGGCATATGCTTTCCATTAGAATATGAAATAGTTTTTCAATTCGACATAAATCTACGCAGTTACATAGTGCTTTCAGATTCAAAAATTTCAGAAGAGATACTGAGTTTCAGGTCGTAAATGAGTTCATAATATTGCAGCACACTGGCAACTTTTCTATCAAGGAAGTGTCAAGAGACTATTGAAAAACATTTTTCGCCTTTCTACAACAACTGCAATTATTGTGGCAATGTCTTATCCAAATTTAAAACCGAACAGTTCACCTGTGATGCTGTCCATGACCAAGGGAGCCTTACAAGAAACAACAGACACATAACAGCCAAAGGAATGTCAAAGAAACTTGGTCACGAGTTTTGAACAAAGTTTCAAAATAAAAAATATTTTATTTCAAATTTGAGTTGGAAAGTGACGCCGATGTAGAATCACAACAAATTATTTGGAAAAAACTACAGTGGAATTGATGATTTCTCATTCTTTTCTGAATAAGATTGAGAGTTAAAAGTCGTACATCATTATCACGGAATACAGACGATTTCAGATGATATAATGCAATGATATCCACTTTGCATGTGAAGGACATATTTTCTTCAGCATCACAATAGGTAACCTCCAAAACTCAAAGTTTCTGATGAGATGTTTGGCAAAACCAGTTTTCCTGAAAACTAATTTAAAAGTAACAAAAATTATATTCGTTTAATAAATGACATAGATTTGGAGCAAAAAATTTCACCAGATTTCAGATGTATCTATTTATTCATAACATGTTTTATTCGTGTAAGTAAACAATGTTTTGGATAGTATGTGTTATTCACGAATAATGAGTACTTCTTGTCTGTATTTATTACTCAAATTTTGCCAAACTCTGGTGGCACATAAAGTGCATCACGCATTCAGACGCTGCAGCCCCATGTCAAGTGAATGTCCTTGTGTCTATGAACAGCAGCTCGCTCTGCTGTGGTATCCATGTGGCTCACTCGGCTGTTCCATCCTTACAGCCATGAATGACAGCTCAGTCAGCTGTGCTGCCAGCATGGCCATGTACAAATGTCCACATAGCTGTCAGGTGAGACAGCACTAGTAATCTTTGGCAACTTCCACACAAAAACTCTAGGTATATTCACACTCTCTCTCACACACCCGAGCCACATGAATGCTCGAGGATTGTGCAAGCGCTTGCAGTGCTCTGCTCACGTAGGTACTCTACAGCAATTGAAGCATTACGTTTTATGCCAACTCCTTTTCGCTATCTATAATTATATTGATACCAAACACACCATCATGCATGCTTCACTGTTCTTCTCCATCAGCGCTAAGTCGCTGTTTTTAAATGTACTTTGAATGTTATAAATAAAATTTAACAAACTACACCATGCCTATGAAAACAAATTAACACAATAACAGTTGTGAATATTTTATGAGTATGACCTATAGCATTACTAAAATCATTGGTGGTTGGTTATGGATGTAAATTTCTATTTACACCATCACACACATACATAGTATACCTAAACTAATAACATCTACTTTCAAAATCTTGCACTGCGAACACAAGTGCTTTAATATCTCCCAGTCCAAAATTTTAGTAAACAGATAGGCTCTTATCCACCACTATACTTCCAAGAAAAATATAAATTTGCAGTAGCAACCTAAATAACAGTTGGACATTCCAATGACACAAAACTCGTCATTATTGTGCTTGATGCAGTATCCAGCTCTTGTTGGTCAAAGTTGAAAACTTTAACAAATTTTCATTGGTTCAAGGGGTGTTGTGGTACCAATACATTTAACTTAGCAATTGAATTTGACATAGGCCTCACCTTCAGCCCTACACCCAAATTTAACCACACTGGACTTAAAGACCTGCTCTCCTTCTCCCGATCTCTGCAATGGAAGCACTTCTTTGCCGCCAAACCCTCCCTAACTCCAACAATGGATCCTGTCTCTTCCAGTTCAAACTACCATCCAACCGTGATCCCCTGCCCATCCCCTCCAACCTCACCAACTTCCAGGAATTCTTTACCTCCAACTTAGCCTCAGAATCCTTCCCCAGGTCCCTTCCTCAGAACACCAACCTTTTTAGCAGAAGAACGAATAGCCACATACAACCTCAACACAAATCCTGACCTAATCATCCTACCTGCAGATAAAGGTTTCACCACTGTAGTTATGAATTGCAGTGGCTACCTGGCAAAAAGCCTCCACCAATTATCTGACTACTTCATCTATAAACTGACAGAGTGATCCCATACCAGAAGCCCAACAAACTCCAATCCCCGCTTAAAGCATTAGGCCCTTCCCAGAACACCTCCCCTGAATCAACTTTCCTCCTTGCCCCCATGACACCTTGTACACCCACATTCTACATGCTCCCCAAAACCCACAAACCTAACAATCTTTGATGCCCCATTGTTGCTGATTATTGTGCCCCCACTGAAAGAATTTCGGCACTGATTGACCAACACCTCCAGCCAATTAGCCGTAATCTAGCCTCCCATATCTAAGACACTAACCATTTCCTTCACCGACTCTCCACCATCCCCACCCTTTCACCTCCCATATCCCTAACTTGTCACTGCTGATGCCACCTCCCTATACACCAACATCCCTCGTGCCCACAGTCTTACCGGTATTGTACACTACCTTCCCCAGTGTTCTTCATACTACTACCTCATTCCTCATACACCTTACTAACTTTATCCTAACCCAGAACTACTACTCATTTGAAGGGAAGGTATATAAACAACTCCACTGCACAGCCATGGGCATCCGCATGGCATCCTGCTATGCCAACCTTTTTTTATCAGCCGTCTAGAGGAGACCTTCCTACCCCCTCAAAACACCAAACCCCTAGTGTGGTTCAGGATCACTGACAATATCTTCATCATCTGGACCAGGGCTAAGACACCCTATCTCCGTTCCATCACAACCTAAACACCTTCTCTCCCATTTGCTTCACTTTGTCCTCCTCTACCCAGTGTGCCACCTTCCTAGATGCTGACCTCTCTGATGGCTCCTCCACACATCTGTCCACATTAAACCCTGAAAACATCAACACTACCTGTGTTTTGGGAGCTGTCATCCCTTTCACACCAAAAAATCCCTCACATTTAGCCTGGCTACCTGGTGACGGCGCATCTGCTGTGAAAAAATTCCCTTGCTCAGTATGCTGAGGGTCTCACCAGACAGGTACTATTCCCCAGACCTATCTCACAAACAGATCTCCCATGCCATTTCCTAACTTCAGACTTAGCATAGCAGTTACTTCTTGTGTTCTATGGCAAGGAGTGGATTATCAGACAGCCACAATTAATTATTACACTATTTACTACACCACATACATGAAATATGGCTCATTTTTTTGAAATATTGTGCCAGATTTGGCAGCTTTCAATTTTTTCCAGCTTCTCGTTATTTGGTTTTCAGCATGTATAGAAGCAAAATTGTTTGTAAACATGAAATGATTTCAAATTATTACATAAATAATCAAATGCAGCACCTGAATCAAACAAATGAAATTTTTGTATACTATGAGAAAGTTTGGCAGACATTTCTGGGACGACACACGCTTCAAGAATTTTTGGGGGCCAGAAATTTAATTTGCCATTTTTGTATCCTCTGTCATCAGGTACTGTATCTGTTACATCCAAATTCCTTATACACTCTCATGATGTACTTAAAAACAAAACTTAAATCCCAATTTTTATAAAACTCAATTCCCAATTTTTCATATACTGACAATGCTCTTATAGGTGTCAAGAGGAAGCAGACCACTTACAGTACAAATTTGAACTGCATGCACTTAAAAACTAACAAATAATAATAATAAATAATAATAATAAGTTTCTTATCAACATTATCAAGATTTTTGTTTAATTATCATAAATTATTGTTTATTATGGCTTTCATAATTCAGATAGGAATCTAAATTTTTCCCTTGAACACAAAAACTATGGAGACCTACTACATAAATAATAAGAGTAAGTTAGGGTAAATGCTATCATTTCATGATTATGGTATTACAACAAGTATGAGAAATAATGTCTTCCAAGATTATCACATACCTTCTCTCACCAGTCTCCTGATCTGTGGTGACGGCAGCCGTTAGACCAACTCCTGTTGAGCCTCGTCCTGTCGTCGGTATAGCTCTGGGAGCTGTAGCTAGCACATATCTGAGTAACTGAGATTTTGCAACACTGGGATCTCCAATAAGAAGAACGTTTATGTCTCTGAACATATAAAAAAATAATACAATAGTATAGTATTAAAAGCAACAAGACGAGAATTCAATGATCTACAAACACACTACGTCTACCGTCTGCTATCCCAATAGTGCAATGCAAAATAAAGTTCAAAACGGTATAAAGTGTATAGCATCACAGTGATACTGAAAAACCTGAACTGCTAGACACTTTACGATAAGGGCATAACTATCTCGTGAAAGCCTACTCACAGAGCTTTAAGAACAAGCACATCTAAGTCCACATTTTCTGATGAATCACACACACACACACACACACACACACACACACACACACACACACACACACACGTTCACTCTGTTATACTTCTTTTGTTATTGGCTGCATTGCCACTGGTGCCAGCAACTGATCCTAAGTTCTATGAGACATCACTATGAATGAGATACATCTGCCATCACTTGCTAACACAATTTCAATCCAGGACTATGTTCATGACTCATTACTTGCTGTTCAGCCCTTCTATCCTGAACATTAGAGTGTTAAGGACTGTAATTCCATGAAACAAAAAACTACATTCAATGCAGCAGGTAATTCTCTCCCATTTAAACATCATGTGGTATCTTAGGAAACATTTACTACTAGCACACAAGAGCATCCAATAATCAATTCTCCTCTACAGCATTTTATGTGAAGGACTTGGGCCACATATGTTCCATATGTCAAGTTTCACATAATTTGTATGTTCCCTGCTCTGTGCAGCAATTTTTTGAGGTAGTAGTATGTCCGATAGCAGATTGTATGTTTTAAGAACTGTAGTGACAAAACCAAACTCCTTATTTACAGAAAAATTGATCAATCTCTCAAGTCTTAATTAGTTGTAGCACATACTCACCCTCTCAGCCTTGTTCCATTAGGTAATACTTTTTCTACACCTCCCAACAGCATACACAAAATTGCTTTCTTAATATATTCATGTCCATGAATTGATGGTGCCAGAGATTTGCTAAGTAGTTCAAAAATATCACCAGTGCTCTTTGCATTTACAAGCTTTCTACATTTGGCCACATCACCTCGTGACAAGGCAAGTGTGTTTTCTTTGCTCAATGGTGAAATGTTGTTAGCAATCAAAATCGTCCTAAAAATGAAACAAAAAATATTGACGATGTACATTAAAAGTATAAAACTAAACAGAAATAGCAGTATCAGTGATATAATAGTCCATTATTAACATTCAAACTGGATACAACAATGGGAAAATGTCATATGATCAAACAAATTATTGTTCAAATTATTCCTGGCCAATGGGTGTATTTGATTTTGAAAAATGTCAACAGAAACCTATGATGTTGACTGTTTCCAGCCTACTGGGTTGCATTGTAGGGATTCAGTTTGTCATGTAGTGTGATGCTTGTGAATGATTTTCATTATAAAGTCACAAAACAACATCAATACCTTTTATAACCAATAAATTCACAAAAAATATATCTGACCAATGTTTGGAAAATTTGCAATGTAGCAAATGATGTTTTCCCTAAGCAGCTAAAACAGCAAAAGCCTATATAAGAAAAGGTAATCAGCTTTGTGTAGGTAACAATAGGCCTGTGTCATTACTGTTAGGACTTTCAAAAAACAGTGAAAAACCATTCCTTTCGCAACTGACTACATCCTTCGACAAAAGTAATATTGTCTATGGATGTCAACATAGCTTCAGGCCAAAATGCTGGCCTGAAACAGTTACTTTTGCCCTAATAAACCATGTCTTCAATGCAGTGGACAATTACACAAAAGCTGTAGAGATATTTTTAGACTTAACAGAAGGCTCCTGAGAAAGCCTAATGATATGGTTAAGATGCGTACCAAATGAGTGAATCACGTCACTATCAGACCAAAAAGAGAAAGTATTTGGAAGACAATGATCCCCATGTACATATTTCAGAACCATGTTGTTCCACAGGGTTAAATTTTAGCTCCATGTCTTACTTCCCATAACACATTAGAAATTCAGAACAAGTACTTTTTGCAGATGAAACCAGTCTATTGATCGAAGGGAATAATAAGGAAGATCTTATTGCATCTGCAAAAGATATTATGGAAGAAGTGCAGGTAGTTTACCAGAAACAGATTAACAGTAAATCCCCAGAAAACAAATCTGGAATTTCTATGCAGATCAAAATAAGAAATGCAACACAACCAACAATATACACGGTTAACAAAAATATTAGTTCTGTTGCTGAAACAATTTATTGGGATTCGTATACAAGAAAACCTTAAATGGAGTTGTCATATTTAGTTATGAAATTAAAAAACTAGCAAAAATGAACGATGCAGTAAAAATTCTTTGCAACAACCTGATTGCTGAGAGTTACAGCCATACATTTTGCTTGTGTCCATTCATTACTTAGTTACAGTATGATTTCATGGATATAACCCAAACCAAAATAGTTTTCAGAAAATAAAACACAATTTTAAGAATAATGAACAATCAAGCAGCACAGAACCATGCAAACCTTTCTTTAAACATTTAAAAATCTTATCCTCCCCCTGCATATATATTTACAGTAGCTACAGATGTATAAAAGCAAGTACACTGAGAAAAGAAAACAAAATTGTCCATGAATACAGCACCAGATCAAACAGTGGCATACGAGGAGTTCCTTGAAAAATTAAGCTAATTCCTCTGTTATATTTTGATTGTGTTCATATGAACTGTCATTTACTTAAGATTCATAAATATGTTATTTTATCTATTATTACTTTTCTGTTGTAATTTCATGTACTGATACATTCCATGACCATGGAGATTTGCTCCTCAATTTGGCCCTCCTGAACTAGATATGCAAAATAAATAGACATGCTAGTCACACAACAGTGTGCCACAAAGTGTGTATCACAGAAGAACAGAGCTACACAACATATTATCCAGACATGCAGAATCTCTTTCTGAACTACGTTGGGCCTACCTTTCGAAAATTTGCGATATCCTACCTACTACAAAACTGCTTTTATTCTATCTTTCAGTATCTTGTTCATGAGAATATGTAATGCATGCTTTTAATTTTAGTATGCTCAAATTTGTAACTATTCTTGGTAAGCACCCAATTTGTTATAAAAATTAAATGACATATTTGCAAGTTCTGAAACAAACAAGTAAACAGATTTTCTGTCCAGTATCTTCTGTGGAACATACATATACTGAAAATTTATATGCACAAAAATAAACAAACACATTGTAAATGGAAGGAGACAGCAGAGCATGCAAGTGTATCTCTAAGAAAGAGATCAAAACTTCTGAGACATTCAGAAGCTATAAACAAAAGAGAGAGAGAGAGAGAGAGAGAGAGAGAGAGAGAGAGAGAGAGAGAGAGAAGAGAGCAGACAGGTGTGGGCACTCGAGAAAATACAAAAGCACATTTAACATTAAAATAAAGATGAAGATTGTGGGTAACGAAAAAATACAAAGCTGTTGGATGTCCCTTATTTTTCTTGTTTCTCAAGCAGGGCTCAACATTCTGCTCATCTTATTTTATACTACATCACACCTACAACAACACAACCACAAGTTGTCCAAATATCATCCTAACTATCCATATACCTACATTGCTACTCCTTTTAAACATTCAAATGCTGCTCTTCTGTCTTAATTGGCAACTTACAGCTTCTGTTCATATTCTCAGATTCCCACACTTCATATGTGAATGGAACGCAGAAAGAAAACATAAATGGCATGATGGGACGTACACTCTGCTACGCACTTCACGATGGTTTGCGGAGTATGGGTGTAGTTGATGATGTAGATGTAAGACAAATGGTTACTGAACACATTAGGTATGCATTCATTTACCAGCTGTGAATCCTGAAACGGTAGTCTTTATACACACACTCAAAAATAGGTAACATTGTAACAGACTGGAAAACTTCAATTAGAAAATGTGCTGACTTGTTTCACCTCTACATAGTCAATGAGAAAATCAGTTCTTCTTCCTATCCGGTATTGCACCTAGTGGCCTATTACAGTCTCAGTCCAGCACCTTGCTAGTTTTCAACCAACTCTTCTGTCTGTGGGTTGGTACTTTTTTTTTTCTTTCTCTTTCCAAGATGTTCAGTAGCTCTATACTGTCTTGTGATTGGTTTTACTTTGAGATCCTTAAGCATGTTATCAAATCTTTTTCTGTTTCATAGTATGTAGCCAGCTATTCTTCTCATGAACTGCATCTCAGCACTCAAGTCTCCATTCACCATCTCTTTAGATTGGCCACACCTCAACAGGATAGGTGTAGCCAGAGCTTGTAAAGTTTTAGTCTGGTGTGCTGCTGAACCAGAGATTGCCTGAAGAAGGTATTTATCAGTCCCATGGCGTATCTGAAGTTTGCGATTTTATGTTGCGTACCATTGTCTTCAATGTTGCTGAGGTTGTACCCTAGTTATTTGAATGCTCTCTGTTCTCTTGTAGTCTTTCCCTATGTAGCATTTTATTGAGGGAGATCTCCATGCTGCATGTTTTTGCTATTGTGTGTAGGTTATACACTGATCTCTGTAAAGCATCTGCAAAATGCACCCAGTCATCTGCAAACAGTAGTGTGTGTAGGTCAGTTTGTCTACCTGCCTTGGTTCTGCCATGAGGATTTTGTCTCCGTTCAGGTTAATTTATTTATTTCTTGGTGTGTGATAAAATAAACTAAAAAATTACATTACTAAAGTTAATAATAATTAGTTTAGTTTAAGTTAATACTGTAAACAGTATGCTGGCTGAAGTTTGCAACCAGAAAGAATAATTACAATTCAAATGTACATACCCCAAATTCTTCATTAAACTCTACAGATTTCTCTACTTTTTGCAACTGGATACAGAGACTAAAACACTGAAAATTACGGAGGTAGTGCAATTAGAAGGGCAGATAGGTCCTGATAGGGCTGAAGAGAATATATGAATTTATGAGGGTCACATCTTCATGAAGAACTACCTTCTGACAATGTCACCTAGATATGAAGACCCACCCAACCAAAATGCACCTAGATATGAAAACCAAACCAAAATGATATCTTATAAACTGGAATTAATTATGAAGGCATTTTCACATTAATTAATTATAAATCTTCTGACCTGAATGTGCAGTTGGAGAAACCACCCTGTTTGCTTGGTAAACAACGATAATTGCCTACTATCTGTACTCTGTCTCCTGGCTTACAAATGTCCACGAGGTCATTATCACAAATGACATCCACAGATCTTGGCAGCTGACCTGCAAATGAAAAAGAGGATATTCTTTTAAGTTGCTTGATGGAGTCCAAGCCATTACTCCTGATAGCACAAAACTCCAGGAATTTCACTATCTGTAATATCCGAAGCATTGTGAAGTCCCATTAAGAGATGATCCTCTGAAAGAAATATTAACTCCCTCGCAGGGAGGTAGATCTACCATCTTGTCTGAACTTTCGGAAAAGTTTCTCACTTATGGTTTTTACTATTGCAAATTGCACATACAATATAGCTATCAATGAGCAATACTGTTCAGCAAAACACAAATTACAAATTCATCCAGTTTCTGGTCCAACCACCAAATAAAAATAGGGTGACTTTATTGTTGACAGATGGAGTATATGAAACAACAGTAATGTAAACACACATTCAAGAAAATCAACATTTGCACTGTTCTGTGCATCATTTACATACTTCAAAACCAACAAAGAAATTTCATAGAGGAAACTTCTGGTTGCTAATGAGCTGTTTGTGAAGAAATTATCATCAGCGAGGAAAATAATCAAGCTCCATCCCAAAATTCTCGGTTGAATAAGTACATGCTGGCAACGAGACTGCATCTCTAATGTGTATCCAATGAAGGACAATGAACATGTACGTGTTTTAAAATCTTTTAAGTTCCATTGAACAATGAAGGAAAGAAGAAGCCATTAATTTGAGCATTTGTTACAGCATACGGGATACAATATGACTGATCAAATGATATGCAAATACATTGAAAAGTTTGCATATAATACCAGGGCAACGTTAAGAAATTTTAGGTTGTACCTCAATGAAGTAGTGAATCAGTTTCCCTAAAGGCATTGAGACAATCAACCCTGTGGAAAGTCTCACAAAACCAATTGTTTAAAATCTGCGTATAAAACCAAAATATATTGTGTAGAAAGAGTCTAACAGTTCTGCACACAGCCAGAGGCTGAAACATGGCCAAATGGTGGAAGTCACTGGCCCAAATTTGTCTCTGAGTCTTAATAATTTAAAACTATCATTTAGAATGATTTCAGTTACAGCATAATACTGAACAATTATAAAAAGTTTATTTGTTGTTTATAAAAAATCATCACTTTTCTGAATGTTGCATCAGCTGGGTACAGTGTACTGTATGTAGCATTATTTAGTAAATTTCTTCTGGATATTTAATGTTTTTGTTGTTTAACTTCAGCTTTTAGTTAGACACTAGTGAGAAATTATTGAAGGACATAAAAAATAACTTAAGTTCCATATTTTGAAGGAAAAAATGCTATATAGCTTCATGGCTTTTATATGCTTGTTGTGTTATATCTCAAGTCTTCAAAAATCCTTTAACTTCGAGTTACAGACACATTCACTTCTGTCCGCAGATTTCCTCTAAGATAAGCGCATCAGCTATTGGAGCATATAAGTAGATATGAAATCAGTATACTGTGCCTGGGTTTCTACATAAATCCCATTTTTTCAAGCATAACTAGACTAATAACACTGACTATCAATCTGGCAGTTCACACTTAAAATTCTTTCATGCAGTGAGAATGTTATGAAACAGGGTCTATCAAATGTCAGGAAACCAATCATGAGGCAGCTAGAATGAAACCATGACACTGGCACAATTAGATCATAAGTAGTATTGACTCTTTCAATCAAGCTGTGTACCTTCTTCACAATAACACAGTAAGTGGTTTTGTAGATTATTCAGTCTTTTTAACACTTATTTGGATACCTGACAGAAGATGTCTTCTCTCAGTACCTTTATCCCTGAAGTGGAATCTTCTATGCACATCTCACATTTTATAGATCTACAGCAATACACACTGTTTCTACGCCTACATCTTTACTCTACAAACCATGAGGTGCATGGCAGAGAGTACATACCATTGTACCAGTAATTAGGATTTCTTCCTGTTTGATTTAGTATGGAGCGTGGGAAGAATGATTATTTGAATGCCTCTGTATGTGCAGTAATTATTCTAATCTTATCCTAAAGATCAATATGTGAGCGATGTGTAGTGGGTTGTAGCTAATTCCTAGAGCAATAATTTAAAGCTGGTTCTTGAAACTTTGTTAATAGACTTTCTTGGGATAGTTTATGTCATAATCTTCAAGAGTTTTCCAGTTCAGTTCCTTCAGTATCTCTGTGACACACTCCCACGGATTACACAAACTCATGACCATTTGTGCTGCCCTTCTCTGTATACGTCCCATATACCTTGTTAGTCCTATCTGGTATGCATCCCACACACATTGTTTGTTTGTTTATTTATTTACTTCTTTCACCCTCCGGTGATCCATGTATCACAGGATATGTAATATGTCAGTTTTACAAGTTTGTTGTGGTTGCATTGTACAGTGTTATGTAATCAATTTCATATTAAAGTATCTACAACTTAGACTGTAGTACAGAAAAATGCATATCACAGAAAAACTATTATACAAAAATAAATATGTTTACAATAATAAATGGACAGGCATGAAAGTAAGGATCTGGGAATGAATCTGCACAAAGTAGTTTGGGAACTCGTCTGTATTGTAAAATGACTCTTAAAAAAAAACCAACAACAACAACAACAACAACTTAAAATCACTAAAACAGACCACCTTCTGTACCATACTGAGATTCGCGTGCCCTTTGTGGATGTCGTCTTTTCTCCTAGTACTATGACTATGATACACACTATAAGAGGCTTTTCCTTATGAAACACATAAGGGGAATCTATACAGTGCAGTGGATGTGAGGATTTCAAGTTTCTTAAAACAATAATAATTTGGCTATGGCTCTAAGGTAAACTCCACTTATGATTCTTATGAATCTTCTCTGCATACATAGCACTTCTCTAGTCCATTGCCGATGTCTCCAAATGTGATTCTACATGCCACAATGGCATAAAAATAACCATAATAAGCTGACTTAATAATTTCTGTATCTCTACAAGAGCAAATCATGTGTAAAGCCTAAGTTGCAGAACAGTCTTTTGCACAAATTGATGCTGTGGTCTGACCAGTTTTTTCCCTATATCAATATGTATGCCCAGGTATTCTAGAGTATCTATACCCATCATAGTTATCTGCTGGTCACATAGTTTTTGTCCTATGTCTTTATCTTTAGAAGCTGTGTGAAAATGAATGTAACTAACAGAAAGATTATTTGTGCTAAACCAGTTCACAATATCCCTTATTAGCTCACACCTTAAGTTCGTCTAGTGCATTAATGAGTGAAAAATAGTATCGTCAGTAAAAATGGTGAATTTATTCTGAACAAAGAGGTAGATCATTAATAAAAATAATAAAAAGTAGATGACCCAGAACTAAACCTTGAGCCATTCTACATGAATGGTACCAATTCTGACATGCGGAGACACCATCTGGACTATCCCACGCAACTGTTTTCTATCAGAAATGTACAACTAAAGCTACTCCCCTGTTGCAGCAATTATATCTACATCTTTATGTGAAAGTATTTGGCGAGTGACGCAGTCAAACTTTCTTTTTATAGGTTGCCCTAATATTATGGTCATTAAGATGCTTAACAATCCTGGCATGCATTAGTTTCTCAAAATCTTGGAAAAAATTGTGAGTAGTGAGATTGGCTACTTGCCTTATCTCCATTCTCATACAGTGGTTTTACTACTGCAGGCCTGAATCATTCAGGAATGATGCCTTGCCTAAAAAATATGTCAAATGATTTTACTCACATGGCTGTAGTAGTATTTTAATAAGTTACTACACGTAGTTAACTCCACAAAGATTTTTACTTTTCAGAACTAATGATTCTTTAAATTTCCTGTACAGTGAATGTGCTTGCTTGGATTTGTTGTACTGTGCTAGGTACACTGGCTTGCAGAAAATTCAATGCTTGATTTATGGATCATTGTGATACTATTTTCTCTGTTACTGTTAAAAGAGGTCTGTTGAATTTATCGTTAACTGTTTCTGGACCACTAAGATGATGATCCTCTTTATAAATGAAAACACATATGACACTGATGTAATATTCTGCAATATCTATAATTTTATTTTACAAACTGATACACTGATACAAATGCACCTGATAGTGGCATAATAGCTCAAAACTGGTTTGTAAAAGAAAACAATAACTATGTAGAATATTAAACCAGTGTTGTGTGTGTCTTCATAATGTATAAAATATTCTACCAAGAACTGGTGGAACAGTCACATCAATGCAAAATGATCCTAATTTTTTTTCTTTTTTCTTTTGATCTGGATATTTTCTCTACAAAATGCACTTTACCCAATTTCCTTCTTTATGAAATTCCAGATGGTTTTTATTTTATTGTTAAGAGTTATCCATTTCTGCTTCTAAGAACACACTTTTTGAAGCCTGTATCTCTTGTTAAGAATTCTACTGTTCAGTTTGAAATGTCTAATCTTATGAAGATTATTTCATTTACTAGCTACTGCATGAAGTTCCCCTTTCAGTCTACAAGAAAATTTGATGCTAACAATTCTGTTCCGACATGTGGAATTACACTATTCACTTTTGCTCTGTTTATAATGGTTCCATTTACCTTTTTACATATGAAGTACTTTTTTCATAGTTCACAAGCATTCTGTGCCTGGTATGACATCATCTGTCTGGTTTATGCTGTATTTTCTGAATGAAGAACACATATGTTTTATTCAATTATTACATTCTAGCAACTTCCTTTTGAAACAGCTATACATACACCACATAATGATAATTTCTAACATTTAGGCATGCAGACACAATAATATTTTTCTTTGTTGCTCCTGGCTTAACAATATCTGTTGTTCAACATATACGGTATTCTTTGAAAAGCCTTTTCATGTTTTTGCCATGACTGTCTGCTAAAATTATACACTACATTCGTATTTATGCTACTTTACTTTCTTTCGACATAGTCTTTCACCTTACTTCCACAATCACATGCACTGGATGGTATGTCCCGTTTCTCAACTTCACTGATTCTCCTAACATTCGATTTAGACTGTTTCACGATTCTACTGACATGAACATTTTATTTTCACTTAGCAGTTCAGTCTCTTCACTTACATAAAGAACTTAAAATTTGTTTTTAACCATCAACTGCAAGTTGTTTTCACACACTACTCTATGCACTGATGATTAACTGAAGACTACATATTAATTTCAACTTACTCATAACGATTTTCTATTACTTTTAGTGTTTTTTTTTTTTTTTTTTTTTTTTTTTTTTTTTTTTTTTGCCCAGTTATACTCGAGCAAACTGCCTCACCCTGAATAATACAACAAATGGCTCTAAACATCCATGCATCAATAATGCACAGTGCTAGATAATCTAAAGATTCTTACAAACTAAACATTTTGAATTCAGAAAAAAATTGAGGTGAAGGAAAATGGGTTCAAAATGTTTGGGCAGATGATCAAAATAGAAATCAAATAATTCTGCAACCACTACTGTGTTGTGTCTAAACTGCCTGACATGTAACTGCTAGCAGGACAGACCTCAGTGTGCAATATTAAAAACTGGAAAAGCTTGACAGAATTAATATTTACATCACTGAAAAAATTACAATGCAGTGAAACAGTGAATGTTGAGTGTGGGGAGAAGTAAAAAAAGAAAAGGAGAGCAATTTTCAACTGGATACACGTACAGCCAAGTAAACTGAAAATTTTTATGTTCTTAGATGACAATATTCCTTTTGTCTCAGATACTAGAACAAGAGTTTCACTTTGAGGAACAGTTTAAATCGATAGCATTCAATCTGATTTGCTGATGTATGCCACAAAACTGATATAACTGATGCATACTCTTACTTTTGTGTTCTGTATAACAAGGAAATGCATAGAAATTTATAATATGCAGGAACATTAAACACTAGAAGAAATTACATGGCCAATTAAGTACGCTAATCACGTAAGTGCCAAACAGAGGGTTTATAGAACATTCTTCACAATAATTCTCTATTATTCCAATCTCGAACAGCGCATGGAATAAAAGAACACCAATATCCTTCTGTGTGAGCTCTGATTTCTCTTCTTTTATTATGATCATTTCTCCCTATGCAGGTTGGCATTAAAATATTTTTGCATTCGAAGAAGAAAGTTGGTGATTGAAATTTCATGGGAAGATTCTACCACATTGAAAAACACCTTAGTTTTAATGATTTACAACCCAAATCCTTTATCATGTTAGTGACGCTCCCTCCACTATTTCTCGATAATACAAAACATGCTGCTCTTCTTTGAACTTTCTCGATGTACTCCGTTAAGCTTATCTGATACGGATTCTCACCGCGCAGCAGTACTTCAAAAAGAGGACACATGTAGTGTAGGCAGTCTCTTTAGCAGATCAGTTGCATTGTCTAAGTGTTCTGCCAATAAAATACAGTCTTAGGTTAACTTTCCCCATAACATTTTCGATGAGTTCTTTCCAATTTAAGTTGTTCGCAATTGTAATTCCAAGGTATTTAGTTGAATTCATGGGCTGAAGATTTGACCGATTTATTATGTAACCAAAGATAAACAGATTCCTTTTAGCACTCACATGGATGATCTCGCACTTTTCATTATTTAGGATCAATTGCCAATTTTCGCACCACACAGATATCTTTTCTAAATCATTTTGCAGTTTGCTTTAATCTTCTGATGACTTTACTAGACAATAAACAAAATCATCATCTGCCTGGGGGGGGGGGGAGTCTGCTTCGCCTCCATGCTTTGAGCAATGCTGGTTTTCACATCACTATATTTTCCTCTTATTTACAGCATGTTATCTACCTAAAAATTCAATAGCAACACACACACACACACACACACACACACACACACACACACACACACACGCACACACACACACAACATTTATCTTGTAATGCACACACACACACACACACACACACACACACACACACACACACACACACACACAAACACCCTAGTAACTATCAGGACCACTTTCACTGAGAATATCTGTTTCTTTTTGGATGAAAATGTGAATTAGAAATTACGAATTTCACACTGAAAGTATAGGTATATTAAGGTACTTATATCTAACAAAATATAATTTCAGTGGCTTATACTGACTTAATATGCTGCAACTTCCTGATAACCACATACCTGCAGGAGCTTTCTCTGGCATCTCTTGAATTGTTAATGTTTGGTGATCCTTGTAAACCGAAAGACCATACTCTGTTTCCAGTGGATTTCCATCTTCATCCTGCAAGCAAATTCTCCCTTATTGCTGCACAATTATTTCACTGACTTTCACACACAGAGCTTACCAACATACTATTGCTAACCTATACTACCTAGCACCTGTTTTATCTTTATGTCCCTTTGCACACACAGCAAATGGAAGGTATGAAAGACTATGACCCCCCCTTTACCTCCATTCTTTCACAGCCAATCCCATTTTGCTCCCAAAAGCTAGGATTAGTAATTTCTACCTTTAAATATGTTTACAGGGTGTATACATGAACAAGGATAAGAAAATTCCTGGATTTTTCCCAGTTAAAAATACAAATTTTCCTGGATGAAAACACGCACATTTTCCCGGGTGAAAACATTTTTTCCATGTTAAGTGACAGTATGCTTCTCTCAGAACTGTAAAACTGATTAAGCCTTTGAATAGCAAATACATACTGGCGCAGAACTTCCCAGCACTTTAGGAAACGAAACCCGGCAAAAAATAATGCGTTCAGGAAAGATCTTTAATGCGCAACAAGATGTACACAGCATATTTTCTAAACGACGAAAGTATAAATACAAATTCCACCAGAAACAGCACATTAGTTTCTGAAGGACTTAAATAGAGATTGTGATGCGGTTTCGTCAGCCAAGCATAGTTCACATATTATCTTGCTATAGAATGACAGCAGTTGACAGCACATATTTAGAGCATAGGATGCTCGATGTAATTAGCAAATAGCAACATCACTGTTAAATAGTGCAAACACACAAATAGGAAAAGTTTGTGGTTTATATTAATACACAAACATTATAACACAAGAAAAGCTAACCTTTCACAGATAATGTCCGTCATGTGTTACCCTTTAAGTAATATCAAACACATATTTGCCAGTAAAATTTTAAATGACAACATGAGTGTCTGGTCTTCCGGGCCTGAAATTTTTCATAGTATTATCAAAGTATTTTGAAAGAGTCACATGCTCTTCGATTTAAGAAACTCATCGCACATTCTTACAGTTAACATAATTCATCTTGCATAAGATGAAATCTACTTTGAAATTAATGTTTCTCAAACTGCCATTAGCAATATCCTCCCACAACTTGCTGGAGGTAAGTTCATCTGAGCAGTTGCTAGAAAGCACCAGAAGACATGCATTACTGCACGTGTGCAGCTATGAGGACATTGCAAGCCCATGCTTGGTGTTTGCTCTGCCCAAACATCTTTCATCGCATTTCTGTTTGGAACTGCACACGCAGTGGGGCATCTTGTGACCATGTGCAGCAGTATGGCTTATTTGGAGGGGTCACACGGAGTTATCGTACTTAGGGTTTTTACTTAAAGCAGATAAGGAATTCAAAATTAAAAAGCAGTCCTTGGCACAACATTAGTTTCAAAACTAGGTCCTACAACTCAAAGTACCCTAATACATTGCTATGCAGTTACTTCAACATAGATTTTATCATTTATTTGTACTCTGCAATACTGTTATTTATCATCTCCAATCAAGTATACATCTGCACAGCATGGGGGACTGCAGAAAGCTAGTAAGAAGGAACAGAAATTTCTTGTAAAAATAAAGAGAGACAATTGTTTGTATTTACCAGAACCAAGAACAACAATAAGCTTCTAATGACTTTTCAAACTGCATAAAAATTAATAACATTACTTGTGAAACCAAGAAACTTTATCAAGTGGCAGTTTATACTCTACTCCAGGAGTAAATACAAAGCCTCACGGGGAGTTACAATGATAAAACACATTGTGTTGCCAGTCTACAATTTACTGGAGACTGGCATCCCGCAAATTTAAGACTCAAACCACACAAATTTAAGAAATAATGTCAGGCCTACAGGAGGAACCAGACTATTATTAAAACATGTCATGCAATCAAAAAAGATTGTCTTTCATGGAACGCACATATGTAAAATTCTGTTAAAGCTTTCCAGTGTGGTTTCTGGGATGCCACTTTTCTTGGAGTACCGTTACTGTATTTTCTCATATTCTGTTCTTTATTATGACATTAAGCCATATGTGACCGAAGATGAAAATGTGTACTTGAAAGTCAGCAAACAGTTGCAACTAGCTAACAGTGTGGAATGAAATACTTCATTTCAAATAAATTTATCGCCTACGCAGAAAAGATTAAGCAAAGGCAAATTTCCTTAGCAAACAGACAAAAATAAATTCAGTATTTTGCAAAGTGATTAATGCTTGTTTGTCAATAACGTGGAAATAAAATAAAATCAGAAAACTGAAACTAATAACATATTTTAATCTTCCGTAAATGTTGTTGTGGTCTTCAGTCCAGAGACTGGTTTGATGCAGCTCTTCATGCTACTCTATCCTGTGCAAGCTTCATCATCTCCCAAGTACCCACTGCAATCTACTACATCCTTCCTCTCTTTGTCTCCCTCAACTGATTTTTTACCCTCCACGCTGCCCTTTAATACTAAATTGGTGAGCTCTTGATGCCTCAGAACATGTCCTACCCAACCCCTTCTTCTAGTCAAATTGTGTCACAAATTCCTCTTCTCCCCAATTCTATTCGGGACCACCTCATTAGCTGTGTAATCTACCCATCTAGTCTTCAGCATTCTTCCGTAGCACCACATTTCGAAAGCTTCTATTCTCTTCTTGTCCAAGCTATTTATTGTCCATGTATCACTCCCATACATGGCTACACTCCAAACACTTTCAGGAAAGACTTCCCGACACCTAAATCTATACTCGATGTTAACAAATTTCTCTTCTTCAAAAATGCTTTCCTTGCCATTGCCAGTCTACATTTTATAACCTCTCTACTTTGACCATCATTATTTATTTTGTGCCCCAAATAACAAAAGTGATCTACTATTTTAAGTGTCTAATTTCTTAACCAAATTCCCTCAGTATCACCTGATTTAATTCGACAACATTTCATTATCCTCATTTTGCTTTTTGTTGATGTTCATCTTATGTCCTCCTTTCAAGACACTGTCCATTCTATGCAACTGCTCTTAAAGGTCCTCTGCTGTTCATGACAGAATTACAGTGTCATTGGAAAACCTGAAATTTTTTATTTCTTTTCCATGGATTTTAGTTCCACTCCATTTTTTTCTTTTCTTACCTTTACTGCTTGCTCAATATAGAGACTGAATACTTTCGTTAAGTCTACAAATGCTAGAAATGTCTTAAGGTCACTATTGCCTCACTTGTTCCAACATTTCTATGGGATTCAAACTGATCTTTCCAGAGGTCGGCTTCTGCCAGTTTTTCCATTTGTCTGTAAAGAATTCATGTTTAATTATACTCTTCTTGAAGTCTGAGTCTATTTTGCCTGTCTCATACATTTTGCTCATTAAATGGTAGAGTTTTGTCATGGCTGGCTCTCCCTCGACTATCAGTAGTTCTAAAGAAATGTTGTCTACTCCCAGGGCCTTGTTTTGACTTAGGTCTTCCAGTGCTCTGTCACTCTTCCACTTAATCATCTATGTATTCTTCAATCTCCATAATATTGCCCGCAAGTACATTGCCCTTGTACAGACCCTCTATTTACTCCTTCCACCTTTCTGCCTTCCCTTCTTTGCTTAGGACTGGTTTTCCATCTGAGCTCTTGATATTCATGCAGGTAGTTGTCTTTTTCTCCAAAGGTCTCTCTAATTTTCCTGTAGTGATAGATGCTCCTACATCCTTAAATCTGTCCCCTAGACATTCATGCTTAGCCATTTTGCACTTCCTATTAATGTCATTTTTTAGATGTTTGAATTCCCTTTTACGTGCTTTTCTTTTATTGCATTTTTATATTTTATCTTTTCAGCAATTAAACTCAGTATCTCGTCTGTTAAACACGGATTTCTACTAGCTCTCGCCTTTTTACCTACTTGAGCCTCTGCTGCCTTCATTATTTCATCTCTCAAAGCTACCCATTCTTCTTCTACTGTATTTCTTCCCCTGTTCTTGTCAATCGTTCCCTAATGCTCTCTTAAACTCTCTACAACCTCTAATTCTTTCAGTTTATCCAAGTCCCATCTCTTTAAATTCCTTCCTTTTTGCAGTTTCTTCAGTTTTATTCTAAAGTTCATAACTAATAGACTGTGGACATTGTCCACATCTGCCTCTAGAAATGTCTTACAAGTTAAAACCCAGTTCCTAAATCTCTGTCTTACCATTATATAATCTATATGAAATCTTCCAGTGTCTCCGGGACTCTTCCACGTATATAACCTCCTTTCATTATTCTTAAACTAAGTGTTATCTATGATTAAGTTATGCTCTGTGCAAAATTCTACCAGGGGGGCTTCCTCTTTCATTCCTTACCCCCATTCCATATTCACCAACTTTTTCTCTTCCTCCTTTTCCTACAATTGAATTCCAGTCTCCCGCAACTATTAAATTTTCATTTCCCTCACTATCTGAATAATTTCTTTTATCTCCTCATACATTTCTTCAATCTCTTTGTCATCTGCAGAACTAGATGGCATATCTATACTTGTACTACTGTGGTAAGCATGGGCTTCGTGTCTGTCTTGGCTACAATAATGTGTTCATTATGCTGTTCATAGTAGCTGACCCGCACTCCTGTTTTTTTATTCATTATTAAACCTACTACTGCATTACTCCTGTTTGATTATGTATTCACCTGACCAGAAATCATCTTGCTACTGCCACTGAACTTCACCGATTCCTACTATATCTAACTTTAACCTATCAGTTTTCCTCTTTAGATATTCTAACCTACCTACCGGATTAAGAGATCTGACATTTCCCATCCGTGAAATGCACACAAGCCTCCCAACCAATGGCAAGGTCCACGATTCATGGAGAAGAATGTATTATGTGAATGTATTTTAATTCATTTGATAGCTGATCTGTTTTGTTTTTATCTGATGTGAGAGATGTCAATGAAGAGAGAACAACAAAATCACGAAACACGAATACAGGTCACGTGGAGACTACTACTCACTCAATTACGATCGCTCTGTGCATGCGCGAATCTGGAACCTTGGGCACACCAGAAATATTTTTCTGGGCAGCTCTGCACATGCGTACGAGCCCACTGGCATCTGCTCAAACAAACCAAATTTAAACAGCTGTGTTACCATTCTTATCGAAAGCCATATGTTATTTCGAAGTATTGCACAATCTTTGTCCTAAAGCCTCCGACATTTTGCTTTCGGCAGACGCTTGTGTGTGTACGCGCACGGTGTTTTGTTGTTGCAAATGGAGCATTTTCTTTGCAAATTACGTTTTATACTGGTGTTTTTCTTTTCTTTATGTTTTATTGCTACAGTATTGTTTTGTAACAGTGGGCTACAGTAAAATTCTTTGTTAGAGTATCATTCTGATCAGTCAAAATTACAAAAATTTAACTCAAAACTGAAGTAATGAAAAATATTGGAATTCTAAAAAGCTCCTGGGTTTTTCCCGGTTGTCCCGGAACGTATACTCCCTGGTTTGTTAGCAGAATTAGAAATTTCATCCTGTGACTGCCCAGTCATACTGTCTCCTGTGGTTTTACTGTTATCCAACATTAATAAAGGAAATCTACATGGTGAATAAAGGCACCTAAACTGCAGAAAAGAGTTAAAACTTTCTAGAGATATGGAAAGTACTGTACCCTCAAGAATGGAAACAATTTCTCATACTCATGTGTTTCTTGAACTACCGATAATAAAAAGGACAAAAATTTAGCGTAACATTCAGTAGAAGGATAAGGTAAATGACAGTCCGACTCTAAAGAGGGAATGTGGGATTAAATAAGGAGTCACAAGTGGAACTGAAAGTGTAATAAAGTTACTGTCACACAGCAATAGAAAATACTATTGTGTTCTTAGATGTGAACACGGTGTGAAAGAATCTGGGTACTCTTTCAATCATTTTGTGCCCCCATTTTTTTTTGCCCCTTAGATCATGTTTATCAATTGTATGTATGATGCAGGATATGTCTCAATATGCTGAAGTAATGGGGATAATTTAAGAAAGAATGGGCAAACACTACAATGTTACATCCACGAGATTCAATTTTGGAAATGCACTTGCAAGTTATTACAAAGTATGACGAGACAGAGTAACTATGATACGATTTAGCAGAACTGCAGCAGTTTTAGTTGAATGTGGTCTTGCAAAGTGCACAGGTAAATTAATTACCACAGATAATAGATATATAAATAAGCATGTGGGGCGGCGAGTGAGTAAGCAAATTGCTTGTGAAAATAAAGTTTGTTATTTAAATGTGGGAAAAAAACACTGCACTTCCCGGCTTTTGGAATGTTGTATAATGCTGTCTTTCGCCGTTCTCAACACTGGCTCTCTCTTTGCTTTTTGGCACCCAGAAAGTGATTTAACGAAACGTGGAGCCTGTAATGAGAGTTCCTAGTGCCCACTTAACCTGAGAATATTATTATAGCTGCAGCTTATAGCTCTGAAGAAGTAGGAGATTGTTCGGGATTTCTAATCAAAAACAATTTTCCAAAATAGTTGAGTATATTCTGAAATTCACTGATAACATCACAATTATCCCAACAGCCTAACAAACAGAGCAGTTCAGAGTCTAATTCGCTGATGCAACTATAAATGTCCGAATTGAATGTCAAAAGAATGCTCGCCAAAATTTGATGAGAAAATCTCATCAAACGCCACGCTAAAATGATTGGTAGAATGTCTGTCCCGCGACGGCACGTGAAAATACAACAACACGCAAACTGAAGCTAGATAATGAAAATCATTCCAAAAATAATCCTTCATTTGAAATGTTTTCACAGTTACGCGTATACATCGTAACTCAATACGGCACCCGAGGCAGTTTGTAGCAGCGCTACCGTAGCGAAGCGACTCCCGACACAGCTGACGTGCTATTCAGCGTCTGGAGAGAACTGGGGCCTTCCTTACTCGCGCAGTGCTCTTATATATATAGCCTCGGTGCGGACGGCTAAGAGAACGCCGGCTCTAACTTGGCTCTCACGACTGGCCGCTGGGCTAGTAACGCACCACTTCAAGTTACATAATAATTTATAGCTTCTTTTGCTGATGGCTTATGAAGCTGTTAATTTAATCGTGCATTTAGCACGCAGGTAAGTATTTATAATAAAATTATGACGTGGCTAAGTTAAATATCTTGGGCGAGAGAAATAATTAAGTTACGCTGCACGCAGCAGATGAGCTCTGAACTGGTCCTTTTGAGATCCGCTATCACTATAATTTTATAGGTATTCAAAAGAAACTTTTCACATCTTCATAGTCATAGCGGACCTCCAACCTATTTAAATCTAAACATCCTAGTCTTATTCATTAGCCTACTTAATCTATCTTGCTTCCTTCAGTTTTGAGATGAAAACCAGAAAATCATGAATTTCCACTAAAGTCTTAACCTGTGAAATCCAAAGTACTGTTTTTATTAAATCATTATGAAAGATGAGTCTAAATATAAATTTTGAAGTCTCTAGCTCCTTTCTGTTGCGCCAATTATTTTTTTAGAAAAACGCCCAAATTACAAAAATGGCTGAAGTTATCGCACTGATATTTAATACACATTAATTTAGTATTATTCCTTACATGCTGGAAAAGTTTCAGATCATTTGCTTGAATTTTAAGGTATTGCGCAACATTTATGACGTCAGAGCTAGTTACAGCAGACTGGCTGGCACACAATGGAAACTGATGTGAATTTACTACAGCGTGAGTAGGCTGCTTCCCTACATCACCCCCTACTTAAATTTTTTTGTTTATGAATGTTAATGAATGAAAAAAAATTTAATTACAAAAAGGGAAGCAAGAGTACAATTTAACTCCCTATAAAAATCAAAATTGAAATATAAACATGTAAAAACATTAAAGAAAACTGATTATCTACATTAATTATTTAAATTGTGGGCATGTTCACTGCCTTTTAAACAATGTCAGTACTCAAAATTTTAAGCGAAGTCACTGAAATATTTCGGCATACATATTGCCTTAGACCAACAAACACATAATAATTGAAAAATTATGAAAATCTTAGACCCATTAAATACATTAAATACACTTTTACATACACAAATTCAAAGAAAATAACATGATACATAAACAGATGATTATCTCTTAGCAGTCTTTTCTAAACCTGAAAGAAAGTTCACAATTTTTACACACGTGGTTGTAGCCGCTTTGGCTGGCGTCCTACACTTCCATTCACAAGGGTAGAGGAGGGGAAGTTGCTATGGTGTGCGTTCTTCACGTTCTCTCTAACTTACATGGGGGAAAGGGGAGGGTCACTGTGAGTTGTGTCCAAGTCACTCCACGCTTTCACGCAGCTACCAGGCTGCCATTATCTGGTTTGTCCTGTAGAACAAACAAAAGAGTGCCTCAGACTCTGTTCACTTAATATCTAAGGGTGGGTCACAATGAAATGGGGATATATACATTTTAACTTCCAATATATTACTGGAACAAAGTTAACAGAACTTTTTTTCAACATTACTCTTGCGGTTACTTAAATGTCATAAAATCGGTAAATAAATGGCTCAAAACGCCGTTAGTCACGTACTAGAGAAAATCTATGCTCATGGCATACAATCATGACTCCTATTTAACGTCAATTTATTATTTCTGGGCCGGAACACTGAACCAATGCTCGGTACATTCCTGACATTTGTATACTAAGCACTTAACTGAATCATCTTTGATTATCTTATTCTTAGAGATAGTATGAGTATGATTAGTGGTTGTTTTCTCAGCTTCTTTGTATATGTGAGTAACTTTTGGTAATAGTACAGTCCTGAGTGTTCAAAACACACTACGTTTAGTTGCCTACAAAATCCACTTATTGGTCCTCTGCTGTTGTCAGTTCCACATCTGCAATTAGGGTCTTACTTATTTTGAAGTGTATTTATGCTGAGCTAAAATTAATGTTTCACGTCTGCCATTATGTTTCTTATTTATATTGCTAGTGTATGTACTTATTTACCACTCACTCTATTAATATTTAAAGCATAGGATAGCACATTTATTTCATATTCATAGTGTATTGCGGCTGATTAGTTTGCTCACGTGGCAATCCATTTCCACTCGATCGGATGCTGAAACCTCAGGTAGTCTCTCTCGGACCTACCACTAAAGTGCATCAAATAATTAGGGACGAGCGTAATGGTAAATTCCTTAAACCTATAGGACACCATGAGCTGCTCTGTCTCATCTAACATAAGGGTACCTATGGTCGCATTCACGCTACCAACTCATAACCTCAATACACGTAGGTGTATCCTGTCACACACTACACTAAAATAATGGCCAGCTCCAACTTTATAAATACTTCAGGGACGTGTCCTTCACGTCTCAACCACAAACACTGCTCAATTCTATTACACTGCCTTCCTTGCTACACCAGGTGAGTTCAATCTTACAACTTATCTGCATATTTTTCATAACACTTAGCAATCTCTTTCTTACTATTTATTAGTTAGCTCTAATGCATACACTAGGTTTCACTACCACTTCAGATTCTGCTTGTACACGAATTCATATATCTTTTTAACTCACTGTTGGTGGACCACTTCCAATAAAACAACACTTTGTACTTACTATATTACCAGGGTACTATACATAATTGTTACTCACATACATCGTATCTTAATTACATCCTACTTCTCTATTGTTTGTCACTTTTAGGTTTGTCACATCAGGTATTTTTCTTCACTAATCGGTGGATAGAATGGTTACATAACTCATGGCTTGATAGACATGACAGAAAAATTTCATGTCTGGAACGAAGAGGTCGAAATTTTTGAGGACAGGAAAGAGGAAGAATGAGTGAGACCTGAAAGGGAAATAAGATCTCACACAGCTGGGACTGCACAGCTGCCACACTGTGTAGAGGTTACAGAACAACCTCCTCCCTACAGCATTCATTGGCTGCCTATGAATCTCTTTAGGTCAATCACGTTCCTTAGACCTAATAGCTTCTTACTTTTAGGGTATTCTAGCCTATATGCATTGGCATGTGGTTTTCCTATGATCCTGAAAGGTCCTTGGTATACGAACATGAATTTCTTTGTTTCTGCATTTACCTTCTTGGATTTTTCTTTGGTTTTAACAAGGACTAATTGACCTATTTCAAAGCTAGTAGGTACAGCTTTTGCATCATGCCGCTTCTTCCTTTCCAACGCTCTTTTTCTCATATTAGCCCTAGCCTTTAGTTTCTTTTCGTCTGTGGATATTTGCGTTAGAATAGGGAATTCTACCATATCTGCTATCACATTGTGAGGTTCTTGGCCAAACATCAATTCGCAAGGTGCAAAACCAGTTGCATCATGTCTTAAGTTGTTAATTACATTCTCGAAATACTTAATGTGCTCTGCCCAACTTGAGTGTTTTCGAGCACAATAAGTTCTGCAAAGCCTATTCAATTCCCTCATAATACGTTCACTCATATTTCCTTGGGGAAAATACGCAGATATTTTCAGATGTTTCACGCCGGCCTTATCTAGACATTCCTTAAATCTATCAGAAGTAAATTGAGGCCCATTGTCTGACAGCAAATTCTTCGGAACGCCAACGTTCACGAAGAAATCTTTTTCCAACTTTTCAACCAATGTTTTTGCATTTGCTCTTTTAATTGGGTATAGCTTAACATATTTACTGAATCCATCCACAACCACAAAAACATGGGTACAACCACCTCTCGAAACAGGAAGAGGGCCAAACAAATCACAAGCCAGTAATTCTAGGGTTTCAGTGGGCTCTACTGAATGCATATCCCCTTGTATTCTGCTGTTAGCAGCACGGACCTTCTGGCACACTACGCAAGATGCTAGACGCTTGGCCACACGGCGGTACATGTTGTCAAACACAACCTTTTCCTTTAATTTTGCAATGCACTTCTTTGCACCGTAGTGCCCATACCTCAGGTGTACATAGTCGATTAGCAAGTCTACATGTTGTGAGGGAAAGCACAGCTTCCACTCAGAAACACCTATCTTTTTCCTCCTAAACAGAATACCTTTATGCAAACAATAGTATTGTGAAACCTTAGGATAGTTCGCATTTCCTAAATAGCTCTTCACTAATTTCAGTTGGTCATCTGCATTCTGCTCACGTCTCAAGTTCTTAATCACTCTCTTTAATGCACCTTCTTCCTTTACTTCGTGCAATGCAAACATTCGGACTTCATTTAGGTCTGTTGCTGTAATCCCCGCGTCATCACAGAGCTCCGCACTTCTAGATAACCCATCAGCTACCAGATTGTCTTTCCCTTGAATATATCTAACCTCAAGGTCAAACTGCTGGAGATACAATGACCATCTTACCAACCTAGAATTCCTCAACTTACAGGTTTTTAAAAAGGTCAACGCCTTATGGTCACTGTAAACAATTATCTTGTGACCTAATAAATACTGCTCAAACTTTTGTACTCCAAATACAATGGCTAATGCTTCCAGTTCGGAGATGCCATAATTTCTCTCTGCTGCCTGTAAAGATCGACTTGCGAAAGCTATAGTCTTGTGCACTTCTTGTTCGTTCTCTATTTCTACCTGGAATATTTCCACAGCTATACCATAGCCACTAGCATCAACAGACATACAGAATGGCTTTTCAAAATCAGGATGATGTAAAATTGGACTATTAATTAAAGATTGTTTAAGCACCTCAAACGCCTGTTGACATTCTGCTGTCCAAACCCAAGGGGTATTCTTTTTCAGCAGGAGGTGAAGACAGGGAGCATTAAAAGCCTGGTCACTAACAAAACGCCTATAGAAGCCGAAAAGACCGAACATTGATCTCAACTGCTTCTTGTTTCTGGGAGCCTCAAATTTTTCAATGACTGCTAGCTTCCCTGGGTCAGGCAGAATACCTTTTCCACTTATCCTATATCCCAAGAAACCTATTTCCTCTTTAACGCACTCTGTCTTTTCAATCTTTAGTTTCATGCCACCTCTCTCAATAGCCTCTAACACTTCCTCTAATAAAGCTATATGTTCTTCCCAGGTAGGAGTTGCTATTAACAGATCATCTACGTAGACTGTTATTTTATTACTTAAAGCTGGTCCTAAAACATGGCACATCACACGTACGAAGGCACAAACAGAGATATTAAGTCCGAAAGGTACCACACGGTATTGGTAACAAACTCCTTCGTACAAGAAAGCTGTGTACTTCCTTGAACTTTCCGCCAGTGGCAAATTCCAATATCCACACGTGATGCCCATAGAAGTTAAGAATTTTACTCCCCGGAATTTTTGCAATAACTCGTCCATGTTCTGCGGTCTATCACTTTCCCTAATCACTATTTCATTTAACCAACGAGCGTCCAAGACCAATCTGACACTCCCGTCTCTTTTTGGTACAACAACAAGAGGATTATTGTACTCACTGACCGCTTTCTCAATCACACCCCACTCCAGCATTCCCTGTATCTCTTTTCGAACCGCCTCCTTCCTAGCTACATGTATTTGGTATGGTTTCCTGAAAAACACTTGGCCGGGTTTCACCTTTAATTGACACTCATAACCTTTGACTATGCCAGGTCGATCTGAAAATACCTTATGATGCCTTTTTAGAACCTGTCTCAGTTCTTCCTTCTGATTGTCTGAAATCTTATCTATTTCCTGTAATTTAGCTTCTATTTTGTCCAAAATAATTGCTTCTTCTTCTTCTGTGTTCAGCTTATTGTTACTAAGATTAACACCTTCGTCCCAATACCTCCTATTTTTCAAAATTCTTATAGGCAACTCCCAAGTTTCATGATCAGTTACTACATGCTTATCACTAAAAGGTACTATAATTACTCCGGTTATTGGTAAGACCATTTTTAATTGGCTGTTCTCAAAGTCCACAACACTCTGATATTTTGACAAGAAATCTATGCCAATTAAAACCTCAATACTGAGATTGTTTACAATTAAACATGGATGATCTATTAAATTACCATTAATGTTAAAGGGTAGTAAAGCTTCTTGCTTTACCGTTTTTGAAACCTTGCCAGTAGCACCAATTATTCTTAGTCCTGATACTCTCATTACTGTAAGCTTATCTTTACCAGGTAATGCATCAAAGAAGGACTGAGATATTGCACTTACCTCACTTCCACTGTCTAAGAGACAAGGTACATTGACACCCAACATATTTACTATTATTATAGGGTGGCTTATTCTAGGTTGTACAGGTGGTTCCTCAAATTCATCTAGTAGTTCCTTTTTGATTTGCCTCCAACTAAAGTGATTGACATCTGTCTTCATTACATTTAGGTCACAGTGTGTAGGGGTTTCCTGAATTACATTTTCAGCTGCCTTTTCCAGTCGGTCTATTAATTTTAAATCGAAACACTGCACAACTTCATTACATTTAGTTTGCTGAACATAACCCAAATTACTGTAGTCTGAGCGATTCTGCGTCTCCAGACCGGGCATAACACTAGTTACAGCTAAACCACTTTTACCATTATCGTCAGTTTCCTTCTCAAGTGACAACTGGTCACAGCTACTGGGTTCATCGACCCTCAACAGCCTACCCTCTACATTCTCACTTATCTCCTGTCCTAAGTCTATTAGTACATTATCAACATCCTGCACAGGCACTTTAGATAAGAGCACATCATCCTCATCGTAAATATAAGCATGAATTTCTTCTGCTTCTTCACCTGTCAATTCAATATTTTGTAGCTCTTCCCTATTGTTACACTGCTGCGCCTTCTCTTTCTCTTCCCACTTAGAAAGCGTTTCTAACACGGTATCTATCAAATACTGTGAGTGATCTAATATTTCTGTTGTATCTTTAGATGCTACCGACTCTTCATCCACATGTTCAGTTTGAGTATTCTGATCTGTCTTACCAATTCCCTTAACTACTGGCTTAGGAAAAGTAACCGCCTGGTGAGCGCCAGTGTCCTCATAGACGGGAACTAGTTTTCCTGCCTCGGCCTATTGCTATTTTCTTTAGTTTCATTATAATTGACTGGCACAGCATTGCTTTCCGTACTGTTGTTTACATGCATATTTCTGTTCGGAACAAAATTATTATCTCTTGGACGCCATTGTTGGTTCTGATAATTATTTCCCCAATTCCTACCTCTCTTAGGATGGCGAATACCTACTGTTCTGATGTTTACATTACCATTTTGCTCATTCCTAAAATTACTATTATTGTTAGTGGCATTTCTGTTATTACGTGCCTGCTCCTCATTGGCAGCAACACGTTCTACACGTTCCAAATATTCAATGAAACGATCAAGATTGTCTCTAGGGGCCGATATAATTCTGGTTTGCCAATACCATGGCAGTTTGGCTTCAAGACCTAATATAATCATTTCTGGCTTTAGCTTTTCCGCCAAATGTGACAAACGTGAAATCCATGACCTAGCAAATTCTTTAATTGATTCCTTGCCTGCACTGAAGCGTTTTCCACTCCAAAATTCTCTTAACACTTCATTTTGCTTATTACTAGACCAATATTCATTAATGAAAGCTGTTTTAAACTCCGCTAAAGTTTTACACTTCAACATAACATCAGCGGACCAACGCAAGGCGTCACCTGCTAAATGGCTTTTAATAAATGAGATTTTCTCTCGTTCAGACCAATTTGGTGGAATTACATCTTCAAAATCGTTCCAGAAATCTAGCGGGTGGATATTTTTATCTGGATCAAACCGCAAGAACTGCCGACACCCGATAAATGCGGCGTTTGCAGCTACAACTTGTTGTACACTACCATTACCAGAAGTTACTGAAGCTACTTTACTCTCAATGTTAGCAATGTTAGTACTGATATTTTCTACTCTCAATTCAACATTATCTACTCTTTGTACAATATGAGTAGTATCACTTTTGATTGCATCTACGTCTGCTTGACATATGTTTACTTTAAGATTAACATCTTTAAATCTATCTGAGCACAGTTCAGATTCCGACTCGATCCTTTCTGTTAATTTGTGCTCCAGCTTCGCATCTTCCATTTGGAAGTCTTTGCGAACCTCAGCAACTTCAGATTTAACTGTTTTATACATTTCAGAAAATTGTTGAGCAACCTTTTTCTTAATATCCTCATGGTTGTAATCAATTTTATAATTCAAACT
The DNA here is from genome assembly GCF_023864275.1 of Schistocerca cancellata. NCBI lineage: Eukaryota > Metazoa > Arthropoda > Insecta > Orthoptera > Acrididae > Schistocerca > Schistocerca cancellata. Next base: position 750,382,135 of record NC_064626.1, on the reverse strand, counting down.
GTCTAGATCCTCTTTCAACTTATTGCAACCAGCCTTGAAGGTATCGTCCATTACCTCCAATCGTTTATTAAAATTAGTTTGACTGGCCACAATCCTGTTATTTACCTCAATTATATCAGATTTTAATTCAGCATTACTGTTTTTGACCTGTTCACTTATTTCAGATTTTAATTCAGCTGTCATTTGTGCATTACTGGCAGCGATTGCTTGTAATATAACATTTAGACAACAGCCCCAGCATTTTTGGGTTGCTCACTAGCTGGCTTTTTATCACACTCAGGTGACGAAAAACTAGCTCCAACACCAGAATCATCAAAATTAAATGAAACTTCTGATTGATTAGTCCTATCTAACTTCTCCTTCTTAAACTCTACCATCTCTGATGACTGTTTCATTTTTAATTCATCAGAGAAACTATCATCCAATAAATTTACAATTTCTACTTTCTGCTTTACTACAGGGGTCTCTATTATTGAATCATTACCCCTTCCCACACTACTGTCAGGAGATAATACTTCATATTTTACTTTAACATTACCACTTTTATGCATATTTACACTTGAACCGTTGTCTGGATTTACAGTTCCCTCCTCAGACATAGGTTCTGATATAAGTTTAACCTCAGTTTCTTTTGGCGGTTCCATCGCCGACAGTCTCTTAGTGCAGGTTAGTAAAATTTTTAACAGTTTTCCACTTAACTTAGTTCCTTCTGCACGACGTTGCCGTAGCCGGCGCGGCGTACCAGGATTCCTGATGCGACGTGGCACGTTGAACTGCAGACGGCACTCCGACGGCTGTGGTGTGTTTACGTGGCCCGTAACTGCAGGCGCGGCCCCCGGCTGCTGCTGCGGACGACTGCGGTACGGCGAAACTGGCTTCTCGCGATGCCGGCAGCACCGCTGACTCAGTGCCAGTTTCGTCAATCTAGATGCGTTGTTGATTCAACTGCGTTGTCCACCTGCCTATGTAACACTTTCACTGTTCTATTACTCAGCTGCGTGTCGCATTTCACTCGCGAATCCGAATAGTTAAAAATCACTTTCACTTGGTTGATTTCCCGGCCGATGCACCATATGTGGGGCGGCGAGTGAGTAAGCAAATTGCTTGTGAAAATAAAGTTTGTTATTTAAATGTGGGGAAAAAACACTGCACTTCCCGGCTTTTGGAATGTTGTATAATGCTGTCTTTCGCCGTTCTCAACACTGGCTCTCTCTTTGCTTTTTGGCACCCAGAAAGTGATTTAACGAAACGTGGAGCCTGTAATGAGAGTTCCTAGTGCCCACTTAACCTGAGAATATTATTATAGCTGCAGCTTATAGCTCTGAAGAAGTAGGAGATTGTTCGGGATTTCTAATCAAAAACAATTTTCCAAAATAGTTGAGTATATTCTGAAATTCACTGATAACATCACAATTATCCCAACAGCCTAACAAACAGAGCAGTTCAGAGTCTAATTCGCTGATGCAACTATAAATGTCCGAATTGAATGTCAAAAGAATGCTCGCCAAAATTTGATGAGAAAATCTCATCAAACGCCACGCTAAAATGATTGGTAGAATGTCTGTCCCGCGACGGCACGTGAAAATACAACAACACGCAAACTGAAGCTAGATAATGAAAATCATTCCAAAAATAATCCTTCATTTGAAATGTTTTCACAGTTACGCGTATACATCGTAACTCAATACAGCACCCGAGGCAGTTTGTAGCAGCGCTACCGTAGCGAAGCGACTCCCGACACAGCTGACGTGCTATTCAGCGTCTGGAGAGAACTGGGGCCTTCCTTACTCGCGCAGTGCTCTTATATATATAGCCTCGGTGCGGACGGCTAAGAGAACGCCGGCTCTAACTTGGCTCTCACGACTGGCCGCTGGGCTAGTAACGCACCACTTCAAGTTACATAATAATTTATAGCTTCTTTTGCTGATGGCTTATGAAGCTGTTAATTTAATCGTGCATTTAGCACGCAGGTAAGTATTTATAATAAAATTATGACGTGGCTAAGTTAAATATCTTGGGCGAGAGAAATAATTAAGTTACGCTGCACGCAGCAGATGAGCTCTGAACTGGTCCTTTTGAGATCCGCTATCGCTATAATTTTATAGGTATTCAAAAGAAACTTTTCACATCTTCATAGTCATAGCGGACCTCCAACCTATTTAAATCTAAACATCCTAGTCTTATTCATTAGCCTACTTAATCTATCTTGCTTCCTTCAGTTTTGAGATGAAAACCAGAAAATCATGAATTTCCACTAAAGTCTTAACCTGTGAAATCCAAAGTACTGTTTTTATTAAATCATTATGAAAGATGAGTCTAAATATAAATTTTGAAGTCTCTAGCTCCTTTCTGTTGCGCCAATTATTTTTTTAGAAAAACGCCCAAATTACAAAAATGGCTGAAGTTATCGCACTGATATTTAATACACATTAATTTAGTATTATTCCTTACATGCTGGAAAAGTTTCAGATCATTTGCTTGAATTTTAAGGTATTGCGCAACATTTATGACGTCAGAGCTAGTTACAGCAGACTGGCTGGCACACAATGGAAACTGATGTGAATTTACTACAGCGTGAGTAGGCTGCTTCCCTACAAGCATAAACACAGTATTCCAGATTATGAAAGCAATGAACTAGAATTAATATTCCAGAAATAATTAAACTACAAAGTAATGGAAAATACAAAAATTATGATGAACTTCCACACAGCCTTCAACAAAACGACAGTGCTATATTCACACAGCTGTAAAATTGAAGCCTAATATCACATTCTCTTTATTTTATTTCTTGCGGAAAATTATTATGTATGTGACTTCACTTATTATTTTTCACACGGATGAAATCAGCTGTCACTTGTACAATACAGAGTATGCCAGTAGAACATCTACATTATCAGTAAAATAAAACACATGAAATAAATGGTTGTAGTGATGAACAGAACTATATCAAGGCAAAAATTTTAGAAAGGAGACATTGTGTCACAAGAGACACCAGTAATCTTGTCTTAGTAGTAATTAAATAATGCAAATATTACGGGTTTATTAAAAAGCATTATTGTTTTCTCCTTCTTCATGCTGGTCTATCCTCTTCGGACCTCTTCATCTCTGCTAACCACAGCAACTCACATCAATTTGAGCCCATTTACTACAGGATAGTCTCCGACTCAGTCTACAGTTTTTGCCCCTCACACTTCCATCAAATTGATGATTCCTTGATGCCTTAGTGTGCGTCTTATTAATCAATCCCTTCTTTTAGGTTATGCCATAACTTTCATGTTTCCTCAATTCATTTCAGTACCTCCTCATTAGCCATTCTTTCCACCCATCTGATCTTCACTATTCTTTTGCAATAACACATCAAAAAAAGCTTCTATTCCTTTTTGTCTGAACTCCACGTTCCAGTTTCGTATGAGGCTACACTCCATTCCAGTACCTCCACAAAGGACCTCATATCACTTAAATTTATATTCAATGTACACAAGTTTCTCTCTTTCAGAAACTTTTTTTGCTATTGCAAGTCTGCATTTTAGATTCACTCTACCTTGCCCATCATCAGTTATTTTGCTGCCCATCCACTATTCTTGGTATATTATTTCCTAATGTAATTATCTCAGCGTTGCCTGAAACAATTTACTTAAACTCCATTACCCTTATTTTACTTTTGTTGTTGTGCATATTACAAACTCTTTTCAGGACAACACACATTTCGTGTAACTGCTGTTCCAAATACTTATCTGTCTCTGACAGAATTACAATGTCATAGGTAAACCTCTAAGGTTTTATTTCTTTTCACTGACTTTCAATTTCCTTTCCAAATTTATCCTTGCTCACTCTTCCTGCTTACCCGATGCAGACTGAATACCACCAATGAGAGGCTACAACCCTGCCTCGATACCTCACTACTACAGCTTCCCTTTTGTGTCCTTAAACTCAAATGTCTGATTTCTGTACAAATTTGTATATAATTGGGATTATTGTATGTCTCTTCAAGTCTGAGGGCATTTTGAAATTTGTATATAATTGGGATTATTGTATGTCTCTTCAAGTCTGAGGGCATTTTGCCTATCTCGTATCTTGCATACTAGAACAGTTTTGTCATGACTGGCTCTCACAAAGATCTCAGTTACTTTGAGGTAATGTTGCCTGCTCTAAGTACCTTGTTTTGACTTAGGTCTTTCAAAGCTCTTTATTCTGTTCATGGGCCCATATCTCCCCTCTCATTTTCATATACTTCCTCTTTTCTTTCTATAACCATCTTTGAGCTTGTTTCCCTCGCAGCCCTTTCTGCCATCTCTGCTTTGCTTGGTATGCCTTGCCGTTTAGATCTAAATGTTTTTTTCTGCAATTTACACTAATTTTTGTCAGAGGATTCATAGGACCATTTTCAGACTATTTTCTGTCCCTCTCTCTTGAATAGGAAGTGGGAAAAATTAACACCTAAATGTTTCCACGCCAGCTATTATTTCATTTATACACTATACAGATGTACCCATAGGTACTTTCAAGCTACCATTTCCCTTGAAGTCATGTTAAATATAGTAGTTGATACAGTTTTAACAAAACCCAAGTTTCATCCAGATAAACATAGACTTTTTGTCCTCTGTAAACTATAAATGCACACTCCACAAAAATGTAGCCCTTGAGGAGGCAATATCCCTTCATTCCATGACAAGTTGTGCCCATTGTTACATTTCCTGAACTTAAAAGCGATGTCCTTTACATGGTGAATAACAGACATTTCCTCACACCAAAGTTCGTTTTTTAGTCGGACACAACGTTACTCGCATTACGATACTCTCGTCTATTGTAGTATCCTAGAAGAGTCCTACAGATCACTTCTTTAAGTAAATTTACTTTCCCTTTTACTTCCCTTTCATGGCAAGTCACAGATGGCACTCACACCTAAAGCTTCTGAATTAGTTATGAGAAAGTCAACATGTTACAGTGGTCTTTCTGAGACTCCACATGTTTCTATCATCAATTTTTGTTCTTAGGCAAAGTAAATGTTCCATCTAGCTTCTTTACCATGAGCAAGGTAAACACTTATTGATGCGTGACGTTCACCAACTGCTATTTTGGAATTCACTGGTCTCCTGAATATATGGAACTGGGGTCAATGTACTGCTTGCATGACTGTTCATATCAGTGGGAACAACAGCTTTTATGTTGCCTCATTAATTCGAGCCACTGAGAAGTAGATGTTTTGAAGAACCTAGTGTCTATACCAAACTATGCAATATCACAATCAAGTCCAAATCTGAAAGCAGGGTAATCAACAAAATGCAAATCTTAGCACTGAAAGCATGTTTATTACACACACCACCGTACAGACAGACCAGAACTGCCTCCTGGACAGTGTGTGCTGACATTCATACAAACATCAAATATTGCAGAATATGTGAACATTAAAAATTTTGAGTGTTGCTGACCAGGACAAGTACACACAGTTGTTTCTAAATAATCAGACACAAGGCCATTGTGGGGTCAGCATGTACCCCACAGTACTTTGTACGGAAGAGCTCTTTATAGTAGGAACATGGGAACTGCACTGAGGAAAATGTTTTTTTTTTTTGTTTTTTTTTTTTTTTTGTAGGTGTTTAACCTGTTACTGCATGCGTGTTTCCTCACAAAGGAGTGTTTTATCCTTTTGTTTTTGTTCTTCATGGGTAGATTTTGAGTCAAATCTCAATCATCGTAACATAAATTTCAGTCTCATCTCTCACAGCACTAAACGAAATATTGGGGGGCAATTGTTGAATTTTACAACTTGTCAAAAGAGGGTGTACATGGGTATCACAAATTTTGCCACAGTTACTAAACTACGAAAACAACCAGATGTTGGCCTAGGAGGTAATTTTAATTGTGTTCTCGATACCACCACCTTCTTTCTTTTGTAGAAAAATGGCACACTTTTATAAGGATGAAGATAGTCTACAAGAGCTACAGAGGTGGCAACAAGAACAAATGTGTAGTAGTGATGATAGTGAAGAGTTGTTCAGTGAAAGAAGACAGCATCGAAATTCATGACAATGACGAAGAGGAGCAATTCGATGTCCTTTGTGAGAATGAAACCTCACTCCAAGAATATTTTTCACCAACTTAGCCTTTATCATCTTCTGTTGATGACTGTAGAACTTTCGGTTTGGTGAAAGACCAAAAAACTATTTAGACAGATAAAACTATTGTCCCAACAGCATGCCAGAGTATCTTTCAGGAACATTATTATCCATCTCCCTGGAGCTAAAGGAGATGCTACAGTTGCTGTCACTGATGTGGACTTATTTTCACTGTTTATAACTGACACAATGGTTGAGATTTTTGTCTTTTGTGCCAACGAAGGAATAACCCACTTGGTATCCACATATGAAGCTGTTCGTCTCATGAGTGCTGAAAGATTCAAATATAAGACATGATGACATGTACAGTCTGAGGATTGGCCCCCCAATATTTCGTTTAGTGCTGTGAGAGATGAGACTGAAATTTATGTTACGATGATTGAGATTTGACTCAAAATCTACCCATGAAGAACAAAAACAAAAGGATAAAACACTCCTTTCTGAGAATTGTGGACAACCTTTTGTGAAAACTGCCAGCGCAACTACTCATAGTCTGACTACTTCACAATCCACCTTCCTTCATCTCGGCTAAGGAGATATCACAGAGCAATTCAAGGTTCCTGTTTCAGCCTGACAAGATTACGGTTGCTTTCAATGAAACACCGGGGAAGAGTGATCATTACTGTCTACCATGCACAATGAAGGAGAGGTAAATCTAATATCTGGAAAACCGGAAATTGTTGAATTTTACAACTTGTCAAAAGAGGGTGTACATGGGTATCACAAATTTTGCCACAGTTACTAAACTACAAAAACAATCAGATGTTGGCCTAGGAGGTAATTTTAATTGTGTTCTCGATACCACCACCTTAAACAGCAGTATTTTATTCAATCTGAAAGGGACAAAATCTACCTGTGCCAAATTCTTGAAATCTCTAGCATATTCAGTAGCAGAACCCACATGAAAATAGGAATGTATAACTCAAGGCTACCTACAATTCTGAGGCAAGATAAGAAGCGTCCTTTACCTCAGCAAACAAACCATACCTCCACCTGCTGATGTGGAGCCACTAGAAAAACAAAGAAAACTGTGTAGTTTTGGCCATCGTAGTCAGGCCAGAAAAATCAGGAACATTTGTCAATTTGCAAAAAGCCAGTTTGTAAAAGCCATGTATGTTCTGTCCAGGTTTTAAGATCTTGCCATGAAATGCAAAAATAATGTATCTACTTACAAGCATTTTGTATTTTTATTATATGTTGTTATTTTATTTATGGAGGCTAAGTTTTGTTCAGAGACTGGACTAGTAGGTATAAATACTACAATACAATTAAAATTGAGATTCATTTCTTTAGTTTATATATTTTATTCATTGCAGTGTTTTCACAGCTGTCAGTATTTTATTTTGTAGATAGGTACAAATATTTCCTGTAATATGTTTAAATAATATCTTTACAACCTGAAGAATACAACAATGATCATGGCAAAACCTAGCCTAAAATATTCGCATTTAAAATTACATTATTGTTTTCTTCTTCTTTCGTTTCACCCTCTTTGGGGTACGCTGGATCAATCATTTTTTTGTGTGTTGTTCTTTTCTTAGGGCCCAATATGTCTTCATTCTGTCTGATAATCTTTTCCTCTTTTCTTCTGAGATGAAGGGTTTGGATTTTTGTATAGATTTGTCTTGGAATATTATGTTTTCATCTTTAGTAATTACTTCAGTTGTTTGATCGATAAGTGAATTTTCTGTAATCTTTAATTCTACTAGGTCTTTCTCAGTTTCTTTAAACCAGTTGGGTTTCGTTTTGCGGTTACAGAAAAAGTCAAAGATTTGTTAGATAATCTGTTGGAATTCATTCTGAGAAGATGACCATAAAAATTTATCCTTTTTTTATAGTATCTGAAAGTTTTTTAATTTTCTTGTTGAGAGTTTCATTTTTGATGTATATAATCTTATTGTCTTGAAATTTTGGTCCTATGATTTTTCTTTCCTTTAGCTCAAGCTTCTCCATTTGGCCTCTGAAATTTGTGTTTAGTGTATCTGCTGCATACAGTGCTTCTGGCCTAATTGCTGTTTTGTAATGTGTAATTTTGGACCCCCATGAAAGGGATTTTTTGTTGTATGTATTTTGTTGTTAGTTGGAAGGCCAATTCAAGTTTATTGTTTCTAGATTCCATTGCTTTGCTTTCCCCAGCATTAAGACTATCCATTCTCCGAGATATTTGAATTTTTTGTTCTTGAACTTTTGAGGTGTTTACACATGTGCTGGATGTTTGTCAATATCTTAGTTTTTTCAAACGAGATGTGAAGACCTATTTTAGCTGATTGTTTCTTTAGTTCAAAGATTTGCTCCCGTGCTTCTTCCATTGTTTCAGTAAACAGGGCCATATCTGCATTGTTCCATTCTCTGACTACTTTCTCAAGCGCACAATTGAACAGCAACGGTGACAGCCTATCCCTGTGTCACACTCCCGTTTTTATTTCAAAGGGTTCCGATAATTCGCCCATAAATTTAACTTTAAAAAATGTACTTGTAAGGGTCGCTTTTATAATATTAGTCGTTTTCTTATTCAAACCCATTTCTTTCAGGACTGATATTAGAGATTCTCTTTCAATCAAATCATATGCTTTTTTTAAATCAATGAAGGAGATTACTTATGTCTTTGCCCTTGATTTTTGGTATGCCATGATGTTTTTGAGGTTTAGTATTTATTCCGAACATGATCTACCCTTCCTAAAACCTCCCTGGTATTCCCCGATTTGCGGGTCCAATTGCGGCTCTGGCCTGTTCAAAAGGACTTTAGAAATAATCTTCTATGTTATGTCCAGCAGTGATATTCCTCTAATTGTTAGGGTCTGTCTTCAAACCTTTCTTGTAGATAGGGTGGATTTTATCAAAAAACACACTGAAGGGACGTAACTGCATTTTTGTCAGCTTTTTTCCATAGTTCGGCCACTATTTGGTTTTCTCCTGACGCTTTGTTGTTTTTATGTTCTGAAATGACCTTTTGTAGTTCTTCAGTCGTTGGTGGTTCTGAATTTGGCTTTTGACAGTTATTTGGAATTGATTCAAATTTTTCAAGGATGGGTTCACAGTTTAAGAGTTTCTCGAAGTAGCCTGCTAGTATTTTGCAATTTTCCACATTATTGTGAGCAATGGTCCCATTCACATACCGAAATTGGAGGGTGGGTGCTTTGTATCTTGATAACCTTTGTTTGAAAGTTTTGTAAAAGCTTCTTGTGTTGCTTTTAGTAAATTCTTTATCAATTTGGAGGGAAGTTTTGTTTTCATATGTCTTCTTAATCCTTTTTATATTTTCATCTACCAATTTTCTAACAGTAATGAAATTCAATCAGCTTTCTTCTGTTTTCTGTGATTGCCAGTTTAGCCATGCCCATTCCCTTGTTTCAATGATGGCATCACATACCAGCAACCACCAGGAATGTTTTTCACTTTTTACGTTAGGTGCTATCCGTCCAGCTGTAGTAATGAGGTTTTCCTTGATAACCTCCCAGCTTTGTGTCTGCATGGTTTCTGTTGCTTTTGTGAATTCAGCTGATTTAAATATCTTTTCCGTGCTGTACTTCCGACCCTTAATTTGTTTCATGCTGCGTTCCCTGTTTGGGATGACTTTGATCTTAATTTTAGAAAGGTAAGTCTGAATACAAGTTTGCACCCCTGAGTACCCTAACATTCATAATTGTTTTATATTATTAATTTGTTTATTCTTTCCTGAACATGCCACCATACTCCCACAAAAGATTTCACATACTGCAACTGGGTGGGGTTCGCAAAGACTTCACACTACCTTGTGTGCCCCGTTTCCCCATGGTATCATTGGAGGATTAATTATCTTGCACATAAAATCACTTGCTTAACCCTCTCATGTGTGTGTGGGGGGGGGGGGGGGCTATGTATAAGGTGTGCCAACCACAAATAATACTGTCTTGAAGCATTCCATTGTTGTTTCACTATTGTGAGCCTGCACCTATTCCTTCATTATTGCTGACACTGTGATACGCTATGCTCTCATATGTCCAAGTGAGCAACAGTAAAATAAACAGTAAGCTAGGTGAGAAAAAAAATTATAATTTGTGCAAGAAAATGAACCAGATTCCAAGATAGTAGCGCAATTTCACAATGAGACAGTTGTCTACAAAATAATTAGCACTTGAATAAGCAGTAGGCTGAGATCTAATGCAATTGCACCGTTTAATGCTTTGAGTGAGTTATTACTACGGGGTAACATTTGTTAGCGGCAACAGGGTGATATAATGAAAGTTTAGTTTAATACTGCCTAATAAAACCTTGATTTAGCCCATATAACATAAGTTTATTTTATATTGTTTGATTAAACTAAGGTTAAAATGTGACTCTGGTCAAACATGTTTACCTTGATAACCTACATCTACATCTACATCCATACTCCGCAAGCCACCTGACGGTGTGTGCCGGAGGGTACCTTGAGTACCTCTATCGGTTCTCCCTTCTATTCCAGTCTCGTATTGTTCGTGGAAAGAAGGATTGTCGGTATGCCTCTGTGTCGGCTCTAATCTCTCTGATTTTATCCTCATGGTCTCTTCACGAGATATACGTAGGAGGGAGCAATATACTGCTTGACTCTTCGGTGAAGGTATGTTCTCGAAACTTTGACAAAAGCCCGTACCGAGCTACTGAGTGTCTATCCTGCAGAGTCTTCCACTGGAGTTTATCTATCATCTCCGTAACGCTTTCGCGATTACTGAATGATCCTGTAACGAAGCGCGCTGCTCTCCGTTGGATCTTCTCTACATCTTCTATCAACCCTATCTGGTACGGATCCCACACTGCTGAGCAGTATTCAAGCAGTGGGCGAACAAGCGTACTGTAACCTACTTCCTTTGTTTTCGGATTGCATTTCCTTAGGATTCTTCCAATGAATCTCAGTCTGGCATCTGCTTTACCGACGATCAACATTATATGATCATTCCATTTTAAATCACTCCTAATGCGTACTCCCAGATAATTTATGGAATTAACTGCTTCCAGTTGCTGACCTGCTATTTTGTAGCTAAATGATAAAGGATCTATCTTTCTGTGTATTCGCAGCACATTACACTAAAGTCAGCTATTCTTAAGCTAAGTACAAAGCATGCCATGTGCCGGCTCATATTATAAAAAACAGCATACCTACCCAAGGGTTAACTTAGTAAGTTACATAAACAACATTTTAACTAATCTTACAGCCACATGTTATGCATGAGGCCCACTGTTACTAACTCATTTATAAATCACAAATGTGCACACTCACATATATAGCATGCCATGTACTAATTTCTATTCTCATTTTTAAATTGTCTTCACCTTTGTCGGATAAACAGCACTTGATGGAAATGCATCGAAAGATGTCAGGTCAGTATATCTTCTTTCCAAGGTCTTTTTTGTAACTGGGCAATAATGCACACTCCGAACAACTTTGGGTCGGACCAGCGAACCTAAAACAACAAGAATTATCATTCAATTCTGCACACTCAGCACAGATGATGGGAAAACAAGCCACACACGGGAAAAGAATGTGAATTTAGACAACAGTCAAATCAAAGCTTAATCTCACAGGTGAATGATTTAACATGATTTCACACGTAAAATATGAAGAGGAAAATCTGAAGGCATTACACACATTGTTACCAGCATCATAGCCCACATGCTGGAGTCAAATAATTCTATAAATAGCTAACAGCTTGAAAATTGTCTGCACTCCCCAGTACTGTGCACAACACTGCCAACAGAGTAATGATTAAAATATTATCAGTAATTTAAGGGCTACAATTTGCTTATACCAACAATCATGAGCACAGCAGACCACTGTTAGTTCTAAGTTCTATTAGTAAAAGGATAAATGTTCAGAGCTCTTCCAAAACAGAGTTCCCCTATAAAACATAGGCAAAGAACAGTAAATCATTGCCCTAAAAGCAATTCAGAAAAAACAAACCAGCAGTGCTGGAAAAAAAAAGTGTTGAATACAGACATTAACTAAGTGGCATTTTAACACAGGTTCTTCCAATACTCCAGTTTTCCTATATACATAATTGATATGTGTTGAACACTTTCTTAATCCGTGCTGCACAAAAAGCCCTTCTCAGTTTTTCATTTTCCTATCTTTATCTGCAAAATGCAGATAAAAAGATCATATATTCCCCTGAGAGCCCGAATGCCTCCATCCATTATAAAGAACTTCACAAATCAGACAGATGGCCTTCATGGAATGCAAAAACCTCCACCAACTTGTCTGGTCTGACACCTGACAATATTTCCAAGAACTGTGGTCACTTAATTAGGGCCGAGGTTTTGACCTCCTAAAATACCTCAATTTATTTTCTCAATCTTAACAACCATCGCACTGTATCACAAACGGATCAGCTTTGCAGTTAAATAATACTTAGTGTAACACCATTGTCAAACCCATCTTTTAAGATAATAGATACCTACAATGACATAATGTATACCTTTATGCCCATCAGGTCATTTATGAGACAAATATGATGACAACTTTTGTGTGTTAATCAAATTTGTGTGACAGTTTTTGCTGATTCTCTCACTGTCAACACTGCATGAGTGACAAGGCACCAACCTCCACGACATGGCTCTCCACAACCATCACTGTCAGGTCCAAAGTAAAGCCATGCACTGATCGTATATGCACTTTATAGTCATTTGACATTTGTGGCAAACTTAAATATCACAACTGCCTTTGCTTCGATAGTTACCAAAACAGCTGGATCATACATCTTACTGATACCCCTACCACTACAACTTTACAATTTTTAAAATCTTCACAATCATCTCAAACAACTTAATTGTCATCGCTACTTTTACTGGACGTTTCAATGTATTCCTGACCACTACACACTTTTGGCCACAAAAGAACCATGCCAACAACACTGCTTTGATGACCCAGCCATGATCACACATGCACGTCTAACACCTGCCAAGCCACTGCATTGTAAATAATAGTTATATAAACCTATCTGCTGAAGAAGGCCTAGAGAATTCTGAAATAGTTCTGCTCATGCCAGCCAAGTGCAGCACCTACTATAAATGGCTTATGTGACAAAGAACAACACTATGTTTCACAATGTAATTTTACATCAAAATCAAGATATACTCCAGCCAGCTCAGAGTAATGTGTCTGCTAACACATCTGCTAGCCAACAACATGGTACCTGCCTTGTTATTTGTTACAGTTTATGTATAGGGCTACAGGCTTTAAACTTTTATACTGCAGGAATTAAACAACATGGGAAAACCATTATCATTCCTCGACATATAGTAATCATGACGGCTAAAAGTAAAATAACCTTATCCTTTCAGAGAAATCATTTAACCACATCTTAAAAATTATTACAATGAGTATTTTTGATATAAATATGTCTTACATTTTGTCACAATGCCTTCAACACACACCAAATTACCAAGGAACCGGCTAAGTAGTGTCCGTGGCGTCACATGCTTACTGCCAAAACTGCCTTCAAATGCAACAAAAAAATCATCAACTTCTTTTGCATATGTTGGATCAATGCTTCCAACATACTCCTTCAATGCTGCCTGGAATGCTATTTGTTCTTCAAATGGGTTGTTCAGTAAGCTGCAAACAAGAGAAATGCATGAAGATGATACACTGCTAATGATTAACTTTGACACATCAGACATTTAAAAGGCCCAACAATTTTGTTGGGTGCTGAAGACTTAGCATACTGCACGTTCTTTAATGACAAATTCATGAAACTATACAGCCACTGGCTCTTATTTACTGTAGACAGACAACTCAGCAACAGTAGTTTGCTGTAAAAACAATGAAGGACTAGCACAGAATTAAAAAATAAAAAACTATTCAAGATATCTGAAATTGTATAAATAACAAGACTACGAAAATGAACTAAAAAAAAAAAAAAATTTCACAAACTGTGCACTTCAGGACCAGACAAACTGGTGATTTTATATACAAAAAATCAGTCAAATTATGAGGGCAAATAACTGATCAAAGCAGTTACTATAAACAAAAGCTTATCACAGACTGATTATTTGGATTGCTTAGTAAAGTTAGTTTTGTTTCTGCAGTGAGAGTTCTAAACAAAGTAACTGATGTAGCTGTTAAAAAAATTGTTTTCATCATGCATATTTTATATCAGTTGTCAGATAGGGCACAATTTTTTGGGGTGTAGGAAATGCAACCCATTCGCTTGTTCAAGCTACAGAAAAAAACAATCACACAGATGATGAGAGCAGACAATAGACTATCATTCAATCCAATATCAAGAAGCCTTGACTTAATGACAAAAAAGAAAACAATTCTTTCAAGGAAATTGTTTTACACAGGCTTATGAAACAACACATTGGTCAGACAACATGTTGCCTTGTCACAGATATAGTTAGTTTGAAAATCAATGTATTACATGGCTTCGAAGCTTAGCAATAAAACATGGTATAAATTGCAGGACTAAAAACTATAGAAGCTAACTTTGAAAAATACTTAAGAATCAAATGTTATTTCTCTGCAGAGAGAGGCAGCAGGTGTATGGAATAGGAATATGGGAGGGAGCAGTGGCAGGTGCACAGGTTAGGCGTGCTGCATACAAGTACTGGAGATGGTGAAGTGTAGCACATGAAGAGGAGGATGTGGATTGGAAGTGGGTGACAGGACAGAGGAATAGGAAACTGTTGGGGCAGACGAGATGGGAACAGCGGGTTAGCGGAGATTGAGGCCAGAAGGATTACAGGACTTCAAGATGTGTTTTAAGGATAACTGCTGTCTATGCAGTTCAGAAAAGCTGGTGCCACAGGGAAAGATCCAGAAGCATGGGTTGTGAAATGGCCATTGAACGTGTGCATGTTGTGCTCAGCAGCGTATTGCACCACTGGATGATCAACTTTGCTCTTGGCCACAGATTGGCAGTGGGCATTCAGTCTGGTGGACAACTGTTGATGGTTGATGGTCATGTCCGCATAAAATATTGTGCAGTGATTGCAGCAGAGCTAGTATATGACACGGCTGCTTTCACATGTGGCCGTGCCTATGATGGGATAGGATAAGTCTGTTGACCGGAGTGGGGTAGTATGTTTGGGTGGGTGAATTGGGCAGGTCTTGCACCTGTGTCTTATAAAGGTGTATGGCCCCTGTGGCTAGGGGTTGGGATTGGCTTAGGGATGGACTAGGATGTTTTGTAGATTGAGTGGGTGATGGAATACCAATTTAGGAGGGATCCACCATTTCCAGGTTTGGGCGAGGGGGTTATGCCTGCCTGTGAATGCCTTCATGAGGCTTTCAGTGTATCAGTTACGGGCATTCTCATCACTGTAGCTATTCCATCCACAAGTGGCCTGGCTGTACGGGAACGATTTTCTGGTGTGGAAGGAATGACAGCCGTCAAAATGCAGGTAACGTTGGTGGATGGAACCCTCTGAGAAGTGGAGGTTATCATCCAGAAGGGTGGCACATTGGTTTGAAGAAGACAAGGGTGAAATAGATGGGAGAGAAAGTGTTGAGGTTGTGACGAAATGAGGATACTGTGTCTTGCCCTTGGTCCATTATCGTGAAGATGATATCAATGAAACCAAAAAGTGGCTTTGGGAGGCTAGCAAGGTTTTCTCTAGATAGTCCATTGAGGGATGGGCATAGGAGAGTGCCATGCATTTGTCCATGGCTTCTGCAGATTTGTTTCTGTTTCTCCACCCCTCAAATGGCTCCATTCACACCTCTCACCACATTCAACCCACTAACCACCAACAGATCCGCATTTTGAAAGCTATCACCATTTCAAC
Organism: Schistocerca cancellata; assembly: GCF_023864275.1. Taxonomy (NCBI): domain Eukaryota; kingdom Metazoa; phylum Arthropoda; class Insecta; order Orthoptera; family Acrididae; genus Schistocerca; species Schistocerca cancellata. The sequence continues at coordinate 750,366,278 of NC_064626.1, read as the reverse complement.
ACCAAAAAACTTGCTTCTGTACAGCCCGGCCATCGACAAACGGCATATCTGTAGTGATAAGAACTCCCCTGCCCAGTATGCCAAAGGTCTCACAAAGGCCTTTACAGACAGGCACGCCCCCCCCCCCCCCCCAAACCTAGTTGACAAACACATTTCCCATGTCTTATCCTAACACACCTCTAATTCTCCCATCACCCCCAAGAATCAACTGCAAAGGGGTACCCTCGACACCCGACACCACCCCAGAGTGGAGCAACCAAACCATAGCCTTCTTTACAGTTTTGATTACCTATATATTTGTAAACTATGGACATTGTACCCCAGATACTTGTCATCCCTCCTAAAGTAGTATTCCATTGCCCATCCAAGCAACATAACATCCAAGTACATCCATTATCCTCTCCTATTCCCAACCCCCTGCCACAGGATTCATATCTCTGTGGAAGACCCAGGAGTAAAACCTACCCAATGCACCCATTCAACACATTTTACTCCATTACTGTCATAAGACTTAACTCATTCCATTAGAGGGAGGGGCTCCCTGTGGTAGCAGACATATCAAACATCACTTCTACTGCAGTAACTGCACAGCATTTTATGTGAAATAACAATTTGTACCAGATGCTGTACCAGCCAGGCAATGGAGTGGAAAAGATTTTGCATTTTATATGGCTATAGCTACCAACCAGTTGTCCACCAAAATGTATGGCCACTGCCTAACTAACTAAGAACAAAGTTGGCCACCCAGTGGCACAATACACCGCTAAGCACAACACGCTAAAGTTCCATCACAACACCATCAGGATTTTTCTCTCCAACATATCTACTAAATTACATAAATGAGTGTAATTCTTAAAGCACATCCATCAGTCCAATAATCCTCCTCGCCTCAATCTCCGCTGACTCACTGTCTCCACATGTTCTATCTGACAATTTCTGCTTCCTCCATCCTGTCATCTTCTCACAGTCCACACCTTTACGTCATAGATATGTACCCAGTACAACAGTTCATAATGGGAGGGACTGCCCCATGCTCTACAGTCACTGTAAAGAAACTTCTAAAGAAACAGTGATTACTGCAGGTGTAAAACAAAGCACGGGGCTATAGACAGAGAAATGCTGAATAAAACGTGCCTGGCTGTCACGAGAGCAAAGTGTGAAGCCTTCAATGACTATTGTAGCAAAATATTGTCACATGATCTGTCACAAAAGGCAAGAAATTGTGGTCATATGTAAAGCTGTCAGTGTAACAAAAGTTACTGTCCACTCCCTAGCAAACGAGACAGGAACTGAAATTGATGGTAGCAAAGCAAAAGCTGAATGCTAAACTCTGATTCCTTTACAAAGGAAAACCCAGGAGAACTGCCCCAATTTAATTCTCGTGCCACCAAAAAGATGTGTGAAATCAGTACTAGTGTGAGGGGTGTTGAAAAACAGCTGAAATTGTTACATCCCTGTTAGGTTCTATACTGAATTTGTGGCTGAGTTAACCCCCCTCATGTAACAGTAATCTATTGTAGATGAAGAAACCATGCCCAGTCCTTGGAGAAAAGTGTAGGTTACACCCATCTACAAGAAGGGTAGTAGAACTGAACCACAAAACTACTATATAATATCCTTAACTTTGATTTGTTGTAGAATCTCAGAACATATTCTGAGCTCCAACATTATGAGGTACCTCTAAGAGAATGACTTCCTCCATGACAACCAACGTGGGTTCGAGAATGACTTCCTCCATGACAACCAGCAAGGATTCCTTGAAATTCAGTCATATGAAACCCAACTCTCACTTTTCTCACATGGCACACTGAAAGCTTTGTATCTAGGCAGTCATGTAGGTGAAATTTGTAACTGGACTGAGGACTTTTTGGTAGTGAGGATGCAGCATGTTATCTTGGATGGAAGTCATCATCAGATGTAAAAATTATTTCGGGTGTGCTCCTGGCAAGGGTGTTGGGACCCTTACTGTTCATGTTGTATATTAATGACCTTGCACAGAATACTAATAGTAACTACAGACTTTTTGCAGATGATGCAGTTATCTGTAATGAAGTGCTGTCTGCAATAAGCTGCATAAATATTCAAACAGATCTTGATAAAATTTCAAAGTGGTGCAATGATTGGCAACTTGTTTTAAATGTTTAGAAATGTAAAATGTTGCACTTCACAAAACAAAAAGTAGTATCCTATGACTATAATATCAATGTGTCACTGGTGGAATCAACCAAATCATACATATACCTGGGTGTAACACATTGTAGGGATATGAACTGAAATGATCACACAGGTTCAGTCATGGGTAAGGCAAAAGGTAGACTTCGATTTATTGGTAGAATACTGGGGAAGTGCAATCAGTCTACAAAAGAGACTACTTTCAAATCACTAAGACGACCAGTTCTAGAATATTGCTCAAGTGCATGGGATCCGCACCAGATACGATTAACAGGAGATATTGAATGTATACAGAGAAGGGCAGCAAGAATGGTTCAGGTTTGTTTGATTCATAGGAGAGTGTCACTGAGATGTTGAAAGGACTGAACTGGCAGACTAAGATAGTCCTAAACTATCCTGAGAAAGTCTACTAACAAAGTTTGAAGAACTGGCTTTGAATGACATCTCCAGGAATACAGTGATGATGAGGATAAGATTAGAATAATTACAGCATGCATAGAGGCACTCAAACACTCATTCTTCCCACACTCCATATGCGAATGGAACAGGAATAAACCCTAATAACTGGTACATTGGGATGTACCCTCTGCCATGTACTTCACAGTGGTTTGTCAAGTCTAGATATAGATTATGATGATGATCTTCGTGTGCCTCACCTAACCTACTCTAGTACTTGCATGCTGCATGCCTAACCAGAGCCCCTAACCCCTTCCTAGTGTATTTCCAGCCTACACACCTGCAGCCTCCCTCTGAGCTGTTCCAAACCCTCATGCTTCCCCTCCACCTCAACCTCCCCCCCTCCCCAGTCCACCTGCTGAACGGCAGTCCCAGTACAATGTGGGTACACTGTGTGTGTGTGTGTGTGTGTGTGTGTGTGTGTGTGTGTGTGTGTGTGTGTGTGTGTACAATCTAGCTCATCAAAAAGGACTTCTTCCAAAAGCTAGCAAAGTTTTCATTGTGCTTTGTTTGGGCCTACTGACGACTCAATGTTTCTACTATTCAGCCAGTTGTTTCCTTTACTCCTAAAACACATTCAGCTGGAACTTTCCTACTGCGTTTGTACATGGCCACCGCAAACAATATATATTTGTCTGCCACAGTTACTTGTCATGCAGATAAAATTAATCCTCAATTCTTGAAGTTAGGTGATCAGATAATTAGTAAGAATAGAAAATAAAAAGTGTATTCTTGACTTTTCTTTGTATTTACATAGATTCTCACTTTCTTGTTTTATATCAGATTGGAAGATATTGCAGTTATTTAGATAATCATTCACCTGAAACTTTGCTACTACTAATAACAAAAACCATCGAGTAAATGTAAAACATTCAGCCATTTGTTTAGTTTACATAGTACTCTTATTGCTCATTTTTTCTCACTTTGTTTCACTGTACAAGAAGGTAATGGATTAAGGCAAGAGTTCAAAAAATGGGCAGAGCAATATATACAATAAGACACACTTCTAAGAGTCGTTCTTTACTGTTCTCGTTGTCAACTCCAAATGAGATTATTACCAAGTTTGCAATGCTTCTGTCCACACTTTGGGTATCGAAATGTTACATCTGTAAACCTAATATAACAAAATACTAGTGAAATGTTAAGTTTTAGAATTACTTTAGTACCGGATAATTTATGCTAACGAGTTCAGTTCATCCACCCACACACACACAGTTGGGCTGATGCAACCCTAAAGGCACAAGTTATATGGGATTACAAGTTCTGTAAGCAACAGAGTGTGGATCAGTCCCTACCTACTGCAGGATAAAATTTGAGGGAAGCAAAGGATTCCACCTCCCGAGGTTGGTGATCAGATGGAAAACGCTGCAATTCAGAAGCAGCAACCATGACAGCTCATGTGACTGACACTGAGCAATGCTATCCTTTTCTAAACAGTAGCGGTAGTGATGCATCCTGCCTCCTGTCACATTCCAAACAAAAAATAATATCAATGTGTACCACATGCCTCTCTCCCAGGCTATGAATGATCTAAACTCTCCTGCAGAGTATTATCTTTCCATGGATTACTCCTGGTTCAACTTTTAAACATTCGCCACCCAATGAGGCGTCGTGTTACAAACTCTGAACTCGCAGAAAGTATCCTTGGAGTTACTTCATACATTTGTCACACAAATTCCTACAGGAACACAGTGACTGGAATTTCTGTTTTTGGTAGTCATTTTGTTCTGGTCATGCGAAAGTTCCAACCATTGCCATTTTAGAGCAGAATCGTTGATACAGTACTTTTGCATCATCATTGTTCTCTGGGGACAGGCAGTCCTTATGTCAACGATTTGGCATTAGGAGCTTACAGGTCCGCCAACATGTCAGTGAATGGCTAACTCATCTTGACATAGTGATATGCCTTAATAGTAAGTCTTCCTTTTCTATAAACTGCTGTTATGGAACTGTGCCTATGCCATTTTCTTTTCCTGTCTAGTATGGGGTCTGCATTTTTTTAAGATTTGGCAAAGGTTGTTTTGAATACAGTGTAGTCCTCTCCCTAATTTCCAGAGTGTTTCTATGTGGTACTGTTATTATAAATATTGTGCTTTATGGAGTTTCCATTAGCTTTGTGTCTTCCATGGTTTAAAATCTATGTTAAGTCAAAATTGGTGGTGTGTTTAAAAGCTAATTGTTAGGTGTTGTTTTGGATCCATTACAACGCTTTACATAATTTCCTGATAATGTCGGTTTAAGAGTGTTGTTAGAAAATATTTACTTTTACAGTTTTCATTCACTTTATGTTCAACAAACTTTGATCATGTCAGTCTACATCTGTCTGCTGCCTGGAAGTTAGTTGCACAATGCACCGAAAGATAAGTTTTTACTGATTATTACTTTATTACAGTTAAACTGGGTTCTTTTTACTTTACTATAAGAGTAGAGCAACGTGCGACAAAGTGGATATTGCCGTACCTTAACTGGTACAGGAAAAACATGTCAGGAGTGTGGGCTGGTGTTTCATGAGGGAATGTAGTGGGGCAGCTAAAATAGTGGCAAACTGAACTCTTCCATGGAGTTTGAGATATGTAGTCTAGATAAGAAATTTATGAAACAGAGGAGAAAGATCTGTGCCTTCTAGGCAGAATTAGAAAAACAAGATAGACAAGCTTATTGTATGCCTTTAAGATGTAAAAAAATTCTGAAGTGATAGATGTTCTGTGCCTCTCTGAACAACACTTAACCACAGGGATGGAGAAGTTAAATATCAGGCATACAGACTTGCGCCATTTTCATGTAGATTTTACATGAAAAAGGGAGGAGTCGCAAACATGTAAAAGTTTAACACAAAAATATGGAAACAAATAGTTTTTGTGTTGATCAGAACCTAGAAGCATATGCTTGTGAGTTGTTACGGCAGAATACTTCTCTGATAATTTTATCAGTCTACAGATATCCTTCGGAAACTTTTAGTTATTTATGAAAACTCTAGATGAATTAGTTAGCTAATTTTCAGACACAAAGAAACAGTTAGTAGTTTGCGGAGATATCTATGTAGATTTTTTAAATGACAGAAAAAAAAGTAACAAGAATTATTATTTGGACATTTCAATTTAATTTCAGTAGTAACTTTTCCAACTTGTGTGAAGGAAAATAGTAGATCGCTGATTTATAACTTTTTATAGATGGTGCTCAGGCTGAAATAATTAATACACTATGTGATCAAAAGTATCTGGACACCCCAAAAAAAAAATACTTTTTCATTTTAGGTGCATTGTGCTGCCACCTACTGCTAGGTACTCCATATGAGCAACCTCAGTAGTCATGAGACATCGTGAGAGAGCTGAATGGGGTGCTCCATGGAACTCACGGACTGTGGACGTGGTCAGGTGATTGGGTGTCACTTGTGTCACACATCTGTACACGAGATTTCTACACTCCTAAACATCCCTAGGTCCACTGTTTCCGATGTGATAGTGAAGTGGTAACATGAAGGGACTCGTACAGCACAAAAGCATACATGCTGACCTCATCTGTTGACTGACAGACACCACCGACAGTAGAAGAGGGTCATAATGTTTAATGGGCAGACATCTTTCCAGACCATCACACAGGAATTCCAAACTGCATCAGGATCCACTGCAAGTACTATGACAGTTAGGCAGGAGGTGAGAAAACTTTGATTTCGTGGTTGAGCGGCTGCTCATAAGCCATAAATCATGCCAGTTACACGACAATAACATCCCTGTTGTGGACTGGCCTGCACAGAGTCCTGACCCGAATCCTATAGAACACTTTTGGGATGTTTTGGAATGCCAACTTGGTGCCAGGCCTCACGGACCAACATCAATACCTCTCCTCAGTGCAGCGCTCCCTAAAGAACAGGCTGCCATTCCCCAAGAAACCTTCCAGCACCCGATTGAATGTATGCCTGTGAGAGTGGAAGCTGTTATGAAGGCTAAGGATGGGCCAGCACCATACTGAATTCCAGCATTACCAATGGAGGGTGCCACAAACTTGCGAGTCATTTTCAGTCATGTGTCCGGGTACTTTTGATCACACAGTGTATGTACGCAATTGCTAATGGACTACCTAATTATGATGCATAATTAAAGGAAACAAACAGTATGGCATCTTACAATTCAGAGGCCGGTTCATACAGAGCAGTGACACTTCTTAATAACAGCAGGATACAATTTTTTAAAAGTAAGCTAAAAGGTGTGGTATGGGATGAGATACATGTAGAAAGTGATGCTAAAGTCAGATCCAATTTATTCCATAGTAAATTTATGTCAATACTTGAAAGTTGCTTTACTAAAACATTATCCCGAAGATCTATTTAAAAAAAATTGCATGTAAAAGGAAGAAGGAAATTCACATAAAGGCCACAGTATGTCAAGATGTGACACTGTTTGCATACTACAATAAATATTGGAGTGTTTTAAGGACAATCATTAAATATCCAGAAGAATGCCCTGACAGAAATAAATAATGCAGATGATTAGATTAAAACTATATGGGGCATTGTCAAATGGGAAGCAGGACAGCCAGTCAGTGTACAAGATTCTACAACAAACTAAACGACATCATCGTGACTGATAATTTGCATGTTGCAAGTACTTTAAACAATCACTTTCCATCGTAGTAGCTAAATGACTCAGCTGAAGAAGCAAGAGGATATATTAAAAATGTAATCCCACTGAACTTTAAGGAACTTCCACTATGTAACATCTGACTGGTTCGACTGCACTCAGGAATGACTGTTGGACAGCAACATGTTTGCATATCTCTCGGCAGAGGGCAAAAGTGGGAACCGAATGCACGGCTGGCTCCTTACACTTTAACAACAGGTATGAGGAATTACCCTGTGTTAAAAACAACACTTCTGCCTTCTTTCAGAACACTATATCATATTTGTGTAGGTCCTGGATTTCAAGTTGCACACCTTTTTTCCAATACACAACTTACTAGAATAGTGGCAACCAGAGGTAAACACGTCAGTTCCTTAACCTATTCCTTCTCGACATAAATGATAAGTTACTTAAGTTGATTTTGAGATTGTTACGTTTGTATTGTACAATATTAAGATACCGTATTTACTCGAATCTAAGCCGCACTTTTTTTCCGGTTTTTGTAATCCAAAAAACTGCCTGCGGCTTAGAATCGAGTGCAAAGTAATCGGAAGTTCTGAAAAATGTTGGTAGGTGCCGCCACAATTAACTTCTGACGTCGAATATATGTAGCGATTCACATGCATGCTTTTCAGGCACAAAGATAAATACTGGCGCCAAAACCTCTGCGTCAGTAAATAAATAAATAAATAAATAAAAACGGTGGAAGACGAAATTTTTTCTCCGCTCCGAGTTTCGACCACTGCATTTTCATACATTATCCAACGAAGTAAATACAAATTCCGTATTGTTCGTCTTCGAATGTAGCAACATTTCAATGTACTGTACTACGAAAATCCGACTGGCAAGACTGTTTGGGATGTTTGTCAATATGGCCAACTCTACGTTCTGAATTTTTTCTACCTATGAGAAGAGATGGTTGCTAATAGGAACTTTTATGAATTGTGAATCACATGCAGTATTCTCTTCACCATAAGAATAATACGTATATAAACATTTTGCCATGTATTCTTTCGTGTTTGCTGCTATCTCATTTAAATCCTGTCTGCTTAATAAACTACGAAACTAGAGTGAGACAACAGCAAACGCCGAAGAATATACATATCATTTCATGTTTATATTCGTATTATTCTTATGCCTAATAGTGATACAGTCAGAAATGAAGCACGTCAATTGACTAGATTTTTAAATCTAAGATGACTAATTTCTGTACAGAATGTTATATACTAAAGAGACGTCTGCAAAGATTTTCAAACAGAGAAAAATTTTCGCTAAACTCTCGTTCAGAACATCTTCTATCATACGCAGTCTATTATTTGGTTCTTGTTGATCATTGTCAAAGAAAGCAGCAATGTTAGTAACAACAACTAGCAGTCTCTTGCCATTGTTTCGCTAACGAGACGATTCCTCTCTTTTTCTTTTTTTAATTGTAAGTGGCGTTAGCGCGCACAAAAGCAAGCCACGCCGCGGGCGGCGACAGGCAGTAAACACTGATTATCAGAATGCGACAAACAGTACATGACACAGTACAGTAATGCATTTTCAGCTTAGAGTGACGTAAACACCTATAACAAAGAGAACGGCACTTATCAGATCAAAGAAAAATAAGCAATCGATCCAAACCAGACGAAGCTCGTGAAAAAGGAAGGGTACCCGTATAAATATGGACGGAGCGCCTGACGCATAGCAATGGCTACCTGGTAAAGCCTAATTGCTAAGTTTACTACGCGAACCAAACTACTGTAGCTGTATCGTCATTCATTTGACCTAAATTGTGTCTCGTGTTACAATGGACCAACTTTGTTTCAATTTGGAGGTGCGGCCTAAAACTTTACTCTCCCCTTGAATTTCGAGTCTCATATTTTAGGTGCGGCTTAGATTCGGGAAATTTTTTTTTCCTTGATTTCGAGTCTCATTTTTCAGGTGCGGCTTAGATTCGAGTAAATACGGTATTCACTGAGACAAAATACTCTGACAATTACTAATCACACACTGGAATAGAGCTATATGCAAAGGAAGGGGTATTTTTTTATTGTTATTTCTGAATGATAGACGTTGTGGCACTATCTAAGAGGAGTGAATAATTAAGGAGATCAGCATAAGAAAGTGTTAAACATTTTGATATTTGATTACATTTGAAGACAAGAACATGAATACAACACGATGGAAGAAATTATATAGATGACACTGCCGTCAAAAATAAAAAGATAATATGAACGGTCTAATATTTACTAAACTGAGGGTTAGCATCTTCTTCTGCAGACTCCCCTCAGTTGCATTGGGACTGTTCATTCTGCAGTAAATTAGGGGATACACACATCTGTTTTTTAATTTCTAACTGGGCAAGCTTTGTGCCTCTCCCTCTATGTGTAGGACATCTACATCTATTGCATATTTGCGGTTCTGGTTTAAGCACTGTCCAGCAAAGAATTAATCTGGCTATTTTAATATCCAGTTTCTATAATGTTCTTGGGGCCTAGTAGAAATTGACCGACCATTCTATTTTATATAGTAGGATTAACACACTGCAAATACTGTAAATTCCATTCTTCGTGATCATAGATTGTTTATCCCCTGTACTGAAGAAACATGTACTTAATGTATGTGGAACACAGAAATACATATATCCACAAACTGCTTACTCTAAACATTGTATTTAACTGTTTTATCTCTATCAACTTCCTTAAGGTAATAATGTGCGAGGCAAAGTCTCATGGCAATACAAATTCCACTCTTTGCTTAAAATAGTTTTTTTAATTATACTATCTCTGAAAACATTAGCATTCACAATGATAGAGGGTTTTTTAAGGGCGCAAAACTGCTATGGTCATTAGCGCCCGGTCTGTGACTTAGGAAATGGTAAAAAACGAAAATGGAAAGCAGCAGCAATGGGAACGAAACTCAAAAAATTGGAGAAACTAAAAGGAGAAGAAAAGCTTAAAAATCCACTACAGAAAGGGGTTGGTTGTCCCCAAAAAGAGCTTCAAATGACTGACGTCATCTCCCTGGCACTAATAAACTCGAGAATGCGATCGGCCGAGCGCGTGTCATCTGCTAAAATGGAAGATATATCAGGCGACAGCTGTAGATGGGCGCGTAACGGAGTAAAATAGGGGCACTCAATTAAAAGGTGTCTTACCGTCCACAGCTGAGAGCAGTGGGAACAGAGTGGGGGAGGATCGTCGCTTAAAAGATGTCGATGGCTAAAAAGACAGTGCCCTATCCGGAGTCTAGTTAAAATTACCTCCTCCCGACGACGCGTTCGGGAGGAAGAGGTCCAAGCACAGGGAAGAGCTTTCACGTCCCGCAATTTATTATGGGGATGTGTCGACCAATGTGCGTGCCATAAAAGAACAACACAACAACATAAAACACGCCGTAGATCGGCGAAGGGAATCTATCGAATAGCTGGCCGAAGAAGAGAGACTGCAGCCTTGGCCGCTATATCGGCCGCCTCATTGCCACAGATACCAATGTGTCCTGGGAGCCAGAGGAATGCCACAGAGACGCCCCCCAAATGGAGCAAGCACAGGCAGTCCGGAATCCGGTGGACCAGAGGGTGGACACGGTAGAGAGCTTGGAGACTGAGGAGAGAGCTGAGAGAATCTGAACAGATAACATACTGTATCCGCTGATGGCGGCGGATGTATTGTACAGCCTGGAGAACAGCGTAAAGCTCCGCAGTATAAACCGAACACTGGTCGGGAAGCCGAAATCGATTGGGGGTGTCGCCAACAATATAGGCACTCCCTACACCTGATGATGTTTTCGAGCCATCAGTGTAAATAAATGTGGCTTCCTTCATTTGTGCACATAGAGCAGCAAATGCCCGACGATAAACAAGTGAAGGGGTACCATCCTTGGGAAATTGACAAAGGTCACAGAGCAGGCAGATCCGGGGACAGAGCCAAGGTGGTGCTGTACCCCAAGTTGTAAAGAAGGTTTTAGAAAAGCAGAAGGAAAGAGAATGGAGCAGTTGACGGAAGCGGACTTCCGTTGGTAGTAGGGAGGAAGGACGGCCTGCATACCCTACATCCAAGGAGGCGTCGAAAAAAATGGCTAGCATAACAACTCAGAAGGACAACTCGCTGATTGGACAGCGGAGGTTCAGCAGTCTCAGCATAAAGGCTTTCCACAGAGCTGGTGTAAAAAGCTCCAGACACTAAACGTAATCCACGGTGGTGGATAGAGTCGAGACGCCGAAGAATAGGCGGCCGAGCAGAGGAGTAAACTATGCTTCCATAGTCCAATTTCGAGCGCACTAAGGCGCGATAGAGGCGGAGAAGGACCACTCGGCCCGCTCCCCAGGAGGTACCATTCAGGACACGGAGGGTGTTGAGGGATCGCAGACAGCGAGCCGAAAGATAGGAAGTGTGGGAGGACCAGCACAGTTTTCTGTCAAACATAAGACCCAAGAATCTAGCGACGTCCGAAAATGGAAGGTTGACAGGTCCTAGATGTAAGGAGGGTGGAAGAAACTCCTTACGTCGCCAAAAATGAACACAAACGGTCTTACTGGGAGAAAAACGGAAGCCGGTTGCGATGTTTCAAGAGTGGAGGCGATCGAGACATCCCTGAAGACATCATTCAAGAAGGCTGGTCCGTTGAGAGCTGTAGTAGATCGCAAAATCGTCCACAAAGTGGGAGCCCGAGACATCAGGAAGGAGACAATCCATAATCGGATTTATGGCAATGGCAAACAGTACAACACTCAGCACGGAGCCCTGGGGTACCTCGTCCTCTTGGGAGAAAGTAAAGGAGAGAGTGGTGTTCACCCGCACTCTAAATGTGCACTCTGCCATAAATTCGTGAAGAAAAAGGGGCAGCCGACCTCGAAAGCCCCAAGACAACAGTGTGCGGAGGATGCCTGTCCTCCAACAGGTATCGTATGCTCTCTCCAGATCAAAAAATATTGCTACTGTTTGGCGTTTCCGGAGAAAATTGTTCATGATATAAGTGGAGAGAGCAACAAGATGGTCAACTGCAGAACGATGCTTTCGGAAACCGCATTGGGCAGTTGTTAAAAGACTGCGGGACTCCAGCCACCAAGCTAAATGGCAATTCACCACACACTCCAAAACCTTACATACGCTACTCGTGAGAGAAATGGGGTGATAGCTAGAGGGGAGATGTTTGTCCTTTCCAGGTTTCGGAACTGGAACGACGCTTCCCGCCATCGTCTGGGAAAAGTACTGTCGGTCCAAATTCGATTATAAAGGCGAAAGAGGTAAAGCAGACTATGGTATGATAAAATGCAGCAACATTTGGATGTGGATACCATCCAGTCCTGGGGCGGAGGAGTGAGAAGAAGAGAGTGCATGTTGGAGTTCCCGCATGGAGAAAACAGTATTGTAGCTTTCGCGATTTCGAGAGGAGAAAGCAAGAGGTCGCACTTCCGCTGCACATTTCTTACGGAGAAACGCAGGCAGGTAATTTGAAGAGCTCGACATCTCAGCAAAGTGTTGACCCAATGAGTTAGAAATTGCGACAGGGTCCACTAATGTATCAAGCGTGACAGTGAGCCCCGAGACCGGGGAGAAACTAGGCGCGCCTGAGAACCGTCGAATCAGACTCCAAACTTCCGAGAAGGGAGTGAAGTTGTTAAATGAGCTAGTAAAGAATTTCCAGCTTTCCTTCTTGCTATCACGGATGACGCGATGGCATCGTGCTCGAAACTGCTTATAGCGGATACAGTTGTCCAAAGTAGGATGGTGGCGGAAAACGCGAAGAGCACGTCGCCGCTCACGTATTGCGTCACGGCATGCCGCATTCCACCAAGGAACTGGGGGGCGCCGGGGCAATGCAGGGGTGCGCGGTATTGAATGTTCCGCAGCTGTAAGAATAAACTCTGTAATATGTGTGACCTCATCGTTGACGCTAGGAAAGTGACGGTCATCGAATGTCGCTAGAGACGAAAAAAGTGTTCAATTGGCTTGGCCAAACTTCCAGCGTTGCGGGCACATATATGGCTGTTGAGGCTGCAGTCTAAGGACACATGGAAAGTGGTCACTTGAGTGTGTATCATCAAGGGCGGACCATTCGAAGCGCCGAGCTAGCGGAACAGTACTGATCGAAAGGTCCAAATGAGAGAAATTTGTCGTGGAGGCAGACAAAAATGTAGGGTCCCCAGTGTTGAGGCAAACTAGATCCACTTGGTGTAAGACGTCTAGCAATAGTGACCCACGCGAACAAGGATGTGGAGATCCCCAATGTGGGTGGTGGGCATTGAAGTCCCCAACCAGAAAATGGGGGTGGTGGGAGCTGACCAAGAAGATGAAGGAGATCAGCTCGTGCCATTGGTGTGGACGATGGAATGTATAGAGTACAAAAAGAAAAGGTATATCCAGAAAGGGAAAGACGGACAGCGACAGCTTGGAAGGAAGTGTTTAAGGGGATTGGGTGATAATGGAGAGTATCATGGAGAAGAATGAGTCCTCCATGTGCTGGAGTGCCTTCAACAGAGGGGAGATCAAATCGGACGGACTGAAAATGGGGGAGAACAAAGCGGTCATGGAGACGCAGCTTTGTTTCCTGAAGACAAAAGATGACCGGCAAGTAGGATCGTAAGAGGATTGACAATTCATTCCGATTGGCTCGTAGGCCACTGATATTCCAGTGGATAATGGACATAGGGTGAACAGAAAATGGAGGAACGTGACCAAGGTTGCCGTCAACTCAGCGACTGCTCAGAGCTTGCGACCGACAGCATGGAATGGCATTCAGCCGAAGGCAGAAGATCCTGATCCATAGGTTGTTCAGGAGCAGCTCCTGCCACTAGCGATTGGCCGGTTGATCGGCCGCCAGAGTGCGCCTCGGCGACACACAAGATGGCCGAGGGCGATTACTGCCAGGTGGTGCTGTAGATGAGACACGCCTTGGCGGAGACGGAGAGGAACTGGGTTTCTTACTAGCCTTCTTGGAAACATGATGTTTAGATGAAGGAGGAACCGATGGTTGTGAAGTTGGGGTACGTAAAAAATCTTCACGAGTATGCTCTTTTTTCGAAGTCTTGATGTCTGACTTTTGGGCTTGAGATTTAGCAGAACCCGATGAAGGGTGAGCCATAGAGTGGGCAGGCGAAAGCGGGGAGGTTGAACGGGCGATCTTTGCGCTGGCCGATCTGACGACCGTGGCACTAAAGGTAAGGTCACAAATCTGCGTGGCCGCCACCTTTGTTGGCCGAGGAGAAGCAAGGACAGTGCTGTATTTTCCTGTCTGAGGTACGGTGGGCTGTCCACTGGCGAATAATTTTCGAGAAGCAAAGGTCTACACCTTTTCCTTCACTCTGATTTCCTGAATGAGCTTTTCGGCTTTAAAAATGGGGCAATCTTGAGAGGAAGCAGCGTGGTCACCCATACAGTTGATGCAACGAGGGGATGGAGGTGGACAAGCACCCTCATGGGCATCCTTGCCACACGTAACACATCTGGCCGGATTGGAACAGGACTGGCTGGTGTGATTGAACCGGTGACACCGATAGCAACGCGTAGGGTTTGGGATGTAAGGGCAAACGAAAATTATCTCCTAGCCTGCTTTGATTTTCGATGGGAGTTGAACTTTGTCAAATGTCAAGAAGACAGTACGGGTTGGAATGATGTTAGTGTCAACCCTTTTCATGACTATGAACTGCCGTTACGCCCTGGTCAGACAGGTAGTGTTGAATTTCCTCGTCGGACAATCCGTCGAGGGAGCGTGTATAAACGACCCCACGTGACGAATTTAAAGTACGGCGCGGTTCCACCCGGACAGGGAAGGTGTGTAGCAGTGAAGTACGCAGCAATTTTTGTGCCCGGAGGGCACTGACTGTTTCTAACAACAAGGTGCCATTTCGTAATCTGGAACAAGACTTTACAGGACCTGCAATTGCGTCAACACCTTTCTGAATAATGAAAGGGTTGACCGTGGAGAAGTCGTGACCTTCGTCAGACCGAGGAACAACAAGGAACTGTGGTAACAATGGAAGGACTGTCTGTGGCTGAGACTCATTGAACTTACGCTTGTGAGCTGACATAGTAGAAGATGAGGAAACCATTGCGAAAGTATCCCCCATGATTACCGGCGTCTCCGATGGCGTGCTCCTCCTTTGTGGGGGCCCTCTCTGAGGGCACTCCCGCCTTAGGTGATTGTTCACACCTCAGGTCACACCCCCCAACAAACGGACGGAGGGACCAATCAGCACTTTTGGAAGGTATCAGCTCAGGTAATCACCCCTCCCTGGGCCTGGCTGTTACCAGGGGGTACATACGTGTCCTACCTGTCTACCCGGGGCGGGAAATTAAGCATTACCCCGTTACCGGCTGCACATGGAAATGCGTGGGTCGGCCTTCAGACATGCACAGGGTGAAAAAAGAGAAAGGGAAAGGAAAGAAGAGATGTCTCAAACGCCGCAGCGGAGAAAAGGGCAAAGAGAAGAGGTAAGGAAAAGAGAAGGACAAAGGAAGGACGAAGACTTGCAAGTGGAGAAAGCAAAGAATTTTTTACAGTTTCGAGCGTCCGTCTCTGGATGTAGGCACAAAACATACTCCCAGAGGGGGAGAAAGGGAAGGAAATAGGCGGAGGTGAGGGGAGGGGGGCGAAGAGGGGGGGATGGGGAAGGATGCAGAAAGGGAAGGTATGCAGCCCGGAAAGGAAGGAAGGCCACATTAGCTCAGGGTCCCGTGCTCGCTACGCATGTATCCACAAAAGAGTTGTGGACCCCCTGGGGGGGAGTGATAGAGGTGGCCCTGAACATACATTGTGCCTGTTTCCAGTGTGTGTGAGCTACTGCCAATTTCTCTGAAGGGCTTATTCACACACACTTTGTTGTATCTACTGATGTTCTACAGTATGCATCGTCCGTCAACGTAATACTTTATTTACTCACATTGTATTTTGTAAATGCTATGTGCTCTGAGCAATTATGCTACAGACCAGAATTGTCAAACAGAAGCCACCTCATGCCACGAACTTACAACAATAACTGAACTAGAGAAGCCATGATAATGGCTACAACAAACAAACACATAAAAATTGCAAACAATTTCAGGAGGTACCTGCCAGCAGAACACCATTGAGGAGGAGCACGAAGCTTGCATTTTTGCCATTATGCAGTTCAGTGACAGGGAACATTAGCTGGCTCCTGATATAATATCAAGTCAGTCTTCATACTTATAGCAAAACTATGCCCACTCATAAGGCTTGTGAAACATAACGTAGGCTTTATAACTCAAAGCACTTACAAAATAACAGATAAGGGTGGATGTTACTACGAGGGCAGCAACCATACAGTTACCCCCACCCGATTCTAAAAAAAGCTGGATGTGTCTCCTTTCGGGCAACAAACCATAGGTAATGTCAGATGAGGTGTGTTAATCACTCAAGTATGAGGAGACAAATATGCAGGACATAGTGTCAACAGAAAAGAATACAAAGAAAAAATAATTTAAAAGGACTTAAAAAATTATTTTTGGAGTTATTGCAATGAAAGACAACACCTCAAACAGTGGCATACGTTCTCTACCAATGAGAATATCAACAATGTAGGATAAGGTAGATTGTTACTTACTGCAAAGATGGTAAGTTGCAAAGAGGCAAAATTAAAAGACACTTACATATGAGCTTTCAGCATAGCCTTCATCAGCAGAAGAGAACACACACCATTCAGCCATGCCAGCAGCAAGCACAACTCACACGCACCTGAGCGGCAGCTCCAGCAGCTCAGGTCAGAAGGGATGGAAGCAGTTGACTGGAAGGGGAAAGGATAGCAGTGTACGGGTGGGGAAAAAAGAGAGGAGTGCTGTCTGGCAGAGTGCGCAGGCACTAGGATGGCAACAGGTGCAAGTCAGGAGGTTGTGGAACAGGGAGGTGGGGAAACCGGACTGAAAAAGACGAAGAGTGGGGAAAGATGGGCGGGTGCATTGGCAAATGGCAAATGACGTGAATGGGGATCAAGTAATAGGACAGAGGGAGGGGGGGGGGGGAGGGGAGTGGATACTGTTTGGTGGAGGGTATGAGGAGAGTATGTTACAGCAGGTTCACAAAATAAGTAAACTGAATTATATATGTATCACTAAATGTATCATAGCACTCACTCACTGTGTATACAATAAATAAGATGTACAATGCTTGCTCATTGCAACAGCGATGAGTACAACCTCTTTCATGCAAAAGCAGCCATACAAAGCAAAATTTTAGGCCAATCTGCCTCCTCTTGTACAAATTTCCACTAAATCCATTACCAACAACTGATCCTCCAGCAAAAGAATAAGGCGACATTAGAAATGGATTCAGCACACACAACATATTAGTTACAAGTCATTAACTTAATTTAGAAATGAACGAGTCTTGTTACCACTGTCTGGCATTTTTAGATGTTGAGAAAGCTTTTGACTCAACTTCTACTAAATCTGTACACAATTATTGCAAGAGTAGAAAACTTAGTCGATTAAAATTTTGTCATGAACATTCTAAAAGCTACCACAAAGCTAATCTTTACTGCAAGACCTGCTTCTGTATCTTAGTTCTGGTTGTCACTAAAAGGTGTCCAGGTGGCTTGCTGGTAACCACATGTCAAGCCTACTACTTCTCGACAGTTCTGCCTGAAAATTATAACTTTATGTACAATACACTGAAACATCAATAATTTTCTGATTACTGTTCTTGGGAGGAGAAAATATTTGTAACAGAAGCAGCAATCCAGTAAAATCATTCAGAGCTCAGTTGATACAAAATTTGAGCTCATTTGTGCTCCATACAATACTACATCTTAGTTGTTAACATTTATTACTTGGCCCACAACAAAGAACTAAGCAGAGGCAAGCAAACAAAACAACATTCTGGTGATGAAAAACTCAAAACTTTCAAATAGAAAAGGAAGTAAATATGTAGATTTAAATATATGTCAGTGCTGAAACTTCCACTAAACTTAACTAGAATGAGAAATTTAAGGACAAATGATTCCATATCACCACAACTATTCTCACCACTAGAAGAAGACGTTAGAAAATTCTTAAGCATGGAAAACTAATAAAGAATATCATATCTGAGGAACCTTACCTTTGGTTTGTCGTTAAGACTGGGAAAACAAGTAGCAGCAAATATGAAACCGATTAACAGAATCTTAGATTCAGTTGATAAGTTCTTATGTTTAGTATAGTTGACAACTGGATAGGAAGGAACATGCAAATAACGAAACAAACGAGTAAATATGAATTTGAATGCTTTTCGTAAAGGAAACAGTTTTCAAAACTGTGACTCCAAAGTGTCTGAGAAGAAAAGGTTACAATCATGTGAATTACTAGTTCCAACATACAGCAGCCTGATATTCTCATTGTGACAACCATTAAAAAGACTGAAAGATGATCAACAACCAACGCATATTCCGAGTTACTAAAAGAAACAGGAAAACAGACTGGAGTGCAAAACACTAAATTTATTTTCATTTAAGTGGAGGCACGAAATTGAATGACTGCAGCAGTTAGGAAGTTTTCATGTTACAAGCAGCCTTGATCAGTACCCTATTAGTCAGTAAAAAGTATCATCAATGCGCTAAATCGGAAAGTAGCGTTAACAAAACATAAATAAAGTTAAGTTTTGTTATACTTAGAATTACACTTATATTAAACAATACCTTGCTGCCCTCAACGGATTCTTCCTCCGCAAATCATTTATATTAACAACCAACCGTCTCCGTTTATCAGCGACCATATCCT
Source organism: Schistocerca cancellata (assembly GCF_023864275.1). Classification (NCBI taxonomy): domain Eukaryota; kingdom Metazoa; phylum Arthropoda; class Insecta; order Orthoptera; family Acrididae; genus Schistocerca; species Schistocerca cancellata. Next base: position 750,347,344 of record NC_064626.1, on the reverse strand, counting down.
TAACTAATTTTGAATAACGTCCTTGGTCTTCCTACAACAAATACGAACAACATTAACAACCAAGTGAGCTGAAAACATACACAAAAGATTGCAATGTTTGTAAAACCTTTTTTGGTAAGGCTACAGCAGGAAAAATTTAAAATCTTTTTATTTTCCCAGCAGTGTTCGTAGCTATTGTGCCTCCTACTACAATTATACATGAAAGGGCATGTAGGCTATATGTTTATTAATAAGTTATTCAATCTAATCATTACTGAGAAAGGATCACACATTTAAATTACACAACACGATTAACTAACAAATTTACCTCGTCGTCGAGAAAGTCTAGGTATTCTCTCTGATAGCCTCTCAGTCTCTGATCAACATCCGCTTCTTCCATTGCCATTTTGAGTTAAAAAACGATATTTATCAATAGTACTGGCTGAAATGACTATTATGTACTATTCACCGTGTTTGATTACCACGCACCACACATACGCAACACCCAAATAGCGCGGGAAAGTGTTACCGCCATCTAACGCTGTCAGTTATTCAATTGTTACTACCAACCTGTAAAAAGGAAGTTATCATCTTCCAAATTTAAAATATCTCCATAACCACATATTATTTCCCGAGGGTAAATTATATGCGAAGAAGAAAGGTTATAAGTTATCAAGTCGATACGATAGGTTAAGGCCGCTTCACATTGCGTTACGGAATGGAACGGACCGCCAAGCGGAGTCGAGACCTGGAGCTGGCGCAACGTAGAAAGGTGGCACGGCAAAAGGCCAGTTCATATTGGCCGTCTCATCAAGGTGTATTCACACTCACCCAATTTGCATGGGGCTCCCAGAGCCGAATTTCGTAAACCGATTTCCCCATAACGCATCTTGGTGGTCATTCGGGAAATCCGCTTCTAGTTCCCGGTTTTCCACTTTCGCAACCGATTTTCGCTACAATGTAAACGCAACCAGTTTTGAAACGTGCTTGGGCTGCCAGGTTTCGTCTCGTTTTAAAAATCACAAGTTAATATGGACGGAGTGTTTTTTTTTTTTATAGTGAGGGAAGGCAGCAATATTACAATGAAGCTGTTTTGAAGAGTATTAGCGAATGCGCTGATTAAATCAAAAACTGTAACAGCTGTTTTCCAGGCATCATATTTAACTGGGTTAAGTTGTCTGCTTCTGAAACGACAGCGAAAAACGGTTTCCGAAATTCGCCGTTCGTCTTTCGGAAGATGTGTTGCATGTAAATGGGGCCACTGTCCGGAGTACAAGATGGCGCCGAGTGTAAATTGCGAGTATGTTCCCAGAATAAGTGCATCAGAAATAATAAAAAGTGCTTGACGTGTAACAAATTTGACGTGAAACTTGATTAAGTGTATACTGCGTGTTTTATTATCAAAAATGTTTCTGTAAGAAGAAACAGGGTGGCACAGATTTGCGAAAATGAAACCGCACATGGAGCAAGCACATCGTTGTACGAACTGCCAGAGCAGGCATCTGAACTTTGCTACTGCAGGACACGTGCTGTAAAGGGTATAATGTGCATGATCTGCAAAACTATGAATCATTTTACACGTGTAAACGTAAATCCAAGACGAAATCAATGGTGTAGCAAAGGATGTAATGTATACGGCCTTGGCAAAACAATAACGAAAGACTGGAAAGATGAAATCATTGCCATGCTGTTAGAAGAGATTACTGTTTTAAAATATAAACATGACAATCTAAAAAACAAAACAGAGAACGCGATAATAAAGGAAACAGTGAACTGATATTAGATAGCGGTGCTAGGACATTGGGCTACAAATGTGATGGGGTGTATGAAAAAATGCAGGATATTGTATTTGTGAAGTGTGAGTCAAAATTTCACTTTCGATGTGGAAAGCTAGACTCCTCATTGAAAGGAATTGAGAACTTTACAAAAACATATGTACTGATATGCTAAATAGGCCAGCAAATATCCCTATAACAAACAGATTTGAAGTGCTTGGTGACAATAGTGACAATGATGCTGTTGTAGGACACACTGAATATATTCAAACAGGGAGTGTGCCAATAACTGCTCTGGGGAAAACTACCGTTTCTACACATCAACATGAAGATACACAAATTCTGTATGGTGCTGTTCCTGTTCCTGAAAACATCTGCCAACATGATTCGGATCGTAATCGCCTGAGAAAGCCTGTGATTCCTGCTGACAGTCACTGTCGGGGGGTGGTTTCTTGGGTAAGTGAAGTGACGGAAACTGTGGAAGCAACAGGTTTTGTCAAGCCTGGGACTTCGCTGTCTCAAGAAACAAAATACATTCATTCGGAGGAAATCAGTATGACATTATCAGAGGATTACGTTGTACCATTTGGTGGCTCAAACGATATGTACTGGAATGTAACATCAGTAGCCTTCCAAGAATTAAAGAAATGCTTGAAATAAATGAAATATATGTCAACATTCCACACCAATATGATTTACCACCCTAGTCAAGTGTTAACAATGAGATCAGGACTGCAAATGAATAGCACCCAAACATATGCAGTCAGTTAGCAAATGTGAATGTTCTGGACACCAATAGTTTTGGCCAACGATTCCACACCACACATGGCCTTCATTTGAAAGGCGTTGGGAAAAGCTCATAACTCACAAAATATTCTAAACCATCACATGTAATTGTCTCAAGTCAGATGCTAGAGAAGTTATAAAAAATGTTGTATCTCCTATTAAAAGGAGAAAAAGTAATTGTTTGCAACTGCAACATATTCCTGTAGTAATTAACACTCAAAGAAAGCCTTTTTTTTCGGACTAAAGGCTAGAGAAAGTTACAGAGTAAATGTTGAACCCTGTAATAATAATTTAGTTCATGCCAAATCTAACAGTAAGAAACCTGTCAGAAGTACAACAGGTTACATGAATAGCTTAAAAATATTTCACCAAAATAGAAGAAGCCTCTTAAATAAAGAAGAAGAACTATTGCTTTTCTTCAAGAAACAGCTGACACCGATGAAACTGTTGCTGATGTATTCTGCCTAACTGAACATTGTGTGGAAGCTACTGAAATCAATCAAATACATTTAAATAATCTTGGAAGAAAGATTAAGAAAAGGCAAACCTACGTTTCTAGCATTTGTAGACTTAGAGAAAGCTTTTGACAATGTTGACTGGAATACTCTCTTTCAAATTCTGAAGGTGGCAGGGGTAAAATACAGGGAGCGAAAGGCTATTTACAATTTGTACAGAAACCAGATGGCAGTTATAAGAGTCGAGAGGCATGAAAGGGAAGCAGTGGTTGGGAAAGGAGTGAGACAGGGTTGTAGCCTCTCCCCGATGTTATTCAATCTGTATATTGAGCAAGCAGTAAAGGAAACAAAAGAAAAATTCGGAGTAGGTATTAAAATTCATGGAGAAGAAGTAAAAACTTTGAGGTTCGCCGATGACATTGTAATTCTGTCAGAGACAGCAAAGGACTTGGAAGAGCAGTTGAACGGAATGGACACTGTCTTGAAAGGAGGATATAAGATGAACATCAACAAAAGCAAAACGAGGATAATGGAATGTAGTCAAATTAAGTCGGGTGATGCTGAGGGAATTAGATTAGGAAATGAGACACTAAAAGTAGTAAAGGAGTTTTGCTATTTAGGGAGTAAAATAACCGATGATGGTCGAAGTAGAGAGGATATAAAATGTAGACTGGCAATGGCAAGGAAAGCGTTTCTCAAGAAGAGAAATTTGTTAACATCGAATATAGATTTAGTTGTCAGGAAGTCGTTTCTGAAAGTATTTGTATGGAGTGTAGCCATGTATAGAAGTGAGACATGGACGATAACTAGTTTGGACAAGAAGAGAATAGAAGCTTTTGAAATGTGGTGCTACAGAAGAATGCTGAAGATAAGGTGGGTAGATCACGTAACTAATGAGGAGGTATTGTATAGGATTGGGGAGAAGAGAAGTTTGTGGCACAACTTGACTAGAAGAAGGGATCGGTTGGTAGGACATGTTCTGAGGCATCGAGGAATCACAAATTTAGCATTGGAGGGCAGCGTGGAGGGTAAAAATCGTAGAGGGAGACCAAGAGATCAATACACTAAGCAGATTCAGAAGGATGTAGGTTGCAGTAGGTACTGGGAGATGAAGAAGCTTGCACAGGATAGAGTAGCATGGAGAGCTGCATCAAACCAGTCTCAGGACTGAAGACCACAACAACACATTTAAATAATTATAGAATTGTTTCTCACTAAAGCAGGACCAATTTAAGGCAAGGTGGGGTAACAATTAATAGGCAAAATACTCTTAAATCACAAATCATAGATGTAGTTCAGTACTGTATTGAACAAAATTTTGAATGCTGTGGTGCCAAATTAGAAATGGAAATTCAGTTTCTCATAATAAATGCAATTTACAGGGTAACCATGGGAAACATTAAAAAGTTCCTCTCGCAGTTAGGATTAGTTCTTACCAAACTTTGTAGGAATAACAGTCAGATAATGGTATTTGGCGATTTTAATATTAATTTTCTTTCAAATAGTAACAGTCATAAACAACTGGAATCTTTGGTCTCTTTCTTCATCCTACTCCCGATGGTTTCACTTCCAATAAGAATAAATGGGCACAGCAAGACCTTGATTGATAATCTGTTCCTAGACACCATAAATTACAATGATGTAAAATCACACTGATTGCGATGCTCAACTGACAATCTTAAAACTCGCCAGTAGAAAAACAGTAAATGATCATATCCAGATTAAACATATAGAATAATAAATACAGAATCTACTAGCTTGTTTAGAAACAGTTTACACCATGAACAATGGGAGGAAGTGTACCAGGCATTTACAATGAATGAGAAATTCAATTCATTCATGAACTTACTTTTCAAACATTTTGAAGCCTGTTTCCCCCAAAGTCAGTTTAAAATGAAATCAAACTCTTGTGGAAGCAAAGAGTGAATAACAGCTGGCATCAAAATATCATGTGCTAAAAAGACAGCCCTGTATATAGAACAAAGGGCTAGTACAAAGCTATCAGCGAAACTACATTACAAAAATTACTGTAAAATTCTAACACGTGTAATCAGGAAGACCAAACAAATGCATTATGCAGAAAAAATCAGCAAGTTAGACAATAAAGTAAAAACCAAATGGAACATCATAAAAATTGAGACAAATAGGGAGTCTGAAGAAGCATGGACTGCACAGTCCTCTAGTAGTGGTTCAGACAAGAATAATTTTCTCACTGTGGCCGAAAGAACAGGGAACCATACTAAACAGTCTCCTACAGAAGCCATAGAGCCACTAAATCACTTGCATATCAGACTAAACACAGAACTCCATTTCAAAAACATAACTCCTAATGAAAATTGAAAAAAAATCATAAAATTACTTAAAAGCTCTGGATCTTTGTGATACAATGTAATATCAAACAGTTTCTAAAATCATGTACAGACTTAATCAGTCACATACTATGCTATTTATGTAACCAGTCAATAAAAACTTGGACATTTTGTGGACAGGCTGAAACATGCAGTAGTACTGCACATCACAAAAGTGGGGCAAAGAATGTACCATCGAATCATTGGCCTAGCTCTTTGTTTCCAGTGTTCTCAAAGGTGTTTGAGAGAGTAGTTTATGATAGGATTTATGGCCATGTGACACAAAATGGCTCACTGTCACCTAGACAGTTTGACTTTCATAAGGGATTCTCCACCGAGAGAGCTATATTTAACCTAACAGATGAAACTCTGGGTGAATTAAATCTCAGAAGGTTTCCAATGTGGAACTTTTGTGACCTTGCTAAAGCTTTCAGCTGTGTAGATGATAAAACATTGCTAAATAGCTTCCACACTGTGACATCAAAGACATACCGTTGACATGGATAGAATCTTATCCACACAACAGGAAGCAAAGAGTTATCTTAATAGAGACACTGGGGAAATGTAAAATACGGGTTAACCAAGGCCTCGATCATTGGGCCACTGATTTTCTTGATCTACAGTAATGATCTACCAGTTATTAATGACAGAGCAAAAATAGTTGTGTTAATGGTTGATATCAGTATTGTGATCAAGGGTCCCAACTGTGTAATGCAGGGTACAGCCCTGACAGTCACTAACCTAGGACAGAAACTGTTCACAGCAAATAGCCTAATCCTAAATTTTTCAACAAGTAATATAGTACAGTTTCAAATTCTAAATAAAAAACTCTAAGTTCCTGAAATGGAGATAAACAACCAAAAAGTTATGAAACCACACATACAAAATTTCTAGACATCCAGGCAGACAGACAGCTAAGATGGACAGAGCAAATTGACCAGCTTGTAAAAAACTTAGCACTGTGTGTTTTGCCCTGAAAGCTATTTCTCATCTTGTTAACAGAGCAATATTGATTTTGTCATATTTTGCATATTTCCAGTCTATAATCTACTGTGGCATCATCTTCTGGGGAAATGCTTCTGGGGTTGAAAGTTTTCAAACTATGAAAACGAGCAGAGAGGTTGATATGTGGGATGTCTAACAGAACATCCTGCAGAAATCTCTTCAAGAGTCTCAGGATATTTTTTGTTGTTACAAATCAATATATATACTCACTGATGACGTTTGTAGCCAGCAACAAGGAATTATTCCAGAAAAACTGTGACATTCACAAGCAAAACACAAGACAGTGAAAAAATTTCCACCAATGTTCTGCAACTCTGACAAAAGCCCATAAGGGACTAACTGAGTCAAGAATAAAAGCATATAACAAGCTTTCCATCAGTATAAAAAAAGAAAATGATAACATGCTGGTATTCAAAGGGAAAATAGGAACATTCCTCAGACAACAAACTTATTTTAGAATGAATGAATTCCTAGAATAATAAGGCATCCTTTTGAGTGAAAATAGAGCAAAAAAATCTTTATTTATGCCCTGAAGAGAAAAGTGAGTTCTTTTAACATAAATTTTAATGATGAAATGTAAATTTATTTGTATCATAGATAATAATATGTACTACCATTTATTCTGCAGTATTAAGTATTCAACTGAACTTATTTATGTGATAAAGATAAAAATTTTGCATTTTAATTTAAGTCAGAATGACAAAATGTAAATTTCATTATTTATTTGTGGCACTCGAATAAAAATGTGTACTTCCATTCGTTCTATTGTTTTCAGCATTCATTTGAACTTATACCATTTTCATAGAAAATAAGTAATTGTATGAATATAAAACGCTTGCTTAATTTTGTATTACTTCACTTGACTTGTCCTATATTACTAGCACACACTTAGTACAGTATGTAATCAACAGGACCAAATAAAAAATCTAATCAAATCCAAACAAAAAGTCAATCAACTCGAATGGCTGTCCTCAACTGTTTTTTCGCGGGTATTGCGGTCTTTGCAAGAAGATCGTCGACTGATTTTGTGCAAGAAGTGCACATACACAATGCGACAGCTTATATACATGAAAATTGGACTGCATATTTGAGCGAAAATGATATTTATTGGACTCAAATCGTTGTATGTTAGAGCAGGAAGAGAGAAGTGCAAAACAACATAAGAAAAGGGTGTGGGTCCGAAAAATGTAATTATCTGGTAAAGAAGGGGAATTTCGCACACTATACAAGTAGCTCGAGAAAGAGGAATCTGTATTTTATATTTTAGAAAGTCGAAGCATCAGTTTTTTTCATTTTTTAAGTTAAAGCACACCCAGAATTACTAAAAACGAACACAATGCTACAAGTCTCCATCGGTTTTGTTTAAGATTCAGTTCAGTTACTTCTCCAGTGCAAATTTTTGTGCAACAATCATATTTTCCTCCATTCCTTTCCCTTCAAGATTTATAGCTTTTCTTTACATATTGTATTTGGCTTTTAATAGTTCAAGTGCCTTATTTGTATTGGGTTAGCTAGTGAAGCCACATAAATATTGACTACTGTTGCTTGCAAAACTGTTTCACAGACAATCCAGAAAGCTGCTTAGCAGCAAATAAAGGCCAGTTCACACTGCCCAGCATGTCACATCACGTCTCGTCCCGCCAAAACGTTCTACAACGCATTTCAAATGGCGTCATCCGCACTGGTTCTCCTGTCTTGTCATATCACGTGACGGCACTGACAAGGTTTCTCAGGAAAAAGTTTTGACGGCTGACGTCATCCATCCATTGTTGATCACGCCCCCCCCCCCCAAAGCTCATAGCCTCCCTATGCATGGCCATGAGCAGATATCCATATTTTGTTTCACTTTGTTTTTGTTCGTTATTTGCCATAAATAGTTTCATTTCGTTATTTCTTTTGTTAAAATCTAAAATAAATGACAAAAGCTTAATAGAAGCAGTGAGGCAACAGCCTGAATTGTTCGACATGAGTGTACTAAATTGCTTGCCCTCTAGTACATTTTTAAAGTGCATTTTTATAGATACCACCCCGGTATACAATATTTTACAATGAAATGCCTTGCAGTTTGGCTGCAACTTGTAGTGAAAAAGTACTGTGGATAGAATCGGGTTGCTTAGTAGGCGGAATTTATTTGTACCTTGTCAGGCATTTGTGGTGTTTCATAAGTAAATGGGCTGAAACTTTCAGACACTGCAAGTTGTTTGTTTAAATATGTGTTCATGACAGCTTTATTTATTGTTGACAACCTCCCTGGATTTTGTGTAAAAGAGTTTTGCAGGCATGAGTGGTCAATGTTTATGTGGTTTCACTAGCTGACACGAGTATAAATTAGGCACTTGAACTATCAAAAGCCAAATATAAGATGTAAAGAAAACCTATAACTCTCGATGGGAGAGGTATTGAGGGAGATATGAGTGTTGTACAAAAATTTGACTGGAGTAGCAATTAAACTTAATGTTAAACAAACCAATTTTTGCGCTATGTGATGGCAGCTCATAACACTGTATTTCTTCTAGTAATTCTGTATGTTGTTTGACATAACAAATGAAAAAACTGATACTTTGAGTTTCTAAAACATAAAATGAAGATTCCTCTTCCTCAAGCTACTTGTATAGTATATAAAATACCCTTCTGTACTATGTAATGACATTTTTCGGACCTACACACTTATGATGTTGTTTTGCACATCTTTCTTCCTTCTCTAATGTACAAGCTATCTCTGCAATCTCTAAACCGTTTGAGTGCAATAAATTCATTTTCGTACAAAAGTGGACACCAGCACCAACACAAATAAGTTACTATGTTGTGTATGTGCACTTTGCCCATAAAATCAGTTTAGAATAACTTGTGAAGTTCGCAATTCCGCGAAAGAAACAGTTGAGAATAGCCATGCCAGTTGAGATCATGAGACTTGAATTCACTTGATGTGGCATAATGTGACAGACAGTTTGAGAACCCCTTGATGTGACGCTGCCATGATGTGACAGTGTCGTGATGGCCTGTGTGAATTGGCCTTAAGTCTGCCATAAACACATATTTAAACAAATAACTTGCAGTGTCTGAAAGTTTCAGTCCATTTCTCTTTGAAACATTACAAATGCATGACAACATTAAAGAAAATTTCACCTACTAATGAATCCAATTCTACCCACAGAATTTTCTTCAGCTTCAAGGCAGCCATATTGCAATCCACTTCATTGTAAAATATTGAATATGGTACTGGTATGTACAAAAATCCACTTTATAAATGTAGTAGTGGGCAAAGAATCTAGTACACTCATATAATACAACTCAGACTGCTACCTACATGTTTCAATTAATCTTTCGTGATTTATTATAAATTTTAACGAAAGAAATAACGAAATGGAACAATTAATAACAAATAACAAACATTAAGCAAATGATATTAACAACGAAATGAAATATGGACATATGTGCATGGTCATGTGTTTGGAGGAAATGAGCTTGGAATCACATGATCAATAGCTGACAGGTGACATCAACCATCAAAATTTTCTTCCTGAGACACCTCCAGTGTCGTGACGTGACAGTATGGGGAAACCAGTGTGGATGCCGCCATTTGAAATGCATTGTAGAATGTTTTGACAGAACAGGATGTAACACGGCGATTAGTATGAATTAATCTTAAAGCCCGATTCATGCTAGATGTCAACTGAGTGTCACATCACATCACTGTCACCTCACAGTGTATTCACGCTTCATTTATGTCAAATAACGTTAATTCCCATAAGCCCAGTTTCGAACAGTGAGAGGGGGATTATCAATTTAGTACGAAGTTTATGTCATTCACCACCCAAGGCTGGATAGGTAGCATCAAGATAATGTGACATTACCACAATAAATGACTTTCATAGTGTAGTTTTAACTATGACAATAATATAAAACATATAAAACATGATAAGATCCTGATGAACGGTAGTTATATAGCTGAGATATGGAAAGAGTACTTTCGACAGCTACTAAATTGTGATGAACCCGAACTGCAGTTTGATTTCCAGTACCCAATTACAGCCAATGCAGATTATCCCCCACATACCCTGTATGAGATAAAAACCAGAATCAGATGCCTTAAGCAGAATAAGAGTCCAGGTGGAGATGGAATCCAGGCTGAAATGATCCTGGCAGGAGGATAGAAACTTGCTGAAAAAATACACCGACTGATACAGGCAATATGGACCAAAGAAGAACTACCAGCAGAATGGAAAACATCTCTGATTTGTTCAATACATAAGAAGGGCGACAAACTAAAATGTGACAACTATCGAGAAATCGCCCTGCTTAACGTATGCTATAAGATCCTGTCCAATTGACTCACACAAAGAATTCAGCCAGTGGCAGAATCGGTGATTGGGGTGTACCAGGGAGGTTTCTGGCCAGGACGGTCAACAGTAGATCACATCTTCAGTCTTCGGCAGCTCACTAAAAAACTGGGTGAATATGGTAAATATTTGCATATTTTATTCGTTGATTTTAAGAAGGACTATGATTATATACATCTCAAGAGCCTGCTCAGCTGTTTAAGGGAGTTAGGCAGGGCAGAGCAACTAATCAGTCTGATAAAGATCTGTCTCAGTGACGCACGTGCAAGGGTGAAGATGTGAAATCGCGTAACTGAGGAATTTGAAATTGCGACAGGACTCAGGCAAAGAGCCAGGTTGTTCTCTATACTGCTCAACTTTGCCCTCGAGAAAATAGTATGTAAGACCTTCTAAGAGAACGAAGTGATTGAAATAGAAGGGAAGAGATCGGCATACTTAGACAATGCAAAAAACTGGTGATTTCTCAAACTGAGGAACAATCAAGAATGGGGTGCCGCAAGGTTTGGTCTTGGGTCCTCTGCTGTTCTTAATATATATTAATGACTTGCCATTCTATATTCACGAAGATGCAAAGCTGATACTTTTTGCCAATGATACAAGTATAGCTATCACACCCGACACACAAGAATTATCTGGTGAAATTGTAAACGATGTTTTTCAGAAAATCGTTAACTGGTTCTCTGCAAATGGGCTCTCATGAAACTTTGACAAAACACAGTATATACAGTTCCGCACAGTAAATGGAATGACCCCATTCATAAATATAGACTTCAATCAGAAATCGGTAGCTAAGGTAGAATATTCAAAATTTCTAGGTGTATGCATTGATGAGGGGTTGAACTGGAAAAAACACACTGAGGATCTGCTGAAACGTTTGAGTTCAGCTACTTATGCTATTAGGGTCATTGCAAATTTTGGCGATATACATCTGAGTAAATTAGCTTACCACGCCTATTTTCATTCTCTGCTTTCGTATGGCATCATATTCTGGGGTAACTCATCATTGAGTAACAGAGTTTTCATTGCACAAAAGCGTGTAATCAGAATAATTGCTGGAGCTCATCCAAGATCATCCTGCAGACACTTATTTAAAGAGCTAGAAATCTTCACTGTAGCCTCACAATATATATATTCTCTTATGAAATTTGTTATTAACAATCTGGACTAATTCAAAAGTAGTAGCAGTGTACATGGCTACAGCACTAGGAGAAAGGATGATCTTCACTACTCAAAGTTAAATCTCACTTTGGCTCAGAAGGGTGTAAATTATGCTGCCACAAAAGTCTTTGGTCACTTACCTAATAGCATCAAAAGTCTGACAGATATCCCTATAGCATTTAAAAGGAAATTAAAAGAATTTCTTAATGGCAACTCCTTCTACTCATTAGAGGAATTTTTTGATATAGTAAATGGGTAATTTCCCAACCTCCAAAAAAAAAAGTTATTGAGTGTCATATAATATTTTGTCTAATGTAATATCTTGTATAGACACCTTTTATTAACCTGACACGTTCCACATCATTACAAAGTGTCGCATTCATGATCTATGGAACAAGTACTAATCTAATCTGTTTACTCTCTATGTCTGAGGAGTTAGAGCAAATGACCAGAGCAGTAAAGGCGGCTGCCAACAAACTTTGGTTGAACATAAACAAAGCCAAGACAGAATACGTTGTTATGATGCATAGTCAAAGTCAGACTGCTGGTCATCTACAATCACTGCAGGTGGGGGACCAGTCCTACAAGGGTGTGCATGAATTTAAATACCTAGGGGCACTTTTCACTGAGAACTCGTCATGTAAAGCGGAAGACAATGCCAGAATACAAGCAGGAAATCTATCTTACCACGGCCTAGCACAATTGCTTCGGTCCAGATATCTCTCCAGACAGTTCGAGATTCGACTACACAAAACCCTGATCCAGCCTGTTGTTCTACATGGTTGTGAGGCATGGAGTATCTGGAAACAGGACTTTCGTAAGATCCTTGGTTTTGGAAGAAAAGTGCTTTGGAAGAGCTACGGTCTGGTTCTGGATGCAGACACAGGGGAATGGAGGATCAGACACAACCGAGAGCTTGAGGAACTATACCAGCAACCAAACATAGCGGGAACTGTTAAATTCAAACGAATGCAGTGCGCCAGCGATATGGCCTGGATGGAAGATCGCAGATGGCCTTGGAAGCTCCTGGACTTCACACCTACAGGAAAGAGACCTTCAGGGAGACCCAAAAAGCATTCGAGGGATGGCCTCCGTGAAGATTTCAACCAAGCATCAATAGATGTGGACGGATGGCAGATAGCAGCAATGGACAGAATACAATGGAGGAGGAAACTTGTAGCAGCATGCAGTCCGCTGGGCCTGATCTCCTAGAAGAAGAAGAAGTTGTTTTAAGTACCGATATTAGTGTCATAGTTTAAACTGCAGTATTGAAGTGAATAGCTCACAGACCAAAAACACCATCTGTAGTTAACAGCTCTTGTTGCAAATCAGTACTTCCTTCAACTAATGTAATTACATTTGAAAGCCAAATACAGAAAAATCTTAAGGGAAAAACACCAACGTCCTCTTCTAAAATGCGGTAAAGATTGCACTGCATTCAAAGGGTAGCCATCTAGAAAACAGTAAGAATTGGTGCATATCAATAAGCAAATAAATTACATGCAATACACAACATAATCTCACTGCTTAAGAATGGGAAACTAAAGACTTTCAAAGAACAACTGAGTAAACAAACGATTTTAATAGTAGAGCTCCAAGAAATGAGAAACACAATAGACGACCTGTTCAAATCATAAGAATATAATTTATAATGGGAAACCAGGACAGATGGTTATGAAGCAATGATCTCAATTTGGAACAGGTTTCATAATGAATGTAACAACACTATACATTGTAAACACACACATGTTGATCACAAAATGAAAAGTTCAAGTGATGTAATAAATGTGGGTGAAAAACGCCATAAATCCGCCAGCTGGAGCATGGGGATGGAGTGAACACATCACAAGGGTCACACATATGGACTAACAACAGTTGAAAGCGTCAGTAACACCAAACGATAATTTAACCTCATGAAATTTGTGCTGTAAAAGTTGTCTCAAAGCCGAAAACAAGACAAAGTGTTACACAATATATTATAATACTACGTAACACATTTATTATAATAAAAAGAAACATGTCTTAAAGCTCATTGAAGAAGCTTCATAAATAAAAGTAGTGGAATGCACATGGCAAAAATCAAACTGCCTTTCCTTTAGTTCCATAGGTGGAACATACCGCCATGAAAATAATAGATTCAATAAATTCACCAAGAATTCTAACTAACTTTTCAAATAATTAATAAAGCTTACACAGTAATAATGCTCATGCTCCTACAAATGACAAAAAATTCTAACAAAAATAAAGGACAGGATAGATAAATTTTGGGACCTTTTCAAACAAAATGTGAACAGAACAGAAAAAATGAATATAAAAATCTTATTGGGAGACTTTTTTCAAGCCCAGCTGGGAAAAGAAAGGAAATACAGAGATATGACAGATATGTAGTCCACATAACTTTATAATAAAAAGTGGTCAAAGACTTGTGGAACTCTACTGAGAACACAATCTTATATCAAAAATGTGAAGTGTCCAGACTGAATGGAGAGGGAGTGGTAGCTAGACCATGTCTGTACACACAAAATTTATCATAAGGTAATCTATAATGTTAAAATATTGAGAAGAGGAGACACAGGTTCAGATTACTACATAGTTAAACTGAAATCAAATTCCCTCCATTAAAGAAAAAGAATGAAAAACTCATAAAACAAAAAAGGACGTACAGCCCAAATCAGGTAATCAAAAATGCCAAATATCAACAAATATAACACACACACACACACACACACACACACACATACACACAAGACACCAAGCATGGTTAAAGTTTCGAACACACCAAACAGAAGAAAATGCTATCAACCTTGAAGATGAAAGGAAAAAAGTCCCACAATTAGGAGACTAAAGAGAGAATTCCATATAGACATTCTAAACTCTATAGAAGATAGAAATCAAAAGCCAATCCCAGAAGCTCTTACAAAATCTTTAGGAAACAACAACAACAGTATGAGACCCCTACAATGAAGATGGACAAATAACACACCTAACAAATTAGACTCTGTAACTTTTCAGGAAATAGAAAATGCACTCACAGGACAAAAAAAATTATAAGGATCTGAAGAAGATCAGGTTTTTGTTGAAATGTGTAAATATTCAAGTGACACAGTGAAGTCCTCCATACACATTTCTCTATAAAATTTTTGATATCAGAACAATTCCGCAATCATTGGACCATGGCTATCATCCATCCACTACACAACAACAGGGTTAAGAGCAAACTGGACAACTACAGAGAAATCTCGCTCGTACACTGCACAAACAAGATTTTATGCAAGTTTCTGTGTAGAAGAATAGAGAAACAGCCACAACAGGAGTTAGTGAAATAGCATGGAGGTTTCAGACCATGGAAAAACTGTGCAGAGTAGATCATTAGCTTAAAATTGATTATGGCATACAAAGAAACGGAACAAACCTCCAGCAGTAACATTTGTAGGCTTGAAGAAGGTTTCCATAGACTGTCTGTATTAAATATTTTAAGGAATCTAGGACTCTATCTTAAACTAATTAAAGAAACAGAACTTGCTCTAACCAACACCAAATCGAAAGTGAAGTCTAGAGCAGAAATGTTTTAACCATTCCTCACAAAACAAGTTTAAGACAAGGTGACTATCACCATTACTGTTCAACTGTGCATTGGAATACAAAGTGAAAAAATGATACAAGGATCTACACCTAAATCTATACTCTGCAAAAGTATTGTGACGAGCATGGCAGAGGGTACGTCCCATTGTACCATTTATTAGGAATTCTTCCTGTTCTATTCATGTATAGAAAGCAGGAAGAATGATTGTTTGAGTGCCTCTGTGCGAGTTCTAATTATTCTAATCTCATCCTAACATACAACCCCTGTGTGAGCAATATGTAGTAGTTTGCAGTATATTCCTCATGAATTAATATTCATCATTTAAAGCCAGTTCTTCAATCTTTGTTAGTAGACTTTTTCAGGACAGTTGACATCTATCTTCAAAAGCCTGCCAATTCAGTATCTTTAGTATCTCTGAGACACTCTCCCATGGATCAAACAAACCTGTGCTGCTGTCTCTGCACGTGATCAATATCCCCTGTGAGCCCTATTTGGTGCAGGTACCATACACTTCAGCAATATTCTAGATCCAGTCATTGACGTGATTTGCGAGCAGTGTCCTTTGTAGATTTATTGCACTTCCCCAGTATTCTACCTGTAAATGTAGTCTATCACCTGCTTTACTCACGACTGAGCTTATATGATCATTCCATTTCAGATCCCCGCAGAGTGCTACACTGAGATATTTGGATGAGTTTCCCACTTCAACAATGTCTCGTTGATATTATAGTCATAGAATACTATGTTTTTTTTTTGTTTTATGAAGTGCACAACTTTACTTTTTTCAACATTTAAAGCAAGTTGCCAATCACCACTTCGGAATCTTATGAAGATCTGACTGAACCTCCTTTCAGCCAGTACTTCATTATAGATAACGGCAAAATCTGAAAAAATACTGTGGATATTGTTAGTACTGTCTGCAAGGTCGTTAATATACAACATGAACAGCAAGTGTCCCACCACACTTCCCCTGGAGCACACCCGGAATTATTTCTACACCTGATGATGACTTCCTTCCAAGATAACATACTGTGTCCTCACTACCAAAAAGTCTTCAGTCCAGTCCCAAATTTTACTTGATGCCCCATCATGATCATACTTTTGATAATAAGTGTAGGTGTGATACTGCTCTTGCAGAAATCAAGAAATACTGCATCTGCCATCTTGCCTTGATCCAGTTTTCAGTGTGTCATGTGAGAAAAGTGTGAGTTCGGTTTTACATGACCAATGTTTTCGGAATCCATGCTGGTTGGCATGCAGCAGATCATTCTCTTCGAAATACCTTATTACGTTTGAGCTCAAAAGATGTTCTAAGATTCTACAAGAAATCAATGTCAAGGATACTGGAAGGTAGTTTTCTGGATCACTTCTACTACACTTCTTGCTGACAGTTGTTACCTGTGTTTTTTCCAAGAACAGGGCGGGTTTTTTGTTCGAGGGAAGTTAGAAGAGGGGCTAACACAGCCACAAATTCAGTGTAGAATCTGCAGTGTAGAATCTTATAGGGATTTCGTTGGACGCAGGAGCTTTGTTCAGTTTTAGCGATTTCAGCTGTTTCTCAACACTACTATACTAATACTGATTTTAATCATCTTTTCGGTGGTAGCCATATTCAGTTGGGGCAATTCTTCCTTTGTAAAGGTACGTTTACAAACAGAGTTAAGCATTTCAGCTGTTGCTTTGCTACCCTAAATTACAGTTCCAGTCTTATTCGCTAGGGACTGGACACTAACTTTGGTGCCACTAACAGCCTTTGTATACGGTCAGATTTCTTTGGGTTTTGCGAAAGATCTTTTGACTATACTCTGCTACGTTACTTACTGCAGGCTTCATGCACTGCTATCTTGACATTCAAACATGGGTCATTCAACACCTCTCTATCTACATCCCTGTGCTTTGTTTTACACCTATTATGCACTAGTCTCTGTTTCTGTAAATCTTTCTTTACAACCACTTTATATAATGAAGGGTTTTTCCCATTATGAACTGTTCTACTGGGTACATATATAGTCTACATCTACATCTACATCTACATCCATACTCCGCAAGCCACCTGACGGTGTGTGGCGGAAGGTACCCTGAGTACCTCTATCGGTTCTCCCTTCTATTCCAGTCTCGTATTGTTCGTGGAAAGAAGGATTGTCGGCATGCTTCTGTGTGGGCTCTAATCTCTCTGATTTTATCCTCGTGGTCTCTTCGCGAGATATACGTAGGAGGGAGCAATATACTGCTTGACTCTTCGGTGAAGGTATGTCCTCGAAACTTTAACAAAAGCAGTGCAAATTCAGTGCATGATCAATTATTCTTTTAAATTGAGCCACGATTCCTCTACATTCTCCTGCCCTGTACTGAAAGTTTCAAATTCCTCATTGAGATATGACACTACTGACTTTTATCTAGTTTACTGAAAATACATATCTCTCTGCTTGATTTCGTTGTCCTTTGTACTTTCATAATCATTGTTGGTACAACTGTGGCATTGTCACTGATACCAGTTTTGATGTCGTCATCCTCAAAGATGTCACCATGAGTGCAGTTCCTAGCTATCTGTTCTCGGTAGTTTTCAGAGAAAGCTTTTAGTAATGTTCCACAGAATGTCTCTTATCTAGCCCACTGCTAACGAAACTTTAATTTTCCCAGTTAATTGTTGAATGATTAAAGTTTCCACTGATGAATACAGTACGATTGAGGAACTTATGTACAAGTGAACTGAGTTTTTCTCTAATGCTTTCCTTTGCATCTGGAGATGAGTGCAATGGGCGATAGAAAAATTCAATTATCATTTTATGCTCTCCCCTGATACTGAGTCTCGCCCAGAGCAACTCATATGCAGCTTCAGTTTCTATCCCGCTGGATCTGAGCTTCTTGGTCTACTGTGACAAATACATCAACCCCATTTCCTATTTGCCTATCCTTCCAATATTCACTTAAATTTTCTTCAAAAATCCCACTGCTATTAATTTAAGGCCTCAAGCAGATTTCTAAACCTAGTTTATGCGAGCTTCAGGTTTTTCAGGAGCTTCAGTCTCTGGTACTTTATGCGAATGCTTTGGCTGTTAACCACTAGAATTTTAATACTCTCACCTATGAGAGGCATTACTTTTCATCTTATACTGACACTTCTGGGTTTCCTACAGCTATAGTTATCTATATTGGATGAACAGTCACCCAACCTAAAAAACCTGTGCATGCATCCCATACATAGTCAGCTACCTGAATAGCAGCCTGTGACATGTGCACACCTGACCCGTTTAGGGGGATCCTACAGTTCTCAACCCTATGGCGCAAGTAAAGGAAGTCGCAGCCTAGCTTGTCACAGAACCTTCGAACTTTCTCATTCAATCTTTCAACTCAACTCAGAACTAAAGGGCCACGATAAGTTCTGCGAACAAAGCTGCAAATTGTGAGCTTGTCTGAAACTCTATGCACAAGGCTGCTCTTCTCAACATTCTCTGCGAGTCATTGGTATGACCAAAGTATGACCTCAGACCGCAGACAACAGACATCATTTGTTCGAACTATAATATTGTGCCCTGTCTGCGACATAATAATATACTATCTTCTTTTTCTATCGAAGTATTAAGATTTAACGATATAATTTAAGCATTAAGTCAATGAACTGCGCTGTAAGTCAGCGAATATGTATGCCCAGAACAATGTGAGCGGCATATCATTACTATCTGCGTTATATTCTATATAAGAATGCGCGCTTGTCTTTCTTTCTCTTCTTCTTCTTTAATCGCCCACCTTTCCGACAGCATCTTACGCCATCAGCCTCATGTATCCTTCCATTTCGTTCAAATGAACTAAACTTGTATTCCTGTTAGGATTTATTTAATCATTACACTATTATCGCCAATTGCGACTACCGATTGGAACTTATTATGAATACTTCATTCTTTCACTCCAGAGTTGGGCTAAGATTATTGTAATTTCCAAATATTTTGCTGAAATACGGCACAATTCTTTGTTATGTTTAAAAGTGCGAGAATTATTCACAAAATGTTAGATTTCAGTACAAAAATTATTTTGTTAAATAATAAATGTTTAATTTAACATTTCTACTTTCATTTCGTAGTAGCAATCACAAATTCCCAAGTCATACATGTTATAGATTTTTTTTACTACATTTTTTTCTTACAATGCCAGTGCAATATGCACGAGATTAAATTAAGTCATTTTGAATCTCTCGAGAGATGAGAAGCTAGTTAAAAATTTCTTTGAGATTACAAAAACACCAATTAAACGCTTTTCAGCAAGCAACAAGTCTGCTGACCTTCACTTCAAGCAATAAAAGGTAAAAAAGAGTAGAATAAACTAAGAAGTGAAGTGATAATCTTACGAATTCGATAGTATTGTGTGCATTTTCTAATAAAAATAATTATTGTTCTAAAAACTAAAAGTGGTGTGTGTGAAATACTTAATTCATTTACTTTTAGTTAATGATAAGAAGTGATACCTCTAATTAATTCACATACTAATAGTTGTGTGTGATATTTAAATAATAAAAATAACCAGTCTCATGCTCGTATTTGAAAACAAAAAATCAAGAAAAATTGGGATACATTAAATTGAAGAAATTCCGCTTAATAATCACAAAATGCTAATTTGTCCAAATTATGATAAGAACTTGAGATTTCGTCAATCTGCTATTTCGAGACATAATTAGTTTCAAATATTTATTCAATTACTGAATTATTACGAATATATGAATATATCTAAGCTTATTTTACATCCATTACAATTTACGCTAGCCGAAGCATAAATTTACATAATTCTATAATGATATACAGCCATATTTACAAAATACTGTAGTTAAAGCTTTAGTATAAAACGTGCATCATAATCTGTAGTTGGTCGCGCACTGTTCCCTCAATGGTAGCTGGAATAGCCTCTTCAACACAATGAATAAGACCCTCGGCATAGACAATGAGTGCACCTGGCGTCCTTTACTGTCCTTTGCTGCCATTTCCCTATCCTAAGGGGAACTGGCATTCGCCATATGTTTGAACTGTCGATGGTCAAAAGACCCCCACCCTTTTGCGTTTGCCTCCTCTTGACACTGACAAAACAGGTTTCCGAAAACAGTGAGTCCAGTAGTTCAGTTTCAGTTTCAATGAAAGACAGCACCTAAAATTTGTTAGTTAGGGGGATTGGTACAACACCTTGAGTCCTCCCTGGTCCCCATCCACCCTGTACAGGACGCCTATCTCTATCATTGAAACGCCACCACCGTCGAGTGGATGAGTAATGACAAATCCCGTACTTTCTGTGGAGGAGAAAGGATCCACAGGAGAGGTAGAAAAAAATGGCTCTGAGCACTATGCGACTTAACTTCTGAGGTCATCAGTCGCCTAGAACTTAGAACTAATTAAACCTAACTAACATAAGGACATCACACACATCCATGCCCGAGGCAGGATTCGAACCTGCGAATGTAGCGGTCGCTCGGTTCCAGACTGTAGCGCCCAGAACCGCATGGCCACTCCGGCCGGCGGAGAGGTGGAACTTGAGGTGTCTGTGACATAGGTACATGACTGTCAGGAGCACTTTCAACACAATGACTCGCAGTGGCTGCCAATCATTTGACAGTAGTCAGGATGATTTCCAGCTGCTTCCAAATGTCAAGCTACTCATTCTGTGCTCGAGAGTAGCATAACTGAAAGAACATAAGAACTGGCAGAACAAATAAAAGTTTAAACTGCTTTGGATTTACTGATGATCTTGCTTCCCTAGCCAACAATTTTCAAGAAACCAGGCAACAAATTAAATCACTACAAGAAATATCACAGGAAACGCGTCTTAGCATTTCATTTGCAAAAACAGAGATTATGCTGACTGATCCACCACTTGCTAACAAAATTACAATAGAAGAACGGGAAATCAAAACTCAAAACTAATTTAAATATTTAGGTGAAATTATAACATACAATCTAATTTAGAAACCAACATTGCAAAACAGAATTAAAAAACTAAGAGAAGCAAATTACATTACTAAACACAGGCACAGACTATCTGCAGATGCAATATTAAAACGTTATAAATTAGTTATACAACCAGAAATAGTACACACAGCTGTAACTTCCTTCAAAATAGCTAATACAGTGGAAATTGACAAGATACTAAAGATAGAAAAAAGAATAATTATGATATGTATAAATAAACAATATCAAGCAAATGGGCTTTGGAGAATAGTATCAAATGAAACAGTATACAAGAAAATAGAACGAGTAACGAACATAAACAGGAAGAAATACATCTTGTTCTCTGGACATCTGATAAGAACACCCAAAATCAGAATTAGTAAGAGAATAACAGAAAACTGTGGAATAGTAAGAGCAACATTAAATGGGTCACAGAAATTAAGGAAGATATAACAGAACTCCAAGTTACAATAAATGAGCTAAAAAACAAAACAAAAGAAACCAGACTACTGCAAGATACACGACCCAAACTACAAACAAAGAACAATGAAAGGACTACACGAAGAGTGCTCTCAGAAGTGGAAATTCTGAAAGAAAGAATAGATATGGCGCAGATAGAGAAGCAAAATACCCTTCATATAATAACAGATTTTAATAATCACTGTATTATTGAATAATCTTATTAATTATTATTGCCAACAGCCTTGTCACAGTGGTAACACCGATTCCCATCAGATCACCGAAGTTATGTGCTGTCGGGCTGGGTGACCATCCGGTGTGCTGAGTGCTGTTGGCAAGAGGGGTGCACTGAGCCATTGTGAGGCAAACTGAGGAGCTACTTGATTGAGAAGTAGTGGCTCTGGTCTCGTACACTGACATACAGCCGGGAGAGTGGCATGCTGACCACATGCCCCTCCATATACACATCCAGTGACACCTGTTGGCTCAGGATGACACAGCGATCGGTCGGTACCATTGGGCCTTCCAAGGCCTGTTCGGAAGGAGTTTGTTTCTAATTATTATTACACCAAATTGTACTACTGACTAACAACAACTTCTAACACAACTAGAGTAGTGCAATGAAATCCATAAAAAAATAAACAATAACACTAATAATAATAATAATAATAACAGTAGAAGTTAACAGCTAGATTACAATATACTTTAGAATAACACAACTACAATATTATTATAAGAACATAATGTAATTAAATAACAGAGTTACTGTTGTAGTCATGGTACTGAGTTGCAGCTCAGGCAAGCACGGTGCTGTGGCCAGAGAAGAATGCATCAGTACTGTCGAAAGATTGTTCTTTTAATTTGCGTAAAACGTTAGTTCTAAATTGCTCCAGTGGCAAAGACAGAATGTCCTTAGGCAGCGCTTTAAATAGTTTTAGGGCAACCATTAGGAAGATTTTTGCATCTTTGTTAATCGACTCTTGGCCTATCTATGCTATTGAATAATCTTAATTATTTTTGCCAACAGCCTTGTTGCAGTGGTAACACCAGTTCCCGTCATTGTTGATGAACTTCATTACTCTTTCTGTATGTCTTGTGATTTATCTTCAGATGAAGTTGGCAGTTGAATATATACTGGCCGAAACAGTCAGAACTACTAATCTGGAAAAATTGGTTTACAATGGTTAGGTGCAGTAATAATCCTCATTGCTTTCTTTTGCAGTAAAAGTACGTTCTTGCAGCAACAGTCCATAACTAATGGGGCTGTGGGTAGTGCACTGCACACTGTAGAATGTACTGTACTGATAATAACATCTTAGTTCCATCAAGAGATATAAGACCTATGAAAGTTTGAAACATACATGTTTAGTGTGCTGTTGCCAGATTAACGTAGTATGAATGAAAACGCTCAGAAGATTAATGGCTACTGTTTCACACAGCGCTCCAATATTACTGAGGCTGCAAATCATCCTTTGTGTTTTGCCTTCGTTGGTTTTCGTCTTGTTCATGATAACCAGGCCTTGGCTTCATTGCGTAGGACTTGTGTATGTCGAACAGCCTCAAACGAAATTGTCTCCTTTCGAGAACAAAGTTTTATGACCCAAAAACTGCTGCTGTCGTTGACCTCCTCTTCTGTGCTGTGTATCACAAAAGGGGTTATTTCCTTTGTGGTGTATACAGCATATTTGACCACCACACTTCAGTCTATGCTTCACAGGCCAGGAACATCCTCTGCCTCACCTCAAACCTCATTTGTAAACAGTCAGTGTATTATGTACAGTGAAGACATCTGCAGCCACCACAGTGTCTGGGGGTTGCCGTCCTCGCCACTATGTGGCATGTAAGTCACAGCACGCAGCACCCTGGTTGTGGGTCCTACTTATGTCTGCACAGTCATGTGTCCACATGACACCACAGATGTATCCCTCTGCAGGCATCTACCTAGTGTAAGGTTGAGCCAGATAGTAGGGGATGCTATCGTTATTTTATTTCAAACGGTTTATTTCATTCTCTTGCTATTTTCAAGCATTAGCTCATAGCTTCAGCTGCCTGTAATTTTCTCGTCCCAAGATCCAGTAGCAGAAAGACAGCACCGAGGTGGGCAGTCTCGATCATGTGTCTCCCTCGTGTGCTGATGACATAACGCCGCTTAGGCGAAGCTGACCAGCCAACGCTTCAGAACTTTCCATGCCGCCCTCACGGTTTTCTCGGCTCTTGACCAATCAGGGTGGAGGAAGCTGAGTGGCCATTCTGGATGTACCCTGCCACCCATCGTCCAAACGTTCTCTGCCGCGTGCCCTGTAGCCGTGAACATCATCTTCTCTTTCCGATGCTGCGGCGCCGAGGACTTTGTTTCTGTAGCTGCCACTCCATTCGGACTTGTCCAAATGGCAGCCACCACTTTTCTTTAATGTAGCCCAAGTTTGCAGCGAACAATGTTTCGCCCACCAATACGTCTTGGCTCACCCTCACCTCCCGAGGCCTGACTCATGTTGCCCATTTGAATTTTTAGTTTTTCTGCCAATAAATGGCCTCATTCCAAGCAACTAACACTGTCTTTCAATACGCCCACCCCCTTGGACACTCTGCCGGCCGCAGTGGTCTAGCGGTTCTGGCGCTGCAGTCCGGAACCGCGGGACTGCTACGGTCGCAGGTTCGAATCCTGCCTCGGGCATGGGTGTGTGTGATGTCCTTAGGTTAGTTAGGTTTAAGTAGTTCTAAGTTCTAGGGGACTTATGACCTAAGATGTTGAGTCCCATATTGCTCAGAGCCTTGGACACTCTCGCCAGAGCCGTTCCTGCACAAACTGGTGTCAGAATCGGGATTCGTTGTCGCTAATTTAAATTCTTCTGGTGAAAGTATTTTGCCAATAGCCCCATGCTATAACATCATTAGCACTTCTTTATGGACAATGAGCGGTAGCCGTGGCGGAATGCTTCCACTTTATTACGATTCTAGTGCCGAGCATTTCGCGCTTAAAGAATGTGCCAGCCGGCCGCCACGTTCGCACACACGGGACGTGGCTGTGCCAGTAGAAACACTCAGGGCGCGCAGTGCAGTGACACAGCCTCCTGAGTCAGAGAGAACAGCGAAGCGAGACAGACGTCATCGCGCCATCCGCCGGCACGCGAGGGGGATGCAGCCGCGTTCCGGGCTAGCCACTGTCATTGGCCGCCATCACATCTGCCGTCACCCGAGGGTCTACTCTAGTAGCAACTAGCCTGCATCTATGACAGCCGCCGACAATCCTGCCATCCGCCACTTCACCACGCTGTTGCCACTGCCGCCGGCCCCTTGTGGCCGAGCGGTTCTAGGCGCTTCAGTCTGGAACCGCGCGATCGATACGGTCGCAGGTTCGAATCCTGCTTCGGGCATGGATGTGTGTGAAGTCCTTAGGTTAGTTAGGTTTAAGTAGTTCTAAGTTCTAGGGGACTGATGACCTCAGATGTTAAGTCCCATAGTGCTCAGAGCCTTTTTTTTTTGTGAGCCAAAGCATTGCTTCAAACATTAACATCGTGGGCCGTCCACCGCTGGATTAGGTTATATTGTTGCCTCTCTTTTTTTGTAACATTCATTTCATGGTCACTTGAGCCCCCTGATTCTGTAAACATGCCAATGGGAACTCAAGCAACGGAATGGGACACTCCCAGAGAGGCAACTACCTCGCAAGGCCCGCTCGAAGCCATAAATACTAGAATGAACCAATTATTCATACAAAATCAAGAGTTAATTGGGCAAAACCGCGTCTTGAAACAGACGTTGGAAGCCAGCGTGCGAACGTCTGTACCTGTGGCTAGCTCCACATCCGTAACAACTGTACAGCCCATGACAGCTTATACTACTTCTGTCACTAATACAACTACCACAACCTCAGCTGACATGGCAAGTGTAACTAATTTTTTCGCGGATTCTTTCATTTCCACCTTTTCTGAAAAGTCCCATGAAAATCTGGTTATGTTCGTACAGAATATTCGTGATGTGGGTCGTACTTGTGGCTGGCTGGATGATCCATTGGTCAACGTAGCTAAATTGGAGTTCGCAGGGGAAGCAAGAATGTTCATAGAGACAGTGGACGAATTGCATGATACGCATGATTTTGAAGTTTTGGCTCTCGGATTGATTATGCGTTATTCCGGCACCAGAGGTATCGGATACTATCGAGATCTGTTATCAACTCTTTGGTAGAATCCTACCGAGGATTTTGATGCTTTTGCATATCGCCTACGAACTGTATCTTGTCGTACCTACAAGCTAGGCGAAAACGCCATTGAGAATAGGATTTTGCGCTTGGAAGCAGAAGCTCGAGCTAATATGATGCATTTATTCGTGGTATTGACCCCCGAATTGGTGGAGAAGTTAAAGCGGCCTCCCCCGCCTCTCTGTTTGAAACTGTTCGTTGGGCAATAGTACACGAAGACATATTGCGCTTCTGCGCTGCCTCACCGCGTCCGCCGGAGCCATTACCGGTATTAGCAAGGGAAGTAAGTTGTCAGCGGTGTGGGGGGCCTAACCACACGGCAATGCGCTGTCGCGCTCCTTTTTGCACTATTTGCCAGACAGTTGGCCATCTCAATAATGTTTGCCCAACAAACGGTTCAAATGGCTCTGAGCACTATGGGACTTAACATCTGAGGTCATCAGTCCCCTAGAGCTTAGAACTACTTAAACGTAACTAACCTAAGGACATCACACACATCCATGCCCGAGGCAGGATTCGAGCCTGCGACCGTAGCAGTCGCTCGGTTCCGGACTGAAGCGCCTAAAACCGCTTGGCCACCGCGGCCGGCTTGCCCAACAAAGTATTTTCTAATCAGATGCGCAGTCACCGCTGGAACGCGGGGACGAATCAGGAAAACGAGTGGGGGGCAGGCTCCGCCACCCACCCTCGCCCCCGTCTAGAATAATACACCCAGTGAGGACCGGAGAGAGTAAAGAGGTGAAGCATATTAGTGGAAGTGGCATACCCGGGAACAAATTAGTTACGATTTTAATTGATACTGGTGCAGAAGTGAGTGTGTTATTTCTAGATAAAAATGATCGAAGGGCGCTGTAGCCACCCCGGTTTCATATTAGTGGTCTTGGAGAAGAAACAATTATCCCTGTAGGTACATGTGTGGTGAGCCTGAAAACAGATGAGAATAGTTACAGTCAGGAGATGGAAGTAGTGAAGCTAAAGAAACGCGATTTCGACATCATACTAGGGAATGACTTCCTGCACCATTATCAATCGATAGTGAATTATCAGACGCGAACTGTGCAGTTAGGTGAAGCAATTCATCGTTTTGGCAGTGCGCCAAACCATTAGACGCGAGAAAGCTGTGAAAGCCACCGTTCACAGTTTCCCATAAAACCGCCAATGTGGACGATAAAAACCACCGACCCTGGAAGGATAAGAGGCGGAAGTGGAAAAATTCTTTGGATAGATATCAAGAATCAGAGGTAGCCGAGGAAAGACATTCTGGTTGACCCACTCACCCAGAATGATGTGTTAGATCGTCAACAAGTTCACATTAAGAGAATATTTGTCGACCGGAAAGAAAGCAGAAAGGTTTTGCCATACCTGTGAGAACTGATAATGGTTCAAATGGCTCTGAGCACTATGGGACTCAACATCTTAGGTCATAAGTCCCCTAGAACTTAGAACTACTTAAACCTAACTAACCTAAGGACATCACACACACCCATGCCCGAGGCAGGATTCGAACCTGCGACCGTAGCAGTCCCGCGGTTCCGGACTGCAGCACCAGAACCGCTAGACCACCGCGGCCGGCGAGAACAGATAATTTTGATGTGAAAGATGTTATAATACCGAAAAGTACTATTGTTGCTAGTGGACAGGAGATTTTGGAAGAAGTAGGACGAGCTGAGATTCAACAAACTAAAGACGAGAAGGGACGGAAGAAAAAGAAGTTTCCAGTTAGAGAAGTGCGTTATGTGGCATCGCCATTACGGAATCAGTTGTCAGAGAAGTTAAGTCATTTATTGGTTAAAAACAGTCTTGTTGCAATTTTAGTTTTTTCATTTTTCAACGACGCATTTCGCCTTATTTAGGCACCTTCAGGTTATCTTTTCAACATGGACGCGAGAGGCACCAAGATCTGCGTAACGCGTTCCCGTTCACAGGAGCGAGTAACAGTAAGATGGGGGCTCAGGTAGTATGCATACTACCTGTGAACGGGAACGCGTTATGCAGATCTTGGTGCCTCTCGCGTCCATCTTGAAAAGATAACCTGAAGATGCCTAAATAAGGCGAAATGCGTCGTTGAAAAATAAAAAAAACTAAAATTGCAACCAAGACTGTTTTAACCAATACTGTTAAGCACTGGTTTGCTGTTATGCCACATATGGACTGGAAGAATTTCTATTTTTAAGTCATTTAGGTGTCGAAGAGAAAAGATGTTACAGCCAGTGTTAGAGAAGTTTTCTTGGTTGTTTGAAGAGAGGAAGTTTTTTACCAGCTACGGATTTGGTTCAGCACGAAATTCCGACCGCTGAAGCTCGGCCGATTGTGCAAAAGCCATATCGTTTACCGTTTCATTTTCAGTCAGTAGTTGAAGATATAAAGCAGCAGCAGTTAGCAGACCGGACAGCGATCGTTCATTTTGACAGGTTAAAGTTGTGTAAGGGTTCTGAGCCACCTCTGCTTGACAGTAAAGCAGAGCCTGCTACACAAGTAGCCCCAATCAAGAAGATAAGAAAGAAAGTAGTGCGACCACCTATAGCGCGATCTAAATATGCTCTAAGATCAAAACACCCGTAACGATTACGATCCAGGGACTAGGTCCAGCATGCCATGTACTTAATTTGAAAAGGCTTTAGTGGAGCAAGAGAACTAACTGATGGGAAATCGCCGTCATTGCAATGTATTCATTTAAGTTGTGCATGTTATTTGTAAGTAGTCATAAGTATTGGTAACCATTTGTAGAAGAAGTTTGGATGTCTTATGTTAATGGGAAGAAATTGGAATTTTTCGTAATCATTTTGACTTGCATCATTCAATGTCTACAGTAATGTTGTTGTAGTGGTAAAGAGCTGGAAACACAATCACTCTTTAGTAAGGAAATGAAGGGGGAAAATTGTCCTTGTCAGTAGAACACACAGAATGAGAAGCAGTTAATCTTTTATATGTCAAATGGAATGACACCTCACATATTGATTTAGTGAACAGTGAACAGGAACAGCTGTTAAAGCTTTGCCATAAAAGCATGTTAGTCACACGTATTCGTAATTGCCATTAGCACAAGATCAGAGACAACCTGCCGCCTTCCACTTACAGTGGGTACACCACATTATGCATATGTTTATGCTAAGAGCTCAGACACCAGTAATAACAATGTTAAAAAGAGAAAAAACAATGTGAGCACCAGGCTAGAGAGACAGTGTCTTCAATTAACAAGAATATATAAGAAACTTCCTGGCAGATTAAAACTGTGTGCCGGACCGAGACTCGAACTCGGGACCTTTGCCTTTCTCAGGAAAGTGCTCTACCAACTGAGCTACCTAAGAACGACTCACGCCCCGTCCTCACAGCTTTACTTCCGCCAGTACCTCGTCTCCTACCTTCCAAACTTTACAGAAGCTCTCCTGCGAACCTTGCAGAACTATCACTCCTGAAAGAAAGTGACTCGTGCTTGGGTAGCTCAGTTGGTAGAGCACTTACCTGCGAAAGGCAAAGGTCCCGAGTTCGAGTCTCGGTCCGGCACACAGTTTTAATCTGCCAGGAAGTTTCATATCAGCGCACACTCCGCTGCAGAGTGAAAATCTCATTCTGGAAACGTCCCCCAGGCTGTGGCTAAGCCATGTCTCCGCAGTATCCTCCTTTCAAGACACTGTCCATTCCGTTCAACTGCTCTTCCAAGTCCTTTGCTGTCTCTGACAGAATTACAATGTCATCGGCGAACCTCAAAGTTTTTATTTCTTTTCCATGGATTTTAATACCTACTCTGAATTTTTCTTTTGTTTCCTTTACTTGTTGCTCAATATACAGATTGAATAACATTGGGGAGAGGCTACAACCCTGTCTCACTCCCTTTCCAACCACTGCTTACCTTTCATTCCCCTTGACTGTTATAATTGCCGTCTGGTTTCTGTACAAATTGTAAATAGCTTTTCGGTCCCTGTATTTTACCCCTGCCACCTTCAGAATTTGAAAGAGAGTATTCCAGTCAACATTGTCAAAAGCTTTCTCTACGTCTACAAATGCTAGAAACGTAGGTTTGCCTTTCCTTAATCTAGCTTCTAAGATAAGTCGTAGGGTCAGTATTGCCTACGTGTTCCAATATTTGTACGGAATCCAAACTGATCTACCCCGAGGTCGGCTTCTACCAGTTTTTCCATTCGTCTGTAAAGAATTCGCGTTAGTATTTTGCAGCTGTGACTTATTAAACTGATAGTTCGGCAATTTTCACATCTGTCAACACCTGCTTTCTTTGGGATTGGAATTATTGTCTTCTTCTTGAAGTCTGAGGGTATTTCACCTGTCTCATACATCTTGCTCACCATATGGCAGAGTTTTGTCAGGACTGGTTCTCCCAAGGCCGTCAGTAGTTCTAATGGAATGTTGTCTACTCCCGGGGCCTTGTTTCGACTCAGGTCTTTCAGTGCTCTGTCAAACTCTTCACGCAGTATCGGAAGCAATATTCATCCTGCACTCTGCCTACTCTTCGGCTATTCACTTATTGTAATCAGAGGTCCAACCAGTATCATGCCCTTAGACTATCCACCCATTCTTGCTCAGGCCCTCGTATGGGAACCTGACTGTACCATCTAGTTACAGCCTTCTACATTTCAATACGACTATTACAGTCGGAATTTCTCTGTTGTTGCCACGTTCAGCCTTCTGGGCCTCTCTAGCATTTGTCCTGCAGGCCGACAACATTTAGGCTATTCACATATTGCAATCCGAGGTTCAACCAGTGTCAATGTACATCTGCGGTAACACTGCCCCCCTCCTCCCCCTTTTCCCTGGGGAGAGGGCTACGCACAATTGCTTCACAGCGCTGCTACCCCCTACTTTTCCCTGGCAGCGGAGTTAAGCAGAGCTGTTTCTCAACCAACAACACAGACATACATTCGCACACTAGTGACCCCGGATATTTGACACTATTCTCTAACACTAATACTTCCTACTGTCGAGGCTATGAGCCTCGTGGTCTGTGACTGATTTTACTATATTGCTTACAAGCCGCCCGAGAAGTTTTCTCGAAAGTCCACCACTTATCTTCATATAGTATTAGTAATTACCTGCGCCCATGAGCAATTTCCTACACGATCGTGACGTCACAAGTGATTCACACCTGTGCCCCATCTAACTTGTTTTTAAGGACACCACATACCTTTCCCAAGGTGCTGTGTAGTCGATTGACTGCCGATTAACTAAGACCAGACCTGTTTTGACCCACGAAAACCCAGTTTAGTAGAGGCCAAATTTCGTTGACTCAGTTCCTTACTCTCCTGCTAGGCCGGGGTAGGCGACAGACTCTGCTGTGGGAGTCCCTGTGGATGGTACGCCCTACTTTTTACCCCCCTTTTTCTCTTACCCACTGCCAGGTCAACATTTCTATTCTATATTTTTCCTTTCTTCTGTCAGGGAAGGGTAGCTTTGGTATGCCTTCCGGCAGTACCACGAGGACTAATATAACCCTGTACATTAGACACGCTTTTCCAGCCATTTTATAGAGGTATCGCTCCTCCTTTGATTGCAGTGTCCCATGAACTGCTTTCTGTGGTATTACCTTGGAAAAAAATCTGCTGTTCAGATAGTTATCCGAGCGAGTGTCCGAACACCCAGTAGATGTTAATGTTTGATCTCATATCTTTGTCCCCTGCAACTTAATCAGTCTTCTCAATCTGAATCACATAAATACGTTCATCGGATGCAGGAGCCCAAAACATGTGGAGTTTCCGTTCTGCAAGTAATCGAGAGTGCCAAGTACAGTCAGGTCAGTAAACAGCGTCAGTATGCTTTATTTCCCTCTCGTTCTTAGACACGCCGCTTACTTCCTGTGTAGTGCAGTGATGTAGCGCGAGAAGCGGCCTTGAAGTCATCTGCCGCGCGCCACTCTGACGTACACTCCTGGAAATTGAAATAAGAACACCGTGAATTCATTGTCCCAGGAAGGGGAAACTTTATTGACACATTCCTGGGGTCAGATACATCACATGATCACACTGACAGAACCACAGGCACATAGACACAGGCAACAGAGCATGCACAATGTCGGCACTAGTACAGTGTATATCCACCTTTCGCAGCAATGCAGGCTGCTATTCTCCCATGGAGACGATCGTAGAGATGCTGGATGTAGTCCTGTGGAACGGCTTGCCATGCCATTTCCACCTGGCGCCTCAGTTGGACCAGCGTTCGTGCTGGACGTGCAGACCGCGTGAGACGACGCTTCATCCAGTCCCAAACATGCTCAATGGGGGACAGATCCGGAGATCTTGCTGGCCAGGGTAGTTGACTTACACCTTCTAGAGCACGTTGGGTGGCACGGGATACATGCGGACGTGCATTGTCCTGTTGGAACAGCAAGTTCCCTTGCCGGTCTAGGAATGGTAGAACGATGGGTTCGATGACGGTTTGGATGTACCGTGCACTATTCAGTGTCCCCTCGACGATCACCAGTGGTGTACGGCCAGTGTAGGAGATCGCTCCCCACACCATGATGCCGGGTGTTGGCCCTGTGTGCCTCGGTCGTATGCAGTCCTGATTGTGGCGCTCACCTGCACGGCGCCAAACACGCATACGACCATCATTGGCACCAAGGCAGAAGCGACTCTCATCGCTGAAGACGACACGTCTCCATTCGTCCCTCCATTCACGCCTGTCGCGACACCACTGGAGGCGGGCTGCACGCTGTTGGGGCGTGAGCGGAAGACGGCCTAACGGTGTGCGGGGCCGTAGCCCAGCTTCATGGAGACGGTTGCGAATGGTCCTCGCCGATACCCCAGGAGCAACAGTGTCCGTAATTTGCTGGGAAGTGGCGGTGCGGTCCCCTACGGCACTGCGTAGGATCCTACGGTCTTGGCGTGCATCCGTGCGTCGCTGCGGTCCGGTCCCAGGTCGACGGGCACGTGCACCTTCCGCCGACCACTGGCGACAACATCGATGTACTGTGGAGACCTCACGCCCCACGTGTTGAGCAATTCGGCGGTACGTCCACCCGGCCTCCCGCATGCCCACTATACGCCCTCGCTCAAAGTCCGTCACCTGCACATACGGTTCACGTCCACGCTGTCGCGGCATGCTACCAGTGTTAAAGACTGCAATGGAGCTCCGTATGCCACGGCAAACTGGCTGACACTGACGGCGGCGGTGCACAAATGCTGCGCAGCTAGCGCCATTCGACGGCCAACACCGCGGTTCCTGGTGTGTCCGCTGTGCCGTGCGTGTGATCATTGCTTGTACAGCCCTCTCGCAGTGTCCGGAGCAAGTATGGTGGGTCTGACACACCGGTGTCAATGTGTTCTTTTTTCCATTTCCAGGAGTGTAGATGCTGCGCTACCGCCCGCCCGCATTATTAGACCAACCCGCGATATTAACACTTCGTTGCTATGAACGTAATTTCCAGTCGCAAGCATACGTGATAGAAATCTCGAACAGCAGATTTTTAGCAAACAGTTCGTATTGTGATGTTATTATGCCACTTGTAACCTTTCATGCCAATATGGCTTACTCCGTCAGTATTCGCTTCCATTTACCTATGTTTTTTCTACCTGAAAGTTCCTTCGTGGTTCCTTTGTCAACTGAATTACCTGTTTTATCCAATATATATAATGATCACCTTTTGACATCCATCAATGACCTTTTAAAACATGAGAGAGAACAAATTTCCTACGATCGCCCGATAGCACATTTAGTGAATGGCAGACTACCACTACTCTACATACAACTATTATATGCAGTGTCACAGTAACCCCAGTCACTGCAATTTTTATTATTGTGCTGATATGGATCTTGTATAAAATGGGATTTTGCAAACGGTTACGACTGTCCCCTCCAATAGTTCCAGAACCCCAGCCTCATGGCGAATATCGCCCATGATTTGTAAGAAAAAACCTATCAAGGCATGTGCCCTCCCTTAGTTGTAAGAGTTCAGCTGTGTTATTAACTAATGTGAAAACTGGTGCAGCATAGTGAAGTGCTCCCTTAATGTTAACCCCCTTTTTAAATATGTGTGAAACGTGGGAACCTGCCCTCATACTCCACTGCTCTGAGTTCCAATGGACGGTTCTGCCCACCGCCACACCCCCTTCTAGCCGGCAGCTTGTGCGCTGCTCGCCAAGGACAACGCAATGCCCCGCATCGCGCCACAGAGCCTTGTGTGTAACTTCGGCGGTGATACGTATATGTTTTTAAATTCATTTGGGAGACTAAGACGCTTGGCGTTTGCTTCTAATACAAAATATTACTTTCCATATGTTTTATTCACACTTATTAACTGGTGTAATTTTGTTTTATTCCTTGTTTATTCCTTGTTCTTGTGTAAACATCATATTGATGAAGTGTGTAAACCCCTTTGTGACCCCTAGGAGGTCGTCAATGTCTCTACTCCCACCCGTAGTTTAAGACCCCTGCCGACTTCTGTGGGAACAATCAAATAATGTCTATTTCATCTTTGCAACCTAAAATTGTCTACATTTAAATAACAATCACATTGAGCGAAATCACATACGTTCTCCACGCCCACGGGAGGGGGAGGAGTGTAAGGTTGAGCCAGATAGTAGGGGACTCTATCGTTATTTTATTTCAAAAGTTTTATTACATTCTCTTGCTATGGTCAAGCATTAGCCGGTAGCTTCAGCTGCTTGTAATTTTCTCGTCCCAAGATTCAGTAGCATCAAGTCAGCACAAGGTGGGCAGTCTCGATCACGCACCTCCCTCGTGTGCTGACTAGGTAACGCCGCTTAGGCGAAGCTGACCAACCAATGCTTCGGAACTTTCCATGCCGCCGCCATGGTTTTCTCGGCTCTTGACCAATCAGGGCGGAGGAAGTTGCGTGGCTGTGCTGGATGTACCCTGCTGCCCATCGTCCAAACGCTCTCTGCTGTGCGCCCTGTAGCCGTGAACATCATCTTCTCTTTCCTGTGCTGCGGCGATGAGGACTTCGTTTCTGTAGCTGCCACTCCATTCTGACTTGTCCGAATGGCAGCCACCACTTTTCTTTAACGTCGCCTAAGTTTGCGGTGAACCATGTTTCACCCACCACTACGTCTTGGCTCACCCTCGCTTCCCCAGCCCTGACTCATGTTGCCCATTGGAATTTTTAGTTTTTCTGCCAATAAATGGCCTCATTCCAAGCAACAAACACTGTCTTTCAATGCGCCCACCCCCTTGGCGCTCTCGCCAGAGCCGTTCCTGCACACTAGGTCAGCACTCTGCACTTCGGAAGCCAGCTAAGTTCTGGGCTCCGACCAACCAACAGCTTCTTGAAGTCTCTCCTACAAGCCTCTGCTGTGGATCTCGCCTGCCACTGCCTGCAAAGGTGTCTCATTGCGCTCGCCGTGAGCAACATCCACTGCTGCACTTCAGCGTCAGTCGCTCCCAAGAGCACCACTTCATAATATTCGAGTGTGAATGCCTACAACCTCATTCCCTTATGGGACCATGTCATTATGGTACCTTGCTGTTCACTGTGGACTGACCATGAGCCCAGCCTCTTAGGGCTATGTCTATATTAAAATTCTCTGCTCCTCATGACATTGCTGATCCCAAGTTGTGTAGACATTCATTCTCAGAATTTGTGTTTACTTTGGTTCTTGTAATAAACAGTTGTTATTTCAAAGAGCACACTTTAGTATATTGCCAGCCAACCACTGGGGCAAAGGATATTTCATTGGCGATGAAGTAAAAGGTTTTATATGGTTTTCTAGTGTTTTTCTCTCGTCCACCATATCACATTTGCGAGGAGTCTGTTTCTCACATACGTTATAGTGCTTTTGTGTCTATAGGCCTGAAGTTGCTTTCTCCTAATCTCGTCCATCATGTTACTTTGGCGTCAGGGAAAAATTTTTCAGCATTCTTCAAGTTCGTTTTAGTATGTCTTGCTGTGTTGTTTTGCTGGAGCAAGCATATCGTTTTTCAAGTTCGTTCAAGGCGTTTTAACTGATTGAATTTTTGCCTATGTACTAGCTTGATCTGTGGGATAGTGTCTCCTTGCTTCTGGTGTTGTAATAGTCTACATGTGGTGCTGTTCATCGCAGTGTATGATTCCTACAACATAGCCAATTTCTTATAGAGGTGGGTCATTTGCAAACGAACAGATCTAAAGGATCAGCCCACTAAAGTGAACAAAAGGATCAAGGAATTACTACTAAGGAACATTCACTTCTGTCGTTTCAGGACCAGTCGGAACGGTCGTGAGTGGTCCTTGTTCCGTGAATGGTAGCATTTCTCATTCCAGTAACATCTTATCCTCGTTTGTGGAATGGTTGTGGCTGGTCCTCGTTCCCAGAACTGTGGTAACTGGTGCTCGTTCCAGGAAGGAACGTGGCCTGTCTCATTCCCAGCTCCATCTCATTGTTTTTCGTGTAGTCACTCATTCCACATTCCATTATACAGGGTGTTACAAAAAGGTACGGCCAAACTTTCAGGAAACATTCCTCACACACGAAGAAAGAAAATATGTTATGTGGACATGTTCCCGGAAACACTTACTTTCCATGTTAGAGCTCATTTTATTACTTCTCTTCAAATCACATTAATCATGGAATGGAAACACACAGCAACAGAACATAACAGCGTGACTTCAAACACTTTGTTACAGGAAATGTTCAAAATGTTCTCCGTTAGCGAGGATACATGCATCCACCCTCCGTCGCATGGAATCCCTGATGCGCTGATGCAGCCCAGTAGAATGGTGTATTGTATCACAGCCGTCCACAATACGAGCACGAAGAGTCTCTACATTTGGTACCGGGATTGCGTAGACAAGAGATTTCAAATGCCCCCATAAATGAAAGTCAAGAGGGTTGAGGACAGGAGAGCGTGGAGGCCATGGAATTGGTCCGCCTCTACCAATTCATCGGTCACCGAATCTGTTGTTGAGAAGCTTACGAACACTTCGACTGAAATGTGCAGGAGCTCCATTGTGCATGAACCACATTTTGTGTCGTACTTGTAAAGGCACATGTTCTAGCAGCACAGGTAGAGTATCCCGTATGGAATCATGATAACGTGCTCCATTGAGCCTAGGTGGAAGAACATGGGGCCCAATC
Source organism: Schistocerca cancellata (assembly GCF_023864275.1). NCBI lineage: Eukaryota > Metazoa > Arthropoda > Insecta > Orthoptera > Acrididae > Schistocerca > Schistocerca cancellata. Next base: position 750,310,313 of record NC_064626.1, on the reverse strand, counting down.
AAGATGCTACGTACTGATGTGCTTGATGCTAGTACTGTAGAGCAATGAGTCGCATGTCAATACAAGCACCGAAGTCAACATTACCTTCCTTCAATTGGGCCAACTGGCGGTGAATCGAGGAAGTACAGTTCATACCGACGAAACTAAAATGAGCTCTAACATGGAAATTAAGCGTTTCCGGACACATGTAAACATAACATCTTTTCTTTATTTGTTGCGAGGAATGTTTCTGGAAAGTGTGGCCATATCTTTTTGGCGCTAATAGTAGACACTGTACTTTTGAAAGCATCTAAATTTTTCTTTGTAATAACCCTATTTCTGAATACCTATTTGAGTGACAGCTTCATGATTACTTAACTGTGCTCTTTAAGTACAATGTCAACCACACTTACTTTGTCATCCCAACTATTTAGGTTTGTGGCAATTATGTCAAGATAAAATATCTCCTCTTGTTGGTAGATATTTTGCCACAAACAGCCCATAGCTGCTTATTATATTCACAAAAGCTCTCACTTTATCATTACCTTCTCCTATACAAATTTTAAAGACTCCACATTAGCCAATTTTTGCTCATACATACACTAGGTGACACAAATGACTTTGAATAGGTTTATAAAATTTTCAAAATTCCCATCTGGGGAATGGTACACAGAAACAACAATTAATTTAGCGTCTGGCAGCACCAAAGCAACCAATTCTAGGACTAAATCTACAAATAAGTTATTTAAGTTAATTTTATTGGCATCGATTGTACTATTTCAGCTGTGACACAAAAAGTTGAAGTATAGTATCAGAATTGAGGAACTAACAACAAAAACCTTTGTTAATGGCAAAAGCACACTTAGTGTCATATGTTCTTGATCAGTTTTTTGTGTTAAAGTGCTGAGAAATGAAAAACATTTCGAAATATCGACATTATACCTACACACACACACACACACACATACACACACACACATACACACTCACACAATATTTATAAGGCTCTGAGTAGGGCTTTTTTACCTTATTTGTTATGTTTTTTTTCTTACATAACTAATCTTGTCGTAAGTAATGGTACTTTTCTCCTTAATTAGAGATGACTTCTTCATTTAAAAGTATTATTTACTGAAAACTGCTTGAATTACTTATGTTCTTATTTATAAAAGGTGTAGGAATCAGCTGTATCTTGTTATTGTAAAACTTAGATAAATTGTCACTTTCAGATATCTACCCTCACTCATCAAAGAAAGCTCAATGGAAAAAATATCCATGTCATCGTGGAACGCTTGTAATTTGCTACAGAAGCAAAGAAAAACTAAGCTTAGGTAGGTATCAAAGTACGAAACCCATTTTTATAGCGTCAGTGTGGCGACAATAGGTTAACTTCCAATGTTTGCAGATGATGAACCATCAAAACTTTCTTTCCGAGAAAGTTTGATGGTGATGTGATGTAATGGTCCATTGACAGCCTGTGTGAACGCCGCCACTTCAAATACATTGTAGAATAATTTGATGTGAGGTTATGTGACGTAATGGCAAGTGGGAATTGGCCAAAGCCAGGTTCACACATGCAACTAATGTGATGCCCCAGTTTGTGGCTTTCTATAGTAGAATCATGAGCTACCTTTCACATAGGGTGCCACAAATTTTACATAACATACAGGTTTCAACATGCCATCAATTAAAATAGTATGGATGAGTATTAATTTTATAGTGCAGGTTATGGCATTATAGCTGTCACAAGAGTTAAATACTTGGAAGACGAAATCAAGATGTAAGGTCTGAAAATAGATATCACACAGGGATAAATCAGAGGCCAAAAACACATTTACTAAAGGTATGACACTCGAAGACGAAAATGCTGTCTGCTGTTGCAAATTAAGCAACAGCTGGCACGTCACTCTTCCAAGATTACAAAATTTTATTGTATTCGTTGATGTAGGAAATTCAAATAACTAATTTTTATTTTAACAGCTGTGACATCACACTCGGGAGTTATTTCCCAGATATACTCCTCAATTTATTGGTTTCACAAATCATGAAGTACAGTTCACTTTTTTTGTTACATATTAAGTCTGTTTATTTATTCATCTTTCAAAATTGTAAGACAGGCCTACATAACTGGGTTGCAAATATTTTGCACATGACGAAAGTTGCATCTCTTAAGTTGTCAAGCACCATTAAAAACTGTGAGTTCACACATGCAACTTCATTGCAACTGCAGTATGCCACTAGCTGTGGCGTCACTTTTGTTACAAGTGTGAACCTGACTTAATAGATGTGGCCGTCAGTGGACGTTTGGCATTAGATAGAACATCAACATGACTTTAATTCTCGTTGCTCAGCACAAAAATAGTAAAAGTGAGATTATGAGATATCATCTGTCATAGAATGATATATGTCACAGACGATTTTCTACAAGCCGCAGTCATGACAGATGACAGTGCTGTGAAATTGGACTGCCACTAATGCAGTACTGTATTCAAGGAAATATCAGTTGTGATCTTTTTGACTTCAGTTGTAGTAACACACACCATATCTGGTAAAATGTTTCCCCTAGACATCCAAAGGTCACTGGTCTACCTGTATAGGGGAGATTTCTTACTGGTTTATTATTATAGATGTGATATTAAATGATAGTGTAAAAGCATGAAGAACAAAATTAACTGCACAGGTGTAACATGTAAGTAAATAGTTGTGCTTAAATTATAGCATATCAGTTTCATTATTAGTTAAATAACATTTTTCAGAAACCATGCAAATGCGTTGTCACAGTATATGCAAACAGTTGTTGTTAGAGTGACAATAAGAGCTACACTGGGATATTCCGGTTACCAACAGGTGCAGACACACACACAGAGCAACTCCGAAAAGCAGCTGGATTATTTCTGAGAGATTTTTGGCCTATGCAAAACATTTTTAAAAAAGAAGACATTAATGACTTTCAAAGTAATGGCGATTTAATAATTATGATTCGACTTTTTTTCTCTTTGTTCTCCATATGCGCTTTTCTCTGTGTGGTTTTTTTTTGTCTTCTGCCTGTATCTTGTCTTCATGGTTTTACTGTGCTTGTGATTATGATTCTGGTAAGTAGTAAATTGATATTACTTATCTAAATACCTGGTAATTTCTAGCATTAACAACAGATTATGGGCTCAAGGTCACAAGTTTACAGTACAACAAATAAAGGCAGAAAAACTATTGAATCTGTTCAGTACATAAGTTACACTCATGGTTCAGGAGATAGAAAACTTCAGGATACCACTGTTTGATGGCGTGAACCTGAGCAAATTGAAATTTAGGACTGAAACACTTTTAATTGAGGTGGAATTATTGTGTTCTGTGGAAAAGTCCTACATGTAAATGGTAGAGTCTGCTCAGCATGCCAACACTGAACAATATTCATAGAAGAAAGCTCCTCTGGGAGAACTCAGCAAAAATGATGAGAAGTGTAAGTCACAAATAATTCAAAGAATGTCAGACAGTGAATTGGAGGACAAGGAAACTGCCTATTATTTGTTGAATTAATTATCTCAATTTTTGAGCAGGAAGGTATCGTTAATCAACTTTAGTTAAGGAAGACTCTGTTGACCATGTAGTTTAATGCAAATGATGATACTCTTGAAAATCATTTTTTGCAGTTTGATAAGTTAATACGTGATTTGAAAAAATTGTGTACTAATATTCAAGAAACCTGTGCAGTGTGCAGTTTGTTACTAACAGTGCCTCCTGATTACGAAGTTGTTGCTACTGCTCCAGAAACCTTGTCAAGTGAGGCACTGAAACTGAGTTTTGTAAAGTGTATACTACTAGATGAACAAGCAAGACGTAATAATTCTAATGGTAACAAAAGGACATTGAATGAATTTTCTTTATTGACAGCACTTGTCTCACAGCAAGGTCACAGGAAGTATCAAGTGACAACCAGATCTCAAGGAATGTATGATACAATCAAAGATCTATCTAAATTATTTGTTACAGATGTGGAAAACCACGTCATTTAGGGCACAATGCAAATTTAAATTATCGCAAAAGCATGAAAGTAACTATTCTTCAAATGTAGTGGAAAATGTACAAGCAATAGATGGAAGTGAAAATAACTTTTCTTTCTCAGCTGCCACTGGAAGTTTTTCATATGGCAAAGTAGAGTGGTTTTTATACAAGGGGGCAACAGAACATTTAGTTAATGAATCTGTTCGCATGATGAATGTGAAGAAACTGGAAAATCCAATAAGAATTATGGTTTCCAAAAGAGATACCACACTTTTTTTTTTTTACGAGAATGGATTGAGAAGTTGGTGTTCAAGTCATTGTTTGTGGAAAGAAACTGCAACTAAAAATGAAATATGTTTTTGTGGTGTTAGATTTACTAACTAATTTAATGTCATTGTGTAAACCAGAAGTGTCTGGGTTCTGGATTCTTTTTAAAAATTCAGGGGGTTGAGTTTGAAAGTATAGTAAAGCTATAGCTGGAGCTCACAGAAAAGATTCAGGCACATATAACATTTCATTCACACATACTATAGTGCTTGTGTTTCAGGCCATGATATGGACTTGTGATGTAAATGCTTAGGATAAGTGAACCTCAAAAAATTGAAGAAACTTCACTATCTATGAGAGAGACCAGATAAAGTAAAGTTTTCTGAACCTGTAAATAATTGTTTGACCTGCAAGGTGGTAAACAAATTCGATTACTTATTCAGTCTCGTTCTCGAGCCAAACGACCAATTGTACCAATATGCAGTGGTATGCTTGGTCCTACAGCACCTGTTTCTTTTGGTGGTAAGAAATATACAGAGACTTTCATTGATGAATATACCCAATGGTTGGTTGGTTGATTTGGCAGAGGGGGTCCAAGCACAAAGGTGATTAGGGAAGGATGGAGAAGGAAGTTAGCCCTGCCCTTTCAAAGGAACAATACTGACATTTGCCTGAAGCGATTTAGGGAAACAACAGAAAACCTAAATCAGTATGGCCAGACATGGGTTTTAAACATTGTCCTCCTCAATGCGAGTCCAGTGTGCTAACCACTGAGCTACCTCACTTGGTACATGACAATGGTGGTTAATGCATTTCAAATGAAATGATGAAATTCCTTGAGGAAAAGGGAGTGAGTGCTGTTTGAGTTTATGATAAGGTATGCACCTCAACAAAATTGACTAAATCTGCATTTGTAACAGTAACTGTAAAGGGTCATTGTTTGACTTGTATGATTGTTAGATGGACTTGGAAAAGCAGTTTTGGTTATAAGTGGTATTAGCAGCAGTTTTTATCATTAATCGTCCTCCTACTTCAGATTTATATGGAGAAACACCAGAGATGCTTGCACATTCCTTGCTAAGCAAGTTTGACACCAGGTCATTAAAATGCTTCATGGATGGATATTGCCACAATTGTTACAGATTATGTGTCCCACACAACACAAGATTGTGTTTGGAAGAGATGTAATTTTTGAAGGAGATAAGTTTGTATTTGAAGTAAAAATATCGATGACTAGATCTTGAAGAAGATCGTTCAAATGCACAGTGTAATGCAGAACAAACTAGAAGATCAAGGACCCCAGAATGAAACTAACTTTGAGGAACCTGAACAAACTTTTGAAGATACCTCAGATCCAGTGACTTCAGATGAAGTGAAGGAAGCAGAACCTCTGCAGGAAAACAATAGAATAACAAGCAAACCTAGATGCTTGGAGGATTATGCAGTGTTAGCCTTCAATTCAGAAGCATTTGTGGAAAACTGATGATGAAAAATGAATAAAAGCAATAAAGAAAGAACTGGATTCTCCATCATCTCAAGGAACTTGAAACGTAAGCACCACTTCCAGCAAATAAAAGAGCTATTGACAGTAAGGGGTGTTCAAAGTAAAAAGAGATGCATCTGGAAATATTCAAAGATAAGAGGCATGTACAGTTACTAAAAGTGGAAGGATATGACTATGTGGAGACATATTCTCCACTTGTTTGACTCACAACATAGAGAACTTTTCTTAGTGTGGAGAATGAACGTGACTTTTTTTATAGGACTAATAGATATACAAAACGCATTCCTGCATAGAGAAGTGACTGAAGGAATTTATATGAAAGTTTCTTGAGGTGTGAAGATTAAGGAAGGACTTGTAAACAAACGAAATAAAGCATTATGTGGACTGAAGCAGACACCAAGAACTTGGAACTTTGCATTTGACAATTTTGTGAAGGAAATCGGGTACTGAAAATCCAAAGTTGATAGATGTATCTATGTTGAAATCACTAATGATTATAATATTTATATGTTACAGTATGTAGATGATAGTCTAATTGCTGGTAATCATGAAATAATGTTAAGAAGAAATTAAAATAAAAATTTCGAATGCAACTTGTGGAGCCAGACTCTGTAAAACACCAATGGAAGTCGAGGTCAGGAAGGAGGTTGTGATGAAATCGTTGGGAATAAACCATACAGAGAATTAATAGGTTGTTTGATGTATGTAATGACAGCTACAAGAGAAGACATAAATGGGTCAATTAACTATTTTAGTGTGCATCACAACAAAACCAAAAGAGTTCTACTGGAAATGTTTTAAATAAATTCTTCAGTATATTAAAGGAACAGTAGATACTAGTCTGTGTTACAAAGACATAAATTCAACTGCTCTTCTCTGCCATGTTGATTCTGAATAAGGAAATTAAGAAGGCAGAAGATCTACAACAGGCTGCGTCTTCCACATTTTGGAAATACTGTTTATTGGGCTACATGGAGACAGATACATGTTTTACTATCTTCAACAGAAACAGAATTATTGCTTTGAAACTGCTACAACAGACACCCTGCTGTTACGGAATTAAAACTATTTGTGAAATTTCTAATAGTTTATGAAGATCGTTGATCATTCATACATCTGTCAGAGAAGTGGGGACTTCAGTGACTGAAGTGTACAGATATTAAACACAATATCACGTGTCAGCTGTATAATGAAGGACATCTGAATGTTCAATACATTATTTCCAAGGAATCTGGCTGATATTTTAACAAAAGCAACTATGAGTGTACAATTCAATAGACTGTGTCTGATGATGTGATAATGAAATTTGCAAATATTTAATGAAGTTATTAAATCTAAGATGGATGTTGAAATAATAAAAATTTAATAATTGCACTTTGAGTTATTTTCTCTTTGTTTTCTTTATGTGCTTTTTTCCTTGATTGTATCATGTCTGCATGATTATACTGTGGTTATGACTGTAATTATAATTTTGATGCCTAATAACCTCATATTACTTATCCAAATACCTGGTAATTTCTCGCATTAACGTCAATAACAATACGTATTTTTCAGGGTTTGCAAGTAAATGAACAAAAGTATCCAAGAACATGACAAAAACCAAGAGCAGGTGTAGCTCCAAGAATTTTCCCTAGTCTACCAAATTATTTCATTAAACCAACAAAAATCTATCGGTGAAAGGTCTTAATGAAAGAATACAGAAGTGGAGGCAATATCTTTGTAAGAGAAATGAAGAGTGGCTTGCAGAAAATGTGATTAAAAGTGTTACTGACATGTGTGAAAATGTACATAAGATTGCAGGAAGTGATGGGTTGTACCATACTGTAATGAACAATTAATTATGTTTCTGAGGGGTTATCAGTGGAAGGAATTCCGAAACTTCTAGATAGTGTAAAGACTGTCAATAGTAAAATTATTACTTCCTTAAAAAGAAAAGCTGAAATAAGTCAAATAATCTCATATCTTGTTTTCGTATATATGACTCTAATTTTTACCTGGAAGTGTCTCTGGTTAACAAACTGTGGCGATAAAAGATTATAAAGTTAACACATACCATTTTCAAACTAAATCACATAAAATGTTATCCTATCACAAACTGTTTAAAACAGTTACGTAAATGGAAGTTGTGTTCACAATGCACATGCTTCCCACTTACTGTAATTCTTTGTTACCCTTTGAGTAATTATTATGGATATACAAATCATCATCAGGAGTACGTAGTTTGTACAGTATTAGTTTTTAATCATGAACAAAATTTGAGTGACAGAACTTATTCTTCTGCAGATGTAGCAACTAAAATTAAAAGTATAAAAGAAACTTGGATCTATGAACCCTAAACACCAATGTATTTTATTAATAAGATGAGCCTGAGAGGTTACACATTCTACTGTATCTTGTTTCCTGAAACTGATATTTATGCAAGCACACACACACACACACACACACACACACACACACACACACACACACACACACACACACACACACTGCCATTGAAAATCAAACATAGGTTACTATTGTTGTATTCCAGAAGCTGCGAAAGTGTGCATGTCGACACTGCTTTCAATTTTTTTGGTAATAAAATGAAATCATATTGAAATTTGAATGGAGTACAGGAGCAATTACACCACAATAACTGCAGCAAAATACTCACGTTTCAAAATGCTGTCACCATGGAGCAGTGGTGGAAGGAAAGTAGTGCAACAAAGTTGAACATTTTGTGGCATGATAAACTTGCGTCTCTTAAGTTGCGCCACTAAAAACTGGGAGTTCACACATGCAACTGCAGTATGCCACTAGTTATAGTGACACTTTTGTTGTGTTGTGAACGTGTCATAAGGGCCTGTCTACATGCAAAGATCAGTCTGTGCAGATATTGGCGCAAATGTCTGTGTATGCAATAGAGCGCTGCAAATGTGGTAGCCAATTTTCATGTGACAAAGTTCCAATTTACTGCTCATCAACCATCTGTTGGTGTAGAAAAGAAATTTCAGTGGCAGGCGAATGCGCTCTCATACAGTAATCCCAAAGTTTATTTCATTTATTCAGAAATGGAGGAAGTTCTGTTCGGTCTGTGATCGCAACTTGAGATGTAAAAACCAAAAAGTAAACAAAACGCCAAGAACATAAAGACAGATTAAAATGTTCTGCACAATGGCTTCCTAAGCAAAGGCAGTTTTCACACATAAATTTATTTCGCGAGTTACAGGGCGAACTCGATGATTAGCGTAATTATTTGAGGATGGATTCAGAAATAGTGCTACTGTGATTTCGATAGAAGCCTTGAGTGAAATCCTACGCAACATAATTAAGCTATTTACGTTGCCCTAAAGAATGATTTCATGAAGGCAAGTAAGGTACTGCTCCTCAATTCTGACAAGTTCCAGATCACATGTTTATAGTTTTAAATGTGTCTGAGCCACAGTATGTTCTTAGAAGTTATATACATGGTCAATGAGTTCAAGTTCAGTTTGTTTCTAAAGTGAGATTCACACACTCAACTAATGTGGCGCCACAGTTGTGGCTTTCTGTAGTGGCATCTTGAGGTACTGTTCATACAGTATGACACAAATTGTACATAGTTGCACAGCTTTCAATACGGCGTGAACTGAAATTATGTGGTTGGATAGGGGTTATAGTGCACGTTTTCCATAACGAAACTCTGTCTCAGAATCTGGCAGAAAACCCAAAGAGATTCAGGTCATATATAAAACACATCAGTCGCAAGACGCAATCAGTACCTTCACTGTGCAATAACAACAGTGAAGTCACTGATGACAGTGCACTAAAGCAGAGTTATTAAACATAGTTTTCCAAAATTCCTTCACCTAAGAAGACGAAGTAAATATTCCTGAATTCCAATCAAGAAACATAGAAGTAGATATCCTTGGTGTAGCAAAGCAGCTTAAATTATTTAATAAAGGCAAGGCCTCAGGTCAAGATTGTATACCAGTCAGGTAACTTTCAGAGTATGCTAATGTAATAGCTTCATATTTAGGAATTATATACAACTGCTCGCTCACAGAAAGTTCCATACTTAAAGACTGGAAAATTGGTCAAGTCACACCAATGCCCAAAAAGGGAAATAGGAATAATCCGCTGAATTACAGGCCCATATCACTAATGTCGATTTGCAGTCAGGTTTTGCAACATATACTGTGTTTCTACATTATGAATTATCACTAAGAAAACGATTTATTGACACATAGTCAGCACGGATTCAGGAAACATCGCTCTTATGAAACAAAACTAGGTCTTTATACTCATGAGGTAATAAGTGCTATCGGCAATGGATGTCAAATTGATTCCATATTTTTAGATTTCCAGAAGGCAAAAAATGGTTCAAATGGCTCTAAGCACTTTGGGACTTAACATCTGAGGTCATCAGTCCCCTAGACTTAGAACTACTTAAACCTAACTAACCTAAGGACATCACACACATCCATGGCCGAGGCAGGATTCGAACCTGCGACCGTAGCAGCAGCGCGGTTCAGGACTGAAGCGCCTAGAACCGCTCGGCCACAACGGCCGGTCTTTCCAGAAGGCTTGCGACACCATTCCTCAAAAGTGTCTTCTAACCAAACTGTGTGTCTATGGAATATCACCCCAGTTGTGCAACTGGATTCGTGATTTCCTGTTAGAAACGTCGCAGTTCGCAGTAACAGATGGAAAGGCATCGAGTAAAACAGAAGTAATATCCATCGTTCCCCAAGGAAGTGTTATAGGCCCTCTATTGTTCTTGATCTACATTAACGACATAGGAGACCATCTAAGTAGCTCTCTTACATTATCTGCAGATGATTCTGTCATTTACCATCTTGTGAAGCCATCAGATGACCAAAACGAATTGCAAAATGATTTAGATAAGATATCTGTGTGGTGCGAAAAGGGGCAATTGACCCTGAATAAAGAAAAGTGTGAAGATACTCACATGAAAACTAAAAGAAATCCGCTAAATTGCGATTACGCGATAAGTCATGCTGTAAATTCAACTAAATACTTAGGGTTACAATTACAAATAACCTAAATTGGAATGACCACATAGATAATGTTTGGGTAGAGCAGATCAAAGACTGCGATTCATTGGCAGAACACTTAGAAGGTGCAACAGGTCTTCTAAAGAGACTGCTTACACTACACTTGTCTGCCCTATTCTGGAGTATTGCTGTGTGGTGTGGGATCCACACCAGGTGGGACTGACGGATGACATCGAAAAATTTTTTAATGTTGAGCTCCATAAGGTTCCCCTTCTGTGCAGCGACTGTGGAATATAAAATTATAAAGAATGTAGCAACCAGTCACAGAAATATAATTTATCTTGTTGCAAATCGATTTCGACTGATATCTGTCATCATCAGTGCATACTGTCCTTGGCAGATTTCTGTCATGATAGAAATCTGCCAAGGACACTACTTCTAGTTATGGCATGTCTTGGTTAGAAAAACGCACCGATGGTGACTCATATCAGTCGAAATCGATTTGCAACAAGATAAATAAATTAGGCTTGTTTCACATCTACCCGGCAGCTGGCAGCCGTCACCGGCTATCCAGTTATGGGTGTGAAGAGCTTATGGGACGTTTCACACCTACCCGACAGACGACGTGGCCGGCTGGTCGACAGCCGACAGCCGGGCTCATGCCGTGGGATGCCGGCGGCCCCCACTGTGTCGGCCCGGTGCCGGCTGTCGTGGGGAACACCTGGCGCGTGTAGTGGGGCAGGCAACAGAGGGCTTTACATCTATTGTTGTCTGCCAATCAGTTGTGTTTTGCATTGTTCTGGTGGTCCAGCCTGTTGTGAAGATTTCTAGTGTGCCATGGCGGAAATCGATGTCGAAATTCTGATAACATTAGTGCAGGATCGACCAGTTTTATGGGTCAAGACTTTAAGTAGTTGTAAGGACAGAATACAAACCAGGAATGCATGGATTGAAGTCTGCAAAGAATTGAACGAAGGTTTTGAACGGATGTGTGACAAGGATAGAGACAAGTATGGTAAGTACATATCTTTATTTTTTATGTTAAATCCATAACATTTTTTATAATCAGTGGTACATTAACTTTTAGATAATTGCCATTTCACAGACCCTTCATCCACAACATTATTTTACAATCAATGGCACATTAAATTTTAGATAATTGCCACGTCACAGATCCTTCAGGTGTCATAAAATAGTTCGTCATGATTTTTCGTACATTACTGGCAGAAATTCCCCCATGTGCACGTTCACTTCTTGTTATACTTTCAAGTCCAGTTATGGACAGAGTATCCTCAGAGTAGTAGCCTTTGTTTTTAAGAACAAATTTTTGCAAAAAAAAACACATGCCTTAACAATGTCAAGAGCAAAATCAGGTTTTAAATTTATAGCTCTGTGGAAAATCCTTCATTTATTAGTCACTATCCCAAATGAACACGCTACATACCTCCAGGCTCTTGACAGTCGATAATTGAAGACTCTTTTAGCAACTGTTGATTGGTGTCCAGAGAACAGTCGTAGAAGATGTTGATGCAGTCCAAACGCATCATCACTAACAAAAAAAAATAAGGTACCTTTGGAGTTACTGTACTAGGAAGGCATCTGTCTTCAGGAATTACCAGCTTCTTTTCCATCAGTGATTTCCACAAAGAACATTCTTTAAATATAGTAGAATAACCCTCTTTGCCATAACTGCCGATATGTGCGTAGATAAAATTAATGTCTGTACAAGACAAGCCACGCTAATAACTGGTCGGGCTCCATTTGTCGTCTGAAAGCAACTGCTGGTGGAAGGACGGCGCGTCACGGCATGCCGTGCTGCTGTCGGGTGAGTGTGAAGAGACACAGCTCTTGTGTCGGCCTGGCAAGAATGCCGGCTTGTCGGCTGCCGGGTAGATGTGAAGTAAGTCTTATGTTTCAACGACTGGTTGCTACATTCTTTATAATTTTGACATCGAAAAAGTTCAAAAAAGGGCGGCTGGTTTTGTATTATAGCGAAATAAGCGAGATAGTGCCACAGACATGACACGTGAATTGCAGTGGCAATCATTAAAAGAAAGGCGTTCTTTGTTGTGACGGGATTTCCTCATGAGATTTCAATCAACATTTTTCTCCTCTGATTGCGAAAACATTCTGTTGGCACCCATATACATAGGGAGAAATTATCATCACGATAAAATAAGAAAAATCAGGGCTCGCACAAAAAAAATTAAGTGCCCATTTTTTCCGCGCGCCGTCCGAGAGTGGAACGGTACAGAGACAGCTTGAAGGTGGTTCATTGAATACTCTGCCAGGCACTTAATTGTGAATAGCAGAGTAATCACGTAGATGTAGATGTTATGGCATTAGAGATGTGACAAGAGTTAAATAAAATACAAGGAAGACAAAACCTGTAAGTTGGATCTGATAAATCAGGAGCCAAAACACATTTATAAAAGGAATAGTATCAAAGATGAGAATGCTGTCTGCAGTGGCAAACTAACCAACAGCTGGCATGTAAATATCATCTGCAGACGCGCCACTCTTCTAAGATTTTAGAATCTTATTGTATTCATTGATATATGTACTTCGAATAACTAATTTTCAGTATAACAGTTAAAACATTGCACTCTGGAGCTATGACCTGCATGTAATCCACAATTTCTACAATTCTTCGTCTCACGAATCAAATACCATACAACTCGCCCTTTTTTTATTACAGATATTGAGTTTATTTATTTATTCACCCAAAATATCTTTTAAGACTCTGGTATACGTCATTGGTTTGTACATATTGCGCGCGCGCCAGCACACACACACACACACACACACACACACACACTGCTGCTGCAGAAAATCAAACATAGGTTGTTGTCCTTGTAATTCCAGAAGCTGCGGAAATCGAACGGTGTACAGCAGCAATGTTTCGAAATACTGCCACCTGGGGCCAGTGGTGGAAGAAACGTGGCGCCACAAAGTACAATCAAGATGAACTTTTTTAGGGATGACAAAAGTTGCGACTTTTAAGTTGCGCCACTAAAAACCGGGAGTTCCCACTTGCAACTGCAGTATGCCAATAGCTGTGGCGACACTTTCGTTGCTTGTGTGAACCGGCTTATGTGAGGTATATAAAATTCCATTCTGAATTCTTGACAGAGATCCAAATTATATCTGGAAAGTTTTCCATGTACTGTAGTAGTGTGATAGTGAATTCTACAGTTCACCTCTAGATCACTCTTGTTATGAACCACAAAGTATACTTGGAAGTAAAAGAAGCGTAATAATAGTTATGTCCCTGAAGGCGCTATTCCAAGATCTTCCATTATCAGCTTAACACAGTATTCTGACTGGCACTCATCTTTTTTTCCCTCTACGCGGTCGCGACTTACGTTAGATTACGGCATAGGACATGAGTACTCTAACAATTTCCCGGTACCATACCGAAGATTCCGTTAGGTACTTTGCTCAGCTCTTCGCGGTAAACAGTCCCAACGAATTTTTTTTTTATTATGTACCTAGTGTTTCCCTGTTTGTCGTAGGGTGAACCGCTCGTAATTTATCTGTTAAAGAATTATAAGCAGCTGCCTCCTTATCCCTATCACCGTATTCCCTGCTTTTAATTTTCAACAAACATGTATGACTGAATGACTATTATACATTTCGATAATTGCAGTGAAGTGTCTAGAACACTGACGTGTATCTGTCATTTTAAAATTCACCCTGCACACATAGCTCTCTTAATACGTTTTAGCGCCACATTTGCGGCTCTATCCTGTCCACAGGGTCCAACTTGTCTGCATAGATGTGATCTGAACCCACATATCTGAGCAATTTCTCTCAAGTCCCCAACTCCGACGTCCAGGTTTGCGCACATCTCATCCGCGCAGATCTCCCGTTCGCATACGTAGAATCTACTGTATGTTTAAATGCCGTCTGCGCAGATGTGCTGTGCCCATGAGATAGTTGGATGTGGACGAGCATTAAGGTTTCAGATTGATTATATAATGGTAAGACGTAGATTTCGTAATCAGATTTGAAATTGTGAGGAATTTACAGAAGTAGATGTAGAATGTGACGATAATTTATTAGTTATAAACTGTAGACTGAAACGGAAAAAAAATTGCAAAAAGATATGAAATTAAGAAGATGGGAGCTGGATAAATTGAAAGAACCAGAGGTTGCAGGGAGTTTCAAAAGAAGCATCGGGTAATGATTGAATGAATATGAAAGGGAAGGGAAAACTGTCTGGGTTGATTGCAGAAAACTTAAGGGGGGACACTGTCACAAGTGGTAAAATACCAGTGGTCACAGATGTCAGAGAGATGCCTATTTTAGGATAGGGAAGGGGGAAAGAAAACGCGTTTTAAGAGAGATTGGCAGACACACTCAGTTTGAGAAAACAGATGAACAAGAGTCAGATTTTAGCATTCAGCCTCCATTTAAACAATGTTTAACAGAAAGTAATCAGAAACTGCCAGTTCATCTTTGCCACAGCAGTTATAATCCCATTAGTATGCAGTATCAGTTATCTTTATTACACCAGAACATTCCGGGACTCAGAAATAAAGTTGATGAACTACTCATTTGTATCAATGAAATGAATTCGTCTAACCAAATTGACATAATCTGCCTCTCTGAACATCAAGTGACCACTGGTATAGATGTGTTAGACATTTCAGGATTTAAGCTAGCTTCCTACTTCTGCAGAGTAGATATGGATGGAGGAGGAGTTGCCACATTTATTAAAAACTGCCATAAATTCAAGAACATTGACATTAATAAATTCTGTTTAGAGCAGCATCTAGAAGCACGTGCAACAAAGGTAGAGTTCCATAACAGACCCTATATAATAGTAACTATTTACCGAGCACCTGCAGGAAATTATAATCTATTCACAAATCATCTAGAAGCTCTTTTGGGTTATTTAACAGTAAGAAACAAAGAAATTTTGATTGCTGGTGACTTTAATACAGATTTTCTAATGCAATCTTCCAGTAAACATTTACTGCAGCTAGTAATGTCTTTCAATCTAACTCACACTGTAAACTTTCCAACTAGGATCACTAAATCCTCAAGGACAGCCATTGATAACATTTTTATAGACAAATCAAAGGAACAAAATCATATCATAAAACCTGTAATAAATGGACTATCATATCATGACATGCAGCTCCTTGTTTTAGATATATATTCTAAGCAGATTATCAAGACTGCTAAATCTGAGTACAGAAGAGTAGTCAATCAACCAAAAATTGAGAGTTTTAGAAAACTGCTCAAATATATGAACTGGAAGGATGTTTATAGCGCTCATGACATGAATGAAAAATATAACACATTCATGAACAATGTCAGTACCATGTTTGAAAACTTTTTTCCTCTAAAAGTTACTCAACTTATACAGAAGTCTGTAATGAAACCATGGATTACACAAGGAATAAAGTTTTCCTGTAAGACAAAAAGGAAAATGTATCTGTCGACCAAGAATAGCTCCAATGCTGACGATTTAGCTAAATACAAGGATTAGAAATGAAATAGTGACGACAGCAAGGGATCAAATACCTAAAAAAACAAGGCCTAGTAGAAATTCTTTGATATCACAGGAGGTATTGAATTTAATTGATGAAAGGAGAAAATATGAAAATGCAGCAAATGAAGCAGGTGAACGTAAATACAAATGCCTAAAACCTGAGATTGACAGGACATCCAAAATACCTAACAGGAGTGGCTAGAGGACAAATGTAAGTCTATAGAAGCATATATAACTAGGGAAAAGAGGGATATCACCTACAGGAAAATTAAAGAGGCCTTTGGAGAAAAGAGCTGCAGCTTTATGGATATCAAGAGCTCAGGTGGAAAACCAGTACTAAGCACAGAAAGGAAAGGTGGAAGGGTTATATAGAGGTGCTTTCAAGGGGAGTGTACTTGGGGGGGGGGGGGGGGGGGAGAGTGGAAGCAGATGCAGATGAGATGGGAGACATGATATTGCAAGAAGAATTTGACAGATCACTGAAAGACCTACTCTGAAACAAGGTCCTTGAAGTAGACGATATTCACTCAGAACTGCTAGTGTCCTTGGAAGAGCCAGACATGACTAAACTATTCCATCTGGTGTAGAAGGTATGTGAGACAAAGCAACATCATCATATTCAAGAAGAATGTAATAATTCCAATTCCAAAGAAAGTTGGTGCTGACAGATGTAAATATTACCAAACTATCAGTTTAATAAATCATGTCTGCAAAATACTGACAAATCCTTTATAGAAGAATGGAAAAACTGGTTGAAACCAGCCTTGGAAAAGATCAGTTTGGGTTCCAGAGAAACGTTGGAACACACAAGACAATAGCAAAATATTGTTTCCAACTTCTACAGGAAGTAGACAGCAGTCACAAGAGTCGAAGGGCATGAAAGGGAAGCAGTAGTTGAAAAGGGAGATGGACAGGGTTACAGCATATCCCCCAAAATTATTCTATCTGCATACTGAACAAGCTGTCAAGGGAAGCAAGGAAAAGTTTGGAATGCGAAGCCAAGTTTAGAAACAAGAAATAAGTACTTTTCATTTGTAGATGACGTTGGATTTCTGCCAGAGACGGCAAAGAACATGCAAGTGCAGTTGGATGGGATGGACAGTGTCTTGGAAGGAGGATATAAGATGAGCATTAACAAAAGAAAAACAAGTGTAATGGACTGTAGCTGAATTAATTCAGGTGAAGATGAGTTAATTAGATTAGGAAATGAGAAATTCAAAGTAGTAGGTGGGCAATAAAATAACTTATGATGGCCAAAGTAGAGCGGATAAAAAAATGCAGCATCCCAGTGGCAAGAAAAGCATTGCTGAAGAAGAGAAATTTTTTATCTTAAATATAAATTTAAGTTTTTGGAAGCCTTTTCTGAAGGCATTAGTCTGAAGTGTAGTTTTATATGGAAGTGAAACATGGGCGATAAGTAGTTCAGGCAAGAAGAGAAAGAAAATAATTGAAATGTGGTTATACAGGAGAATGTTGATTAGGTGAGTATGTTGCATAACTAATGAGGAAGTACTGAATAGAATTAGGAATAAAAGAAATTTGTTGCATAACTTGATTAAAACAATTGGTCAGTTGATAAGACACATTCTGAGACATCAACGAATTGTCAGTTTAGTATATAAAATTCCATTCTGAATTCTTGACAGAGATCCAAATTATATCTGGAAAGTTTTCCATGTACTGTA
Organism: Schistocerca cancellata; assembly: GCF_023864275.1. NCBI lineage: Eukaryota > Metazoa > Arthropoda > Insecta > Orthoptera > Acrididae > Schistocerca > Schistocerca cancellata. The sequence goes on along the minus strand of NC_064626.1, from coordinate 750,292,403 downwards.
GTAGTGTGATAGTGAATTCTACAGTTCACCTCTAGATCACTCTTGTTATGAACCACAAAGTATACTTGGAAGTAAAAGAAGCGTAATAATAGTTATGTCCCTGAAGGCGCTATTCCAAGATCTTCCATTATCAGCTTAACACAGTATTCTGACTGGCACTCATCTTTTTTTCCCTCTACGCGGTCGCGACTTACGTTAGATTACGGCATAGGACATGAGTACTCTAACAATTTCCCGGTACCATACCGAAGATTCCGTTAGGTACTTTGCTCAGCTCTTCGCGGTAAACAGTCCCAACGAATTTTTTTTTTATTATGTACCTAGTGTTTCCCTGTTTGTCGTAGGGTGAACCGCTCGTAATTTATCTGTTAAAGAATTATAAGCAGCTGCCTCCTTATCCCTATCACCGTATTCCCTGCTTTTAATTTTCAACAAACATGTATGACTGAATGACTATTATACATTTCGATAATTGCAGTGAAGTGTCTAGAACACTGACGTGTATCTGTCATTTTAAAATTCACCCTGCACACATAGCTCTCTTAATACGTTTTAGCGCCACATTTGCGGCTCTATCCTGTCCACAGGGTCCAACTTGTCTGCATAGATGTGATCTGAACCCACATATCTGAGCAATTTCTCTCAAGTCCCCAACTCCGACGTCCAGGTTTGCGCACATCTCATCCGCGCAGATCTCCCGTTCGCATACGTAGAATCTACTGTATGTTTAAATGCCGTCTGCGCAGATGTGCTGTGCCCATGAGATAGTTGGATGTGGACGAGCATTAAGGTTTCAGATTGATTATATAATGGTAAGACGTAGATTTCGTAATCAGATTTGAAATTGTGAGGAATTTACAGAAGTAGATGTAGAATGTGACGATAATTTATTAGTTATAAACTGTAGACTGAAACGGAAAAAAAATTGCAAAAAGATATGAAATTAAGAAGATGGGAGCTGGATAAATTGAAAGAACCAGAGGTTGCAGGGAGTTTCAAAAGAAGCATCGGGTAATGATTGAATGAATATGAAAGGGAAGGGAAAACTGTCTGGGTTGATTGCAGAAAACTTAAGGGGGGACACTGTCACAAGTGGTAAAATACCAGTGGTCACAGATGTCAGAGAGATGCCTATTTTAGGATAGGGAAGGGGGAAAGAAAACGCGTTTTAAGAGAGATTGGCAGACACACTCAGTTTGAGAAAACAGATGAACAAGAGTCAGATTTTAGCATTCAGCCTCCATTTAAACAATGTTTAACAGAAAGTAATCAGAAACTGCCAGTTCATCTTTGCCACAGCAGTTATAATCCCATTAGTATGCAGTATCAGTTATCTTTATTACACCAGAACATTCCGGGACTCAGAAATAAAGTTGATGAACTACTCATTTGTATCAATGAAATGAATTCGTCTAACCAAATTGACATAATCTGCCTCTCTGAACATCAAGTGACCACTGGTATAGATGTGTTAGACATTTCAGGATTTAAGCTAGCTTCCTACTTCTGCAGAGTAGATATGGATGGAGGAGGAGTTGCCACATTTATTAAAAACTGCCATAAATTCAAGAACATTGACATTAATAAATTCTGTTTAGAGCAGCATCTAGAAGCACGTGCAACAAAGGTAGAGTTCCATAACAGACCCTATATAATAGTAACTATTTACCGAGCACCTGCAGGAAATTATAATCTATTCACAAATCATCTAGAAGCTCTTTTGGGTTATTTAACAGTAAGAAACAAAGAAATTTTGATTGCTGGTGACTTTAATACAGATTTTCTAATGCAATCTTCCAGTAAACATTTACTGCAGCTAGTAATGTCTTTCAATCTAACTCACACTGTAAACTTTCCAACTAGGATCACTAAATCCTCAAGGACAGCCATTGATAACATTTTTATAGACAAATCAAAGGAACAAAATCATATCATAAAACCTGTAATAAATGGACTATCATATCATGACATGCAGCTCCTTGTTTTAGATATATATTCTAAGCAGATTATCAAGACTGCTAAATCTGAGTACAGAAGAGTAGTCAATCAACCAAAAATTGAGAGTTTTAGAAAACTGCTCAAATATATGAACTGGAAGGATGTTTATAGCGCTCATGACATGAATGAAAAATATAACACATTCATGAACAATGTCAGTACCATGTTTGAAAACTTTTTTCCTCTAAAAGTTACTCAACTTATACAGAAGTCTGTAATGAAACCATGGATTACACAAGGAATAAAGTTTTCCTGTAAGACAAAAAGGAAAATGTATCTGTCGACCAAGAATAGCTCCAATGCTGACGATTTAGCTAAATACAAGGATTACTGTAAAATATTAAAAAAAGTAATTCAGACATCTAAACAAATGCACTACGAGAAGAAGATAGCACTGTCAGGGAACAAAATAAAAACAATATGGGATATAGCGAAAGAGGAGACTGGTAGAACCAGAAAGGAACAGGAGCAAATAGCACTAAGGGTAGATGACACATTAGTAACCAATGGGCAGGCAAATCTATTTAACAAGTATTTCATATCCTTTACTGATAGAACGGAATTGTCAGGATCCGTAAATAATGCCCTTGAATATCTGAAACTAGCCTTTGCAACTAGCTTCAGGTACATGAATATGTCACTCACATCACCAAAAGAAATAACTTCCATAATAAAATCTTTAAAAACAAAGCATTCTAGTGGTTACGATGAAATATCAACTAAATTAATTAAGGCATGTTCTTCTGAGTTTAGTACAATTCTAAGTTACTTATGCAACCAGTTAATTATGACTGGGACATTTCCTGACTGGCTAAAATATGCAGATGTTAAGCCTCTATTCAAGAAAGGGAATAAAGAGATACCATCAAACTACAGACCGATTTCACTTTTGCCAGCATTCTCAAAAATTTTAGGAAAAGTAATGTACAGGCAGCTTCTCAACCATCTGACCACAAATAACATATTATCAAGAACACAGTTTGGATTTCTGAAGGGTTCTGATATCGAGTAGGCTATTTACACCTACAGTGAAAATGTACTTCATTCATTAAATAACAAGTTACAAGCAGCAGATATTTTCTGTGATTTGTCAAAGGCATTTGATTGTGTGAACCACAACATCCTTTTAAATAAATTAGAATTCTATGGTGTCACGGACAGTGCTGCAAAATGGTTCAAGTCATACCTCACTAACAGGAAACAGAGGGTGTCAGTGCAAGGGACTAGTGAATTAAGTCATCAGTCATCATCAGAATGGGAATAAATCACATGTGGTGTCCCACAAGGATCCATCTTAGGGCCATTGCTTTTTCTTGTGTACATTAATGATCTCTCATCAGTTACACTGCCAAAGCAGAGTTCGTTTTGTTTGCAGATGACACAAGTATTGCAATAAATAGTATGTCGAGTGTAGTTCTAGAAAGATCTACTAATGATATTTTCATGGATATTAATAAATGGTTTAAAGCCAACTCACTGACATTAAACTTAGAAAAGACTCACTATATGCAATTCAGAACCTATAAGAGGTTTCCACCCAGCATATGCATAAAGTATGAAGAAGAGCAGATACAAGAGGTTGACAGTCTTAAATTCCCGGGATTACAACTTGATAATAAATTCAGTCAGGAGGAGCACACCACAGAACTGCAGAAACGCCTTAACAAATCTGTATTTGCAATTGGATGTGTTAGCAGACATAGGCGACATAAAAATCAAAAAGCTTGCATACTTTGCCTACTTTCATTCCATAATGTCATATGGTATAATATTTTGGGGTAACTCTTCAAGTCAAACAAAAGTTTTCAGAGTCCAAAAGCGTGTAATATGTTTCATTTGTGGAAACCTCTTCAAAGAACTGGGTATACTAACTACTGCCTCTCAGTATATTTACTCCTTAATGGAATTTGTCCTAAATAATATATGTCTTTTTCCAACAAACAGCTCAGTTCATACATACAATACCAGGAACAAAAATGATCTGCACAAGGACTTAAAAGCACTTACTTTAGTTCAAAAAGGGGTCCACTACTCATGAACACACGTCTTCAATAATTTGCCAGCAAACATAAAAAATTTAGTTACAAATAAATATCAGTTTAAAAGGAGCCTGAAAGACTTACTAGTGGCCAACTCCTTCTACTCCATTGACGAATTTTTTAATAGAAACAAATGATGTATTGTATATATCCATACTATTAGTATTGTTATTTCAGCTTTAAAAAAAAAAAAAAAATTACACGTTCCACATCCACGAGGATCTCCTCAGCACAAATCTATGGAATGAAAAACTAATCTAATCTAATCGAATCTAGGTGAAAGGAGTACAACAGAAGATGAATTTGTAACTATTAGAAATGAAATAGTGACGACAGCAAGGGATCAAATACCTAAAAAAACAAGGCCTAGTAGAAATTCTTTGATATCACAGGAGGTATTGAATTTAATTGATGAAAGGAGAAAATATGAAAATGCAGCAAATGAAGCAGGTGAACGTAAATACAAATGCCTAAAACCTGAGATTGACAGGACATCCAAAATACCTAACAGGAGTGGCTAGAGGACAAATGTAAGTCTATAGAAGCATATATAACTAGGGAAAAGAGGGATATCACCTACAGGAAAATTAAAGAGGCCTTTGGAGAAAAGAGCTGCAGCTTTATGGATATCAAGAGCTCAGGTGGAAAACCAGTACTAAGCACAGAAAGGAAAGGTGGAAGGGTTATATAGAGGTGCTTTCAAGGGGAGTGTACTTGGGGGGGGGGGGGGGGGGGAGAGTGGAAGCAGATGCAGATGAGATGGGAGACATGATATTGCAAGAAGAATTTGACAGATCACTGAAAGACCTACTCTGAAACAAGGTCCTTGAAGTAGACGATATTCACTCAGAACTGCTAGTGTCCTTGGAAGAGCCAGACATGACTAAACTATTCCATCTGGTGTAGAAGGTATGTGAGACAAAGCAACATCATCATATTCAAGAAGAATGTAATAATTCCAATTCCAAAGAAAGTTGGTGCTGACAGATGTAAATATTACCAAACTATCAGTTTAATAAATCATGTCTGCAAAATACTGACAAATCCTTTATAGAAGAATGGAAAAACTGATTGAAACCAGCCTTGGAAAAGATCAGTTTGGGTTCCAGAGAAACGTTGGAACACACAAGACAATAGCAAAATATTGTTTCCAACTTCTACAGGAAGTAGACAGCAGTCACAAGAGTCGAAGGGCATGAAAGGGAAGCAGTAGTTGAAAAGGGAGATGGACAGGGTTACAGCATATCCCCCAAAATTATTCTATCTGCATACTGAACAAGCTGTCAAGGGAAGCAAGGAAAAGTTTGGAATGCGAAGCCAAGTTTAGAAACAAGAAATAAGTACTTTTCATTTGTAGATGACGTTGGATTTCTGCCAGAGACGGCAAAGAACATGCAAGTGCAGTTGGATGGGATGGACAGTGTCTTGGAAGGAGGATATAAGATGAGCATTAACAAAAGAAAAACAAGTGTAATGGACTGTAGCTGAATTAATTCAGGTGAAGATGAGTTAATTAGATTAGGAAATGAGAAATTCAAAGTAGTAGGTGGGCAATAAAATAACTTATGATGGCCAAAGTAGAGCGGATAAAAAAATGCAGCATCCCAGTGGCAAGAAAAGCATTGCTGAAGAAGAGAAATTTTTTATCTTAAATATAAATTTAAGTTTTTGGAAGCCTTTTCTGAAGGCATTAGTCTGAAGTGTAGTTTTATATGGAAGTGAAACATGGGCGATAAGTAGTTCAGGCAAGAAGAGAAAGAAAATAATTGAAATGTGGTTATACAGGAGAATGTTGATTAGGTGAGTATGTTGCATAACTAATGAGGAAGTACTGAATAGAATTAGGAATAAAAGAAATTTGTTGCATAACTTGATTAAAACAATTGGTCAGTTGATAAGACACATTCTGAGACATCAACGAATTGTCAGTTTAGTATTGGAGGAAGTGTGTAGGGTAAAACATGCAGAGGGAGTCCAAGGGACAAGTATAATAAGCTGGATGAAATGGATGTGGCTTCCTGTAGTCTTTCAGAGATGAAAAGACTTGCACAGGATAGATGGAGAACTGTATCAAACCAGCCTTTGGGCTGAAGATCACAACAAGAATAACAACTACAACTCATTTTACTTACTATACAATTAATAATAAAAAAGGTGGGAATTTAAGGAGATGGGACCTGGATAAACTGAAAGAACCAGAGGTTGTACAGAGTTTCAGGGAGAGCGTAGGGGAACAATTGACAGGAATGGGGGAAAGAAATACAGTAGAAGAAGAATGGGTAGCTTTGAGGGATGAAGTAGTGAAGGCAGCAGAGGATCAAGTAGGTAAAAAGATGAGGGCTAGTAGAAATCCTTGGGTAACAGAAGAAATATTAATTTAATTTATGAAAGGAGAAAATATAAAAATGCAGTAAATGAAGCAGGCAAAAAGGAATACAAACATCTAAAAAATGAGATCGACAGGAAGTGCAAAATGGGTAAGCAGAGATGGCTAGAGGACAAATGTAAGGATGTAGAGGCTTATCTCACTAGGGGTAAGATAGATACTGCCTACAGGAAAATTAAAGAGACCTTTGGAGATAAGAGAACCACTTGTATGAACATCAAGAGCTCGGATGGAAACCCAGTTCTAAGCAAAGATGGGAAAGCAGAAAGGTGGAAGGAGTATATAGAGGGTCTATACAAGGGCAATGTACTTGAGGACAATATTATGGAAATGGAAGAGGATTTAGATGAAGATGAAATGGGAGATCCGATACTGCGTGAAGAGTTTGACAGAGCACTGAAAGACCTGAGTCGAAACAAGGCCCCCGGAGTAGACAACATTCCATTGGAACTACTGACGGCCTTGGGAGAGCTAGTCCTGACAAAACTCTACCATCTGGTGAGCAAGATGTATGAAACAGGCGAAATACCCTCAGACTTCAAGAAGAATATAATAATTCCAATCCCAAAGAAAGCAGGTGTTGACAGATGTGAAAATTACCGAACAATCAGTTTAATAAGCCACAGCTGCAAAATACTAACACGAATTCTTTACAGACGAATGGAAAAACTAGTAGAAGCCGACCTCGGGGAAGATCAGTTTGGATTCCGTAGAAATACTGGTACACGTGAGGCAATACTGACCTTACGACTTACCTTAGAAGAAAGATTAAAGAAAGGCAAACCTACGTTTCTAGCATTTGTAGACTTAGAGAAAGCTTTTGACAATGTTGACTGGAATACTCTCTTTCAAATTCTAAAGGTGGCAGGGGTAAAATACAGGGAGCGAAAGGCTATTTACAATTTTTACAGAAACCAGATGGCAGTTATAAGAGTCGAGGGACATGAAAGGGAAGCAGTGGTTGGGAAGGGAGTAAGACAGGGTTGTAGCCTCTCCCCGATGTTATTCAATCTGTATATTGAGCAAGCAGTAAAGGAAACAAAAGAAAAATTCGGAGTAGGTATTAAAATCCATGGAGAAGAAATAAAAACTTTGAGGTACGCCGATGACATTGTAATTCTGTCAGAGACAGCAAAGGACTTGGAAGAGCAGTTGAACGGAATGGATGGTGTCTTGAAGGGAGGATATAAGATGAACATCAACAAAAGCAAAACGAGGATAATGGAATGTAGTCGAATTAAGTCGGGTGATGCTGAGGGAGTTAGATTAGGAAATGAGATGCTTAAAGTAGTAAAGGAGTTTTGCTATTTGGGGAGCAAAATAACTGATGATGGTCGAAGTAGAGAGGATATAAAATGTAGACTGGCAATGGGAAGGAAAGCGTTTCTGAAGAAGAGAAATTAATTAACATTGAGTATAGATTTAAGTGTCAGGAAGTCATTTCTGAAAGTATTTGTATGAAGTGTAGCCATGTATGGAAGTGAAACATGGACGGTAAATAGTTTGGACAAGAAGAGAATAGAAGCTTTCGAAATGTGGTGCTACAGAAGAATGCTGAAGATTAGATGGGTAGATCACATAACTAATGAGGTGGTTTTGAATAGGATTGGGGAGAAGAGGAGTTTGTGGCACAACTTGACCAGAAGAAGGGATCGGTTGGTAGGACATGTTCTGAGGCATCAAGGGATCACCAATTTAGTATTGGAGGGCAACGTGGAGGGTAAAAATCGTAGGGGGAGACCAAGAGATGAATACACTAAGCAGATTCAGAAGGATGTAGGTTGCAGTAGGTACTGGGAGATGAAGAAGCTTGCACAGGATAGAGTAACATGGAGAGCTGCATCAAACCAGTCTCAGGACTGAAGACCACAACAACAACAACAACAATTAATATAATAATTATCTAGAGTCTACCAAAGTCCAGCCACTAACTGTAGTTTTGGGAGCCGAGCAACTACATAAAGTAGCATTACTGCCTCAATGGCAAAGTTAGGACTACTTTGAGAACATTTTTCCATGTAAGTGACTTATCATTTGGTACCCACCCCCTCTTCTTTCCTTTTCACATATACCATTTCACCCATATTAGTTCTGCTGCTAATTGTGATGTGCACTGTATACACAGCTTGCTCTTGGGTACCCTGCCCCCCCCCCTCCCCCCGAGCTTGCCATTCTAAGTGGAAGCTCGGTTTGTGGTTCTTTGACCTTAAATTGAACCTGGGAGAAGAATACTGTGGACAAGTACCTCATGACCACCACAATACTTGTGAAGGCCCTACAGGAACCCAGAAAAGTGCTAGGAAATTTGGGCTCTGGTGAAACAAGATCACAATCAGTAAAAAAGAAGCTTTAATTTGTGGAACACATCTCAACATGAAAAATGAATATAAAGATAGATGACATAACAATGAACAGTGATTATGTTTTGGAACATGAAATGCATGATCTTTGAAAGGGAAAGTGGATGAACTTGTTACTGTATTGGAATGATGAAAACTAGTAATGTTAAGGATGTCAGAAACAAGATGGAGAATAGAAGGAAAGTCTGAACTGAGAAAGGATTTTTAACTGTACTGGACAGGCAGTAAGGAGAACACCAAACATGGATTTAGTATAACTGTGAGAGATAGACTGAAAGAAGATGACAGTCATAGGTTGAGACACTTTTTTTTTCATTCTACTTTTGAAAGCAATAATTCAACACACACAATATCTGTTCAAAAAATTCCCGAGAGCAATCGTAATTTCATGCCAACGATGTGTTGGGGCAAAATGTCGTTGGTATCCCTGCGCACACCTGCATTTAATGTGTAACAGCCAGAAGTTTCATTGTTGTACATCTTTCAGTTACTGTTCAGTGCTGTATTGATTAGAACGTTGTGTTGCACAGTTTGTGAGTTTTGCAATGGCAGACTTAGAGAAGCAACATGTCTGCACTAAATTTTGTGTGAAACTCAAGAAAACAGTTGCTGTGACACATCAAATTATACAGGAAGCCTACGGTGATGAGTGCAAAGCTGTACTCAGTGTTACAAATGGTTCACATGGTTTAAAATGGCCAGACAGAAACTGAAGATGACCCTTGTTCAGGACAACCTTAGATATCTACCAATGATGCTCATGTCAGAAACATCAATGAAATTGTGCATGCCAATTGAAGACTGACTGTACAAGAGATTGCAGAAGAATGTAACATTTCAGTTGTGTCATGTCATGAAATACTGACACAGCATCTTGGAATGCATTATGTTGCCTCCAATTTCATCCCACAGCACATGGGTCAAGACCAGAAAGACTTTTGCCTTGCAATCTGTGAAGAGCATTTGGATCATGCAAATGAAAATGAGATGTCCTTAAGAAAACCATAATTAATGATGAGACAAGGGTCTATGGTTATGTTGTTGAGGCAAGGTTCAATCTTCACAACGTGTTGGGAAAGGTCCTTCAACACCAAAAAAAGCTTGTCAGGTCAGGTCAGATGTCAAAGACATGCTGATAGTTTTCTTTGACTTTGAAGGATCAGTTCATCATGAATTCGTGCCACAGGGACAAACTATTAATCGGCGGTATTATCAGGACATATTGCAACACCTGCAAGAAAATGTGAGAAGGAAACGGCCTGAAATGTGGCAAGACAATTTGTGGCTCTTGCATCACGAGAACGCACCTGCACATTCATGCCTGTTGATGTGTGACTATTGCACAAAAAATGAACTCAGTGTGCTGCCTCATCCGCTGTACTCTCCAGACCTGTCTCCTGTGGAAAACCCCATTGAAAGGATGAGAGCTTTGCAATGATAGATGAGATAAAAGAAAATTCGCACATAACGCTTTGCACAATCGAGCTGGAGGCATATCAAAACTGCTTATGGAAGTGGAAACAGTGTTGGGAGTGGTGTATCAATTGAGGAGGAGAGTACTTTGAAGAAGACCATGAACAATAAGTAAAAGGTAAGGACAGAAAAAAATTGTGGACAAAGTTCAGAAAATTTTAAACAGACCTTGTATTAGTGTCAAAATGTTATGTTTTCCACACTTTATTTTGCTTGTATATGTGGAAAACCAAGAAAACTGAAAATTTTGTCATGAGAATGTGTCATATTTGAATTCCAGAAAAACCCACTGAAGATGCCTGTTATCTTATGTTGGTGTGGTGATCTGTTAGAAGAGTGGTTTGATGCAGTTCTCCACATTAGTATATCCTGTGGAAGCTGTTCACCTGTGTGTAGTTACTGCAGTCTAAATCCATTTCAGTCTACTTGCTTAAGTCAAGCTTTGATCATCCTCTACAGTTTCAACTAACTAACTCTCTCTCTCTCTCTCTCTCTCTCTCTCTCTCTCTCTCTCTCTCTCTCTCTCTCTCTCCTCTCCCCCATTGCCAAAGTGCCATTTCCTTGATGCCTCAAGATGTGTCTTGTCAACCAATTTCTTCTTCTGAAATAAATAAGAGAATACCAAAATGTCAATGCAGAGCAAAACAGTGATACGACAAGTGTATGCCCCACAGATAGGTTGCTCATCAGAGGAAAAAGAGGAGTTTGAAGAAGAATTACAAAAGCAGAATACAATTGCAATGTGAGGTTTGAATACACATGTTGGTCTAGGAGATATGGATATGAAAATGTACTTGGAGCAAATTGCTGGGAAAGTAGAAATAAGGGGAATGAAATATTATTGTACTTTTGCAAAAAGAAAAGAACTGAAGATTGGAAACTCATGGTTAGACAAAAAGAGAAAGCTATAAGGTAATGTGACTTGGCAGTGATTAGTGTCAAAAATTAGTAGTTGATTATGTTCTAGTAGATGGTGAAATAGTGAAAAACATAGCAGATATTAATATAATACCATCAGTGATCTCAGAAACTGATAATCAACTGTTAGTAGTGAACATCAGAGAAACAAAGGTGAGAAATGAAACAGGAAAACTAAAAAAGAGCATGGAAGCTAAGAGAAGCAGAGACAAGAACAATATGAGAGAAAAATGAAACAAAATTCCACTGGGTGGGCTGCAAATCATGGAAGAATTCTAAAAAATCATTAGTAGAACCAGTGGAGAAGGTGTGTGACAGAACTAGCAAGAGAAGGAGATAAAATGAGGCACCTTGGTGGAATTATGAAGTTCAAGAAGCAGTTTTGAAGATGAAGAAGGAATTTAGGATATGGTTCCCACAGAGGACACTAGAAGCAATGGGATAATATAAAGTGAGAAAGAGAAAGGCACAAAAAGTAGTTTAGAGGAAAAGAGAACGTGGAAAGATGACACATAATGATAAGATAGTGAAGGAAATAAAGGAATACTGTACAGAATGATCAGAAGGGGGAAAAGAGGAATGACAGAGAATGTAAAAATGGTTTATAAAGACAGGAATGAGTTATAGAAGGAATGTGTCCTTAAAGAGCTGTGGAGGACATATTTTGATGAGTTGCTGAAATGAACCAGTGGAGGAGGATTGAGACATAGAAGAGACGATGGGAAAATGGAAATGGAAAAAGAACTAATGTGGATAGAAATGGAGACGACACTGAGGACCATGAAAGAAGGAAAGGCACCATGCCTGGATGAATTAAGTGTGGAAATAATCAGTGCAGCATAAGGGTTAGGGACTCAGTGGCTCTATGGAAGGAAATGAGAACTCCAGAAGATTGAAATAAGGTGATAATTGCACCTGCCTTCAAGAAAGAAGTTGAAAGGATGCAAAAAGAAAATGTAGGGGCATTGCCCCCATCTGCAACTGTACAAAATTTTATAAGAAGTTTCTAGGTACACAAATCTGGAATCAGTCTAGATCTCATATCAGCAATGGGACAGCTGCAGAACATCGTTAAGGGTATGAGAGAAATCTGATGATCGTCATTCTCAGTTTAGAGAAGGCATACAACACTACAGGCTAAGTATGGGAGGGAAGGGAAGGGAAGGGAAGTATAGTTTGTGTGAGAGTTCAAAGAGATTGAACAGGATGCCTGATAAAGAGAAATGGTCTGAAACAAGGAAGTGCGCTATCTTCATTACTTTATACAGTGATATCATGATGTAATGATACAAGTGGCAAGAGATTACAGCAATGTTGTGTTTCTTTACGTTTTCCTAGCAGATAGAAATTCCTTCATCTTTCAGGTGTGCATCCTCGTCAACAGTATTTCTTCATTGGTCAAGGAAGGTGTGCAGCTATAATTAGCAGACAACCTGCTAAAGCAAGACAAGGTTTTCAGATTGACTAATTATGAAAACCACTTGTTTTACATCTATGCTCCCAGATGAATTATTGTTCTGAGGCTTTGCTGTCTGATATTCCAGCACATGCCATTCATTTTAATAATTAATTGCATAATATGTAAGCACTGTGGGTTTGCTTACTCAGCACTTGCTATGTTTTATTCTTAGACGCATAAAATGTTATCTGTGACTAATGCTGTTGTGCCTACTGTCTTATCTTTGAAGCACATGCATTTACTCCACAGTACATCAATGTGTCAAGTTGTTTTAATTCAGCAATTGACTCACCTTGAGGGGGGCTATACAGTTAGCGACCAGAATACTGGAAGAGGAAATATTGCTGTCTTGGATGTACACACAAAAGATGATGGGATATGCAGCAGCATTGTTTACTGATGGTGTGGGTGGAAAATACACAAGCAATTAGATGTGTGGGAAGAAGTTGTACAAGACCACGGCCCCAAAGTAAATGTAAACAAATGTGTGCTGGTGGTCATCACAACAAATGGGCATATGCCTATAGTAAACATGACAATGGGTGAGGAGCAGCTAAAAATGGCAGAAAGCTTCATACGCCTGGGCGTATAATATCTGAAATTGGAAGGAATGATGAAGAGATGAACAACTGTGCAAGGCAAGCCGACAGCTTTATGAGAAGTCTGAGGGAAATGACATAGAACACAAGAGACCTCCAGAAATGTAAGAAGGTCGTATACCAGCTACATTATACACCAATTATATTGTATGCCCCTGAAGCTTGAATTGTGGAGAGATTGGAACAAGTGAAGTGAAGTTTTTGAGAAGTCAGAAAGGTGTAACAAAAATGAAAAAAGATGAGAAAAGGAAGTGTTAGTGACATAAAACATTAGGAATTCCTTCAAGAGATGACTGAGGAAAGGAAATTAAAATGATATGAGCATATGAAAAGAATGAATGAGATAACGCTGCCTAGCAAAAAGCATCTGATGAAGACTGAGGGCAAGAGACCAAGATAAATGTCAAGGGACGAGAGGAAAAACACATTTGGAAGAGAGGAGAACACTGGGCCAGAGTAGTGACAGACAAGTGGTAGGAAGATCAGAGAGGATGGAAAAAGGTTTTGTGTTCTAATCAGCCCTTGCCAGTGATAGGAAACTATACAAGATGATGTTGATGAATTAATCCAACAAAATATTATTAAAAAATAAATTATTATGTAAATTTTAAAAATGAGAAAAAGCTAGCAACTCTACTGCTACAAAATGACCACCATCATTCCTCCTTTTATTACAAAAGAAAAAGGTAGGTCTTTTCCAGTATTCCCCCTGCCCCCCCCTCCCCCCTAGCTGTTGCACCCTTTCCTACAGGTTAACTTAATCTCTAGTACATGGAAAGTGGAGTTTAAGAGACAGACAACCATACACAAACATGCTAATGTCCTTTATCGAGTCATCTGTATGGCTTGTGTGGTCTCCTCTTCCTTAAGATTGTGTGTGTGGCACTCCAGGACACATCCTACAATCACACACGCAGAAGCTACTTAGTATCCCTGGCATGGACATACTCAGTGAGGACATGAGAGGATAGCTGTAGAAAAAAACTCTTTGTGAACCGTACTCCCATCCTGCCCTGCCAAACATGTCACTTTGGCATCAGTTTGAAGAAAGCCAGAACATGTAATAGGTGCTAGTAGGAGCTGTACCCAGAGCCATTTGTTGAAAAATCTCTAAACCATTTCATCATTCATTGTGAAACCAACATTGATTTTTTGGCCTCCCTCCCCTTTCTTTCCCCTCTCTCAGACCCCAGGTACACTCTTGCTCCTTGGTATCACAGCTTTGTAATGAGAGGCATTCACAACCAGTCAGAAGAGCCATGACCCCACAAGTCCTCTTGTAGTGATCTTTTTGTTTTCATTTTGTTCTGTTATTATGTCGGTTCTACAGATGTATCATCTCTTGTTTATCCTCCCACACTGTTTTATCTTGTTGCTGTGCAAGGTGGCTGGCTTTGTTTCTGCTGTGGATATCCAGTTCTTTCTTTCCTCCTGGTAGATTTCTAATGCCTTCAAGGAAACTTTGTTTGTTATTTTATTAAGTTTGTCTGCAGCCTTTCTTCTGTCCATTTTATAGAGACTGTCTGATTTCTTGTAGTACAACAGGTGCAAAAACTAAAAGAGAAGCAGCAAGCTTCATTTAAAGTTATTTTTTTACTATTCTATAAAATATTGCACCATCCACAATGAAAACACTTGTTCTTGGGCACCACATAGTCCCTCTCCCCTCCCCCCTCCCCCCCCCCCCACACACAAAGTACGGAGTACTCTTGAGAGGCCAGGCGGGGGGGGGGGGGGGGGGAGGAGGGGGCAGGAGCAGCACCATTGGGGAGCTGTGTGGGTAGATGTCGTAAAGGAAGTCGTTGAAGTGCTCTGGGCGTGCTGATACTGCGATGACAGGTAGGCCAGCGGTTTGTGGGTGGAACGGAGCGATGACAACGATGTCTCTGGTGGGCATGGCGAACACACGAAGCATGTCCAGGTCGATGTCGGGCGGGAGGGGAACACATTTCACCAGGTGGCAGGGAATGGCGGAGGTTGTGTCATGAGCACTGGATGAAGAGAAACTCACAAAGAACAGTGTATAGTCATGCAGTAGTATTGAGATGTCATGGATTATGTCTAGGGGGACAGGCACAAACACCTCGAGTGAGGGTATGTTCAAGATGGGGGGGCGTGAGAAACCTCGATAGGGCAAGGCAGGTGACGGTGGAGAGGTCGAAGGGACCGGTGAAGGGCCCGGCGGCAAGGGCGTGATCATAGGTAAGCTCAACATGGGGAGCATGTGGTCACTCGATGGAGTGCATGAGACCGGAGTAGAGGGCAAGGTCGGAGGAGAGCTCGAGGATTGGAGCTGGAAGTCACTCGATCGAGTGTGTAAGTCCAACGTGGAGGGAGTGGTTGGAGCATCGTGAGCCACAACAGTGAGTGGCATGGTCGTGGCCTGAAGGGGGGGTAGAAGAAGGCTCTACATGAGCAGGCTTAAGTCTGTTGAGAGAGACTGCAGCAGCTGAATCTTTCTTCTGGATGTCATAGGTGTTGGCTGAGCACCGGAGAACTCGGTACGGGCTGGTGTATGGAGGTTGGAGGGGAGCATGGACAGTGTCATCTCAGAGCATGATGTATTCGCAGTTGTCCAGAGATTTCAGGACATGAACCTTAGGGCAGGAATGGGTGGCGGGCCGAGGGATATGGAGGCTGATGAAGTGGTGTCTGACGCGGTCCACGAAGGAAGGTAAGTCAGACTCAGGGAGAGAAGCAGAAGGGCTCGCAAGTTCACCAGGGAGAACAATGTTCTGGCCGTATACGAACTTGGCTATTGTGCCTTGAGGTCTTCCTTATAGATCACACGAATGCCAAGTAGCACAAGGGGAAGGGCCTCCATCCATAGAGAGTAGTGGCATCGAAGAGCCGCCTTGAAAGTGCGGTGCCAGCGCTCGACTAGCCCATTACTTTGCGGGTGATATGCTGTGGCACAGATGTGCCGGGTGTCGCAAATGTTACAAATCCATTGAACAGGGCCGACTCAATTTGTCTGCCTCGGTCAGTCGTGATGATAGCTGCACATCCGAAATGCGATACCCATGACTTGAAGAAAGCTCGAGCAACAATTTCTGCCATAATATTGGAAAAGGATGTAGTGAGTTGTTCCGTCAACAGACGAGAGAACATAACGAAAGCCGTTAGAGGGAGAGAGAGGGCCGACAGTGTCAATATGAATCTGCTGGAAACGCCCAGGAGGGATCGAAAAGGTGCCGAGGGGGGGTGGAGTGTGCTTGTGTACTTTGAACCGTTGGCACGTGATACAGGAGCATGCCCATTACTGGCAGTCCTTGTTGACATTTCTCCACACAAAGCGCTCGCTATGAGGCGGGCAGACACATGAACACTGGGGTGGGCTAAATTATGCAATGCGTTGAAGACAGCTCGATGGAGCGTGGTTGGGATGAGGGGGCGTAACGTGCCCGCACTGTTGTCACACCAGATCTCACCAGAAATGCCAGGGAAGGTGGTGCGGACGAAGTGTAGTGAAGAAGTAGAGTCTGAAATCAGGTTTTGTGTGTCCTCATTGGCGGGTTGAAGGTTAGGCAGTTCAGAGAGGTCTAACAGCGAATGGACAGTGTCGACTCGTGAAAGGAAATCAGCAACTGTATTGCCAGTGCCCTTTATGTGTCTGACATCGATGGTGAACTGAGGTATGAAGCCCATGTATCTGAAGCAGCGAGGAGGCAGGTCAGCTGGCGGGTTTGTAATGGCCGAGGCCAGGGGTTTGTGGTCCGTTAAAACATAGAAAGGGCATCCCTCAACGTCAGTCTTAAAATGCTTCATTGCTTCGTAGACCGCGAGCAACTCCCTGTCAAACACGGATTATTTCCGTTGCGCATTGGTGAGCTTGCGTGAGAAGAACTGTGGAGGCGAAGTTTGGCCGTCGATTGTCTGGCTAAGGACAGTGCCGATGGCAGCATCACTCATGTCTGTGGTGATGAAAAGTTGTGCATTGGGACGAGGATGCGCGATGGTGCAGGCCTCGGCAAGAAGATTTTTTAGGGCAGTGAAAGAGTCAGTCATAGAAGGGGTCCATAGAACAGGCCGAGATCCAGAAGTGTTGGTGCCTGCCAAGGCATCCGTCAGTGGAGCCTGAATCTCTGCAGCCCGAGGTAGATGTCAGCAATAACAATTAACTGTCCCCAGAAAGCGCCGTAGCTCTTTGACTCACGAAGGTCTGGGTAGGTTTAGTAATGTTTGTACTTTCTCAGGGGGCAGTGAAATGCCGTTGGCAGAGACCTGAAAACCAAGAAAAGTGACAGCAGTTTGATGTAGCTGCAATTTGTCCCAGTTGGTCTTGATGCCTGCTGCCACGACAGTGTTCGTAACAGTTTCCACATGCCGAATGTTGTCCTCGACGGAGGAGCTGAACACAAGAATGTCATCAAGATATGCAAAGCAGAATTTTAGGTCGAATTGCACTCCGTTGATGAAGCGTTGCCAGGTCTGGGTTGCGTTTTTCAGATCAGAGGGCATGAATCGAAACTGAAATAATCCGATCGGGGTGGTGATTGCTGTCTTCTCGATGTCTTCCGGTGCCATGGGGATCTGGTGGTAGGCCCGTTTACAATCAATGACAGAGAATGTGGTCGCACCTGTGAGGGAACTGGTAAAGTCGGCAATGTTGGGTATGGGGTAGGTGTCCATAATTATTCGTATGTTTAGTCGACAGTAGTCTCCGCACATGAGCCGGGACCCGTCTTTCTTGGGTGTCATATGTACGGGCGTAGACCAGCTACTGGCAGAAGGTTCAATGACGCCGGAGCTTAGTAGTTCAGAAATCTGATTTTTAAGGTCGGAGAGGCGCTCGGGACAAAGTCGACATGGTTTATTGGAAATCGGGGGACCTGGCGTGAGGTGAAACTTGTGAATCGTGCCATTGGTGACGACGGAAATGTTGCCGGCGGCACAGGAGGCGGTTTGTTTACAATGTGTGGTGGGCAGGGCAGGCGAGGCATGGTCGTGGTGTTCGGAGCCACTCGGCAGATCCAACGGGAGCCAAGGCGGCCAAGTGTCCCAGGAGTGAACGCGACAAGATGGCCGCTGGCCCGAAGCAGTGGCACTGTGGTTGGGTGAGCTCAGTAGAGCTCGTGAGCCGTTAGTGAGTCCATTGTCCGAGGGCGCAGCCTGTGGCAGCACAGTCGTGGGCGAAACACTTGGCGCAAGTGCACTGTTTGTGTTGTCAGTGGCAGTCGCATGGCAGCACACAGGAGCCGAAGTTGCATTGTTAGAGGTGCTGTCCGCGAGGGGCGGGGTAGAAGCCGTCAGTTCGGGAACACGTGACGCTCGTTGCGCAAGCGCACTTGTGTCCGGCCGAGTTTCAAACACTGCCGTGTGAGGAGAGTGTGGCCCTGCGGAACTGTCAGTACACGTTATGGCAGTCTTGATAGCACAGTTGCAAGGGGTAGCGGGAGGTAAATACACAGAGGCTCGATTGCTTGGACTGCAAGCAGATTCGGCACACTTACTGACCTTGCTTTGTCCTTGCTGTAGTGCCTCTAATTCCTTTGCTGCATCAGAGAGCTGGCGTTGCGTTTCGTGGAGCCGGAGGGAGAGCTCAAAGTTTTCCTTGCGTAGGCGAGCGACGTGTTCAAGCTCGACAAGGCACTTGTGAGTTGTTTCTTGTAATGTCGTCGACAGAGACAAGCATGTACGGATGAGATGAGCCCGGACCAATTGTCAGGGGGGGGGGGGGGGGGGTTGCTCGACGGAACACAGGGGAAGTGAGTCTTGGATGGATGATGAAACATGGTGTTTTGCACTAGCTCCAGTGAAAGTTTGTGGTGTCGCAAGAAGTCAATGCCTAGAATAGGTTCGTCAGTTTCGCACACTAAAAAAGTCCACTCGAGTTTGCAGTTTGTGGAGAGTGAGATGACGTGGGAAGTTGAACCAGAGCATTGTAGTTTAGTTGAATTCACGGCTTGCATTGAAGTATGATGAGGGCGGATGTTCAAATGACGCTAAGGACGTAGGCAGCAGAGAAACATCGGCACCTATGCCCACTAGGAAAAAGTATCCCAATGAAATGTCTTTAATGTAAAGTTGTCCGCAATTATCTGGTTGTTCCCGGAAAGAATGGAGCACTGGGGGGTGCCTATCATGTTGTGCGCAGAAGGTGGCACCTGGACCTACCTGCGATTGGCATTTGGGAAGTAGCTGGGTGGTCCATGCCGCCTCAGCAAACTGTGTGTGGAAGTAACAGTACGGGTAGTGCGGTTGCATTTCCTGCGGAAAGTTTGTTGCCAGTGGTGGTTGCCAGGGTTTGGTGGCCACAGCAGGTTTGGTTGCGGGAGGGGGAGTGACTGTGGGCGGAGCCGGTGACGTCCCAGTTGCGTGTTTACTGCTTCCCGGAGCGAGTGGAACGGTTGGCACAGAATGGCCCAGGCCGCGTCCGGCCGCAGGGCGATGAGCCTGAACCTGAGACTTGTCAGATAGGCAGTGGCTGGCGAAATAGAGCAGTGATGCATCGTGTAGCTTGTCAGAAATTGTCATTCTTTGCTCGACAGGTTCAGGAGACCTTTGAGCCAGAGCAAAGCGGATGTGAGGAGATAGTTTATCTGACCAAATGGCGAAGAGAACTGTGTCAGAGAATAGATCGGTGCTGACCAGGGCACGTAGCCATCTCCAGAGCTGGGAAGGTTTGTCATTGCCTAGTTGCTCGACATGGAGCACTTGCCATATTGCTGCCTCAGTTGAGTGTGCAAACCGATGTAGAACTGTCTTTTTGGCTAGAGTGTGCCGGGTAGATGAGTCCGGGGTGTCAACCAGATCAGCAATCAAGTCCTCCTGATCGTGCAGGTGGGCGATGAGGCACAGAAACCTGGTTGACTCGTCAAGTTTGTAATGGTCGAACACTTCGTCCACAATTTTGAACCAGGTTGTTGCTCTGTCGGGATTAAACGGTGGCAGCCTCAGTAAGCATTGTAGAATGTTTGGAAGAACAGATTGAGTTGAGTTCATCAGGGCACTGCCTGAATCGAGCTGTTGTTGCTGTAGTATTCCAGGAGTGTGTGCCTCCAGGGGATGTGGCAACGATGGCTGTTCGGGTGGCAGCATGAAGGTGACACGTTGTGGTTGAGCGCGATCCGTCACGATGCGGAAGGCCAAAGCGGGTGAGACAGCATAATGTGTCGATAGTGGTTGTGGGAGCTCAACACGTTGTGGGTATGTTCAGATTGATGCGTCGTGGAAGACCGACTCAGATGAGGCACCTAGATGTGCCAAGAACGGTAGTGCAAGCTCGACAGGAGCTGGCGCGGGGGTGACAGGTGAGAAAAAGTTCAAAGTTTGAGAACGCATGTTAGTCCGTGGAAAGCTCGACGTATGATCAGAGCTGGGGCCACCTGTGTTGCAGGGAGGCTGCGGAGGTGCGGACTGTCCAGAAGCACAGTGTGCAAAATGATGTCGAATGTGGGACGGAATGTGTGAATGTTCACTGTTCATAGTCACTCCACTCAAAACGGTGTGCGGATAAGGTGAATGTCGTGGCACAAAACACTGAGGTGTAGCATTGGGACAGAGGTGGAGGTCAGGCACAGATAACAAGTTATTGTTCCTGTTGCAGGCCGAGGTATCAAAGTAGGAAGGCATGTGCTGATGCTGAACCGAGGCAGGCGTGGGCGTGGTCAGATGCTGCGGAGGTAGACCTGTGAATGAAGCAGTTCCGGCCACGTGGCAGGTATCCGCATGGTACTGCATGGATTTTGGCATGGCAAATCGTTGTCCTGGTGGTAGAAGGTTGTCCGACGAAGCATTTGCAGAAATCGGCTTTGGTCCCGCACTGCACAGAGATCCGTAAGAGATAACTGTACAGTCGATGATGGAGTTCACATGTGGCAGGAACAAAGGCGTTTGATAGCCAGAGTCACGCGCACTCCTAACCTCACTTATTGCTGCAGGCTCAAAAACGTCTGGCGAAATCGGCGGAATCATCGAGTGAGAGGCATCGTGTTGCAGTCCTGGCGGGTGTACATCGCCCGCAACACAATGCATGTCGATCACAAAATCCGGCATTAGGCACTGGGCCAAAGTCATTGTTCAAATGCTGTATCGATGTATACACGCAAAAATAACGAAAATAACTGACGCAGAGGTCGCAGACACAGTAAAACAGCGAAAACGGAAGGTGTTACAACTCGGGGTCACCAGTGAGGAGGATTACTGGGTTGGTTGCACCAATAATGACACCCATTTAGCAATAGTTCATTTATTAACCTTAACACATACAAGGATCACAAACAACTGAACTGAACATGGCAGAACAGCCAAAGATAGTGCTTAGAGTCCAAAGGTGAATGCATATCGATGTTGGTGTCAATTTCATCGGCGCCACATGCTGAAAATCCTGCTGACTGCTGTCAAGCAATTGGAAGCTGTTGCAAATAGGTGTGTTGGGAGAGCTATTGAAAGAATTGGGCAGTTGGTGACACAATTCGCAAGACCCCTCACCTTTCCATTATGCTGAACTGCAAAGCTTTACTGCCCATTACACAGAATAACAGGCAAGGAGACACAATACTACCAGGAAAGAAAATAATCATCTACAGGCATCACAGCTAGTAATAATAACTTTCCTCATGATTCACACATTTTTGTATGGCGTGATGTGTAGTTTGTAAATGGAGTCACTAGGTAGCAGACGTGCAATATTTTTTTCTCACAGTGTTTTAAGCTCTTCACAAGTGACACATGATTTTCTACTTTCCTGTTATCATAACTTCAGTTAGTGAAGCAACCAATAAGGCCTGAGGTGCCGTAGTTTGAATATATTAGTCAGACACTTGCAGTGGAAGTTCAGTGGGTTGTCAAGGAGCAGATAATTATGACTTCAGAGAATGATGAGATAAAATCTGTACCAGTAAGCATGTTTACATCAGTATTAACATGATTTTTATGTCTTTATGTAAACCATGTTATATATTAATGTAAAGTTTGTGCTTGCACTATGCTACAGATAAATTTTTTCTGTTGCTTCTGATTGTCAAATGTGTAAGTAATCTGCTACCCA
The DNA here is from genome assembly GCF_023864275.1 of Schistocerca cancellata. Taxonomy (NCBI): domain Eukaryota; kingdom Metazoa; phylum Arthropoda; class Insecta; order Orthoptera; family Acrididae; genus Schistocerca; species Schistocerca cancellata. The sequence goes on along the minus strand of NC_064626.1, from coordinate 750,270,179 downwards.
TACAGACTAGTACTAACAACAGCATTTCTGCATTGGAAGGATGACTCGTGGGATCCTGCTTTACACACTATGTTAGGAAGTGCTAGAGGCCACTAAGTCCAATTGTTTTAGGATCAGACATGTGGCAGTTTTCAGCAACAGGCTGTGTCAAGCCCTATGCAGGAGACAACTGATTGCATGGCAGGTCACTGGTGGTTTTCACGAAAGTGAAGATTTAATTCTAATTGTTGTCCCCACTAATTTCAACACTTGTGGGAGACATGACAACTGAAATATTAATTTAAATGTAAGACAAATATAAACTAGTTGTGATGCCATTGCTGACAATTTCCTATATATATGCCTCATTAATACAATAACCTACCAGGTGTCATGAATTGATTTGGAAACAATAGTTCAAAAGGAACACAAAGAAAAATAATCCATTGCATTGCAGGGTTATTAGTTTTATTAATATTGCATCTATAGAGTGCAGGTAATAGAGAAATGAATTCTATAATTTCTGAAATGACTGCAGAAAACAAATCTCATCTTTCTTTATAATCCCCATACATTAATACCCGTGACTAGAAATGCTGAAAGTCAGTTGTGAACTGTTACTGCTGCAGCTAACTGATCCACAATCAGCATTTTATTAAAATATTTAATGATAACTGTATGACAAAATGCTTGGAATAAATATTAACACGTGCAATTATTTGAAATGACAACTCAAAACACTGAGTTTTGCTGAAATGATAAGCGTACATAGTAACTCTGAGCAGCTGACACCGCTTTTGTCGAAAAACCCAAATTTCAGTGCTTCATGTCCTATCCTTATCATATTTTTATACACTGAAAGGAACAAAAAATGGATATGTAATTTTAATAATGCTGAAGGATTATAAACACAATGAATAAATTATCATGGCCATACACAATCTTGGTCCATAACAATGAAAAAATTTGGATAGTAAGAAAAGAAACAGAGAACTGTGTAGTACTGAACAAATTTCTTGACACCATCAGTTCACAAACAGATAGTAACTTTTTTTATTTCTTATTTTTCAATAATGGCACAAGAATTAAATTTGTTCTATAACTGGCATTCAGAGTTTTCATTTTCTGTGGCATCTGTCTCTCTCATGGTCTACTCTAAAAACTGACTTCACCACAGTAGCAGTAGTTACACTTGTAGTAGTAGCAATCACATTAAAATAGGATTCCAAACAACGGCCTACCCCAGCGTTCTTCACTTGGCTTTCTCAGAGGTGTAGGACATATTTTGGTGCATGTTAAGTTTGTGACTCAGATGAGCCTGAACACAGAACCTTCAGAATATTGTGCAAACAGGAATCCACCAGATCACCTGTACTGATGTGGAGAAACATCAGTCTCCTTTATTTTTGAACTGCATTTTGTTTACTGCAAGTATCAGTCTGGTGTAGCCGCAAATTAAATTACTTTACTTTCTTATCTGTGGCATCATAATAGTATATTGTCTCGTGCTCAAGGAACTATTTTCTTATCATTTGCAGGTAACTCTTTTACGTTTAGAGTATAATGCAATTTCTGAAATGATAATTAAATTTATGTCTTATATGTGAGCAGGAGCATTACAATATCTATGCCTCATCAGAGAACATGGAGTTCAGAGACTTGCTGCTCTATAAGACAGGATAGACAGAAATCTGTGGTAGATCTGATGATAGAATACTATGGTGGTGTGGGCACAAGTGTTTCAAGACAAACTGTTGATGATGCTCATTCTGTGGGGGCACATACTCCCATGTTGACCCAACATCATCATCAATTTCGGTTGCAGTTGGTACAGGGTTTTCAAGATTGGATTGTTGGTCAGTGGAATGGGAGATATTCACCTAGGTTTCCATGGGACATATAATAGTAATCAAAGGCATCATGGCAGCTGTGGACAACATGAGCATTATTGTGGATCACCTGCATCCCTTTGCACTTGATATCTTTGTTGATGGTGACGGTATCTTCCAGTAGGATAAATGACCATACCACACAGGCAGAATTATGCTACAGTGATTTGAGGAGCATGATAATGAACTCATGTTGATGTCTTGGTCACCTGATTTGCCTGATCAGAACCCAGTGGAACACATCTGGCTAACTAACACGCAACGGATCCCCATGCCCACAAACCACCTGCCTGTAATTTACAGAAATTGCATGACCTTGTGAAGGAACTTCCCCTAATTTTGTAGTCTCTCCTCGGTAGCACCAAGCTCTATCACCATAAAACTGAAAAATCTAATTGTATGTGTGATGGTGTTTGTTCACTGAGGTACAAGACATCATATTTTTGATAATGTTGATACAAAACTTCCTGGCAGATTAAAACTGTGTGCCGGACCAAAACTCGAACTCGGGATCTTTGCCTTTCGCGGGCCAGTGCTCTATCAACTGAGCTACCCAAGCACGACTCACGCCCCGTCCTCACAGCTTTAATTCCGCCAGTACCTCATCTCCTACCTTCCAAAGTGATAGAGCACTTGCCCGCGAAAGGCAAAGGTCCCGAGTTCGAGTCTCGGTCTGGCACACATTTTTAATCTGCCGGGAAGTTTCATATTAGTGCTCACTCCATTGTAGAGCGAAAATTTCATTCTAGAATGTTGATACAGACATTTGTTCATGTGAAATTCAGTTATTAGTTTTGGTGACCAGTTTTTACACAATGAACAATCATTAGAGCAAATTTTCAAGCCAGCACTCACAATTATTGTGGCAAAGTTTTCAACTGTGGCCATAAAACTAAACAGTTCACATTTAACTGACACAGTTCACATTTAGTGCAGTTCTTCAGTAATTTGTTAAAGATTATTCATTTAAGTTGGTCCATAATTAACATCAACAAGGCCAACAATTAGTACTTCAATGACAATAACCATATACACTTTTGATAATACAACAGGGCTCAGACACAATATTCATTATTTTTACATACTAAAGTTGTTCAAAAATAATTAAATATTAAAGTTCATAAGTTTTTGGTGACCAGAGTGTGTACTCTAGCATGCAGAATATGTTTTGTAGAAAAATGAGTCAGACAACGAAACATGTCTGGCATTCGTGTTACTTGTTAACTCTCAAACCAGTGATTGGCTATTTTGGTCAATGTCTGACTACTTATAGATGGGCTTAACAATAAATGTTATTTTGAAAACTGAATAATGCATTTAAATTTGGCTAGGGTGGAATTTATTGTTTTTGATGAACTGCAATAACTAATATGATTCTCATTTATAGAAAATGTTGCTAGTCAGAAATTTAGAAAAATAGATACTACTATCACTACTACTTTTCTTACTACATACTATTACCCCTATGCCAATGTGAAGTATTTTGTTTATGTGAATGAGCACCATACTGTAATCAATGGTAAATTATATGAAATAATTAATTAATGCTGTATGTCAATGGTTTGGAAAAAATAAGGTAACAAAAATGTGTAGACAAAGTTTGGTATGTAGCCGCCGTTAGAAAATCTACAATTGAAATCAGCAATAGCTAGAAACTAATGATATTTATTGCATAAGATAATTAGTTTTTGGTGATTTAAAAACTTTACAGGAAAGTCAGATTCAAATGGTGTACATCACTTTATGGAATTATGCTGATTAACTCACAAAGTGTTACACATCTCAAACTACAGTGCTAATTTCAGTTACTGTAACCTTTAATTAACAGTGCCCTAATGAAAACTGATTACTCCAGTGGAATCAGAACAGATAAGATAATAATCTTAATAATAGATTTAAGTGAAATCTAGTCTAAATAAGAACTTGAGGGTTTTGGTAAGTGCTACATGCCTGCAGAGGAACGTATTGAGAACAAGATTAAAATTAGTGAAAGAAACTGTTATTTTTAGAAGCGGAAAAAACATAACAAATGGAAAGAATCCATCAGTTTTATCACAACCTGTGTGTATATGTCTGGTGCTACATACCTCTAGGCAATGGCCTTGCCGCAGTGGATACACCGGTTCCCGTGAGATCACCGAAGTTAAGCGCTGTCGGGCGTGGCCGGCACTTGGATGGGTAACCATCCAGGCCACCATGCGCTGTTGCCGTTTTTCGGGGTACACTCAGCCTCATGATGCCAATTGAGGAGCTACTCGACCGAATAGTAGCGGCTTCGGTCAAGAATACCATCATAACGACCGGGAGAGCAGTGTGCTGACCCCACGCCCCTCCTATCCGCATCCTCTCCTGAGGATGACACGGCGGTCGGTTGGTCCTGTTAGGCCACTCGTGGCCTGAAGGTGGAATGCTAGTGCCTACATACCTCTGGCAACCTATCAAGGACTTATCATATCCATACCATGCAGAATCACTACTGTATTCCATTACAAAGGCAGACAAAATTATTAACGCTTTTGCGGGCGCATTTTTTGTAGCAACTTAGCAAAGATAATTTTTTTGCTATCCTATTAGAACTGTGATCAACTGACCATATGTATTTTTTGATAAATTTATTTTGTGATTCAGGACCAAAAACTACTCCCACGATAAATATAAACTGATTGTTGTAGCAGTTTTCATACACCAAGTGCAGTGTACTACTACAAGATGTTAGGCATAGACAGAGGTCATAAGATGTATTCCCAAAAACTTTGGGATACCCTGAAGTTGGTGGTAAGTATGCTTCCCAAGGACCACAAATGACAGATTAATTTTGTGATAAGTATACTTCCCAAGCCCCTTCCAGAAACTACTTTTTTGGTAACTTCACTTCCTAAGAACTATTAAAACACTGTTGTTTGGTGGGATATATACTTTCCACAAATCTGAGGGCTATATTTCACAACAAACAGAAACTACAGCTGGTGCAGTGGACTGCTATTAGATGCCAGGAGTGTATAGAAATGGGAACACTTATTTCCTTAAATGATGCAAAGAAATGCATTTAGTGGGGAGCACAAGAAATGGTTACTTAGCAAGTTTTGGCTCATTAGAGTATCTCTGGTTTACATTTTGAACTGGTTTCTATTGATTATTTCTGATGAATATTGCTCACATAAATCCTATTCTGTACCCATAATATCAGGAAAATTGTATATAATTATATAAGATTTATGCTTTTGCAGCGGCTCAGATTTCAAACTTTCCTGCACTGTCATGCCTTGCAGAATCTTTTTACTGTTGCCTCTGTTGCTGCTTCAGTGATGGGGACATTGTGTGATGTCCTCATACCTCTTAATTATCTCTTTCTTTGAATTTATTGATTCTCTGAATCTCTGATTTGTCATCTTGACATGTTGCATTTGGATCTGATGAATAAAGTCACTGTTTGTCTATCGTGTATGTGTTTTGGCGTTCCTACAGTTGAGGTTGTCATAATGGCATAGAAGACATGGTTATTTCCTGCCCAGTGTGGACTTTAAACTTTTGTTCTCTTTCTCAAGTTCCACTACTTACCTCACTTCACACAGTTTCACTCTTATAGCAGAGACACAAATGAATTTTGCAATTCAAGTGAGGATAATATGCGGTCGTGGCACAGGTGTATTTCATTTCAGATTTATGACTGCCATAACAGCAGATGAAAGTTGACTGTATCCATGTGTGGAAATTATATAATGGACTGTACAGGATGTCCATCTTGCTAGTCTATCTGCAAGTCATATAAGTCCATACATTAGTTAATTTTTTTGTCTAAGGCTGTGTTCTTCCTGCAGGTGGAATCATGATGGGCTGTGCTTGGTTAGATTACACAATAGCTATAAAGCTGTCAGTGGCTCAGAAAGGAGCTCGATACGCAGCAACAAAAAAGATTTTTTCCCAGTGACATAAAATGACTGACAGATAAATTTCAGTGTATCACTACTTACATGAGTAAAATTAAAGATTATAGGCTCACTCTCATTAAACTTAAGCCAGTGAGCTGTATAGTACTGCACAAAAGGCCAACATTTAGTCATGCTCATACACAATGAACACAAACTCAGTCCACAGCATTTTGGTGTCATTAAACTTAAACCAGTGAGCTGTTTAGTACTGCAGAAAAGGCCAACATTTAGTCATGCTCATACACAATGAACACTAACTCAGTCCACAGCATTTTGATGACAATCATGCAAACGATCTATGGTTAGTGAACAAGGCTGCTGGTCATGATTCACCAATTTTTGGGGTCCAATGACATTGAAGTGATGTTGCAGATAGCATCTCCAAGAGTTGCATGGTCAGGGACAAACTCTTCTAAAGAAAAGCACCAACCATAAAAGAAAATAAAAGTGATGCATTAAATATTATTAAGAGTGACTGAGAGCTCCACTAAAGGCCAGCATGTGATATGTTTGGGGGCTATGTAGGTTCTAAATTAAAGGGTTACAATAGTCATGTACAAATTATAGTACAGTTCAAAGTGACAGAAGTGAAAGGGTTACAATAGTCATGTACAAATTACAGTACAGTTCAAAGTGACAGAAGTGAAAGGGTTACAATAGTCATGTACAAATTATAGTACAGTTCAAAGTGACAGAAGTGATGCACCAGGATACTATGAGAAATTTCAACTTTCCGTCTAAGTATATTCAGCCAGCTCCAATAATTCAGCTTCTAAGCACTACCATTCTGTCAGATGAATCAACATGTCTACATCTAGATCAGCACTACACAAGCCACCTGACAGTGTGTGGCAGAGGGTACCTCCAGTACCACTAACTGATACCCCCTTCAGCATTCCACTCACAACTGGCACTTGGGAAGAATGATTGTAGGTAAGCCACTCTATTAGCTTCAATGTCTTGAATTTTCTTGCCATGGCCATTTCACAAGGTGTTTGTGGGAGATTGTAATATGTTGTCCAACTCTTCACGGAAAGCACTCTCTTGAAATTTCAGAAGTAAACATCTCCGTGATGCATGATGCCTCCCTTGTAGCATCTGCCTCTTGAGTTTGTTGAGTATTTCTGTAACATTCTTACACTGACCAAACAATGCCCTGAGGAAATTCACTGCTCTATATTGTATCCTCTCTATCTCTTCTTTCAGCCCTATCTAGTAAGGGTCCATATTGATGAACAGTACTCAAGAATTGGTTGAACAAGCACAATGTAAGCCACTTCCTTCGTGGATGAGTTACATTTCCTTAAAATTATTCCTATGAATCTCAGTCTGGCATCTGCTTTTCCTACTATTTGTTTTATGTGGTCTCTCAACTCAAGGCTGCTCTGGATAGTTACTCCTATGTATTTTATGGTCGATACAATTTCCAGCAATTTGTCATCAATAGTGTAATTGTACAGTAGTTGATTTTTTTTCCTATATATGCCCAATATGTTACATTTATTTATGTTTAGGTCAACTGTCAGCACCTCCACCACCCATCAACCCGTGTAGGTAATTCTGCAAATTGATATTGTTTTCTGGCATTACTGCTTTCTTATAGGCAGTCTTAAAGAGCTTCCAACACCTTCTTCTATATCATTTATATACATTGAAAACAGTAACTGTCTTATCACACTTTCTTTGGGTACTCCAGAAATATCCTCTACATCCATCTATTTTGTTGCATTGAGATCTGCACTGGATCTTGGATCTAGTTGCAAATCTGGTCCAATATTTAGTAAGCTCATATTTTTTTCACTAAACAAACAGCAGTCCAAGATGGTGTAAAATGTCTTCCTGAAGTCAAGGAACATGGCGTCAACGTTAGTGCCATTGCCTACAGTGCTACAGATCTCATGGAGGAAAAGAGCAAGCTGCATTTTGAGGATCTCTGTTTCCTTAATCCATGTCAATTTTTATAGAGGAGATTTTGGTTCTCCAAAAACATCATAATTCTTGTGCATAAAACATGCTCTGTAATTCTACAACAGATTAATGTCACAATGTAGACCTAGACCCTTCTTGAGTAGAGGAATGACCTGCTCTTCTTTTTCCACTCAATAGGTACCCTTCACTGCTCCCACAAACTTGATAAATTGCTGTTACAAGAATAGCAAGTCCTTTCACATAACCTTTATAGAGTCTTACAGGTATATCACGTGGTCCTGATGCATTTCCACTACTAAACAATTGTAGTTGCTTTTCTATTCCACAAACAGTTTTCCCAATATCTGCCATTTTGACATAAGTATGACTATTAAAAGGAGGGACCATACTATGGTCTTCTGCAGTGACACAGTTTTAGAAGACAGAATTCAGTATTTTAACCTCCTCTCTTTTTATCTTCCGTTTTGGTGACATTATGGTCAATGAGTGACAGAATAGTGATTGTATGTAAGACTGAAACCTCTAAGGGCTTTTAATCAGATCAGTTCACAAAATTATAATTTCAAAGCCATTTAACACTTGTGTCATTGCTCTCCTTATGCTCATTTTTGCTTCGTTCAGCTTTTGTTTGTCAGCTGGGTTTGACTTCTCTTGAATCTGGGCTGATGCTCTCTTTTATTTATGTAGCAGTGTTCTAACCTGGGTATTAATATTAAACTGCAGCATCCTTCCATGCCTTAGTGTCCCGATTGTTTTTGCAGCAGGCAGGATACAAATAATATCAGGCCTCTCCACTATTGACCCAACTGGGACAAAAGGGAATACAAATCCAGATCCTTTGTTCTGCAGATATGAAACATACACTTCCTCTTTCCCAGCAGTATTCACAACTTGGCCAACATAATATTTAAAAGTCTCCTTGGTGGCAAAATGAACCAAAACAAAATCACCAGACCTCACTTCTTCCTCAGCTGTCAACATTTGTAAGGCTTGGGCTTAATCATCATCTCTTTCACAATATCCCTCATCCAGCATAGTGGAAGAAAGGGTTTCCAATTCACTGTCTGTATCATCACAAATTTTGTTTTTTGCAGAGATCTTCATCTCCTTCTTGCTCTGGAACAAAGTCTTCTTTAAAGCTGGTCTTATTTAATACACCACTACTGCTTCCAATTCATCTTTGATTGGGTTACTAGTGTAAACTGCAGATTTCCTTGGCCTCAATTTTCCTTCTCGCCTTGTGGCTTTTGGGAAAGGTCAACAGTCTTCAGGAAGTGAAAGGTGGAGAATCACACAAATTTGCAGGTGCCACAGGAGTGGGAGGGGGGGGGGGGGGGGCACAACTTGACATAGAGGCTGCTGGCTGCTCAGTTACTTTCAATGGCCAAAAATCATCTTCAGTGAATGCCAACCTATTAAGTGGTCAGAATCCAGGCACCTTAAAGCCAGATGCGATATTTTTTTGGGGTAAATGAAAGTGGAAATGCTATCCCACAAACCATAGCGCTCACTGAAATAATGACTGGGCGACCAGGTTGCATTCTCATCCAGTCAGCCATTGCTGTTCTTAGCTATCCCTTAAATGGCCCAAACATAGAGATATGTAGTGGCTGCATCCTGTGGGAACAATATGGTGGGAATGTCAGCAGAATGATTCCAGCATCTTTGGCTATGCAGATAACATCAATCCTGATGTGACTTGCATGATTTTCCAGAAGTATGAGGAGGCGATTGTCTTTCGAACAGCTCATCTGCTTAGCTACATGCTTCAAAACTTCAAGGAATAATTCAATAGTCATGTATCCAGATTTGTTGGCAAATCCAATACTACCATTTGGCACACCGTCCAGAAATTTGTATTTCATATGGACTCATTGAACAATGAACACTGCCGGTATGGCCATCCCTAAGGCTGAACAGAAAGCACACTGGTGACATTCTCACCTCTCTCTTGTGATGCCACCATTCCCACTTACTTCTTACCATGTTCTGCAATAACCTTAGGAAGCTACATTATGGTAGGAATGCCACACTCATCCAAGTTCAATATCCTGTCTAGAATGAACTTAAATTGTCAAAGAAAAGGCTAACATTTGCTTTGTTAAATGCTGCATCCCTTGCAAAGCTTGTATTTTCAGGTCTACAAAGAGATAGCTTCTGTTGCCTTTGTAAAAATCCATACAACCAGTCCTTTCCTGCCTTATGCCTTACATCTCAGCTCCTGGGGTAACTTCTTTTTTGCAGTTTTTTAGCATACATATACGCCAGTTCACGTGCTTGGTTGTATGTCAGTCCATAATATAAATTCTATGCCTTCATGGAGTATTGAGCTAGTAATTTCTCTTGAGGATCTGTAAAAACCTTGTGAACTCTGTATTTGGACTCTGTTGTATTAAGTGTTTGAATTTTTTCATCTGAATTTCCAGAACCACTTCCATCACATGGACCTGAAAAAAGTATATAATATAATCAGCCACAATTTATGGAACAGAAAAGGATTTATGCAGTTACACAACTGTATCTGTTATTTGTCTAAGACAGTTGGTTTACAAAGAACAATAGAATTATTATATGGTGGCATAGTTGTTTGGAAACTCACTTGGATGGATCTAAATGCTTTCAGCAGCATATTTCTTACGTTACGCGTTTCTGTAGCATAGAATTCTTTAATTCAAATTTCTCTGCAGTTCATCGAATACTCCCCTTTTCGAACAAAACTTCTTTTACTGCTTTCTGAACTTTTTCTTCGTCAATATTAGCCCTATCACTTTTCTGGATATATGTCCTCACCATCTACAATATAGATAATTTACTAAAATCATTTATAAACATAAAATCATGAAACTAAAAGTTGGCCTCTGTTCTAAACCAGGACTGGGGTAACAGTGGACACCATCCACACTTGCCCCTCATCAAGTGTCTGCACTTGCCCCAGGGGGCCATTTTGGAAATGAAATAAAATTGCAGCAAATGTGTTGTGTTTAGATGAAACATTACACAAGTAAAAGTTAGGGAAATCTTAATAAATTTATAAACCACAACTGATATTATGTTTAGTACTAACCTTTTGGAGTAAACTGGAAATTTGTTTATGACAAATTGAATAGAAGGGCAGAAATCGAATTTTCACTTCTCTTGCTTGCAACAATAACCAGACTGGCACCAAATTTTGTTTGATTGTTTACTGCAACATACAGAACTACCAACGTGAACATACAAAATTTCCAAAGATCATTTCACTGAAATAATTCTGTGTCCACTCTTACCCCATGTCCACTCTCCCCTATAATGTTTTTTTTTAAAAAAAAAAGTGTCATTATTCCATCCTGTATTTTCCATTGTTTCATCTTGCTAAGCAAACATATTTCCCTACCTTTCTTAACATCCTTTGTAACACCCATAGTCATAGTTACTATCACTGCCTTGTGATCACTAATGGCCTCCTCTCTGTTAACTGATTTGATAATTTCAGGCTTGTTCATTGCTAGGAGGCCTAAGATGGAGTCAGAAAAGACATTCACAATAGTGTCACATGAATGTCTGTCTCTAGCACCAGTTGAAATCTGTACATGGGATGTAGAAGTTGCCTCCTATTGCAATGCAGGAATATTAATAACTATATTCTGCAAGTTCTCTCTTAAGTGTTCTACCACTACAGCTTCTGACCCAGGTTGTCTATAAAATCATCCAATTACCATTTTTGGCCAACCTTTCATGCTTAACTTCTCTCAGATTAATTCAAATTCAGAATCCATGATCACCCCTTTAGATATTATTAAACTTTTTACTGCAGTTAATGCCCCATCACAATTAGTGACTCACCTATTCTTACAATAAATATTCCAATCTGAACTTAGGATTTTGTTGCTATTCACTTCCAATTTCAACATACTTTCTGTTCTCTAATATTGTCTGGGCAATAAACCTTCAATTAATGATCTAATTCTGGAACCTTTCCTTGGATGCTCCAACAGTTTATTCATACCATATTAATTTTTTCTGTGTCTTTCCTGTGAGGACGACCACTCTCTGAGAGCATTGTGGCTGATGTATCTTCAATTTTGGCAAGCAATTTGTCTCTGACCTCAAGGATGGTTTCCTCAAGCCTAAAAAATACCCATGTGCACACCATGCATACTCCAATACCCTAATAGCCATTTCCTGCCTGTAGTGCACACCTGACCAATTAAGGGGAGACCTGCAGTTCTCAGGTCAAGAAATTTGCATCCAGTAACATCACAGAATAGTCTGAGCATAGCAGAGGTCAATAAATTTGCATCCCATAACACCATAGAATAGTCTGAGCCTCTGGTTTAGACCTTGCACTTTGCTCCAAACCAGAGGAGCACGTGCAATGCTAGTTGCCTTCACCAAATCAACCATCCTCTGAAGGGAACTGAGGATGGCCTCAGAACTTGAATGGCAGGCATCATTTGTGCTGATATGTGCCACTATTTGCAGCTGGTTCCATGCAGCACACTCATCGATAACCACTGGCACAGTCTCCACGTCCCAGACGAGACTCCCCCCCCAAGCAAACATACCGAGTGGCCCTGCCTTCTATTACTTTAAGGAGCTCCATTACCAGCCTAATGTCAGAGCTCCCAATGACTAACATACCGCTCTCTGCACTTATCCAGAGTGGGCAAAAAATCGGCTGCTGACCTAGCAGGAGAGGCATCCTATGCTAACTCAGAAGTATTATCAACACTAAGCAACATCTTGTACCTGTTGCTGAGGCATAAGGAGCCAGCCAAGTGCCCCATTCCCTCTTCTGCCTTCTGCCCCCTGACAAGTGAACCCACCAGTGTCCACCACCCACTCTCAAGTGGAGACAGACCAGTCAGATGTTGCGTATCGGAGGATGCAATGACAACCATGTCACCAGGGGATTGCAATGGCACCAAAGATGTTGTAGGTCTCATCAATGGCATGCTGATGTCACTGCAGCTTCAAGCAGTAGCCAGAAGCCTATCAACTGTGGCCAATGCAGCTTCCAGCTGTTTGAGGACAGCAGCCAATTGTCTCTGTGTCAGCCCACAACAAGCACAATTTGTATACATATCCTACTGTGTAAAATACTGAATAAGACCTCAAAAAATACAAACAAAGCATTCAGGAGTAACTGAGAGAGTAGAAACAGACTTCCACAAAAGAGAAAATTACTCAGCTGTGGCTGTACTAAAGATGGAAAGTAGGCAAAATATAAACAAAGAGAATAAACCAACACTAAAATCTGCTCAGCAGTGTTCTCACTATATCCTAAGATAAATACTAACTCACTGAACACAAGTGGACAGCATATGGGCAGACAACAACTGGCTGTTCTAGAATGTTCAAACTGTTCGACTGTGGCACTGCAGGCAACACGAATCTGTCTTTGTTATGGTAATATGAATGGTATATTTGTATTTCTTTATCCGGGCTATCTGGTTTGTAAATGCTAAGCAGGATGTAATGGGAAACAGCAGTGTAGATTACCAGTTCAATAATGGTTATTCCATTAATAAAAAATAATTTAATACTCATCTTGATTTGTGGAAATAAATGTGGCTCAGCTCATCGTCTTGATGTATCCTAAGGGATTATTTTCAGGTGTAGGGTTTTTGAAATATTAATGAAGATATTAATTCACAGTGTAAAGACATTGCGGTTTATTTATAATTCCAACTTTCCAGGCAATCAATTTATGTTTTCAACTTTATGAGCTTTACTAAAGAGAGCTTTAGACCTGTCTGTATAACAAACACTGTCTCCAAGTGGACGAGTTTGAATTGCATTTCAGTTCCATATTCCATTAATAGTGGCATGAGTAAGTAAAAATAATGTACATTTTACACATGTAGCTCACAATACTTACACCAAGTGTAAAACTGAAAAACAAAGGCAAGATTGTTCTGCTTCAGTTCCATACCAACGCTTGCACACTCCATTTCCAAGCCAACACTTACCTCCTCCATCTTCAAAACAAGACTGCCTTACATGAAAGTGAATCAAACACTGTCTAACTATTTGGTGCATAAAATCTTGATCTTTCTATAACCAACAAATAAGCAAATTAAGCCCTGAACACATTTTCTATGCTTGCTTGAGTTAACATTTACAAAAAAAGCATGATTCTGGATATAAACAAAATTTATGTGGTATATATTGTTGAGAATAAATTTCAAATGGAATTTTCATAACCAAATACTGCAAAATGTGGAATATGTGCCAATTAAAGTAAAAGGAAACAAATGGAATCTATAGGATAATTAACTTCTTTAAAATCAAAGATAAAAATGTAGTTCCAAAATATTACAGAAAAACATCGAAAACAAAGAAATTTAAATAAACGTATCCACACAATGCATTGACTACATAGGCTCCATTTTTGAACAACAAATTTTCAATTTTATATAAAATTTAGCTAAAAAGAAGGAATGGAGTCACAAATTTTATCAGTCAGGATAGGAACTGTAATCTAATGTTGGACAAAGGTTCTTGTGGTACAGATTTGTTATAAGTTGCAGCCAACGTCTTATTCCTCTACCATGTCCTGTTTCAATGGCAATACAGTTTAATAAATTGATGCATGTTTTGTGCAATTTTTTTTTCCAAATTTTTGTTGCTATTGTTTCTTTTGTATTTTATTTTATGAAAAAGAAACAGCACAATAGATTTTCTTGAAAATAAGTAGATATACATATGTACATATTAGGCTGAATAATGTAATATTAAAAAGGGTGCAAAATACATAATCACAAAGGTATTGCTGTTGTAAGTTTTTAATATAGTAATTAAAAAATTTAAAAAAAATCCCTCAATCAAATTATTTCTGCTTCAAGAAACTGTAAAGCAAGAAGCTATATGACAACTTGTCTGTATAACTTTACATTGCATTAATGTAATTTATTTTATTTGTTCCCTTACACTTACATTAACAAAATCCTTGAGAGCTTCAGTTGTGGCACTGCAGGTATCTGGAACTATCCAAGATATAGCACATGCTGAAATAGGATACAAGTACTTATGAGTAAAGTAATTATCTCCAGTTATAAAGAAACTCAAAAGTTAAATCCTGAGCTTTCTGGGGTCATGGCACGTGACATCAGGCCACCAAGTACCTGCCACTTCTGGCAGACATCAAACTCAGCAAGTCATTCTTTTCCAGACTTGTGTAGATGACTGCAATGTATTCAAGTCATTATTGGATTTGTTATACATTTACTATGAGTATGCACTCTGATCAGACAGCAGGTTGCCAGTCAAAAAACATATGAGCTTACCTGACAAGTGGACCTTATGGACAGGCCCCATTACATTTTCGTAATAGGATTTGAAAGTCTGTGCCCAGACATTAGTTCCCTAACATGAAACACAATTAAAAAAAAAGAAAAAGTCAAAAAAGTTGCGTTAGAAATGAGACAATTTCTGAACACTGTTTACTGCAAAACATTACCCAGATGTTTTGTAGATATCTGTAGCTGATTGTATAGCATCAAACACTGGTATTTTTGGTTTAAATCTCCTTAACAACAGTTTTTTTGCTTTTATTTAAATCCTATATCTTTTGCCAAATGGGAATTATAATAAAGAAATAAATATTGAATCATAATTTTATAATGAAAATAACATCATTTTATTTTCAATTATAGGTCATATACAACAAATTAAATTTGGTACAGGTATATGAAGTGACTTATACACATCAATAACACTACAGAATGAAAGTTGACTATGTAGCAGAGTGTATGCTGAACTGAAATTTCCTAACAGATTAAAACTACTTTAATATGCTGGGAAATTTCATCAATAATACTGGTGCATTTCATACGCTCATTTCTCCATGGAATGAAGAAAGAAGAAACTAGTGGGCATTAGCAGTAAGCAGAGGAGATGTAGAGTGAAATTCACTCTGGGTTATTGTTGATGTATATAAGTTACTACGCATTTCTGTAGCAAATTTTAATTTGTTACACATGACCATAACTAAAAATAAAATGTTAATTTCACTATAAAATTATGATTCAATATGTCTTTATTATAATTCCCATTTTAGAAAAAATACAGGGTTTAAATAAGTGTCAAAAGTTAAAAAGATTGTTGCTAAGGACATTTGAACCAGACACACCAGTTTTCGACGTACGCATTCACCTACAGGCATCTACAAAACATCAGCAAAATGTTTTGCAATTAACAGTTTTTGGAAACTGTCTCATTTGTATAGGAAACTTTTCTAATTTTTCTTTTTTTAAATTGTCACACTGCATTAAGAAACTGATATCTGGGCAAAGACTTTCAAATCCTATAAGTATATACGTAAAGAAAATTGAACAGGGTCGAGTCCATAAGGTCCCCTTATCAGATAAAAGATCATATACACTCTGTGATAAAAATATCCGAACACCTGGCTGAAAATGACTTACAAGTTCATGGCGCCCTCCATCGGTAATGCTGCAATTCAGTATGGTGTTGGCCTACCCTTAGCCTTGATGACAGCTTCCACTCTAGCAGACATATGCTGAATCAGATGCTGTAAGGTTTCTTGGGGAATGGCAGCCCATTTCTCAAGGAGGTATCAATGTCAGACGATGAGGCCTGGCATGAAGCCAGCATTCCAAAACATCCCAAGGGTATTCTGTAGGATTCAGGTGAGGACTCTGTGTGGGCCAGTCCATTACAGGGATGTTATTGTCATGTAACCACTCCACCACAAGCTGTGCATTATTAACAGGTGCTTGATCGTGTTGAAAGATGCAATCACCATCCCCGCATTGCTCTTCAGCAGTGGGATGCAAGAAGGCTTAAAACATCAGTGTAGGCCTGTGCTGTGATAGTGCCATGCAAAACAACCTCCATGAAAACCACGACCACACCATAACACCACCGCCTCTGTGTTTTACTGTTGGCACTACACATGCTGGCAGATGACATTAACAGGGCATTCACCATACTCATACCCTGCCATTGGATTGCCATATTGTGTACTGTGATTCGCCACTCCATACAACATTTTTCCATTGTTCAATCGTCCAATGCTTACACTCCTTACACCACGAGAGGCATCATTTGGCATTTATCAACGTGATGTGTGACTTATGGGGAGCTGCTCAACCATGAAATCCAAGTTTTCTCATCTCTCGTCAAACTATCATAGTACTTGCAGTGTATCTTGATGCAGTTTGGAATTCCTGTGTGATGGTCTGGATAGATGTCTGCCTATTACACATTATGACCCTCTTCAACTGTCTGTGGTCTCTGCCAGTCAACAGATGAGGTCAGCCTGTACGATTTTGTGCTGTAAGTATCCCTTCGTGTTTCCACTCCACTATCACATCAGAAACAGTGGACCTAGGAATGTTATAGGAGTGTGGAAATCTTGTGTACAGACTTATGGCACAAGTGACACCAAATCACCTGACCATGTTCGAAGCCCACGAGCTCCACGGAGCACCCCATTCTGCTCTCTCACAATGTCTAATGACTACTGAGGTCACTGATAAGGAGTACATGGCAGTAAGTGGCAGCACACTGCACCTAATATGAAAAACGTTTGTTTTTGGTGGTGTCCGGATACTTTTGATCACATAGTGTGTATGTTCACGGGTGTTAAACCTATACAACCTGCTGTCTGACCAGAGTGAAAACACACACAGAGTGCATAACAAATCTGAAAATATACCATCCAGTTAGCCGCAATCCCAGAAAGTTCAGGATTTAATGTTCAATGTTAAGAACTGGAGTGCAAATGCTAGCCTTTCATCAGCTGATTTTACTCATTAGGAATTAGTATCCCCCTTGCAGTTTTCCAGCCAATTGCAGTGATCTCCGAGTGAAAATTGTCTGCCAGTGTACATGAAAAGTTTTATATTAGATTAGCTGGATTTTTCATTCCAATTGATCCATAGTGAAGAGATCCTCTGGGATGTGGAACATGCTGAAAACAAGAATACACAATAAATATTCACAAAATAAAAACAGATATGCTAATGTACCTTCCACAGATTCCAAATGAAATCACCCTTGTAGCTGTGGGTTCAGTCAATAAATAAATAAAATTAAGCATATTTACATTTAAAGGGATTTAAAACTTGTCACTGAATATTAAGTGTTTAATAAACTTAGGTACATATGATAATTCTCAGGCTATTGTAGCCAAGCATAAAATAAAAACATTTTACAGCACTCTTTTAACAATGATTGCATTACTGTGCAAAATTGGCACAGAAGTCAGATTTATGCAACATTCACATTATGTGATACTATTAATAACATACATGCATCAGTTGGTTCTACTAAGAAATTCATCAATGGAGTAGAAGGGGTTGGCCACGAATAAATCCTTTAGGCTCTTCTCAAGCTGAACTTTATTATTAAAAAATCTACTCACCAGTGGCTCCTTCTTCAGGCAGAATGGTTGACGGGGAAGGAAGAGGGGTGAAGGAGAAGGACTAGAGAGGTCTGGGAAAAGGGGCAGACTTCAGGAAATTCACCCAAAACTGCAGGCCAGAGGAGTCTTACTGTATGGGATGAGAAGGAAAGACTCTTTCCTTTCTCTTCGGTAAGTTTCCCTTGAACTGCAGTTCTGTGTGACTTTTCTGAAATCTTCCTCTTTTCCTAGACCTCTCCACTCCTTTTCCTTAACCCCTCTTCCTGCCACTTCAACCCTTCTGCCTGAAGGAGGAGCCACTGGCTCTGAAAGCTTGCCTATTTATGTTTTTCTTTTGTGTGTGTTTTTTTTATCTATCCAAATAAATTATTTTGTCAAATACTTATTGTTTTCATTGTTATATGAACATTATTACTAGTTAATATATTTAAAAAGAAAGATGATGAGACTTACCAAACAAAAGCGCTGGCAGGTCGATAGACACACAAACAAACACAAACATACACACAAAATTCTAGCTTTCGCAACCAACGGTTGCCTCGTCAGGAAAGAGGGAAGGAGAAGGAAAGACAAAAGGATATGGGTTTTAAGGGAGAGGGTAAGGTGTCATTCCAATCCCGGGAGCGGAAAGACTTACCTTAGGGGGAAAAAAGGACAGGTATACACTCGCACACACACACATATCCATCCACACATACACAGACACAAGCAGACATTTGTAAAGGCAAAGAGTTTGGGCAGAGATGTCAGTCGGGACGGAAGTACAGAGGCAAAGATGATGTTGAAAGACAGGTGAGGTATGAGCGGCGGCAGATTGAAATTAGAAATTAGCGGAGATTGAGGCCTGGCGGATAGCGAGAAGAGAGGATTGCTGAAGGGCAAGTTCCCATCTCCGGAGTTCTGACAGGTTGGTGTTAGTGGGAAGTATCCAGATAACGCGGACGGTGTAACACTGTGCCAAGATGTGCTGGCCGTGCACCAAGGCATGTTTAGCCACAGGGTGGTCCTCATTACCAACAAACACTGTCTGCCTGTGTCCATTCATGCGAATGGACAGTTTGTTGCTGGTCATTCCCACATAGAACGCTTCACAGTGTAGGCAGGTCAGTTGGTAAATCACGTGGGTGCTTTCACACGTGGCTCTGCCTTTGATCGTGTACACCTTCCGGGTTACAGGACTGGAATAGGTGGTGGTGGGAATATCATTAATTATTACTAGTTAAACTTTTTATGACTGCTGGCATGTTACTGAAATCATATATTGCTGTATAGTGAACACCTTTTTGAACCAAAGTAAGTGACTTTAAATTTTTGTGGACATTATTCTTATTTCTAGTATTGATTCCATGAACTGAGGTGTTGGTTTGAGAGAAAAAAAGACATGTTTTAATAACAAATTTCATTAAGGAATAAATATATTGGGAAACAGTAGTTAGCACCCCCCAGTTACTTAAACAGCCCTCTGCAGGATGTTCTTCAGTTCATTCCACAAATATTATTGCACATTTTTGGTCTCAGAAAACTTTAGCTTGGATCGATAAGTTACCCCAGAAAAATAACCCGTATGACATTATGGACTGAAAGTAAGCATTGTACACTAGCTTCTTTATTTTTACATCAGTGATGTCTGACAACATTTGCAAAGCAAACAGAGATTTGTTGAGGTGCTTCACCATTTCTGTGATATGCTCCTCCCAGTTAAATTTATTATCAAGCTGTAAACCTAATAATTTAACACTGTGAACTTCTTCTGTCTGCTTTTCATCATATTTTAATCACATACTGGCAGGAAACCTTTTACAAGTTCTGAACTGCATATAGTACTTTTTTTATGGGTTAGTGAAATGTCCACAAAAATTTGGTTAGCTGACCCTTCTAAGATTATAATTGATTTACTATTTACAGAAATGTTTGTATCACCTGCAAACAAAACAAACTTTACATCTGATAATGTTATTGATGAACGGTCATTGATATACACAAGAAAGAATAAGGCCAAGGAAGACTGGAGGTGCATTTCAATATCAAATTTCCTATCTCCTCACATTTGATGCTTAGATCAAAATTCAGACGGTCATAATTTTCTTTTCCTACAGTGCTGTGCTCACCATATAACCAACAGTGCTCTCTTTATAAAGAATAACCCACTCTCAGTATTATAGTTTTGGTTTGTGACTATAACTAGCTTTGTATTAAATGAAAACTACATGTTGTTATCTTTTCCAACTAAAAAACAAGAATGTTATTTTCTGTTTTCTCTAGTGTAAATATTTGTTGAGAGATATAAAAAAATAGTAGTGAACATTGGCAAATTGTTCTTTGAATGATTGTTTGCTTCCACCCCACTTTAGTTTAAACTAGGATTTAGATGTCACTGGCATGATGCCTGTGTGAAGATTGGAGAGGAAAGCAATGGGATTCATATTGCATGACAGATCAACCATGCCATGTACACATATTAAACACAAACCAAGGTCTCAGATCTATTACTGTCCAGTTATCTACATTTAATCAGAGCTTTCATTTCTTTTAACCAGTATGGGTTTTTGAAATAACACCCCTGTTGATGACATCATGAACCAACTATTAATACACAGCCCACTGTTATGATTGGCCTCAACTTAATACGGCTGTTAGGTGTGTTTACATGGGGCTGGAGAGGGTGCTGATGGCAGAGGGCATGGGTCACATCTCATTGGTGTCAGTTGGGTCTATCAGTAGATCGGGTTTCACTAGGCATGGCCTGCACCTCAATAGGTATGGGAAGGGGAGGCTGGCTAAGCTTATAGGTAACAGTGTAGTGAGTGGTGGTAGTGGGGTCACTCATGGTAAAATTCCTGTAGCAGTTGGTGTTAGAGCTGCACCTTTTTTTTAGATTCAAGTCGGCTGATCGGTATGCCTGCTTAAAGAAGTCCCTCTAACTAAGGGCTCACCTTCCGAGTATGTAATGCTTCCAAGTAGAGAAAGAATTAGCATATTTCATCAAGGTATAAGAGGTATTAAATATAAAGTTTGTTAACTGATTATAGATGTTGACTCTGAAATTATTGGTATAACAGAGCACCACTTAAATAATTTGACAATTCAGAGAATTTCTTTACCAGGATACAGATTAGCTGGCTGTTTCTCAAAGAGTTCCTTGCAGGATGGGGGAGTAGCTATGTACGTAAAAAACAGTATTCCATTTGAATCCATAGATATATCACAACACTGCACTGAATGGATATTTGAATGTTATGCAGGGGCAGTTGAATTTAGTGAAACTAAACTTCTAATTGTCGTTGTTTGTAGGTCCCTTAACTCTGACTTCAGAGCATTTCTGTTCAAGCTAGAGAGGGTTCTTGACTCACTTTGTAGGAAGTATCAGAAATTAGTTATATGTGATGATTTCAATATTAATTTTGTATATGACGGTGCAAGAAAAAGGATGTTGGTAGATCTCCTAAATTCATATGATTTGATGCAGACTGTGTTTTTTCCAACATGGGTGCTGGGGATCAGTAGCACAGCCATAGACAATGTTTTTATTCATTCTTCATTACTAGATGGGCACTCTGTTAGTAAAACTGTGAATGGTCTTTCAGACCATGATGCACAAATTTTAGCACTAACAGGCTTTTGTACTCAAACCAATGTCATATTTAATTACAAACTATGTAGGAAAGTTAATCCAACAACAATAGAGAGTTTTTTAAACCTTGTCAAGGAACAAGAGTGGCAGGATGTTTATAATGCCGATAACAAAGATGGTAAATACAATGCTCTTTGAGAGTTGCTTTCCATTAGAGCGTTCTAAACGGGGTACTAGCAGTAATAGGCAGCCCGGGTGGCTGACTAGTGGGAAAAGGATATCTTAGAGAAGGCTATTTATACCTACAGTGAAAATGTACTTAATTCATTAAATAACAAGTTACAAGCAGCAGGTATTTTCTGTGATTTGTCAAACGCATTCGATTGTGTGAAACATAACATCCTTTTAAATAAATTAGAATTCTATGGTGTCACGGGCAGTGCTGCAAAATGGTTCAAGTCATACCTCGCTAACAGGAAACAAAGGGTGTCAGTGCAAGGGACTAGTGAATTAAGTCATCAGTCATCATCAGAATGGCAAGAAATTACATGTAGTGTCCCAGAAGGATCCATCTTAGGGCCATTGCTTTTTCTTGTGTACATTAATGATCACTCATCAGTTACACTGCCAGAAGCAGAGTTTGTTTTGTTTGCAGATGACACAAATATTGCAATAAATAGTATGTCGAGTGTAGTTCTAGAAAGATCTGCTAATGATATTTTCATGGATATTAATAAATGGTTTAAAGCCAACTCACTGACATTAAACTTCAAAAAGACTCACTATATGCAATTCAGAACCCGTAAGAGGTTTCCACCCAGCATATGCATAAAGTATGAAGAAGAGCAGATAGAAGAGGTTAACAGTCTTAAATTCCTGGGATTACAACTTGATAATAAATTCAGTTGGGAGGAGAACTGCAGAAACGTCTTAACAAATCTGTATTTGCAATTAGAATGTTAGCAGACAGAGGCAACATAAAAATGATAAAAGCTTGCATACTTTACCTACTTTCATTCCATAATGTCATATGGTATAATATTTTGGTGTAACTCTTCTAGTCAAACAAAAGTTTTCAGAGTCCAAAAGCTTGTAATACGTATCATTTGTGGAGTAAATTCATGGAAGTCCTGTAGAAAACTCTTCAAAGAACCGGATATACTAACTACTGCCTCTCAGTATATTTACTCCTTAATGAAATTTGTCCTAAATAATATATCTCTTTTTCCAACAAACAGCTCAGTTCATACATACAATACCAGGAACAAAAATGATCCTCACAAGGACTTAAAAGCACTTACTTTAGTTCATAAAGGGGTCCACTACTCAGGAACACCCATCTTCAATAATTTGCCAGCAAACATAAAAAAAATTTAGTTACAAATAAAGATCAGTTTAAAAGGAGCCTGAAAGACTTACTAGTAGCCAACTCCTTCTATTCCATTGATGACTTTTTTAATAGAAACAAATAATGTATTGTATATATTCATACTATTAGTATTGTTATTTCAGCTTAAAAAAAATTGACATGTTCCACATCCATGAGAATCTCCTCAGCATGGATCTATTGAACGAAAAACTAATCTAATCTCTAATCTTGTAGAACAAAGTGGGAGCTATATCAAAATGTTAGAAGTAGTCACAATCAAGCTACAGTAGCCCATTACAAACAGAATTGTAAGGTGCTTAAAAACGTTATTAGGAAGGCAAAGAGTATGTGGTATGCAAATAGAATAGCTAATTCACAGGATAAAATTAAAACCATATGGTCAGTTGTGAAGGAAGTGTCTTATCAGCAACACAAGGTCGATCATATAAAGTCAGTTCATACTAAAAATACTTCTGTTACCGATAAATCAGATATATGTACAGTATTTAACAATCATTTTCTGAGCATTGCTGGTGAATTAAATAAAAAATTAGTTTCTACAGGAAATTGTATAGCTTTATTGGCAAATGCATTTCTGAGATTGATGTCTGAAATACTCCTCTGTGATACAGACAAGAGGGAGATTGAGTAAATAATTAAATAATTAAACCACTGAAGACTAAGGACTCTCATGGTTATGATGGAGTGTCTAGCAGAATATTAAAGTACTGTGCTGTACATGTTAGCCCTGTATTTAGCCATATTTGTAATTTTTCCTCTAGGAATGGTCAGTTTCCTGAGCGATTGAAGTACTCAGTAGTAAAGCCGCTTTATAAAAAGGGAGAAAGGGATAGTGTAGATAATTTTAGACTTATTTCTATGCCATCAGTGTTTGCAAAAGTTATTGAACAGGCTGTGTATGTAAGGATAATTGATCATTTCATACCACGCGATTTGCTATCAAATGTACAGTTCAGCTTTTGAAGCCGCTTAACAACTGAAAATGCTATATTCTCTTTTCTCTGTGAGGTTCTGGATGGGCTAAACAAAAGGTTTCGAATGCTTTGCATATTTTTTGATTTAACTAAGGCATTTGATTGTGTTGATCACAAAATATTGCTCCAGAAGTTGGACCATTATGGAATATGGGGAGGGGGGGGGGGTGCCCCAGGGATCAGTGTTGAGGCCACTCCTGTTCCTTATTTATATAGATGATATGCCATCTAGTATTACAGGTAACTCTAAAATATTTCTGTTTGCTGATGACACTAGCTTGGTAGTAAAGGATGCTGTGTGCAACATTGGCTCGGTTTCAAATAGTGCAGTACATGACCTAAGTTCATGGTTTGTAGAAAATAAAGGAATGCTAAATCACAGTAAGACTCTGTTTTTGCATTTTCAACACTCAATTAAAGAAAACTTGACATTTTAATTTCACAGAATGCACATATGATTAGTGAAACTGAACAGTTCAAATTTCAAGGTGTTCTGATAAATTGTAAACTGTCATGGAAAGCCCTCATTCAGGATCTTGTTCAAAGACTTAATACTGCCATTTTTATTATTGGAATGGTATCAGAAGTGAGTGATCATTCGACACAAAAATTAGTCTACTTTGTTTATTTTCATTCACTTATGTCATATGGAATTATATTTTGGGGTCACTCTTCCCATTCGGAAAAGATATTTTTGGCTCAGAAATGGGTGGTTTGGGCAATAGGTGGTATAAGTTCACGAACCTCTTGTCGACCCATATTCACGAGTCTGGATATTTTGACATTGTCCTCTCAATATATATATATTACTTACTGTAACTTCTTGTTAACAATATTATCTTATTCCCAAGAATAAAAAGCTTTTGCTCAATTAATACTCAGCGGAAATCAAACCTACATTTGGATCGGACTTCCTTAACTCTTGTGCAAAAAGGTGTGCAGTATACTGCTGCAACCATTTTCAATATGCTACCACTCGAATTCAAAAATCTTAGCACTAATCCACGCACTTTCAAATCAAAATTGAAGAGTTTCCTCAAGGGTCACTCCTTCTATTCTGTTGAGGAGTTCCTTGAAAAACTAAGCTGATTCTTATTGCATTGCTGATTGCGTTTACTTAAACTTATGGACTCACTTTTTTCAAGTTCATAAACATTTATTTTTATCTGTTATTACTTTTATGTTGTAATTTCATGTACTGACACTTTCCATGACCTTGGAGATTTGGTCCTCAATTTGGTCCTACGGAACTTGACGTGTAAATAAAAACTGCAGAAATATTTGCCAGTCTTTGACAGCTTATAATGATTCACCATATGAAATATTTTAGATAAGCCAGTACCTCTGTCACAACTTAAAACCTACTAAAAAGGCAGTGTCATCAAGTGGAATGTGCAAAATCACAATGTGGTAAGGATTTCCACAAGGCTCAGTCTCTAGACCAATTTTATGGAAACTAACTGTAGAACCCCTTTTACAATCTCGAGAGGCAGTATTACCATGGACATTGTTATCTGTTGGTAGACATTTCTGAGGGCTGTAGGACTTCACTAGAAAGCAGGGCATATAGTATGCATAAGGTGGTCACAATTCGGCAATAAAGAGGTCATCACAGTGCATAATGTCATTCAACAAAAAAAAAAAAAAAGAAAGGAAAACTTGATAATATGTCCATTGGTACATCTTTAAGCTTTTACACACTACAGCAGTGAAAGCAGATAAAATTATTCACAAAAAGGAGTAGGCAGGCACTGTCACATACAAATTTCCTCTAGTACTGGTAAGAGTGTGTCACAGTAGCATTAGTGACAAATGTCAAAAATTGATTTTTTTCATTGTCATATAATGAAAATGGATAGAAAAAAAATCTTTTGGTGTGTGTGTGTGTGTGTGTGTGTGTGTTGTCCTGCCGCCACTTTCTGAGTAGATTATCTATCCATTTACATTATATGATAATGAAAACAATCCATTTTTGGAGCCAGTGTCTCTTTCTTCTGGGAGAAGAGTTGAAAGGGAAGGAAGAGAGGAGAAGGAAATGGACTGCAGAGGTTTGGCGAAAGGTGTAAAGTTCAGAAAAGTCACCCAGAACCCCAGAACAGGGGAGATGTACTGGATGGGATGAGAAGGAAAGACTGATTGCTGGGGGCTGCATTGGACAAGATTTGAAAACCTGAGAGCTTAAAGGTGGAAGACAGGGTAATATACAAGACAGAGATCACTACTAAAACATCATAGTTGAGTTAATGAGAGTGAAATGCTAAGTGCATTGTATGTAATAAAGGTGGGAGGGGAACTATAGCAAGTCCTTGGTTCTTGCCACCCACCTGATCTTAATTAGCATTAATTCCTTCCATCTCAGCATTTCTTCATGGTAACTATTCCTTTATTCACTCAGTTTTAGTTTTCTACAACTTTCATTTTTTGCCATCCCCCCTCCCACCACTGTTACATAGAATGCACTTAGGTTTTCATGCTTATTAACTTGCACATGATGTTTTAGTAGTAATCTCTGTCTTGCATATTACCCTGTCTTCTACCTTTAAGCTCTTAGGTTTTCAAACCTCATTCAGTGCATTCCCCAACAATCAGTCTTTCCTTATCATCCTGTCCAGTAAGTCTCCCCTGACCTGGGTGGCTTTTCTGAACTGTACTTCTTCCCCTAAACCTCTCCAGTCCTTTTCCTTCACCCCTCCTCCTTTGCATTCAACTCTTCTGCCAGAAGGAGGAGCCACTGCCTCTGAAAGCTTGTAAAAGTTAAACCTTTCTGTGTGTGTGTTCTCCTGCCACTGCTTGGTGAGTAGATTTTTTATCTATCCATTTACATTATATTGTCAATAACTGATCATTTACAGTAGCATTAGTGTTGGAGTGCACTGGCTCTGCTTCACACAATGTAAAGCAATACTCTGGAGCATGCAGAGGAGTATTCTTGTAGCTTGTTGGTGCTCTCAGTACCTCTGTTTTATTAGGCAGATATCTTATAAACATCACTGTATGATATGTAGATGCATTGTGCCGGATGTTTGCAGACCATCTGGACACTACAGTAAATCATCTTCACAAGGGTGGTTAGTAAAATTCAGTTAAAGAACTAGATGATAGATATTCTGGAATGGGACTGGAACCACAGACATACTGGCCAATGAGAGAACACCTTCCGTTACATCCAGACAGAATTATAAGCACCAAGTCAATTCCATTATGTCACTGTATATCTCCAATTCATCTGCTGCAAATTTAGAGACAATGGAGGCTTTCAAATATGGGGAGTTTAGTAACATTGAATATGCAGTTCTCAGTTGCTGTTATTATCAGGAATTCTGCCACAGCAACCTACCAGATCCTCCTCACAGAACTACTGACTACTGGCCATACATTAGTAACATCAAATTCCATCTCCCAACCAAACAACATAACATCTGTCAGTAGGATGCAGTCAACCAAGTGATGTATCTACTGGGATTCATGTCAGTGAAATCATAGCAAGTGCAAGTGACAATGAGGTGTGTACTTCTTTTAACATGCAAACTATTTGGATATGCTGTAACTTTATCAAACAGTACAAATGCACACACTGCTCACTTACAGCACTTTGCTCTTTTGGATGTAATAATAACAATAATAATAACATAAAGGTGCTCTCAAAATGAACATCACACTGCTTAACTAGAAACAGTCATGTTAGCTTGCTATCCTCTGACATTTGGACTAAAGTACTAACTTCTCTGGCACTTGTAGGGAGACCTACAGTTTAACATGGGCTCCAAACCATAGTGCAGTTAGGCATTTTTCACGTTAACAAATCACTGCCAGTGTTGAAAAAAAGTGATGACATTATTAATTGGGCACTGCACCCATTGCCATATTCCACATAGTCCACACAGATAAAAAACAAAAATAGTCGTCATTAAAACTAAAGATATTTTTGGTGTAGTCATGATGCTGTTACACATGCTTGTGTGATTCCATAAGTAATAATTACAATTATTGTTGGTTCTAAGAAACTTAACATGAGGTCTGATGTATATGGTACTGCAAGAAGAATTTGACAGAGCACTGACAGACTGAAGTAAAATCAAGGCAACTGGAGTATATGACATTCTCTGAGAATTATTGAGATCCTTGGGAGAACTTTCCATGACAAAATCATTAGATTAGATTACATTTACTTTCATTCTGATTGATCCGTAGTGAGGAGGTCCTCCAGGATGAACAACATGTCAGAAAAACAATAATACATGACAAATATTTACAACTGAAACAAATAAGCTAATGTATCTTCCACAGGTCCCAAGTGGAATGATTGTCATTTTTTTTAATGAACACTTTATGAAAGAATCATTTTACAAACACTCATTTACTACGATCGCATTAATGCACTGAATTTAAAATTTAAAAAAAAGATTTTTTTATTTATAAGGTAATAAACATGTAATAGAACTACTATAATAATTATTTACAATGAACACATTACTGTACTGAAATGGTGCAGAAGTTAGATAGACACACACACACGAATCAGTTGGTTCTACTGAGAAATTAATCAATGGAGTAGAAGAAGTTGGCCACCAATAAATCCTTTAGGCTTCTCTTAAATTGAATTTCATTGGTTGTTAAGCTTTTTATGGCTGCTGGCAAGTTATTGAAAATGTGTGTTCCTGAATAATGCACACCTTCTTGTACAAGAGTAAGTGATTTTAAATCCTTGTGAAGATTATTCTTATTTCTAGTATTGATTCCATGAATTGAGCTGTAGGTTTGAAGAAGTGATATATTTTTAATGGCAAATTTCATTAAGGAATAAATATATTGGGAAGCAGTAGTTAGTATCCCTAGTTCCCTAAACAGGCTTCTGCAGGATGTTCTTGAGTTCATACCACATTTAACTCTTATTGCACGTTTTTGTGCCTGAAAAACTTCAGCTTGGCTTGATGAATTACCCCCAAAAATAATCCCATATGACATGGAATGAAAGTAATCATAGTATGCCAGCTTTTTAATTTTTATAGCCCCTATGTCTGACACAATTCGCATTGCAAATAGAGATTTGTTAAGATGCTTCAGCAGTCCTGTGGTGTGCTCCTCCCAGTTTAATTTATTATCAAGCTGTCAACTTCTTCTATCTGCTTGTCATCGTATGTTAGGCATATATTCATGGGACACGACTTACAAGTTTTGAACTGCATGTAGTGTGTTTTTTCAAAGTTTAGTGAGAAAGAATTGGCTAGCAACCAGTGATTAATGTCCACAAATATTTTATTAGCCAATCTTTCTAAGACTACACTTGATTTGCTATTTATTGCAATGTTTGTATGATCGGCAAACAAAACAAACATGGCATCTGGTAATGTTACTGATGAAAGGTCGTTGATATCCACAAGAAAAAGTAAGGACCCTAAGATGGAACCTTGTGGGACTCCACATGTAATTAGTTCCCAGTTGGATGATGCCTGATAGCTTAATACATTTCTCTTTCCTAATAACGCCCTGTTTCCTGCCAAAAATATAAGATTTGGATCATTTTGCAGCATTTCCTGTTACACCATAATACTCTATTTTACTTAAAATGATATTGTGATTTACACAGTCAAATGCCTTTGACAGATCACAAAGTATACCAGTTACCTGCAATTTTTTGTCTAATGAATTAAGTAAATTTTCACTGTAAGTGTAGATAGCCTTCTCAATATCAGAATCCTTAAGAAATCTGAACTGCAACTTTGACAGTATGTTATTTGTGATAAGATGGTTATAAAGCCGATTGTACATTACCTTTCCTAAAATTTTTGAGAATGCTGGTAAAAGTGAAACTGGACGGAAATTTGATGCTATTTCTTTATCTCCCTTCTTAAACAGTGGCTTAACTTCAGCATACTTCAACCATTCAGGAAATATTCCACTGACTGGTTACACAGATAGCTTAATATGTTACCTAACTCAGAATCACATTCTTTAACTAACTTTGTTCATATTTCATCATACACACTAGATGTTTTTGATTTTAAAGATTTTATGATGGACATTACTTCTGCTGGGGTAGTGAAGGTCAAATTCATATTATGGAAGTTACTTGAAATGTCTGCTCTGAGGTATTCCATAGCAGCATCTACAGAATCTGACAACCCCATATTTTCAGTAACAGTTACAAAATGTTTGTTAAAAAGTTCTGCAACACTACACACATCTGTCACCAATATATCATTTACTCTTGATGCTATTTGTCCCTCTTCATGTCTGGTTCTACCGGTCTCCTCCTTCACTATATCCCATATTGTCTTTATTTTGTTATCTATTATGACTATATTTTCCTTGTAATATATTTGCTTTGATGTGTGTATTACACTCTTTAATATTTTGCAGTATTTCTTGTTACCTCTATTCCTTGAGCAATCCATGACTTCTTTGTAGACTTTGCTCTAACCTTTGTTAGTTTTGGGGGAAAACAGTGTTCAAATAAGGTAAGCACTTAATTAGCAAAAGTGCTATATTTTTCATTCATGCCATGAGCACTGTAAACATCACTCCAGTGAATGTCTCTGAGGAGTGTCCTAAAATAATCAATTTTTGGCTCAAGCTCAAATTTAACAGATATTATATCCTGTTCAGTATTAACATTTAACAGAAGGAACTGCATGTCATGGTCTGAGAGGCCATTGACTATTGGTTATGTAATATAATTTTGTTCATTGGACTTTTCTATAAAGATATTATCAATGGCTGTTTGTGAGCGATTGGCTGCCCTAGTGGGGAACTTTACAGTTGGAATTAAGTTGAATGATGGTGTTACTAACACAAATAAGTTCTTATTGGGAGAGTCTTTAAGGAAATCTACAGTGAAGTAACCAGCAATCACTATTTCTTTGTTTTTGGTTGTTAAATGGGCCAGTACAGCTTTATGAACATATTAAAGTTACCTGCAGGTGCTTGATATACACTTAATACTATGAACAATTTTTTGTGAAATTCTACTTCTGTTACACGTGCTTCCATGTGCTGTTCTAGGCAAAATTTATGAATGTCTATGTTCCTAAATTTATGAATGTTCCTGATGAATGTGGCAACTTCTCCTTTCTCCATTTGTGCTCTACAAAAGTAGGATGCTAACCTATATCCTGTAACACTTAAAAGCTCTATACCAGTGGTCACATGATGTTCAGAAAGGCAGATTATGTCAGCTGGGTTTGAGGACTCTGATTCATCTGTGCAGATAATTAATTCATTAATTTTATTTCTCAGTCCTCGAATATTGAGATACAATAAAGATAGCTGAGATTTCACATTGACTGAGTTAAAATTGGGTGAGTTGAAATTTCTGCTGATTGTTGAAAATTCTTAACCAATAGCTGTTTATGCTGATGTAATAAGCTAGAATTATGTTTTCTGAAAGAAACTGAAGGTTTCCCAGCCAGTTTACCCTTCCATTCCCTGTTGAAGTGAAGGCCATACCTAGTATAATCCCAC
Organism: Schistocerca cancellata; assembly: GCF_023864275.1. Taxonomy (NCBI): domain Eukaryota; kingdom Metazoa; phylum Arthropoda; class Insecta; order Orthoptera; family Acrididae; genus Schistocerca; species Schistocerca cancellata. Next base: position 750,238,685 of record NC_064626.1, on the reverse strand, counting down.
CTATTGAGAGAATCAACAGGAACTACACCAATGTGTGACCCTGCACTCAACATAAGCAGCTGTTCCAACTCCAAATTAACTCCCTTGACAGAAGTATTAAAACAAGGTTGGTCATGGCACCCCAGAACAGATACAAACTCAACACTAGTATGCTTCAATGCTAATGCAATCCCCACCCACTATAACCATGGTGTCTTCCTTAGTGAAATCTTTGCAAAGTGATTCCATCTGATGTGCAAAATATATGAGACAGGCAAAATATTCTCAGGCTTCAAGAATAAAGCAATTCTTCCTATTCCAATGAATGCAGGTTCTGATAGGTGTGACTAAATTTACTAAAGTCATGACTGCAAAATACTAACACACATTATTTACAGAAGAATGAATGGAAATGAATGTGGGTTCTGGAGAAATGTGGCAACAGTCAAGGAAACACTGGCTCTACAGATAACAGTGGCTGTGGTAAGACTATAACCATCAAGATTGTAAGAGAGGTTCCACAATTAGATTCAAGAAAATTGGTCTTCAGATTGAGCCTTGTAGGCATTTTCAAAGATAGACCAAAGAAAAGTGAACCTATGTTTCTACCAGTTGTAGATTTAGAGCAAGCTGTTGACAATGTGGACCAGAATATGTTCTTTGAATTTCTGAAGGTAGCAGATATAAAACACAGGAGGTGAATGGTTATCTACAAATTGTACAGTTATGAGTCAAAGAACATGGAAAAGAATGAGACAGGGTTGTAGCCTATCTTTGATGTTATTAAATCTGTAATTCAATAAGCATTAAACGGAATCAAGGGGCAAATTGGAAATGGAATTAAAATCCAGGGAGAAGAAATACAAACTTTTGAGGGTCGCTGATTAAATTGAAATTATATCAGAGATCCCAAGGGACTTGGAAGATTAATTGGCTGAAATGGACAGGGTCTTGAAAAGTTGTTTATCTCACAACATCAACAAAAGTGAAACAGGGGCAATAAGTGCAGTTGAATCAAAGCAGGCATTTCTGGCAGAATTAGATTAGGAAATGGGACACTAAAAATAGTGCTTTTTCTTTTCTAAGTTCAGTGTATGTGGTCTCAACTTCTTCTGCAAAGTCATTTTTCAAGGTGGCTCTCAACTTCTTCCATGAAATAATTGTCTATGATGTTTCTCGACTTCATGGAAGAGATTGAGACCCTGTACACCAGAATTAGAAAAGAAGATAATAACAGATACTGTTAATATTACTGATGAAATACTATTAAGAGATTTATAATTTGTGGCTCTAGCAATCATCCACAACAGTGACATAATTAACCATGTGAAAGTCTATTGTCTGCTGTTACGATGAGTGAAGTTTTAAGTAGTCGTAAAGTTCACTTACTTGTAATCTTCATAGTGTTTATTTCAGCAAGATGACACCAGGCAACTCCCTATGTGATCTGATATTGTATTGTTCCCCACTTAAAACTTTCAAAGAAAGTTTGTAATGCACAGAGCAGGTAATTTTCAAGATTTGAGAGAGAGAGAGAGAGAGAGAGAGAGAGAGAGAGAGAGAGAGAGAAACAATGGTTCAAAAATTTGTTCCGAATGTGACATTCCCAGCAAATATAAAAATCATCCTGAACCATTGCCAAAGAGTTAATGTCAGTTAATGAAATGTTCTTCAGAAAGCCATTGAATTTACATGTCATTTCACAAGATGGTGAAGGTCTCTTTTTAAATATGGTGCATCAATTGGCAGCCATCTTCAATTTTGAAACTAGTACGCAAGTAAAACAGATGTCATGAGCTGACTTGGTTCGTAGTTCTTAGCAGTCTCCGAAATGGTGGCAAAACCATCATGTGCGATGGCAGCATGAGGCGGAGCTGGAGCTGTGCTGTCTATCATTGTTGCGCATCAAGGAACTTCTGTTGACTACACTAGGCATGACAAAGCTCATCCACATGCAGTGTCATACTTCTGTGTCTGGCAAACTTCTGCATGCTTCTGTCTCACAAAGGACATACTCTCGTGCCTCTGCCATCACTCCTGCCCCCACCAAGAAATGTCTTCATTGGTTGCTTTTCCTCCTACTTATTTACTTAGTATTTTTCAAGCATTGTGTTGTTCACAATGTAACAGCAACTTTAGTAGGTACTTTCTGTGGTTAAAATAGAATATTACACTCTTATTTAGTAATAAATTTAACAGTCTAAAACTTCATAAAATAACATAAACAGGTGCTGTTTGAATCTGCCTCTCACTTTTCCCCCCATTGATATGCTTCTTGTTTGATCTTAGGGACACTCACCTTCTCTGTCTCTATTTTCTACTAAAAGCCATGAAGGCATCCATCTTTGTACCGTAAAAGAAATATTACACCATATCAGATAACTTAGAGAGAAAATACGTTATACTAATATATCAGAGCCGTTACAAGTTGTTAATGGAAACATTACATATTATACAGAATAATACAATATGATTTTGCTTACACTGTGTTGCAGATAAAAATCATCTGTCGCATAGAAATACTTTTCCATAAGAACATTATGAAAGACTTTTGAATAATATATTTATTTATATTTCCAATGTTCTAAGGGATCTTTCTAACAATTTTGGTCAAGCATCGATAGTTTTGCTTCAAATTTCACAAATTTCACAGTTCTGGGACCACAACTGTGACCTCGCTCAGTACGTTGAGTAGTACGAACATGTTTGAATTTTACTCAGCACTGAAGTTCATATATGTATATAATGGGCAGGGTTAATGCCTTATGTACCGAAATTGTTGGCTGGAATGATTCTCTCCATATTAAGTTTGCTTTTCTCCTTATTGTTATTTTCTGCAATTTCAGTAGTATATTTGGTTTGAGGCACAAAACTATCCCAAAGTATGTAATTTTTTTAATCTTTGTCTTTTAGGTAACTGGTTTATGCAGACCATATAGACTTAAGGCAAGTATTCTACTTATATGTTTAATGATGCTGAAGTCACTCAACACTAGCTTGGTATTCACCTAGCTCAGAGCAAGTAATCAGAAAGAAGGAAGCACAATAATGATTAAGAGGAGATGCAGATAAAGTGACAGAGATACTAGGGCAAAGAGCAAACGCCAAACGAAAAGAAACTTATTCCATACTGTGAGAATGACAGGCGGACTAGGATAAAGGCACAACAGGACATCAGTTCTTACCTAATGTGAGAAGAAGACTTCAGATGAACTACATTCTACCGTCAAGGAATGTGGCTAAGGTGACAGCCATGGCAGTCACAGTGTAATACTGGCTGTGCAAAAAAACATTATTTATGCACTTAAATTTGGCATTGCAATACAATTGTCAGTGCTATGAATGAATTAAGAGGTAATCTTCTATGGAGAAAGCTGCTCAATTACAGTTAACTGGATGCAGATGGTAGTGTGAATGCGTAAATTTAAACTGAAAGTATCTGCCCAATGAAGCCACGTGGCAACGGAAGCAGACAGTAGCCTGCACTATGAAGACGGTGGAGTGCAGCATTAGTAGTTTCATCATGCCAGTGTGGACTTATGTGACTGGTGGTAACTGGCCCTGCTGATGCGGCTTGGCGGGTGGCATGCCTTGCGGAAAGTTGAGTAATTTTGCACAGCCACTAGTCCATGTTCTCATGCTAAACAACATGGAGACGGAGCAACGTCTAACAAACATGCCCAGCACACGAGAAACATTTGAGGAAACAACATGGAGGGGGAGCAATGTCTAACAAACATGCCCAGCACGTTTGAAATATTTGAGGAAATTAACGAAGTTTACTGATAACGAGCTTTCTGGATCTAGGAAGACAGCTAATGCAGAAGAAATGAAGAAAAAGTCACCTTGTGAGAAATTCAACAAGTTACTATTATGGTGAGATTACAGCAGCTCAAACAAGAAAATGAGAGCCTGAAAGTTGAACACCTCCTTATGATGGTGTAGCAGCTAGACAGGTCAGTGCTGCAGAGGAATGAGCAAATATAACCAACAAAATTAACATAGCAATTAAAAAACAGAGCAATACTTTTTTCATAATGTTCATACAGATAAGGATACAAAAGGGATACAACAGAAATTAACTTCAATTGTCAGCCCAACAAAGGAGAAAATCTGCAAAAACCAGATGCATAAAATAAAAAATACACTTATTATGGAAACAACTTCAGAAGACAATATTATATAATTAATTAATGATGCTAAACTGCAGCAGAGCACTAATTGCAAGCTACTGTGAAAGAGTAAACCTCTGGTTATAATCTACAATGTTCCTTCTGAGCTGGAGACACAGCAACTAAGTGGGGTTGTGTACAACAAAACTTTGAAGGGAAGATTAAGAGGGATCATTTTGACTCACAAGTTATTCCAAAATTTAAGTGTAGGCCAAACGAAAGGAAAGTAGTTCATTATGTAGTGGTGGTAAAACCTGACATGAGGTAAGTTCTTCACAACAAGCAGAAGATATGTATGCTTCAAAGGTATAGCTGTGAAGAACTACCCAGTAGTACTGTAGAGGTACAAGAGGGAAACAAACCAAAGACAGAACATAAACCCACAACAAATCTATGAAAGGTGTAAAGATGCACTCCATCTTGCTAGATTGGAAGAACCTTCAAAACTGTTAACAGTGCTGAGCCATGTAATAAGAACCAAACACCCAAAAAGAAAAATCTATAAAGATTTCTCTACCCAATGCTGTGGATTGTATTCAATGAGTACAAAAAAACCACTGACCCTCAACTTCTAAAGAACTTAATGTTTAAGGTTTTTCATAGAAGAATCATAGTACACAATATTGGGAAGCTGTATAAGTAGTTCACTATATCATATGGTAGAACAGCATTTGACTCTTGGCAATGATGGCCATACTACTTTCACATACACTATCCCTAGATGGATGCAAGGTGTTTAAAAATAGTCCAGCTAAACTGTGCAAGAAGCCAGGACATCATGCATAAAATTCACAAAGTAGCTGAGGAAATGAAGTTTCACATACTATTCTAAACACATGCAAAAGGTAGAAAAATCTTTGGAATGCCAGCTCAGGTCATCATGCTAGGTCAAAAACCAATAACAGCCATTGTCATATTTAATAAGAGCATCTCAGATATAGAAATAGCACAATACTGTAATGAACATGTGATGTGCGTTGAGGTTCCAACCATCAGGAGAAGTTTTCCTTTTGTCTCACTGTATTTACAGTTCAGTGATGCTTCAGATGAGTATATATACTAATTTGAAGGTATCAGTCACCCCGGCCGAAGGAAGTCACTAATCTGTACCATGGATACAAACATTAAGTCACTATTGTGATTAGTTCAGTGCAGGATGAATGAGGCATCACACTACAGATAGTATTAATGGAATTAAATAGTAAAATGGTAAACAGAAGTGGAAATCCACCCCATGTGAACTGAGGGCTGGTGAACAGTCCAATACAAAAGTCACAACAGTTAAGGAACAGATGGTCAGGTAGATTAGAACCTGGAAAGAGATTTCACCACGAGTGACCACAATGTTATAACCTTTACAGCTGACTCCAGCAGAGAAGAACTCAGAGATGACAGTGCATTAAACACATTAAAGACACAATAGAACTTAAGAAAATCCAATTAGAGCCATCGGAGGAGTGTGATTCTTCAGTTTCTCCTGGCACATTTGTTAATTGAACAGTCCACAAATGTACTGCCAGTCCATAGTGTCCAAGCCATCATCAGGTGTGTTGCCGCACTGACCTCCTAGAGATGCATGGCCGACTTATGTCCCTTCCCCCTGCAAACAGTTCTAAGTGGTCTGTCCCCAAGAACAGGCATCAGTGCAGATGCAGAAGTGATTACGTTGGCACACTAGTTGCTGGTGTGTGAGTATAGTTACTCCATCTGCACTAGCCATCAGAATGTTATGGTTGCTGAGTGTCTTCTTAATTAAACCATGTGCTGCCTTGCTGTGATTACAGCCACAGTCCCAGTTGACAAGACTATCCATAGTGCATATTTCTGTGGCCACTCTAATGATGCTGTCCCAGTATTTCAAAGTTTGTGCTAAAACCATGGCATATTCATGTTCCGTTGCATGAGTTTCTGACAAGATGTGAGTGTCTTCCCCAGGAAGACTATGTAAAAAAAAAAAAAAAAAAAAGTTATCTGGAAACGTAGATTAGATGTGCACTGTGCCCCTCCACTACAGTACAACCTATGGAGATGGACAATGACATGAAGAAAGAGGCAATCACTGCCTTTTTACCGTACACTGGCATACTATCATGAAAAAGCGGCTGCATAGTGAAAAGAGAACTGTCTTTTACCCACCCAATAAAGCATGGGTGTCATTGGTGAGTGTTAAAGGTGACCTCAATTTATGGAAGGTGGGTTTACTAGATCTCAATATGGCAAGACAAACTGTGCACACCACGGAAGACTGATGCCGAGAACACCAATGACAACGTATCACCTCAAGTTGGCAGTTGCAGAGCACAGTTTGCCTGAGGCTCATGTGATGGAATACAAATGTACTACGATTTTAGCATGAACTTCGAAATACTGGGGCAGCTTCATTACAGAGGCCACAGAAATATGCACCAGGGACAAACTCGTAACTGCACTCTGGCTATAATCTTAGAAAGGCTTTGGAACCAGCACAATATCTACATAAGAAGTGATTCAACAAACACAGTGTTCTGGTGACTATGGCAGAAGAAGTAAATACACCATCTACAGCAACCAGGACACCCTGCCAGATGTTGCAGGCCACAGACGGAGACACAATTGTCTCCGCAGCCACCCATCCTTGGACATGGACTGTGCAGAAAACCAACTCACTGGGTAAAGGGATATAAGTCACCTACATGCCCACAGGTCAGTACATCAGCACACCTGATGAGGACGACTTGTAATCACTGAAATAATGTGACCATTGGATTGTATGATGCAGCAGTACATCGGAGGAGCATTTTCAGCTGTCAAGTGGACACAAAAACTCATTGCCGCAATACAAGAGCCCATGAAAGGAGTCATAAGACAAATGCGCTGGAGTTCACAAGTATCATGGAACGACGGTCCCCAAAGACTGAGAACAGAAGCTAGAAGGGCAAGAAAATTCTATCAGAAAAGCCACATTGCAGAAGATTACCTTGCAGTCTGAGCAGAGACAGAGACCTTAAGGAGCAACTGAAAGACCACCTGTGGCATGCAAGAACAGAGAGCTGGAACCAATTTATGACACAGAACCTACATCTTGACCCATGGGGTATCCCATATAAACTTTTCTGTCAAAAGATAAAATCTCCAATAAAAGTTAGAAGTGCTAAAAGGAGCAGACAGCAATGTAACAGAAAACTGGCGGCAGTCTGCACAATTACTGATGGACATACTTTTTCCAGGTTGCACTGCGGAGGATGAATTTGATGAGCACGGATAATAGCAGAACAAAACTAGGGAATCATAAGGTGTAGACAGAATAGTTTCTCCATTTTCAGAAGAGGAAATTAGGAATGAAATCCTCAAATTGAAGAGGAACAAATCACCTAGTCCTGACAGCGTTCCTGCTGAAGTTCGACACGCAGCTAAGTTTACATTTGTGCCCACTATATGCACGTTTATTGCAGGGAAGAAAGCAAATGTGATTATCTTGAAAAAAGTTTAAGACAAGGATCACTAAAGAGACCACTATGCCTCTCCATACTAGAGATGGGGGATCCGCTCTTGAACTAATTCATAGAGTTCAATCTTTCAAAGGAGTGAACAATCAGTGATTCAGAAAAAAAGAACGGTAGCTCCAAACGTTTCCCACGGCAGAGAGAGAGAGAGAGAGAGAGAGAGAGAGAGACAGAGAGAGAGAGAGAGAGAGAGACGGAGCATATCAGCAGCGCCTCTGCTGGTCACAGCATAGTGCACGCCACACAACACAGCCAGCGCCGGCCTCTGCCCTCCTTCTACCTTGGCTGCCTGCATTGTGCAGTGCCCCATTGGATTTTGTGTTTCACATATGCCGTGGCGTCTCTGTGCGTCGTCTGCCGCGCAGTGTCTGGCGCAGCGTAACTTCGCATCGCACTCTGTCGGCGATCGTTTCAGTCGCACATCCTGCCCTCTGGGCAGTTGATGCGAGCAACAGGACAGAGAGCCACCTAGCGGATAACATAGGAACTACTTGCAAAATCCCGCTCGCAAGGGAACGAACTATTTGTCTCGGAGCGGGTGAGTTCACCGCTACCCCCTCCCTCGGAACTCGCCCGCTCAACGCTCGCCGCACCGTCTCGACTCTAGCCAGAGCGTCGAGCAAAGCGACTCAGGTGTCACTGTGGTCTCTGCGGTCTCAGCTCACGCAGTAATACAGCTCGCAGCTCGACTCAGCGCCTCTGCATCGGAGTTCGTCCCCACTGGATATTGTTCTTCGTAGTAATGCCGCTATGCATATTACATTAATATGTTATGTATACATCAATTGTTTTTATTTTATTTTTATTTGTTTAAACTGATTAGATTAGGTTCCTGACGACTCCTCTTACTATAGGATTTTTATTATAGACACTCGAATTTACGCTTTAATTACGAGCGAACCGATAAACGTATCGCAAAATGTGATACACCAATATTTTCCTTGTTTTATTCTGCGTAAGGCTATATGCAGCACTTTCGTTTTACAGTCAAATTTATATTTTTTTTTCTTATTCTGGTATGGATTTTGCGATTTTAGGCGTCTTCGAAAGGAAACGTTCACTTTAAAAATATATGGCTTGCGATGTATTTGTATGAGGTTAATGAAATTTTAATACGTTATAGCCAAATATATTGTTAATGTAAATCTCAAGTTACAACATTTTCCGATCACCCAAAAAACCACAATAGTGCAAAATAAAATCAATAATCAAAAACTTTGTCATATCGTGGAAATTTCAATAAACAATACAAAATTCTTACTCATTATCTGTGTTACTTCAAAATAGGATCAAATAAGATCAAAATACAGGTATAGTACTGGAATAAACCAAGTTTAAAGGGCAATGTGCCTTCCATTTATTTTATATTGTAAATGAGTGGTGAGTCATGAAAAAGAGCTAATTCATTTCAGGGAGTGAACAGTTCTGATCCAATCTCTGAAAAGAACAGTTTTGCCCATCTCTACTCCATACCAGTGCCTTAGGGAAAGTGCTGAAGAAGTTGTTATGTGGTAGACTACACAAGATAAGGAGTGAACAATCAGTGATTCAGAAAAAAAGAACGGTAGCTCCAAACGTTTCCCACGGCAGAGAGAGAGAGAGAGAGAGAGAGAGAGAGAGAGAATTTACGCTTTAATTACGAGCGAACCGATAAACGTATCGCAAAATGTGATACACCAATATTTTCCTTGTTTTATTCTGCGTAAGGCTATATGCAGCACTTTCGTTTTACAGTCAAATTTATTCAGTGCCCTAAATTCCCAACAATATGGATTCACAGGTGGGAATTCAACAGAAGACACTGTAAATAAGGTGATAAAGACTTACAAAAAAATTATCTGCATAAATATATTGTAGCTATAAAGGTGGACATATCTCCCCCTTCCTCTTTTCCATGTGTGTGTGTCAGCGAAATGTGATGGGCTGGCTGCTTGCAAAAACAGGATGAGCCAAACAGCAGCGTACAAAATTGTGACTGGCTGACCAGTTACAAAAAATCTGGGTGAGCCAGTTACTCCATCAATACATTAAGAATATCTTCCTAAAATTTTAGGGAATATGTTGGACAAATCCCAAAACCTTAAAACACTAATCACATTCCACTAAATGTCACTTAAAATAGAGGGCAAATCTGCCGCTGCCTTCTGGTGTGAAAATAAAACACAGTCTGGTAAAATGTGGCCCATGGTGATCTGTAGCACAGAGGCACCACACACTGGAGGGTCCTCTCACCGAAACAAGAAGCCATGTATCATAGGGCTGTGGCCTATGTGAAGAACAGTAAGGATGACCTCAACCCACCTGCGTGGCTGGAAGGAGGCCGCCACAGCTGCATTGTGGACTCGATTTAGATTCAGCTTATTGTCTGTTACTTCCAGCCACTCTTTTTCTCATTGGTGCATGACTCTGTACCTCAATAGTAAAGTGAAAGCATGCAGGGGGATGGTACACTGAACTAACTGAGGATCGCGACTTGCCTCTTTTGCTGCTACATCTGCCTTTCATTCCTCACAGTATTCCAGTGCCCTGGCATCCAGCAGACAGTTACCTCCTTCCCCAGCCTCTGAAAGCTGAGAAGGGCATCATGGATGTCCTGGACTACTTTATCAGCAGGCTACAAGTGTTGCACAGACTTGAGGACACAGTCAGGGAAAACAACAGAGTAACCAACAGAATCCCTGTTTGGACCCAACCATGAATACAGCTACATAGCAGTGGTGATCATATAAAACATTGGAAAATACCATATTGAAAACATAAGTAGGAGTGCAATTCTCCTGTACTGCACTCAATCAAAAATAACTCAGGGCCTCGGCAGTAACCAGGGTGCAACCAGTTAAAACCCCAGATTTGAGCTTGTACATGCCTCACACCAAGGAATTACAGCACACATTTTGCATGGATCCCAGACAGCCTCATTGCCCAATGGGCATCTGGCAAAGAGGCGTTTCATAGCTGGATGAGCAATGGAACGGTATGCTGGAGAAGTGGGATTAGCAAGGAGCATACACACCTGACACGCCGTTAGGAGTTGCTGCCACACAGTAAGTGGTCTTAGCAGAGAGACTGTGCACCCATAGTCCAGCTGTGGCCACAGAAAGGCCCTATGAAACTGGAGTGACGTACCCTATCCACTCCCCAAGACCTATGGCTAAGACACTTCAACATGTTCAGTGCCTACTGAGCCCTCGCCTTCAGATCCTTTACATGTGGTAACCATGACAGTTTGGAGTAAAAAATGAGGACCAGAAACCTCTCAGAATCTTTAAAACGGAGAATGGTGTCCCACATATGCGATTCAGTTAAATTAAAAATATGATGTGAATGATTAAAATAAACACACATTTCTCTGCAGAAAATGTGAAATCTGTCTTCGCAGCCCTCTCTTCCAAACTCCTCACTGTAAGTTGCAACTGCTGTACCTAAAAAAAAAAAAAAAAAAAAAAAAAGGCGGCTTGAGAGGAAGGATAGAAATAGAATGAAGATGGGGAGGCAGCCACAAAAGCCCCACTGGTGTAGTTGACTGAGAACATTATGCCTCCAAGTAGCATCGTATCTTACTAATCTCAAAAAGTACCCCTAGACAATGATTTTTACTTAAGAAAGCCTGCTGGATTTCTGCCTGTAGTAGAGTCAGGTTGTCCACAGTTGATCGATATCTCCTACACCAACGTTGAGAACAGCTAAGGAGTAGATGAGAAAACAGCTGACAGTGCCCTATAGGGTTCTTCCTACACAGCTGATTATGCCAACACTCTGATAACCACTGGGACACATTCAGTCCTTTCCTGGTTTGAGGAGAGGTATCAAAATTGTCTCTCACCACGGGTCAGGAAATTGGCCTGTCAGCTGTATTGAATTAGAACTAAAATATCATATGAGGATTTCCTTTGACACCATTTACAAGTGCTGCAGCATGCTGTATTGGTGACTGTGTGCTGTATCCTAAGCATCAGACAGCACCAAATCCAGCTCCCACATGGAGAGTGGAAATTTGTAGGACTCTGAACTGGTGAACCAGAAGTCCCACTCAACCCTCTCCACAGTGAACAATAATGATAAAACACTGGTTCATGGCTGGCAGTAGTGGCAGCCAGTGCAAAATGTTCTGCCATTGCTTGTGCTATGTCTTCATGAATTGTTTGGAAATACCCGTTTCAACAACGGAGCTTTAGATAACTGACTGGATTTACCGGAAATTTTCCTGATGGCTTCCCGTACTGTTGTAGAACAAGTGGGACATCTGATAAGAGTTCAGGAATGTTTGCCATGACCTTTCCTTGCTCTCCTTCATGACATGCTAAGCCTTCACCAATTGAAAGGCTGCAAGATTTCCCACCACTGGGTGGCACTTAAACCACCACAGAGCCACATGCCTGACCTGGATTGCTGAACGGCACTCATCAGTCCACCAAGGGCCAGGGTGCCTCCAAAGATGACCTGAGGACATCGTGATGGAGAAGTCAAAAGCATGGTGGATTACTCATGTGATGTGGTCCACCCAGTCCTGGGCACTGTCATTACATTCAAACACAGACAACTGGCTGAATGGTGTGCAGTTGGCTTTGCCAATCATCCAATGTGGCTGCATCCTTCCAAGGACAGTTCCTTCCAGTAGATAAATCTGGAGTGGGAAGTGATCACTGGAATGAAGGTCATCAGTGAATTCCTACTGAACAGAGTCCGTACAGGCTGGAGAGCAGAAAGAGAGGTTATCGGCTGAGAATGATCCGATAGTAGCACAAATATGACTTGGAATGCCTATGTTAAGGATGCACAGCTTGTGAGATGTCATGAGGCTCTCCAAAACCTGACCCCAAGTGCAAGTAGATGTTGAGCTCCACAATACATGGTGGGTTCTGAAGTCTTCCAGCAGGAGAAATGGTCAAGGGGAGTTGTTCTATAGGATCCATCACAGCCTCAAAGTCTATAGCATCTTGCGGAGTTAAATACAGTGAGGGAACAGCGATCCTCTGACACACATGAATTTGAACTGCAACTGCTTGTCGGTCAGTAGCCATGAGAGAGTACAGGATTGGTGTGCCTTATTGACAAACACCACACTGCCCTTGGCTCTCCCCCCCCCCCCCCCCCCCCCCCAGGCATTCTTGTGATGGAGTGTATAGACCCATAGTACAAGGGCATCAGATGCCTTAAAATGCTTCTGCTAACACAACCACAGGGAGCTTTCCTGTGCTAGAAGTTGCAGTTCCTCCACATGTGTTCCAAACCTATATATGTTCAATTGTAGTATGGGAGCCATTTATCATGGGGTAACACTTACACACTGTCCCTCTACCACAGAGGGGAGCTTGCAATCAGTGGAGGTTCAGACTTGTGATGATACCAGTGCCTCAGGCCAACATCAAGATCTATCAGTTCTGAAGACAAATCATCAGAAACATCAGAGTCAGTGACATCAACATCATCAGACTGCTTACTACCCGATTACATCAGCAGTTGACATTTTGCCTTTGAGTTTTTGGCCTTTGGAGATTTCGTAGCCACAGTCACAGTAGTGGTAGTGGGAGCACTGGACGGTGCCCCTTTGGAGGGGCAGGGAACTCTGCAATGTCAGCAATCATGGCCTCTTCTGATGTTCTGGGAGTAGGTATGGGCTTCAGAAAAACAGCAGTGGCACAAATGCACTGACAAATGCAAGTACAAGTACTAGTGCTGACACTAGCAACCTCCATTTGTGCAGCTGCAAGTTCCATTTGTGTAGCTGCACTTTTTCTGAACTGGGTGTTTAAGAACCGAAGCAAAGGAGGCAGAGGCAGTGGACATGGGGTGGCTGCATGGCCATATAGATCTTTTTGGCCTTACCGTATGGGATGTGCTTTATTATTTTAATCTTCTGTATCCCCCTTTCCTCAAGGAAGCCACTGCATCCCTTAATCCAGATAGGCTGATCCCCAGAGCTCTACACACTCAGGAGAAGATGAACAATTCATCATGATTGGCCTTACCACATTTGCCCCAAAGCAACTTCTCTCTTACATCCTACAATGGTGGGCCCAGAGCACTGGCATTTAAAACAGCGCTTCAGTTTGGGAGCATATGGTCACACATTTACATGCTCTGTAAGTTCTGTGCTGAAAGTAAGTACAAATGTGTTTGATCTGGTTTCGGATCCTCTCTGGGAGTATCTACCAGATCTCTGCATGACAGAAGACCTTTGTTGCAGTTCAAGCTGTTGTGTAGTTCAGTTTTTATTGCATACACCTGTGGCATTGAGTTTTCTGGAGGTTCTTTACTACTTGAGAACTAGAAGTTTCTACTAACAGCATCTTACTGCACAGTTGCTTGACATATTTTAAGTTGTAGTAATGCCCTCTTGAACCTTTTTGAATATAGAAAGGTGAATTTTTTTCAAAACTGCCCCCTTTCCTTTTAACTATTAAAAATACATTCTGATTAGCAGCATGGTTCCTGTTACTAGAAACAAATATATTTTAATCAATTTCTGAGACAGGAGGACTGGTTACACATGCCCTCTTGTTGGATTGGGTGGTGATACCTACCAGCAATACACCCACTCTGCTGGGAACTGAAGAATTTGATTTTGAGAGTTCCATCTCGATTCCATAAGCAGCTAGGAAAATATGAGTACACTCAGACAGAGCCCTATTTGCCTGAGTATGCCTTACACAACTGAGATGCACCAGTTTCTTCAGAGGTCGCCCACCAATCTCAACACACATGCACCTCGTTGCCTTTTGATCCGGTTGGTCAAGCCAATATCCCCATTCCTTGAGGCTCACAATGTTCCATCGCCAAACCGCATAATGGTTGCCCAGAGCTTATGGTAACAAAGGACTTTAGCAGTCCTCTGCTCAGGAACCCTGGGGTTGCCAAGCCAGCACCAGCACAAATGCTGAGTTCCTGAGCATCATAAACTGTTTTAAGAAGTATTGTCAAAACAGAAAAGCAATTCTGATATGACCACAGGAGAGACAACAGAAATTTCAAAAGGTTGTCCACCAGGGATTCATAAGTGGTCCTGTCTTCTGAGATTGTGTATTTGACCCTCAACTATGAATTAGTAGAAAGGCCGTCTACACAGTTGTTGTTTTATTGCTGGAGTACTCACTTCAGAAAAATATTCAAGTAACCCAGATTTATCTTATGGTTCCTGTTGTATTACATTAAGCTATGAGGTACACCAAAACTGTGTGCCAGACCAAGACTCGAACTCGGGACCTTTGCCTTTCGTGGGCAAGTGCTCTACTATCTTAGCTACCCAACACGACTTACGCCCTGTCCTCACAGCTTTACTTCTGCCAGTACCTCGTCTCCTATCTTCCATACTTTACAGAAGCTCTCCTGTGAACCTGAGGTCCCGAGTTCTGGAGTCTAGGTCCGGCACACAGTTTTAATCTGCCAGGAAGTTTCACACTCCGTTGCAGAGTGAAAATCTCATTCTATGCATTACATCCATTCAGTGTGTATAGTGGCCTGAGGATGACACCAGTGAAGTTCTGAAAATGGTAACTTTAAGAAAAATAAAGAAGAACTGATTGAAATATGGCTGTTTGATTTTCGTTCCACATGCTGTTTGTTCAGCCTGTCTAGTCCACGATGGATCCAATAAAGCTAAGTTAAGAAAGCTGCAGGATAACAAAGTGGTCCTAGGAGTAGTGGTATGCGTCAACAACCTGATGAGCCTTGTAAAGGGAAGCTCCAGAAGTAATCTGGAAGAAGGATGGGACATAGTCCTTCAACATCTACAACGATGGCACTATGGAGTTAAATTATGTGTTGCACATGAAAAGACCATGTACATAATGTTAAAAGGGAATCTTTTAAGAGACTCGATCACGATATTATGGAACAAGTGTAAAATGAGAAATCTGTCACTAGATGCCTAGGTACCTTCTTGGGCAAGCGACAAAATTATAATAAACATGTTGAAGAAATGAGCACGAGAGACAGGAAAATGATGAACAGAATTATTAGTTTAGCCATTTATGATTATAAGCTATCAGTGCAAACAATAATGTCTCATAATGCCATTATAACTGCAATCATGGTAGTACTGTACATGTGCTTGGTCTCTCATACTTCTGCTCACAACACCAGCACTAGTGATTAAAACTGCAAAATAGGATACTTTTTCGTTTAACAGGAGCTTTTGGTAGTGTGTCAGTTGAAGTATTGCAGTTAATACTTGGAAATAACTATTTGATCTCCAGATACGAAAAAAGCGTGATATATTGGCAGCAGAAAGACTAACATTATGAAGTGCTGAATTTAATAGGAATACTGCCCACAAAAGAGCAGGAAAATTCACGGTATGATGCTTGAACAGCAAGCACACCTATGGTTTTCTCCAAAATATAAAACAGAATGAGGATCTCAATCCCTCCAGAGGCCTGACACTTCTTGACGCCTCACGGGCCCTGCAACACATACCAGCATCGAATTGGTCAGAGAAAAATCTCTGATTGTGCCTGTGGTGAAGAAGCCATGCCATACTATCTGGGGAGGTCTGCTGTATACTGATGTTGCTGCTGATACTGACTGGCAGCAACTGAATTGATACAGACAACTCAATGTCAAGGAGATACTATGTTCAGAGACAGAATGGCAGATCCTGGGCAATATTGCCAACAATATTTCAAGAAAGGCTTCTGTAGCACGTTACCTTATCAACCAGCACTTGTCTACTGCACTTTGGGAGGTTCTTACAGAAGATTGAGGAGGAACACAAGTGATGAAATCTGAAATCAAAAGCTGGTGGCAGACAAACAGCTAACAGCACACGTACTGCAATTGTAACAACTCCACCAGAGCGGAAACACAGCTGTGCCATTTCTCACCACCCAAGGGATTAGAACCAAGGTGACATGGGCTGGTATGTTTCTGCACACCTTACCAGCAACAACAGTGCTGCCTTGGAACAGGGGAGTCATCCCCTGCAACAAGGGAGCTGACACACATCAGAAGAGGTACATGCAACGACAATGCCCTTCACAGTACCCAAGGAACCAGCAGGCTGTAGCTATGAAAAAAATGGTGTGATGGAGTGCAATTTGGAACATGGCAGACAAAAACTGGTTTTATTATTGTTTATAATCTATTTCAGTTATTTACAATGTATACTAGTGACGGAAGGAAGGAAACCAGATGTAGGGCAATAAAAGTGAAGACATAGATTTGGAAACAGATGTAGCTTTATTAGTAGTAGGAATAGTTATGGTGATGGGAAGTAGTATTGTGGAGCATTTATTAATGCATACTGTATCACTAGTTCCTGATGACAGGAAAAATTTGCTGTTGATAATAATGTGTGTAAGAATGAGTATAGCCCGTGTTTAAATTATATGTATTAGGCTACAATGTAGCCAATGTCTATCCTCAAGGGGTACAATACATTATATTAGAGAACATGATCCTTACCCCATTTATGTGAAAAGAATAGCACGTCGACTTAACAGTGACTATGCAGAAACTGGAGCTCCAAATAATATTGTTCACAGATGTCACCCAATAAGAAAGAGAAAGTAGATGATGAAACAGTACACAACATTATACAGAATAAGTTGAAGTAGTATAAATAAACAAACTTGCCGACAAGATATGCTGTTCATTTGAAAAGTGTGGCACAGCAACCATCACATTAAATCAAATACTTCAGTTCGCTAGGAATCTATAGCTTATTCTCGGTCTTCATTTGTTGTTATTACTAATTCCTCCTGTTCACTAGAACTATATGCCATGTATCGCACATAGAGGCAAACTCCGTGTAAAGTTCATTTGGATAACAAGCCGAGATTGAGTCAGCTCATATATATAAACATAGTAGCCTGCTGCATTGGATGTTTTGCTCGTAGAAGTAACTTATTGCCTTGATGACATTGTTAATAAGTTCTTTGCCATACTTTCACCCCCTGCTATTGTGTTATGGGACAACACATCTAAAATGAATGATGTAGTAATTAAAAAAACTGAGCATCGAGAATACTGACAGTAATTGCACATATTTGCTGAGGATTCTTCAGACTGGCATTATCACACTTATTTCCCAGCACATGCACTCTTTAGTAGTTCTGGCTGCTAATAATCAAGTTTCAGATAAAATGTAATTAATTCAAGCAATAATCACTGTGTAAAATACAAATAACGAAGGGGTTCTGTGTTCTGGTATAACATCTTCATCAAGCTCCCATCAGGCTAAAGCAATAAATTCAGAAACTCTAGGAATTCTTGCAATGGTCAAGGGCATTTGTGTTTAGGTGTGTCAGAAGAATGCTGAAGATTAGATGGGTAGATCACATAACTAATGAGGAGGTATTGAATAGAATTGGGGAGGAGTTTGTGGCACAACTTGATAAAAAGAAGGGACCGGTTGGTAGGACATGTTTTGAGGCATCAAGGGATCACAAATTTAGCATTGGAAGGCAGCGTGGAGGGTAAAAATCTTAGAGGGAGACCAAGAGATGAATACACTAAGCAGATTCAGAAGGATGTAGGTTGCAGTAAGTACTAGGAGATGAAGAAGCTTGCACAGGATAGAGTAGCATGGAGAGCTGCATCAAACCAGTCTCAGGACTGGAGACCACAACAACAACACATACTTCTATCAGAGAAAAAGCAAGAGCTTTAAAGTTAACTATTGTTTCTCTGTGTCACTCCCTAAGTCACCTACAGGTGACTGGATGTCTTTCCTTTGTTTTGTGTATTATCCATACAGGTATTTCCAACGTTACATAATTAAAAACATTCCTTATTAGTCATTCATACAAATTACAGTTAACTTCCATTTAGTGCCTTAAGATTCCTGTTAATCAAACGAGCAGCTATCTTCACCGTAAACACGCCTCTGTTGTTCTAGCTCATGGATAACTTTTGGTCAATTATCAAGTTGATCACATAAATATTATACTGTCAGTAGGAAATAAACAGCAGGTATTTAATACATATGTAGAAGTAGCAGTCTCTCTCCTTGTATCAGCTTCCCTGCACTTTTCTCGTATGTTACATTCAGCCTTCGTAAGTACCTATATTATACAACAGTGTAGAAATAGGTAATACAGTGTCCACAAAAAATTGTAACATTTTTTAATGTAGGCTGGTGAAGGTGAGAAGGGAGGGGCAGGTCACCCTCACAACTGAGTGGGACTTTTTTTTTTTTCCTTCCATGAATAAGAGACTAATAGTTCCAAAAATTAATCCTATTCTTGACACTGAAATTTCACCTTCTGAAGGTAAGTACCAACATACCATTGTGTCTCTTTAATGTTATATTTTTCTCAAGTGAGAACCCATGCTGTTTGTGTGGATGTCATGCACCAGAATTTCAAGTTAATGATTGAAAGTTGCAAACTTAAAGCACTAAAAAAGAGTGAAGAATACACATTAACATCACACAGGGACTGTGTAGCATTTGTTTGTTACATGTAATCCTGCACTAATAGCATGTTTCTTAGGCTCATGTCCCTATTGTCCAAGTGTGACAAGACTAACTGATTATCTGTATGGTCCGTTTGGTAAGAAATGCCTTGACGAAATAGCATGTAAGTGTTGGTTACCTACAGGCAGGTTAGTTCTAGAAGCTATAACAAAACCAACAGATGATTTCATTGAGGTGTTTGCATTGAGGTTACAACAGCTCCTACCGCACTCATTTATCTCCCAATAGCAGTCACATTTCTGTAAAATCACTAAAGGTCTCAAAGTACACTAATTTTTGTTCTTTGTGACTTTACAGAAAATTACTCCATCATTCAGGATGAGGTATAAGGGTTCCACTGAAATAATTCACAGGCTACCATTCACCCATTTGTAGCTTACTACAGAGACTCAAGCACTAATAAAATACGACATGTATCATATGTGGAAATATCTGTCTTCAGCATGATAGTGTGTGTTTATTCTTTCCGGACAAATTTCATCAATTTCTTAAAATGTCAGTTTTCAAATCCAAAGTACATTCATTACTTTTTGGATGGATGTGCTGCCCAACAAAAAAACAGAACTTTATGAAACTGTCCATCAAGATTTTGACGTTACAGCAGAATGGCATTTTTTTGCCACAGCACATGGTAAAGGGCTTTTTGATGGGATAGGAGGGACTAAAGAGATTAGCAAGACTCCCTAGCCACCCGCAAGCAACCTTACAAAAATCATATTTTGACATGACAGTGGTTTGAGTGGTTCAAGGAAAATATTCCTTCATGTCTCTTCCATTATACATCGGCGTCCCATCTTGATGAAGATACAGCCTAGCTGAAACAATGTTTCATAAATACAATGACGATTCCAGGTACCCATTAGCTTCATTGTGTAATACCTGTTAACAAAGGTTTAGTAAAGACAAAGACATATTCTGCTTCTTTAGTGATTAAAGAGTCAGTGATAGCTATGGCGAATGAAATGCTGTTAATAAATATACATGTATTTGTTGCCTGTACTGGTGGGTTGCGTATGTCTTACAAACATGTGAAGAAACAGATGAAGTAAAGTTCCACTTCTTGTATCCACAGGGACCATCTCCATTTGTGTTTCCTGCCAAACCAGACATTTGCACAGAAAATGTGACATCAAAAGAGTGGATCCAATGACAACTGGAAGGACATACAATCCCACTGCATCAGATCTGGCAAAGATTAACAATTTAGTTGGAGAATTGTGAGGGGATATCTAATTACTTTTCATTGCAACTGTAATTTAATCATAATAAAACTATAATAATGTAAACCATGTTTTTATACAATATTACTTATGGGTTGTGCTTTATCGTAATTTGTTTCGTGTGTGTGTATTACCTTCTTCATTTCAGTAGTGCGTGGTGCCTTCGGTGTGCCATCTTGATATTTACCATATTTGTAGCAACATACTGTAGCAATTAAATATTTTTTTTTCAAAAAATTTAAGATAGGGTGTTTCGAGATATTCAGTCAAACGTCAAGGTCAATCATCTTTAGTAAGGAAATTCTCAGAAACTTGCAATGTAGCATATCAGTGAACAGGTCTTTTTGTTAGCTTTCCAATGATACCATTTTCATAGCTGTAACTGAATTAGAACCAGAATTAGTCATTTATGTTGTGACATATGCCTGTAAATTTCACACTAAGTCCCAACTCTATAGACCTACAACTTTCTTCACAGTTTTAACACATGCCTTCAAATTGGTATTACTCCCTGTATCTGGGTCATTGAATGCACCAAATTTGAAAGAAATCTGAGATGGTCAGGTTGAAAATGTTACTTTACTGCATTGAATTGACATGGAATGACCTTTCCATTACACGGCAGCTCAACCATGCCACATGTGATCCTGTCACGTTTAATATCCCACTGAATTGCTGAATCATGTCCAAATGAAATCATCACCCCACACATTTTGATTCTAGTAGCTACTAAACATTTCTTATAGTCATATGGGGTCAGCATAGTTCCCTTCCAAGTGATGGTATTTATGACAATAGAAAGTTCTGATTAAAAGCAAACAATTTAGGAGCAGAAGTAACAACTCCATAGTAGAGGCAATGAGTTGTCAACAAGCACAGAAACAAGACAGAAAACTTTGCTATCATTTGGATAAATCTTACAAACCTCTGTAGATCTGGTACAAGTGTGGTCAACCAGCACAAGGTAGCCAAGTAGGTCTGAACACTATGCAGAACAGGATTCACCTGAAAGCCAGTAAAGCTTCCAGTCTTGTTTATGCACCTGTCCACAGCTCATTGCATTTACTGTTACCTTTACTCTTAAATTATTTACGAGTTAGTATATTTGTTGGGTACATTGAGAGCTAATGTAAAAAAATAACACTCCCGTTGCAAGCATCACTTTTCTCACATTGGGAACTATTAAAACACTGTCATTTTGGACTTCTAGGAAGGCAATATGCTCCTCGCACTACTAGCATGTGTACACCACAATTCCAGCATTTACAAAGACATTCCCAAACTAGTAGTTCTGGAAAGAGCAGTAACCCTATCAAGATGTCAAATTACTTCAACACTGATTCTGCAGATACACCAATTACTGAATTGCATTATGTTGTCCTGCATTTCTGCTCTAAACTTCCCAGTACTAAAATACTTGCACTTTAATTAGCTCCACCCAGTAACAGACTTTAGAATATCATCTGAAGCACACCAAAGGTTCTACATACCAAAAGCAAAACATTTTCTATGGTTCTAGTGAGATTTCCTATCTAAAAAGACCTTCAGCAAAATGAAAACCTTACATGGAATAATGTGTGTAATTTTTTGCACCCACATGAGGAAGACTTACCCAAATAATCCCCTTCTCACACAACAAAAATATAAGCAACAAACATTGAGGACTAAGTTGAGTAAAGTAATCTTTTTATGTGTGGACAAAATCTGCCTAAAATGCCATTGCTGCTTCAGTGGAGACAAATATGAACAGCTGATAACAGCATAGTGAACAGATTTGTTCAAGTATTTATGTTCTGTTACGACTACAAGAAAATTCCTACTTCTCACCAGATTTTGCTCACACACACACACACACACACACACACACACACACAATACCTGGTTATTCAATTTGACATAATGAAAACAATTCTAAAAATACCAAGAACTGAACCGGTTATTGAAACTGTAATGTCATGTATAAATGGCTTAGACAATATCACCATTCTGCACAAAAACAGAAAAGAACCAATGTCAAAAAAAGAACAAGCATTGTACTTTCCAGTTGAGAAATCACACACAACTGGAACCATGGCACTGGTACTCTACAATGGCCATTAATGGTCCATGAAGAGCAACTCAGGAAACCCAGTGTCTCCCCCCCCCCCCCCCTTCCTTCCCCCAAGAAATATTGGTTGTGAACAACCTGCAGAGAAGTCTATGTGCATAAGTTGCAAGACGGAAATTTGACATTAACAGCTGGTACGGCCAATGTTGTGAATACAAAAATAAAAAGGTTGGGCAATTCTTGACGGGTATGCTTATATGGACATTCTCACAATTACCATTAGTATGAAAACAACATGTACACAGTACTGCTGCATGTCTGTATTAGCGAATTTGCTCCATCATCCAAATTCCACATCACATAACAAATTGAAGAAAATGAGGCTATATTTGAATAGATTTTGTAAAGTTCAGTTCACTATTCTGACATCATTAACACAGAATTCATAATCCTTTGACAACTGCCACATTTCTCAACTGGAAACACTTCAAACTCTTAAGTATACCATCACCGCCACATGAATAGTAAAAGTTATATGCAAGATATTAATTATTGCTAGTCACCACTGGTAAAGGAAAATGTTTAGCATTCAGTACTCTTAGATCAACTTTTTTCCAAAGATTTATTATTTTTCAAGAATTTACAGATGGTGTTTATTAAAATTGTAAACATTTTCCACATGAACGGATCTTTATTCACGTACATAGAGATTTAAATGAGTCTTCTATGCAATACTGCTTGCATTTGATGCAATCCTGGGCCATAAATCGGCACACTCCTTTGCAACAGGCCCAGTGATCGCACTGCCTTTCATTTCACCTTTGTTGTTTACTATTACACCAGCATTATCTTCAAAGTATATGAAGACCCCATCCTTCCTTCGGAACGGTTTTCGCTGCCTAATGACAACTGCTGGCATCACCTTCTTCCTCAACTCTGGTTTTCCCTTCTTCACTGTAGCAACAATCATGTCACCTGAACCGGCCGCCGGTAAACGGTTGAGACGACCCTTTACTCCCTGGACAGCAATCACATAGAGGTTTTTCGCGCCTGTGTTGTCAGCACAGTTAATTACTGCACCCACAGGCAAACCTAGAGATATTCTGAATTTGGCTCCTGCAGAACCACCTCTTCCTCTCTTCGACATTTTTTAAGCCTGGAACAAAGCACAATCACTAATGTATACTCTCTCAAGTTTTAACGCTGGCAAACAAATTTTTTTCATACTTAATAAATACAAGGAAGTGGGTACAATTTGCACACAAATGTGTACCACAATATTGAAGGACTGTAAGAATTCATCAATCAACGTGACTTCTCAACGGCTGAGAAGTACAACAGATCTAAATCCTCCCACTAGTTTTCCCAGGGCAAACTTTAACATACGCTTTTACAACTGTCGAGTACTCCGAAATTATACACCGTACTTCACAGCCAAAGTGGCAGTGATGTTCTACTGCACGGCACAACTTTAGCACTAAAAAACTTTTTTGATGCTAATAAAAGAAACATCTCTGACTCGAAGTTACAGAACTTATTTGTAAGAGCCGCCCAAATCGCAGCAAATTATTGGCTTCTTACGTTTTCCAACAAATTTCTATCTCAAAATGCATATGGTGGAAACACGTGGTCATATTATTACACCGAAACAAATACTTTCTTCAATTTCGTTCAAAATATATTATCAACCTACACTTAAATTTAGATTACAGATATAAAACAAAAACTTGCGTTGAATACTTACTTTCTTCAATACACTGTTATACTTGAGCTCCACTACACACACAATCACAGGAACTCCGTCCACATATCCAAAGAACCTCAAAGAGAACGTGGTAACCAAAGACTTTCATGAAGCAGGGATGCAAACACATTTAACAAATAGAAACCAAACCAGTTTCTCAACTCTATCGATATTATCGTTTTTGTATCAGTGGACGGTTAGGGTAGGGACTAACAATTATACTGTGCAATATGTCACGTTGCACAACATTATTTACGGTCCGTAAGTAAGATTGAAGAGTATTCAGTATTTACTGCAATATATGAACGGATCTAGAAATTACTGAGCAAAAGGCCTGCCGTTATACAGATGCTGGGTGAAGTTGTGGATTAGCAACCTAGTACGTACATATGATTGCTATAGTCAATTGACCATTTTTTTTTCTTTGCGAAAAGCAGGAAAACGTTATTAGGACGCATACAAGTCGAGCGTGTTAAATAAATAAAGCAGGGCCAAAATTCTGCATAATCAGAACTAATAGTGGTACAATAAATATGGACAGTGGCAAAAGACAAGCTCTGCAGCAAAAGGCACATCCAAGAGGAAGGAAGAATTAAAAGAGAAGAGACGAGCAGCCACCATTCAGCAACATCGACAACAAGGACCAAAGAACGTAACGAATGCGAAAGGTCCAACACAGGTATGTCTGACACTTTTAATTTAAATAAAGAACCAAGTCCCTTCTCCACAGGAGGATTTTGAGCTCGGCACTGGATGGTAACTCATTTAGCACTCAACTTACACAACAAAAAGAGTAACATACTAAGGGATTATCCTTCGCAAACGAATGTACAGTTAATATATGATCGAAACAAAGATAACAGATATCATAGGGATGCACTAGGCTTGTTTTATGTATTTATTGTCCGTCCCAATAGCTGAATGGTCAGTGTGACGGTCTCCCGTCCTAAGGGTTCTGGAGTTCGATTCCCGGCTGGGTCGGGGATTTTATACGGTCAGAGACTGAGTGTTGTGTCGTCTTCATCACCATTTCATCCCCATCCGGCGCGCAGGTCGCCCAAGGTGGCATCGAATGTAATAACACCTGCACCAAGGCAGCTGGACCTGCCCCGTAAGGGGCCTCCCTGCCAATGACGCCAAACTCTCATTTCCATTTCCATGTCTTTATTGAGGGACTTAATGGCAATGTAGATAAATACCACATGTGGCCTATTTACATCAGATTGTGAGTACAAGCAGAAAATCACACATCTCAACATTGTGGGGAAAAACAGATTTCATATTGATTTATCAACAAGAGAGACTCAAACAGGTTTGTGGAGCACAGCCCACTACATTATAAATAGATGGTAACAAACACACCAAACCACAAAACACATCAGCAGAGCGTTATTAGGAATTCAGATCCATAATTAACTGATTTAGATCTGAAAGACGCCATTAAATCTACAATTACAGTCACCCATGTACACAGAATGATGAAGAGAATAAGTAATTTAGAAACGAAGAACTGCACACTCCTGGAAACGTGTATGGTCACATTCGCTTCATGGTTCCTGTTGGAAAATGTGAAAAGCTATTGCATGAAGCGTAATGTTAGACTGTACATACCCTTAGCGAGACACTGTTTTAGATGTCATTGATATGGCATCTAAACTAATGTCAGCCAGTCACTCGATGTAATCAATGTGAATGGAACCATGAGACAGCCCAGTGCACAAATGATGTAATGTGCTGTGTCCGCTGTAAAGGGAACCATACATTGAGCAGTTAGTCTTGCCAAGTATATCCCAAACAACAGGACATTAAGAAAGCGTCAGCTACATACAATACATGCTGAAGGATATGTAAACCATAAACCTTATGCTGCTGTGGCAGGGAATATTGGTAGGAGTAAATTGGAATGGGAGAAAGAGTACCCTCCCCCCACCCCCCCAGATCTCCATAAAAAGTATTCAGAACAGATTCCACAACAGCTGTTCACCACAATAGGCAAAAACAAATAAGGACTACACAAAATCCAAATCCTCTTTTTGCAGATGTTAATTTACCAATATCTCCAAATAAAGAGAACCTATATGCACCACAATAACATACCCCTGAACGACAAAAGGCAATTAAATCAGGAAGGAAGGATATGAATATGGTGATAATCGAACAGCTGGTGGCTGGAAAAACAATTTTAGTAACACGGCTTGCCTCATTAAACCATGATAGTTAGGAACATGCTAGTATGTACAACATGGTTGCTTCTATAATGTCAAAAAAGTAACTATGGATCAAGACAGAAATAGGCCATACTTTCGCTCTACTAATATAAAAAGAATAACAGATAATAAAGTTTTTCAATGAAATACCAGATCCTTATAAGCTAATAGAGCGTTGTTCATGCACAAACTTCATGTTAATGGCTATTCTATCCTTGTTATAAGTGATAACTGGATTAAACCAAACGTGTCTTTAAGATATCAAGGATATTAAGCAACAAGATCAGATCGAGAGAATCAGTAAGATGGAGTAACCATATTGATTAGCACAAACCTCAACTATAAACCAATTACTATATCAATACCTGTAATTGACTTTCAGACAAAAACCATGGAAGTAAGTATTAACAAATGTCAGTTCTCCACTGCACCTGTATATCGCCCTCCAAACTGTAGAAATTTCAAACAATGCATGCACTCGATGTTGCAACACACACCATAACCCTCCCTAATCTGTGGGGTCTTCAATGCCCACTACACAGTATGTGGTGATGGAAGGATGGATATGTTGGTATGGGTGCACAACAGCTAGATTTTCAGCGCCTACACGAAAACATTTTGAGATGAATGTCGGTAAAATACTCTAAACAGGGGTATAAAACAGTATAGAAACTAAAAGTAACAAAATGAGGAAAACTACGTTTGTACTCACACAGAACGATGAAATGAAGAAGCATGCCGATATTAAAACGTTAATGAAACGGAAAGAAAGTGGCAGAAGCAGTTAAACCAATATAGCAGATGAACATGGCTGGTTGACTACAGGAATAGATAAGGATGAGCTAACCACTCAGTGACATAGCCTAAAAACGTAGACCAGAGTCAAGACTCATCACAAAATTTTAAAACTTGAGTGACATTCATCTCATCATCAGCTAACATAGAGGGCAGACTTTCACCGATACTTGCTTCTGCCAGTGTATCATGGTATAAATTGCACTCTGCTAAAAAGTGGTATACAGAGATCTGCAAGCCACAGGCATTAAAAAAACTGGGGATCTTGTCACTGTAGTAAAATTCTGTGTGTAAGAGGGCAATGCCCAACTCAGAGACATGTAAGGATCACTTCATCCCCCCTGAGCAACTGGCAGGGGAAGACCACAGCTTGACAGATGACTTTACCAACTGCAGCTTATTGTCCATTACTGCCAGCCATTCCTTATCCTACAACTGTATGAACTTGCTATATAGTGCAGAAATGACAACCTGCAGGGAAATAGAATACTGCACTGCATTCTCTCCTCTGCAGGCTTCCTTAGCAGTCCATTCAGCCTGTGCATTGCCCTGTATCTTCACATGCCCTGGCACTCAGCAGAATGGCACCTGCTTTCCCCACCATTTGAGCAAGTATAGTTGATCATATATCAGCTGGACAAACTTCTCATCTGGGTACAGGTTCTGTAAAGATTGTAAAGGCTCGTCCACCGCAACGATCTGTCTGCGCAAATGTCTGCGCACATCACATCTGCGCAGACAGATCGTTGGGTGTGGACAGAAGATTTGCACCAACCTGAGGTGTGTGCAAACCTGGAAGTTGGAGTTGGAGGTTTGAGCGAAACCTCTCAAATCTGTGGGTTCAGACCACATCTGCGCAGACAAATTGGAGCGTGTGGACAGGAGATCGCCGCAAATCTGGCGCGAAACAGCTGTTTGCTCAGTCTAGTGTTTGTATTTGTGTGCACAGGGCATCAAAATGGCTGATACTCGTCAGTGTTCTCGAGAGTTTGTTAGTGAATTCATTGAAATATATAGAAACCACCCATGTTTGTGGAAGATTAAAAGTAAAGAATATAGGGACCGAGACAAAAAAGACAGCACCATACAATGCTCTAATTGAAAAATTGCGGGCAGTTGACGCCTCGGCAAACAGAGAAACAGTTATAAAAAAAATAAATGCGTTGCGAACTTTTTACCGAAAAGAGTTATCCAAAGTTCAGAAATCTAGAAGATCTGATGTAGGGGTAGATCAAGTATACCAGCCAACGTTATGGTATTTTGATCTGCTCGGTTTTCTTAAGAATCGCCATGCAAATCTCGCAGTAAATTTACGTGAGAAAACTGCTTTCGCTTTAGCAGCCACTGTCTACACCATTTTGGCCGCTTTCTCTGTTTCCTGCGGTTGGTCTGAGTGTTTTTTGCAATACAAGTTGCGAACACAGACCACGACAGAACTTCCTCCGTTTCTATGTTTCAAAATAACTGAATTAAATTTTTGACGTTTACGGGGAGCGTATTCGCTTGTCACTGATATTTCTTTTCTACACCGACAGATGGCGGGCGAGTAGTAGATTGGGGTTTGTGTCGTGTGAACACACCACATTTGCAGCGATCTTTTGCATGTACAGACATCTGCGCAGGCAGATCGTTGCGTGTGGACCGGGCTTAAGGCACTAAGGAAACCGGAACAGATGAGAAACCATTTGCTCTGAATACTTCGTATCTCCTCCAGTGCTTTCAGTATCATTTGAAACTCTGCTGAGGAAACGGTATACTCATCACGAAGGCGAATCCTTGTGACATGGTCGGGGAACACTACAGAGAGCCGAAGGGATTTCCCATGTTTGGAGCCATCAGTGTACACTAGTGTGAAACAGTGATGCATATCTAAAATGTAAAAAAACAGAGATTGAAATGTAAAATCTGGCGAACTATCTTTCTTTCAATTGGTCAAGTCTAAAATAAGTCTGGGCCTCTGGAGGAGCCAAGGTGGAAATCTGCTCCAACCTCAGTGTCAGGCATTGAGATGGGCCACACCCATCTCTAAAAGGCAATCCTTTGTGCAAATCGCACAGGGCCTTGTTGCTGGTTACGATAAAGCATTTCTATTGGAGACTGAGCAACAGTATGGTATCCAGGTGTGTGGTGTGGACAGTGTTTTATATGCCTGGCGCAATGTAAGTAGCCAGTTGGCTGATGTGATGCAGCAGTTCACCAGCCTCTACACAGAGGCTTTGTATGGGGCTTGTTATCAGTGCCCCAGTGGCCAACTGAATCCTTGCACGGTGCAACAAATCCAGCATCTTTAAATAACAGAGTCTTTGAGACCCACACACCATGCACCCATAACCCATCCAAGATCGCACAAAGGCTCTGTAAAAACGGAGTAGAAAAGTTCTGTCTGCTCCTCATGTACCGTGGTTGACAGTTTAAAATACTTAGAGCCTTAAGGGATCATTTTCTCATCCTTAAAATGCTGCAACCTTGCAAACTTACAGTCAAATATGAGCCCCAGAAACCTCATCATATCTTCAAAATTAAGAACAGTGTTCCTCATCCTCAACTCAGGAAAGTTTAAAATGGAATGAGAACAGTTAAAAAGAGCACACACAGACTTCTCGGTAGAAAACTTAAAACCACTCTTCTGCGCCCATTCATCCAAATGTCGAAGAGTTAGTTGCAAGGCTAGCAGGAGATTAAAACATAGAGAAGTAATCCACAAACACAGAGCACTGGAGAGAACTTTTCACTACTGATGTAATGCTATTAATAGCTGTGGCAAAGACAGTCACACTTAAAACACGACCTTGAGGGACAGAGTTCTCCTGCTTGAAGCTATCAGACAGGACGTCACCGACTTGGGATCGAAAATACGGTGTCGAGAGAAAGGACCAAATAAAAATGGAAAGACACCCACGAAAACCCAATTCATGAAGCTGCTTGAGGGTAAGATGCCTCCAAGTGATAAAGCAGACCTTTTCGATGTCAAAAAATATTCGTAGAAGATGATGCCAGCGCAGGATAGCCTGTTGTTTAGCCGCCTCCATGAAGGCCAGGTTATCAGAGGTGAAGCGATACCTTCCGATTCCACACTGAAAATGACTAAGGAATTAACTGGATTCTAAGATACAGACAAGGCGGCAGTTGACCGTCCAGTCCAAGGTCTTTCCCACGTAGCTAGTGACGGTAACACTACGATAACTACACAGATATGTATGATTTTTCCCAGGTTTCAAAAGAGGAATTAAAATTGCCTCACGCCACAAGTCGGGCAAGTGGCCTGACTCCCAAATGACATTAAAAAGTAGGAGGAGGATATTTTTGTTTCGCCTTGTGAGGTGCCATAGCATACTGTAATGGATTCTGTCGTGACCAGGGGTTATGTCACATGCTGCAGATCGTGCAGAATCCAGCTCCCACACGGGAAACAGGCAATTTTAATCTTCATCAGTGGTGGGTAGGAAATCCAAACTGCTCCCCTCAGCAACCGATCTGTGGTAGTGGAAACACGGATCCTGACTGGCGGTTACAGTAACTGTGGAAAAATAGGCCGGCATAGTCTGGGAAATATCTCGCCAATTGGTTTGTAGATTGCCATTCCCCATTACAGCAGCCATGGGGCACCTCCCTCCTCTCCCAGAAATTTTCCTCGTGGTCTCCATATCACAGAACTCTTCGTGGAACGATTAATGGTGTTCAGGAACTGTTACCACGATTTCTTCTTGCTCTATCGAATATCTGGCGGCATTTTTCCCTCGCCACCAGAAAGGCTTCAAGATTATATACAGTTGGCCAGCGCTTCAACCCACGCAGAACATCACTGCTAGTCCTCATTGCTGAGTGGCTTTCGTCGCTCCATCAAGAGACAGGCTGCCTCTTCAGTTGTCCCATAAACTGTGGAATGGATGCTTCAGTAGTGCGTTGGATCTTTTGGTAATATAATCCACCCATTCCTCGACATTGACACGATGTTCAAACACGGCTAGCTGACTGTGAAGTGTCCAATCTGCACTACTGAGCACCCATTGCAGTGGTTTCCTTTCGGGTTCAACTCCATCTGGCAGTTGAATCCATATCGAGAAGTGATCACTTCCTTGCAGGTCATCGACCACTTCCCATTGAGGAGTGTGAACAAGGGCTCAAGAGCAAAGCGGGAGATCGATGACAGATAACGACCCAGCTGCAGTGCAGAAGTGCATGCTCTGTCCCATATTTAGCAAATATGCACATGATGACACGAGAAGCCTGGGGCAGGTAGTTGCAGAGTCCCAAAGCACATTGCGTGCATTAAACTCACTACAGAGGATGAATGGGTGGGGGACCTACGTAACAAGGTCATTGAGAGCCTCTTTGTCGAGCACACAATGTGGGGGCAGGTAAAGGGAATACATTGTCAATGGGTGATGCACCTGTACTGATACGGCAATTGCTTGTAAATTCCTTGTAAGAGAGAGAAGCGAGGATTGGCAGTTGGTACTGACGTAAGTACCTACTCCTCCTCTAGCTCTCCCTCCACTCAGGTCGTCCTTTTTGTGGAGTACATAACCTTGTAGCTCAGGGGTGTGTGGCTGATTGAAATTAGTCTCCAGGAGACACAGACACAGTTGCCTATCCTGAGATAGTAGACAAAGTTCCTCCACATGCAACCTGAACCCCAGCAAGTTGCACTATAGTATGGGAGCTATGTATCACGGAGGCATCACCTTCTGTCTTTCCACCAAGGTGGGGAGACTGCAGTGGGTGGAGGGTCAGTTGTGGGCGAGGTGATTGCCTCACACATACTTCATAATATATCAGCTCTGTGGAAGGGTCAGATGAAAGATCAAGTAGAATCATGTCGACATGGTACAGTGGCTTACTACTTGAATTTACCTGTTGTTGCTGCATTACATTAGCTTTTCTCTGCTTTGAGGGCTTTTCTGGAGCTGGGGTAGGAGTGGTAATTGCTGTGCTGGACTTCTGAACAGACTCAGCTGTTAAAGGTGCCTGGGGCTCTCCCACATTGGCCACTGTACCTTTTTCTACTGTTCTAGGGGGCGCTACAGGCTGCGAAACACTTGCTGCCTTACAAGTGCACTGATATGAGCAGGTGTTAGTGCTGACACTCACAAACCTTCGTTTGTGTAGAGGCATCAGATTTTGGAGTAGGCTTCTGAAGGATTGATGTAAAAGATGTAGCAAATGTGGGAGGCTGTATGGACTTGTAGCTCTTTTTGGCCTCACCATAGGGGATAAACTTCGTGATTTTTATTTCCTGTACTTTTCGTTCCTCTAGAAAAATTCTGCAGCCCTACTCCAAACAGAGTGGTTTCCAGAGCAGTTTATACATTTGACAGGAGGCAAACAATCAATTCCTTCATGGGCTCTCTTACTGCAGTTTCCAGACGTCGCTTCTCTCCTACACTACAGGGTTGTATGCCCAAACCACTGGCATTTAAAACAGTGCATTGTGTTTGGGACATATGACTGTTTATTTAGGTGAAGAAAGCCTGCCTTAATGTGCTCTTGGAGTTTGTTGGTATTGAAGATAAGAACGAAGAGTTGGGTTTCACCAGGTCTCCATCCATTCTTTTCATAATGTCCTGAACATCAACAATGCCCTCCTGAGCCCACTCAATCTTCAGGTCTTCTATAGGAATTTCAATTAGGTCTCTACATGACGCAACACATTTGCTGAAGTTCAAGGTGCGGTGGAGCTCTGTGTCGATGGCATATTCCCTCAGGCGCTTACCTCACTGTAGGTTAACAGCTTGTTGGGAACTGGATGTTTCAACCAAAAGCGTCCCATTTCGTAACTGCTTTACACATTTTAGAGTCCCGGCAATTCCTCTGAAGCCCTTCTGGATGTAGAAATGCAAGACTTTTTCGAAACTCCCTTCTTTACTTTTTATTACTAAAAACACATTCTGCTTACCAGCCTGTGTTCTGTTACTCTTTACTGCTTTGTTCTTATTCACTCCCACATCTGGAGGGCGCCTGGTGCCTACCAGAGGTCCACCCATCCCACAGGTAGGGGTCAAATTAAAATGAAAATTCGAAGGATCCACTGTGGTTCCATGAGCAGCTAGGGAACTATAAGTCTGGCCAGACATAGCCCCATATCCCTGGGTAATCATTACACAACTGAGGTGCCACTGGTTCCCCAGAGATTGCCCACTAGTGGCTGTCCCACCTCAACAGCCGTGCATCTCCTTGACATGCAGCACAGCTTGAGATTTAGAGCTTTTATAAAGAGGTTTCTACCATCCTCATGATCCTCGTGATCAAGACAAGATCCCCATTCCATGTGACTCACAACGTTCCAAGGCTGCACCACTCGGTAGTCGCTGAAGCATGCCCACAGGTTGTGGTGTCAGAGGACTAGTGGTGCATACCAGTCCATGGCTCGAGGAACTTGGGTTTGCCAAACCCATACCCAGCAAATGAATGCTGAACCCATGAGGGGCACACAGCATGGGGTGTCTTATGAATGACAAGGCAGAGGAGCACATAATGTCTTGCATTGGTGGTTATAATATGGTCATATGCAATGATGGATCTGTAACATGAAACCAAGGACCATGGGTGAGACCAATAGCAGTTGTATAATATTAGTTTCTTCCTGTATGGATCAAGTCATGGCATGGTTGTTTCTGCAGATACCATTTGGGGGGGGGGGTTGAGTTGTTTGGGAGAGGAGACCAGACAGAGAGGTCATCGGTCTCATAGGATTAGGGAAGGACGGGGAAGGAAGTCGGCCATGCACTTTCACAGAAACCATCCTGACATTTGCCTGGAGTGATTTAGGGAAGTGACGGAAAACCTAAATCAGGATGGCCAGACGCAGGATTGAACTGTTGTCCTCCCGAATGCGAGTCCAGTGTGTTAGCCATTGCACCACTTCGCTCGGTGATACCATGGGATCAAATCATTTCCCTGTAACTGTGAGTATACAGTGGGAGAAAAATAACCAAGCACATATTGCCAACAAATAGACTTGGAACATGAACAAAATGTATTGGTTTAATTATCACCAAATGCTTGAATTAGAGATAAAATCAATAGGAAAAAAACCAACTTCCACAGAAGGCCTACTTGCCACTACAGAACAGCATATATCATACAGAAAATGAATCCATCCCAAAAAGACCTCTATCAGCAATAGCAAGATGACTGATAATTCATGGTGAAATGAAGACAGCGCTAAAACAATACCAAACAGGAAGACAGTGTTATGTAAATATCTTACAACAGTTTGACCAAGAATAATAAATTGTCAGAGCTATGGCAGAAGATCATCCAAGTTAGGAATATCGTCCATGCAGTCAATAATATACATCCTATGAATATATAGAAGAATTATGTGATCTTATTGCCCCACCAAGCATTCACAGTAAGTTATTCAGAGGACAAAAGGAAATCCCTGCAGCCGGCCGGTGTGGCCAAGTGGTTCTAGGCACTTCAGTCTGGAACCGAACGACCGCTCAGGTCGCAGGTTCGAATCCTGCCTCGGGCATGGCTGTGTGTGATGTCCTTAGTTTAGTTAGGTTTAAGTAGTTCTAAGTTCTAGGGGACTGATGACCTCAGATGTTAAGTCCCATAGTGCTCAGAGCCATTTGAACTATTTTTGAAATCCCTGCAACTCAACATGTGCTAATGACAAAGTTCAGTATTGACGAGTTGACATCAGACATCAAAGAGAGCACTAACACTGTCACTGGAATGGATCAGATCACTTATTCCATGGTATGAAACATGCCTGACAATACTGTAGAATTACATCTTCAAATCTATAATAGAATTTCGATGCACCAGGAACTAGTCTCAGAAAGGAAGACAGAAACCTTGGTCCCCAAATATAAAAAAAAGGGAAAGATTCATTATTAGGCACTTCTTACAGACAGATTACACTGTCACCATCTATTGTTAAAACATTAGAAAAGCTAGTAAAAAGGCGATTAGAATGGCGGGTAGAAGTAGTGAGATAAAGCTGACACTAGCAAAGTTTGTTAATATCGGTTGGATAGATTCAGGGGCACAACCCAACCCCTGATGACATCATAGGTTTTCTCCAGCTGGCACGTGGGTCCCTTCCCATCACCTCCCTTCCCCTCTCCCTGCACACCCCCACCCCGGGAAATGGTAGAGAAATCGCAATTTTGGCAGGAAATTTAAAAAATGGCGGTAAATTCAAATTTATTGGCAAAAATATCAAATTTTGCTCTTTCACCTTGAGAATCAGAGACCAACTGACCTGTTTTACAACGCAAGATATCTGTGTCAGTCAAGGAAGAGTTTAATGGTTGTAGAAACTGTAAACATATGGTTGAGGACTGTGGCCATAGCTCCCTACATGCTGCTTGGAAAGCGATGATATTTAGTGAATTTATAAAGAAGATAAATACACTTCATCAGATAATGACGATACAACAGGGTAGGGTTAAGTTACATTTCCCAACTCATGCCGATAAATGTCTAAGCTGGAACCGCAGATCATTCAAGAAAAGCCCAGTCAGTCTTCCAAAGCGCAAGAGGCAAGACATTAACCCATTCTTGTGCAAAGCACCCATGCGTGCACAATGTGTTCCATTGAGGAGATGCTGGTTACGAACAGAGAGGGGTTTAATAAGTGCACTGCATGGAAGCATAAAACTGATGACTGCTCCCACGGTCTCCTACACAAATAATGGATAGAAAAGATAATGGATGAGCGTAGGGTAAATACTTTTTGACAAATAATGGCGATGTAGTAGGGTGGTGTGAAGATGCATTTCAGAACTTCTGTGGATAGTTGCTTGTAGTGGAACTGCCTACCTCCTTTGAAATAACCTAACACCCCACATCAACTTCATCCTATTCGATAATGAGCCATAGGTTTTCACCGTGAGGTTCAGTGACCAACTGACCTAGCTCATAATATCACCACCAGAGGGCACTATTTTCCACCTCCACCACATCCCTCAGGAGCCAGTAGGTGGGCAGGAATGCGATACCTGGTTACTTGATGGTGATGTAGAGGATATAAGGCAAAAACGGCAGCTTGCCCATCCAATGTATGCAGACCATCAGGAGTTATGACCACAGACTTGTCAGGGGCCTGTAATGACCTCCAACGTGTCAGGACAAGCATCAGCATTGGCGCTATGGGAGCGTTTTAATATCAGAATAGTAGCAGCTGTAGAAGCCAATGACTGGTGTGTTGTTAAAAATTGAAAATGTATCTAATAATGTTAAAGTGCAGTTTAAAATTATTTATCTGCAACACTCTGCTGTTACAAACATGTTTGGTCTAGGGATGGCATTATCCTTTGTTTTGAAAAGACTGAACTGACAGTTGCATTGTGTTAAAAATGTGTATAAAGACATTGTAGACTATCTCTGGGTGAATAGAGTGCTTGCTGACGATTTACACCTACTTGTAAATACAGTGCGAAAAGGAACTAAAGAACAACAATGAGTTTGAAAGAAATTCAAGCTGAAATCCATGCACACAAGAAACTGTTATTCAGTACATTCTGTGCAGGAGTGAAGGTGAAGAAAGAACCTGTTGACTGTTCAGATGTATTGCATCCAATACCGAATGTATGAGTTTTGAATTATATATATATATATATATAAATCTCATGTCATGGTGTATGTCTGGGATAAACTTCAAAATCACTAAACTGATCTTGATGAAATTTTGCAACTTGTGTAATTTGGTACAACTTAAAAGATAGGATAGTTTTTATCTCGATTATTGACCTCAATACTTGTTATTGCAAATTAAATGTTTATTATACGACAATAGTGTGCATTTATTTGTAAGTTCTATGATTCCTAACAGATGACGGTGTAAGTTAATTCATCGACACAACACACTACCATCCCTTGAGATCTAGGTTGGGTAGACATCCAGCAGATGGCTCTGTGTTTCGATTTTTAGATGCTGCAATCTATTCCACATGATATTTGTTTATGTTTATGACATAACCATGATATTTAAATCTTTTTTGTATTATATTTATAATTTTACTCAGTATGGTATTATAGTTGTGCTGTGTATTGTTCAGATATTATTATCATTTTGAATAGAAAAATTACAATAACATAAAACTTTCTTGTTAATTTATTTTTCTGTTGATCTTCACACCACCTCGAAAACATGTAAGTATTTCTTGCTTGCTTTCTATTTTATTATTTGTATTTTATTTTGATTTTTTAATCTGTTAATTGTTAATTTATTCATTCATTAATTTTGATCTTATTTATTTATTTAAATAATAAATTTTGTCATTTTTTTCAATTTCAGTATAATGCCATGGAAAAAAATCTACCCTTAACAATGCATGTAGTAGAGAAGCATGACACAGGCGTATTGAGAGAGCTCATGAATCGAAAGAACAAATCACAACAAGGAAAGCAGCTCAGCGAATCAGAGCAGCAGAAATTCGTAGACAACAATCTCGAGAACAGCGTGATGAACGTCTGCGACACATTCAGAGAAAGCAAAAGAGAGAGGCAGTAAACCAGCTGTGCATTAACACATGTGTCATTCGTTCACTTTGTGTTAGAATATGCACCAGACGTTGATTACTCTGAACATCCTAAAATTACAATTGATGTGATGAACAAAATATGCCAATATTGTCAAGCATTAAAATTCCACAATGGAGCAGTCGGTATGTGTTGTGAATCAGGAAAAGTTGTACTGTCACCTCTTCCTACTCCACCACAACCTTAACAATAACTTCTTGCTGGCCAAACAGACGATTCGAAATTGTTTTTATGCAAGACACGAAAATTCAATTCTTGCTTTCAGATGATGTCCTGTGGGGCAACTAAAGTTTGCGATCTCACATCTGATGGAAATAATTTTGAAACTATACAAGTTGTATCATAGGATTGGGTCAATGATGCCGATGCCTAATGATAATCTGAAGTTTCTACAAATTTATTTTATGGGCAGCTATGAGGAACACGTGACAGTTTGTTACCAGTACAATTTCATCAAACAAGCCAAAGAGAGAGCAATTGTCGAATGGTTGAAAAATTTTTTGGAGAATTGTAATCAACAGTTAAAAATTAATGTTATCTAATCTGTTGGTTTTTTCAGATGTATTACTTCCAGTATCCAATGTACGATTTTTGAATTATGTGTAAATTATGTGAAAAGAACTTTCAGGGTTTCTCTTCAAAATGGCATATGTATGATATCTGTGCAATGTTTGGTTCTTGTGCAATAAATAATTGAAAGTGTTCCCAGACTTCATGTACACCCTGTCTATATATAAGTCTCAAATCCTGTGTTATTTATTACTTCATAACCCTATCATTATAATGCAACCACAGTACCTCAGTTTGTAAGATATTGCAC
The DNA here is from genome assembly GCF_023864275.1 of Schistocerca cancellata. Taxonomy (NCBI): domain Eukaryota; kingdom Metazoa; phylum Arthropoda; class Insecta; order Orthoptera; family Acrididae; genus Schistocerca; species Schistocerca cancellata. Next base: position 750,200,306 of record NC_064626.1, on the reverse strand, counting down.
TATGGTGTCTACACAAACTATTATTATTACAAGTGTTCATTTTTCTATGAAAGGCCATTCCTAACAGTTGGTGAAACATTGAGACTTGGTTATAAGTGACTGGTCCTATGATGGTACAGAACAAGACTGGAAGAAGAGGAAGAATAGAATATTACTGCCTGATAACATAAGAGCTATAATTGTGGATCCACCTAACTGTGTCAAGACAAATGTTCTCATTTCACTGTTAACATACCTGAATAGGATCTGCTTTGAGCATTCATGTGTATTTTCAAAAACTCTGTTTCAACCCAAGTACCAGCTACTGTAAAAGATACTGCAGAGTGTATGTGGTGTAACTTACATAACATTCAGTCAAAGCAGTCAAATCCCCATGCCAGAAAAAGTAAAGTTAAACACAGTGTTCATATTTGATGATGTCACTGTGGAAAACCAAGATCAAATTCTACGATATTTTTAGTTTGCTTGTCATGTGGGTATTGTCGTATTTTATTTGAGTCATACATATTCCAGAACCTCGAAACAGTTGGTGAGGGATAATGCAAATCTCATTATAGCTTTTAGACAAGACAGTTTCAATCTAAAACTCATTCACCAGGCTCATTTAGGAACCAATATGTCATTCAATGATTCTGTAAAGATGTGTGCAGATTGCTGAAATAACACATACACTTCCTTGTTATTGATAAATCAAGAAAACTGAATGATGGTGGGTACAAAGGAAACTTCCAGGAGTTTATATATATATATATATATATATATATATATATTGCTATGAAAAAAGTGGTGAGTATGTTAGTATACATCATACCATCGACAAGTTCGCGCACTCAGCCCGAGAGGATAGCTCTGCATGGACAGAGAATGCATCTGTTCATAGAAGGAAAATTTCAGTCTCTTGAACGTTAAGTTAAGGAACTAGAAAAGCATGCCCAGAGCCTTCTGAGACTGATCAATGAATAAGTTGGTAGGATTAACGAACTAGAGACGAACACCTGCGTCATTCTGAGAATGAAAGTAGACAACATAGCGGTAAAGGTTGATGGAATTGAAAAGAAAGTATGTGACGTAACTTTAATGGTTGAGCAAAACGTATGTAAGGTGCAGCCTATGAAGCAGGCCACTTAATATTTAGCAAGCTGTCACTAAGCATAAGGTCATCGTTGCATCGACAGCTGTCTGAGAGAAGTTACGGTTGCTCAGTTTAGGACATGTGGATTGAGAGCAGATACCGTGAGAAACATTTAAACCAGTTACTGACTCTTTCGATGAACTCCCAGATAAATTACACAACGAAGACGATGATGCTATTGCCAGTTTCCTTAACCGTCACAGTGAAACTGGGATAGACAAAATACGAGGGTTTTCCAGAAAGTAAGTTCTGTTGTCGCAAAATGGAAACTACTGGGAAAATCCGGTGGTGGTGTGTTGGGGCTTATGGGCGCTCAACAACGAGGTCAATAGCGACCTGACACATTAAGAGGAACGAATGTGGACAGACCTAAGAAAACTAAAGCACACACTCAAAGAAAGCAGGAAAAGAAGGAAAATGCTACATAAGAAAGTAAAACCTAAGGAAAGGGGAAACATAGCAACAAGAATGTCACAGGAAATTGTTATTGGCTGGCCACTTACATAAAATATGGGCGAGCTTGTCACACAGTGAGCAAATTAAAATCCTTTCCCTAAAATCTTTGTAAAAACATTTGACAGGGCACAGAACTTTAAAACTTTAGCCACATTCGTCCGAGTGTGGCCTAAAAGATATGGCAGGTCCGCTGGCAAGTCAGCCGCGACCCGCTGGTCAGAAAATAAAACGCAATCCAATAAAACGTGGCGCACAGTGACCTGGACGCCGCAAGCACCACACATTGGAGGGTCCTCTCGCCGGAGCAGGAAGCCATGCGTCATATGGCTGTGGCCTATTCGAAGCCGAGTGAGGAGAACCTCGTCCCGTCGATGGGGCTGAAAGGAAGTACACCACACACACGTTGTGGGCTTGACTATACGGAGCTTATTGTCAGTCACTTCCAGCCACTCATCCTCCCACCGACGCATGACCCGTGAGCTCAACAGCGAGGTGAGTGCGTGCAAGGGGATAGCACACTGAGATACTTGTGGAGCGAGACATGCCTCTTTGGCTGCGAGATCTGCCCATTCATTCCCAGCAATGCCGACATGCCTCGGAACCCAGCAGAAAGCTACAACATTCCCCAGTTGCTGTAGTCGGAGGAGGGCAACCTGGATGGACTGGACAATTTTGTCTGCCGGATACAAACGTTGCAATGAGTGAAGGGCACTGAGTGAATCGGAACAGACAAGAAATTTAGGAGAGGAAGAATGTCTCATGTGTTCCAGTGCCCGCAAGATCGCAAACAATTCTGCATCAAAGACAGTAAAAGTCTGAGGCAGTCGGACCTTGAGGACACGATCCGGAAAAACAACTGAGCAACCAACAGAATCCCCTTGTTTCGACCCATCCGTAAAAACAGCTACATAGTCGTGGTGCTCAGATAAAATGGCAGAAAATGCTGCATTAAAAACGGTGGCAGGAGTGCAATCTCTCTTGTACTGCAATAAATCTAAAATCACTCCGGGCCTCTTCAGTAACCAGGGTGGCAGGCGGTTAAAACCTTGGATTTGGGGTTGTACAGACTTCACACCGAGGGACTCTAGTACACGTTGCACACGGATCCCAAGCGGCAACGTAGCCCGGGAACGGCGGGAAAAAAGGCGGTCCAGAGGTGGATGGGCAACAAGACGGTGAGCAGGCGAGCTGGGAGCTGCAAGAAACTCACAAGCCTGTCGCACCAGCAGGAGCTGCCGCCGGATGGTAAGTGGCGGTTCGCCAGACTCAGCACAGAGGTTGGTCCGATAAGCACCCATGGCCAGTCGAATCCCAGCATGGTGAACAGCGTCAAGGATCCGCAAATAAGATGGCCTCGCTGACCCATATACTGTGCACCCGTAGTCCAGCCGAAACGCTCCATAAAACTGAAGGAGACGCGCCCTGTCCGCGCCCCAAGACCTGTGGCTGAGGCACTTGAGGATGTTCAGTGCCTTCAGCGTTCTGGCTTTCAAGTCACGTAGGTGTGGCAGCCATGACAACCTGGAGTCAAAAATTAGGCCCAGAAACCGCACTGTGTCTCTAAAATGTAGGACAGTATCCCCCATATGCAAGGCAGGCAAAGTAAAAAGACGACGAGAACGATTAAAATGATCACAAACACACTTATCGGCAGAAAACCGAAAACCCGTCTTTGCAGCCCACTCCTCTAACCGCCGCACTGTTAGCTGCAACTGACGGCTCACGGTTGCAACACTGGAGGAGGAACAGAAAACAGCAAAGTCGTCCACAAATAAGGAGCACTGTACTGGACTCCTCACTGTAGACGTTATACTGTTGATGGCTATGACAAAGAGGGTAACGCTTAAAACACTGCCCTGGGGGACACCGTTCTCTTGCTCAAAGCGATCAGACTGTGTGTTACCAACGCGGGTCCGAAAAAACCGCTGAGACAAGAAAGACCGAATGAAAATGGGGAGGCGGCCACGAAAGCCCCATTGATGCAGTCGTGCAAGAATACAGTGTCTCCAAGTAGTATCATATGCCTTACTGATGTCAAAGAAGATACTGGTACAGTGATGCTGATGGAGAAAAGCCTGCTGAATAGCCGCCTCTAGGAGAGTCAGGTTGTCAACCGTGGACCGAAATTTTCGGAATCCGCTCTGAAAGCGGCTAAGGAGCTGTCTGGTCTCTAACAGCCAGACCAGACGCCGGTTAACCATCCGTTCCAGGGTCTTTCCGACACAGCTTGTCAAGGCGATACTACGATAACTACCGGGACATGTGCGGTCCTTTCCTGGTTTGAGGAGAGGGATGAGGATTGCCTCCCTCCATGAGGTGGGGAACACTCCTGCCTGCCATATGAGATTAAAACATTCGAGGAGGATTTCCTTTGACGCCGCTGGCAGATATCGAAGCATGGAGTACCGGATCCGGTCGTAACCTGGTGCAGTGTCAGAAGTCTCAGTAAGTGCCGATTCAAGTTCCCACATGGAGAAAGGGGAATTGTAGGCCTCAGAACTGTTCGAACGAAAGTCCAAGGTCGCTCTTTCGACAGTCGCACGGTAGCGACGAAACGCTGGATCCTGATTTGCAGTGGCAGTACTTTGTGCAAAATGCTCTGCCAGCGTCTGAGCAATGGCTCTGGGTGTCGTTTGGAGGCATCCCTGGTTCAGGACAGCAGCTATTGGTAAACGGCTATGTTTACCGGAAATCCTCCGGATGGCTTCCCATACTTTTGTGGAACAAGTGGAACGGTTGATGGAGTCCAGGAACTCCTGCCATGACCTTTTCTTGCTCTCTTTAATGACACGGCGTGCCCTGGCTCTCGCGATTCGAAAGGCGGTAAGACTGACCGCTGTTGGGCGGCATTTAAATCGGCGAAGAGCCGCACGCCTGTCCCGGATGGCTGAACGGCACTCTTCTGTCCACCAAGGCACAAGGCGCCGCTTAAGAGTGCCAGAAGACTGTGGTATGGACAGGTCAGCAGCATGATGGACCACAAGCGTGATGTGATCCACCCATTCCTGTACGTTATTGTGGCGGTCAAAGACAGCCAACCGAGTGAACAGTGGCCAGTTAGCCCTACCAATCATCCACGATGGTGGCTGCTGCTCCAGCAATACACCATCCAGGAGATGAATGCGGGTAGGGAAGTGATCGCTGGAATGAAGGTTGTCAATGACCTCCCAGTGAACAGAGTCGGTGAGGGTTGGAGAGCAGAAAGATAGGTCAATGGCTGAGAATGACCCTGTAGCAGTAGAGAAATGAGTCGGAGTACCTGTGTTGAGGATGCACAACACTTAAGATGTTAGGAGGCTCTCCAAAATTCGACCTCGAGCGCAAAGAGAAGTGGAGTCCCACAGGACACGATGAGCATTGAAGTCTCCCAGGAGGAGAAATGGGCGGGGGAGTTGGTCAATAAGATCTTGGAGAGCGTCTAAGGTCATTGCATCCAGAGGGGGTAAATAAAGGGAGCAAACGGTAAGCCTCCGAGGTGAATGAATTTCAACCGCAACTGCTTGCAGGTCAATATCCAGGGGGAGAGAAGAGGAGTGGTGGTCATTATTGACAAACACAGCGACTCCGCCTTTGGCCCTTTCTCCAGTCAGATCATCTTTGCGATATGACGTATAGCCCCTTAGTACAGGAGCATCAGATGGTTTTAAATGCGTTTCCTGTAAACACTAGCACAGGGGGCGTTGCCGTGCTAGGAGGTTCAGTTCCTCCACATGTGCCCGGAATCCATTCATGTTCCACTGTGTAATGGGAGCCATCTATCAGGGTGGGAGTACCTTCATTCTCACTTTCTGTCGGGGAGGAGAGCCCACAACAGGTGGAGGCTCAGTTTTGGGGCGAGATGATTGCCCCAGTCTGACATCAACCACCATCGCCTCAGAAGAGGAGTCGAGAGAGACGTCAGAGAGAATGACATCCACATCAAGAGACTGTATAACTGCAGTCTCCTTTAGTGGGCGAGTCTTCACCTTTGTCTTTGGCTTCGATGTTCTGGCCTGAGGTGGCATTGGAGCCAAAACCTCAGAAGCAGTAAGGGGTGTAGCAGCGCTGGGCAGTGCACAAGACTGGACCCGGGAAGGGGCAGGAAGTTCCATGATGTCAGCTAGCACGGCCTGGTCAGAAGGCCGGGGGGGAGCAGCAGGCTTCACAGGAACGGCAGCAGCACACGTACATTGACAAGCGCAGGTGCTAGTGCTGACAGTAGCAACCTCCGTTTGTGTAGCGTCATCGGTTTTCAAGACTGGTTGTTTGAGAACGGAAGAAAAGGAAGCAGCGAACGTGGGCGGCTGCATGGACTTGTAAATTTTCTTCGCCTCACCATACGGGATGCGTTTTGTAGTTTTTAGTTCCTGGATCTTCCGTTCCTCAAGGAAAACTCTGCATTCCCTACTCCACACAGGGTGATCCCCAGAGCAGTTGACACACTTGGGAGGAGAGGAGCAACCAACTCCCTCATGGGCGGCTTTACTACAATTCCCGCAAGTGGCTTCCCCTCTACAGCTGAGAGTTGTGTGCCCAAAGTGCTGGCATTTAAAACACCGCGTGGGGTTGGGGTAATAAGGCCGTACACTGAAACGTAGGAAACATGCCTTCACATGCTCTGGCAATTTGGTGCTGTTAAATGTAAGGATAAATGAGACAGTCTTTATGAGAGCACCATCCACCCATTTCATAATGTGTTGCACATCTACAATTCCTTCCTGGGACCATTCAGCCTTCAGTTCGTCTTGGGGAATGTCAACGAGATCTCTGCAAGTCACAACACCCTTGCTGTAGTTCAAGGTGTTGTGAAATTCAGTCTCTATCGCAAACTCCCCAAGAAATTGTGACTTCTGAAGGTTCTGGACTTGCTGGAAGCTAGATGTTTCAACCAACAAGGTGCCATTTCGCAAGCGCTTTACAGATTTTAATGTGCCAGCAATACCTTCTAAGCCCTTCTGTATAAAATGGCGAAACTTTTTCAAAACTCCCATCTTTTCTTTTAATTATGAAAAACACATTCTGCGAAGCAGCATGCGTTCTTTAACTACTACCTGAATCAGGAAGACTGGCTACACGAGCCCTCTTGTTGGATTGGGTGTTAGAACCCACCAGCGGTCCACCCTTTCCGCTGGCAGGAGAAGAATAAAAGTTTGAGGGTTCCATCTCGGTCCCACGAGCAGCTAGGGAAGTAGAAGTCCACCTAGACAGAGCCCCGCGTGCCTAGGTAAGCCTTATACACCTGGGGTGTGGCAGGTGCCCCAGAGGTTGCCCATTTGCGACTGTTCCACCCCAACAGCCATGCATCTTATAGGCGTGCAGCACACCGTAAGATTGAGGGGTTTTTATAGAGGTTTACCTTCCTCGCAATCCAGGCGGTCAAGCCAAGATTACCATTCCCCGCAGCACACAACATTCCACCGCCGCGCCATGCGGTGGTTGCTGAAGCATGTCCGGGGGTTACGGTGACAGGAGACTGGCGGCGCTGACCAGTCTCCAGCTCAGTACCCTGGAGTCGCCAAGCCTGTACTCAGCAAATGAATGCTGAGCCCCTGGGGGGGGGGGGGGGAATACGGTAAAGCTTTGCACAGATGTGTCGGGCAGTGTCTCTAGTATGCCCGTCGATCATGTCGCGTCGCTCTTTTCACCTTTGAGTGAACAATGAGCATGTGCAGATGAGTAGGGAATAGCGTCTCCGGCCAAGTACGAGGGCCCGGTTAGAGATTTCGTCTGTATCATGCAGCCCACATAACACAACTGTCGAGCAGTTCCTTCTTCATGCCAATTCTCGGCCACGCACTGTAGGGTCAATGAAGACGCTCCTGCAGCGTTTCCGATGAGAAGTGTTTGATCACCCACAATACAGTCCGTAATTGGATCCCCCTGGGTCCCATCTCTGCTCACAAGAACCGCTGGCTATGAAGACACAATTTTTCCACAGACAATGAGCTGCCGACCAGTGCAGATAACAGGCCGAAAGCACAGGCGGCTGCTTTCTGTGACTAGGATATTGGAAAGTTGACACAACACTACGAAAAAACTTGAAGTTGGAGCGGCGACTTTGTAGAGAAGTAGGTGGAAGGTGTACCTAACTGCTGCAAATAAAACGTTTCTGGTTTTCACTGTGGTTTCCATTTCGATCGGAACTTACTTTCTGGACAACCCTCATATTCAATTTCAATGGTGAAAAACCATACATATCGAGCACACAGCCTATCACTTTAATTAAAAAGACAATTCAGATAGAGAGTAGGGAATTTCAAAGATCACCAGGAAAAAAATCGACATTCCAGGATTCAATGTTGTTTTTGTGAAATATTACTGAAGACTATGTGGAAATCTGGAGAATGTGGAATTGTGAATTTAGATGTTGCTGGGGAACCAGGAACCCAGTGGTGGCATACGTTAAGAAAAATACAAATAACACCTACTGTTTCGACTCATTTGGAGACTTGCAGCCGCCAGAAGAGTTTCAATGATACTTCACCGACAGAAGACGTGTGAACTACAATCTTCATCGCTACCAAGAGTTTAATACCTACTTTTCAGGCATCTGGCAAAGTGTTCCTCCTAAGGTTTACGAAGAAGCATATATATATGCATCCACCTGCCAGTGGAGGTTCAGATACAAAGTCATTTACTCTGACCTCAGAAGAACGACTGTCAGTACTACTCACTAATTACTTCCCAACAACTGCTTTAGGCAGTGGGGAGTGGGTATTATACTGATTGAACTGAAGACTTACAAGAGCACTCCGAATATCGCAGAGGCTAACAATGAACTTCATCTGGAATTTAATGGTGGAAAAGAAAGCGTGGAAATGGAACCTGGTGCACACGACCTTGAAGAAGTTTTAAAACGGTCTGGAAAAAAGATTGTGCTAAGTGAAAACATCAATACACTTGAATCTGAAATAAATACAACGAGTGCAACAATTGACTTTAACCAGAAAGGATCAATGGGACTGCTATTGAGTTTCACAAACGGAGATGCCTTGAAGAAGGATCCTAATACATTCTACAGATCCGACCAGTTGGTGGATATTCTCCCTGTCAGTACAATCTGTGTTGAGTGTAACATTGCAAAAAATTCGTATCTCGACAACAGACCAATTCATACAATTGACAAGTTTTCCCTGTCACTGGGGACAGGGTGCAAGATGGTTGAGACCCCTGCCAACTCTACTTGCCTAACAGTAACAGTTCAGGTTTTGGACTATCTGGAGCTGCGTAATGTGGACAAGGATAATCAACTTGTCGATTTTCGCAGTGAGGAAATCATTGTAATGTTACATCTAAACCGGAACCTACAGTGACCTTGAATCAGCAGAGACCCGGAAGCGGCCCCAGCCATTACCTGTTGGAGGCAGAATCGACGACCTTTAACTTGCTGGATAGGAAGCGTCGGCGGCAAGCTTCAACCAATCAGGGATCACAGCAATCCCATAATGTCACCGAAGGCAGGATGGGCGTAAGGTATAGAACCAAAGTGCACAACGTGCAGCAATGCACTACACAACAGAACAGATAGGTGATACCATGTGCAACCTATGAGTTTCTTAATCAGTGGGTCTGAATCCGTGCAATGACGTCGTTCGATATAACTACACTGCAGGAACATAACAAGAGTATTATATGCCAGGAATACTTCTCACGTAAACCTTATGCAGCAATCATATTTAACAAGAACGATCCAATTAGGACGCTTTAACCCTCCCATGCAAGAGTTTCATACATTTTGGTGGATCATTTACGAAAAGGGATGATACTGCTACAGTGAAATCGAACTTTACATGTAATGCATTAGTGTTCCTTTTTCATGAGATAAGATATGAACTTAACAGGGTCAAGATTGACAACACACGCAATATAGGCATAATATCAACTCTTGAAACGTATGTCTCTGCTTCTCCCTTGGATTTGAATGGTTTAGAAAATTCTGCATGGTTCGTAGAGGAGCAAGTGGATAGAACAGTAGAAGGGTACAAGACATTTACTGTGTGTACCTTTAAAATTGTTTATAGGATACTTTGAAGACATGTGGCGAATTTTCTGAATGCTAAAAAGGAACTTACTTTGGTACAGAGTGCAACGAATATCAACTCATACATTCAAGGAGCTCAAGAGGAGAACGAGATCACCATCAATGATAGGGAAAATGCCACATATCTCAGCATTAGATGAGCAGCATCTGAAGATTTTAAAAGTTCTGAATGCCGGTGTATTTCTACCATTACCTTTCCGTTCATGGGAGGTTTTCGAGTACCCTGTGTTACCGACTGCAAGGCGGCAAACGTGGTCTATTAAAGCCTCTGCTCAGCTGGAGACACAGAGACTCATCATACTTGCGTTTCAGAACAACAGAAGAGAGAATATAGCAAATGATTCCACCAAATTTGATAATTGTAGGTTAACTAATGCCAGAGTTTACCTGAACTCCGAATTCTACTTGTATGATAATTTGCACTTGCAGTGGGATGAAAATACGTACAGTGTGGCATGTGACATGTATGTAAGATTCCGTGCTTCATACTGTGAAGAGGAAGACAGTTTACTCAGTCCATGGAAATTCAAGCAGCTGGCACCAATCATCGTAATAGACTGCTCAAAACAGGATGAGATAATTAAATCTGGACCTACAGATGTACGAACAGAATTTGAATCTTCGGTAAATTTCTTGGAACTCACTGCAGTGCATGCTCTTGTTCTTCATGACTGTCTGATTAACTACTCTCTGCTCACTAGTGTTGTGCAACGAGCTGTATAAATGAACAGGTGTTGTGGCACACCCAGAGCATTCTACAATGGTATCTCAAGGTGTGAACATAATTGCAGATGCAGATGCTTAGGGTTACCATTATGAGGAGTATAGACAGTTCATATTTAAAAATATTGCATTTGTATTGTACACAGAAGATGCCAGAATAGTAGAGAGATTCTCAGCAAACATGATATCACCGAGGTCTTTCAAAGATGTGAAGTGTGCTAAAACATAGAATTCACCGGGATGACACTGGAATACCCTATAAAGATATGGTGATATCTATTCGATTATTCAACCACATGGATACCATCATCTATGTGAAGGGGAAGGGGAAAATCTCATTGATGTGTCGAATCTTCAAGTTTGCTACTATTCAAAACTTGGAGCTCCACAGGTGTTCTGTTCTCCATCGGCTCAAAAAGGAGACTTGTGAAAATAGTTTTGTGACTGCTTACGAAAAATAAAACTACTTTTAAGTTAAATGAGAAATAAATGACTTTTTTTTACTGATTTCACCATTCACGCAGTTTAGCTCAGATACTGTGCCTGTGATTTTCCTCAAGCACTGGCAATATAGTGCACATAGTCATGTGCTGTCTGCTCCCATAACCCAATATGGGCAGAACGATAGATAAAGTCCCATGTCACATTTCATGTATTTTGATTTTCTGCATCTTAAACGTCCCCTCCCTCATGCTTCAAACTAATATCTTGTGCGTCTTGCACAGCCTTTATTTACATTTGTGAGGGTAGGGATTTGTGAACTAACAACAAAGATGTATGGTAGAAAATAACATTCTTTTATTCAGACATAAATATTCTCAGTAGTCATATTGCGTTACATTCACAAACCTTGTTGTTTTTACAATACAAGAATTAATACTTCTTTTAATTTCACGGTTCTTGTCACTGTTTGAAATTTTTGTACAAACATTACTGTTCTTGGTTTTACAAATAATAGTATTGGTTGCGAAAATTTTTACTTTATGTTGCAATACGGATTACAACTATTGCAGTTCTTCAGTTTCTCTTCACTAATACTATTACTGTTACTAGTGAAATTCCATTCAAACAGTATACTTCGTTCATATGTTGAACTGGATGGCTCTAAATATTTTCCATTTCAGTCAGCTGATATAATTTAATAATACAATGAAGTGGGTGGCTCTAAAATCTCCATCCCAAACCTGCACTAATATGAATTTGCTGTAACTCACCTTTAAAAGTAGTATGACTTGGACAGCTAGCAGTATATATATATATATATATATATATATATATATATATATATATTCCTGCTATTTCTTAAGGAAATAAGCAGAATATATTTACATGTGGGCATTAGTATTTACACAAGCATCCACACCCAAACACTCACATGCATAAACACATGGACACATAAGCAATCACACATATTTATGCTATGATAAAAGAGATGTACTATTGAGCACAAGCTCTAACTCAGCAAGTCACTGACTCTCATTCAAACCATCAGAGTACCCTATCCCACCTCGCAGTCACAAATAAATAGTGTGAATACGGGAGAATTTCGATACCATAATCAAAAATGTCTCTTTTTATCGTCATGGAGTGACAATCCGACTTTAGATTGCTACACAGTGTACAGCTCGTGACCTTACGGTCGAATACTAGTTTGTCGTATTGTAAGCAGAGGTTGGGGTGGAGCACTGCAAACACCACTGTACAGGCACTGCAAGTAGTCTCCGACCATGACGCCACACGTTACACACCTTTAGCCTGCCTCTGGGTGACCCCATCTATTATACAATACGCAAATATTTTGGATCTTAGACCCACAAACTACCCAATCGGCAATCTATTCGCCTCATCTTTCATTAAGCCAATAACCTCATTGTTCTCATTATCGTAGCACCTCATTACTTCATATGGATCGCAGGTCTTCACACAATAGATGAAGCTATCTGTATCCTTAAACAGTAACATTGATTCCATGAAACAAGTTTTATCGAACTCATAGTGGAACTAGTACATGTGGAGTTTAGATGAAAAGTATACATGTCCCCAGATTGTTTGTTGTTGTTGTTGTTGTTGTTGTAGTCTTCAGTCCAGAGACTGGTTTGATGCAGCTCTCCATGATACTCTATCGTGTGCAAGTTTCTTCACCTCCCAATACCTACTGCAACCTGCATCTTTCTGAATCTGCTTAGTGTATTCATCTCTTGTTCTCCCTCTACAATTTTTATCCTGCACGCTGCCCTCCAATACTAATTCGGTCATCCCTTGATGCCTCAGAACATGTCTTACCAACCGGTCCTTTCTTATAGTCAAGTTGTGCCACAAATTTCTCTTCTCCCCAATTCTGTTCAATACCTCCTTATTAGTTATGTGATCTACCCATCTAATCTTCAGCATTCTTCTGTAGCACCACATTTCGAAAGCTTCTATTCCCTTCTTCTCTAAACTATTTATCGTCCACGTTTCAGTTCCGTAGATGGCTATACTCCATACAAACACTTTCAGAAACGACTTCCTGTCGCTTAAATCTTTACTCGATGTTAACAATTTCTCTTCTTCAGAAACGCTTTCCTTGTCATTGTCAGTCTCCATTTTATATCCTCTCTACTTCGACTATCGTCAGTTATTTTGCTCCCTAAATAGCAAAACTCATTTACTTCTCTAAGTGCCTCATTTCCTAATCTAATTTCCTCAGCATCACCCAATTTAATTCGACTGCATTCCATTATCTTCGTTTTGCTTTTGTTGATGTTCATCTTATATCCTCCTTTCAAGACACTGTCCATTCCGCTCAACTGCTCTTCCAGGTCCTTTGCTGTCTCTGACAGAATTACAATGTCATTGGCAAACCTCAAAGTTTTTATTTCATGTCCGTGGATTTTAATACCTACTCCGAATTTTTCTTTTGTTTCCTTTACTGCTTGTTCAGTATACAGATTAAACAACATTGGGGATAGGCTACACCCCTATCTCACTCCCTTCCCAACCACTGCATCCCTTTCATGTCCCTCGAGTCTTATAACTGCCATCTGGTTTCTGTACAAATTGTAAATAGCCTTTCGCTCCCTGTATTTTACCCCTGCCACCTTCAGAATTTGAAAGAGAGTATTTGGTCAACATTGTCAAAAGGTTTCTCTAACTCTACAAATGCTAGAAACGTAGGTTTGCGTTTCCTTAATCTATCTTCTATGATAAGTCGTAGGGTGAGTATTGCCTCACTTGTTCCACCATTTATACGGAATCCATTTTTCTGTAAAGAATTTGTGTTAGTATTTTTCAGTCGTGACTTATTAAAATGATAGTTCGGTAATTTCCACATCAGTCAACACCAGCTTTCTATGGAATTGGAATTATTATATTCTTCTTGAAATCTGAGGATATTTCACCTGTCTCGTACATCTTGCTCACCAAAGGGCAGAGTTTTGTCAGGACTGGCTCTCCCAAGGCCGTCAGTAGTTCTAATGGAATGTTGTGTACTCCTGGGCCCTTGTTTCGACTTAGGTCTTTCAGTGCTCTGTCAAACTATTCATCTAGTATCATATCTCCCATTTCATCTTCATCTACATCCTCTTATATTTCCATAATATTGTCCTCAAGTACATCGCCCTTGTATAAACCCTCATACTCCTTCCACCTTACTGCTTACAAATAGTTCTCTTTTCCCAAAGGTCTATTTAATTTTCCTGTAGGCAGTATCTGTCTTACCCTACTGATATATGCCTTTACAGCATTACATTTATCCTCTAGCCATCCCTGCTTAGCCATTTTGCACTTCCTGTAGAGCTCATTTTTGAGACGTTTGTATTCCTATTCACCTGTTTCATTTACTGCTTTTTTATATTTTCTCGTTTCATCAATTAAATTCAATATATCTTCTGTTACCCAAGGATTTCTACTAGCCCTCGTCTTTTTACCTACTTGATCCTCTGCTGCCTTCACTATTTTATCTTTCAAAGCTACCCATTCTTCTTCTACTGTATTTCTTTCCTCCATTCTTGTCAGTCGTTCGCTAATTCTCTCTCTGAAACTCTCTACAACCTCTGGTTCTGTCAGTTTATCCAGGTCCCATCTCCTTAAATTCCCACCTTTTTGCAGTTTCTTCAGTTTTAATCTCCAGTTCATAACCAGTAGATTGTAGTCAAAGTCCACATCTGCCTCTGGAAATGTCTTACATTTTAAAACCTGGTTCCTAAATCTCTGTCTTACCATTATATAATCTATCTGAACCCTTCCAGTATCTCCAGGCCTCTTCTATGTATACAACCTTCTTTCATGATTCTTGAACCAAGTGTTAGCTATAATTAAGTTATGATCTGTGCAAAATTCTATCAAGCTGCTTCTTCTTTCATTCCTTACCCCCATTCCATATTCATCTACTATGTTTTCTTCTCTTCCTTTTTCTACTATCGAATTGCAGTCACCCATGACTTAAATTTTCGTCTCCCTTCACTATCTGAATAATTTCTTTTATCTCATCACACATTTCATCAATCTCTTGGTCATCTGTGGAGCTAGTAGGCACATAAACTTGTACTACTGTGGTAGGCGTTGGCCACAACAATGCATTCACTATGTTGTTTGTAGCAGCTTACCTGCATTCATATTTTTTATTCTTTATTAAACTTACTCCCGCATTATCCCTATGTGATTTTGTATTTATAACCCTGTATTCACCTGACCAGAAGTCTTGTTCCTCCTGCCACTGAACTTCACTAATTCCCACTATATCTAACTTTAACCCATCAATTTCCCTTTTTTAAATTTTCTAACCTATTTCCCTGATTAAGGTGTCTGACATTCCACACTCTGATCCGTGGAACTCCAGTTTTCTTTCTCCTGATAACGACGTCCTCCTAAGTAGTCCCCGCCCACAGATCCAAATGGACGACTATTTTACCTCCAGAATATTTTACCCAAGAGGACGCCATCATCATTTAACCATACAGTAAAGCTGCATGCCCTTGGGAAAAACGGCTGTAGTTTCTCCTTGCTTTCAGCCATTTGCAGTACCAGCACAGCAGGTCGTTTTGGTCAGTGTTACAAGGCCAGATCAGTCAATCATGCAGACTATTGCCCCTGGAACTACTGGAAAGGCTGCTGCCCCTCCTCAGGAACCACATGTTTGTCTGGCCTCTCAATATATACCCCTCCATTGTGGTAGCACGTATGGTACGGCTATCTGTATGGCTGAGGCACACAAGCCTCCCCACCAATGGCAAGGTCCATGGTTGATGTGGGGAGGCCCAAATAGATAGGTTTCGTAAACTCTATGAAACGTTCAACATCTCCATACAGCAACAAAGCTGTCACTGGAAATAGTGAACCACTTAAAATTTGCCCTGGCGATGCAATTTGTTACTCCTCAACGCCGATACCATTTGGTTCTAATTAAGATATCGTGTTCATTTCTTATATTCTGCATGGTTTTACTGAAGATGGAATTATTCATTAATTTATAAAAATCTTTTTTGAAAACACTAGTTGCACCCGCCCTCTTTTTGGTATTTAATTCAATACATACCTTCAATAAGGGGTCAGATTGAAAGAGATAGCCTGGATGATTCTACCTAGCTCCATTCCTAAGCTGAGGCACTGCTGGATGACACAATAATGAATTGTATACCTCTGCTTGTGTCCAGCTGTGTTCATCAGTTTAGGTTCAAATGGCTCTGAGCACTATGGGACGTAACTTCTGAGGTCATCAGTCCCCTAGGACTTAGATCTACTTAAACCTAACTAACCTAAGGACATCACACACATCCATGCCCAAGGCAGGATTCGAACCTGCGTCCGTAGTGGTTGCGCAGTTCCAGACTGTAGCGCCTATGACCGCTCGGCCACCCTGGCCGGCCATCAGTTTAGGGACAGTGCTTTCTCATGGAACTTGTTGCTGTGGACATAACGACAAGTCGCTTATCACTTCATGCATACTAACCGGATATATGAGTTCTGCCTCCACCACGTACCCTACATCAGAATCAGTCGTCAGACCCATTATTTTTCCATCTAATGTCTCTAATCCGTCTGTGGGCACCCTTTGAATCCCACCAACCGGCAGTAGCTGCATCAATGCATGCCTGTATAAGCTATTCACACTAAAATATGGAAAATAACTACAATCGAGGGATATGTTGAACCCCACATCCATACATGGGTTACTTACCTTGCTGTGTCTCTGGTTGCATTGACAAAGTCCCCCACGAATCCCGCGCTCAGAGAAAAGAAGCGTATCATCATGAGTCAAAATCGATTCTGCACCTCATTTTCTTTAGCATTGCGGCCAGGACAACCCAGATGCCATATAAAAAACGGCGGTGTCCAGAGAGTATGTGGCAATGCATCCACTCTGGAACTTTTCAAAAACATCCGCAAGTAAGCACACGTCTGTATCCATGTATAGTCTTGTGTATCCACCCAAATTGGGAATGTTGAATTCCTGCCAGACATTCACAGCATGCTCATTATCTGCACTAGTCTTGGCATAGCCTATGAGATTACTGGTAAATGCAGATAAGTTGGGTAGCCTTGTTTCCTCGAGTGTCGCTGTATTATCCAGATGTTCATAAGGAAAAACTCCTTTCCTAGTCACAAGTTGAAACTTTTCCTCATCGGTGTATGCACATGATTGCATGTTCATATACTCCTAAGGTAGGGTGTCAACAAGGTTCTGGAGTGCCTTTCAACATCCCATGAGAGTTTTTCAACCTTAGTGAACAACCAAACACCAGGATTATCCCCAACATAAATCCATAGTGGTTAAAACTTGAATCAAATGAGCATACAAGTTGTTATGGTGCTGAGTATGGTACACGTTTTTGCGTGAAGGTGGTATGTCAGGCTGAGTGGCTCCCATCACAGTGGGTTGTAGAGACAAGGAGACAGTCCATTCAAAGTCAGTGAATACACCAAACGAGTATCGTTTCTGGTGGTGAGCATTCTTGAATTTAATGAACTTTTTTTTTCAGTAGTCATAAGAATATGTACTGGGTCTTTGGAAGCGCAATCTACTACAGGCGCCACTAAGGACATGTCTGAGGAAAAATAATTCAGACACCTTATGCAAATACGCTGTTTATGTTCATGTTTACTCAGTTTGGAGGCGAGAAGGTAGAACGTATCTTTGATACAAACATAATGATAGTTGCTTTCTCCTTATTTTTCTCATATGAGGATAAGGGCATTTTACATACATTTTATGCTCAGTGGCAAATTTTGAGAAACGGAGGCGGCTTACGACAATTTGCTTTTCCTGCTCATCTGGCTTACGTTTCTTCCCCAGGCCATCAACATGGGACAATATTGTGGTATTCTGAGCCTCGGATTTAGGTATGTCCTGGATCTTGACAGGGAACGTTGTACCATCAAAATTATAGTACTTATGAATGTATACTTACCACATAGAGATGTAAGCTGTGGGTTTTTCTCGTAATTCCTTCCACAAGCCAGGATTGACCATGTAAAACAAACATGATAGTTTTTATTTTTGACATTAATGCATGACTGTTTGGATTCTATATCTTTAGGAATCTCTGTATAGCTACACTTTCCATTTACCATATCATAGACATGTGTATGGCTGTCCAGCTGTAGTATTCAGCTGAGTGCTTTAGCTGATCTCTATCTTCCATCTCAGAAGCCTGGGCAAATATAGCTCTCAAGGTGAATTCACGAAAGCACTTTGCGACTGATGTGCTCTACATTATCACGCCATTTTCCCCTCAAAGATAACGAAAACTTGTCTCTTCAATACCAGAGGCACCTTTGAGGGGGTGCAACATTTCATTGCACAGCAACGCCTGCATTTAATGGCGGGATATCGCGGATCATTAACGACCTTGAGGTGCTCCGTCTCCATGACAGGAAGGCACACTCTTAGAAACCCACCATTGTCGCCATACCCTCCTGCCAGATACTTGATTCTTGTGAACGAGATTCACTCCTCAAAGGCGTCCGCAGTCACTGAGTATTGTAACTGCAGTATGTTGTTATTGATCTGATGTCCTTCATTAAAATGATGGGAGTGGAAACTACCGCTAGCCACAGATTCATGTGATTAACGCTGTAATGAATACTATGTCTAGTACGAGTTCTAAGGCCTCCGATTTTTTTCTCCAGACTGGAAAGAGATAGAAACATGTGCTTTGTTTTAAAATGAGGCCGCGTTCATTGTCAATACGTCCCAGAGATGGCAGCATCGTACGGCAGATGGAATTTTACCGCCAGCGGCGGGAATGAGAACTGTTTTAAATACTTAAAATGGCGACGTTTTCCTTAATTGAACAGCGTGCAATCATTCGTTTTCTGAATTTGCGTGGTGAGAAACCAATTGAAATTCATCGACACTTGAAGGAGACATGTGGTGATGGAGTTATGGATGTGTCGAAAGTGCGTTCGTGGGTGTGACAGTTTAATGAAGACAGAACATCATGTGACAACAAACCGAAACAACCTCGGGCTCACACAAGCCGGTCTGACGACATGATCGAGAAAGTGGAGAGAATTGTTTTGGGGAATCACCGAATGACTGTTGAACAGATCGCCTCCAGAGTTGGCATTTCTGTGGGTTCTGTGCACACAATCCTGCATGACGACCTGAAAATGCGAAAAGTGTCATTTAGGTGGGTGCCACGAATGCTGACGGACGACCACATGGCTGCCCGTGTGGCATGTTGCCAAGCAATGTTGATGCGCAACGACAGAATGAATGGGACTTTCTTTTCCTCGGTTGTGACAATGGATGAGACGTGGATGCCATTTTTCAATCCAGAAACAAAGCGCCAGTCAGCTCAATGGAAGCACTCAGATTCACCGCCACCAAAAAAATTTCGGATAACCGCCAGTGCTGAAAAAATGATGGTGTCCATGTTCTGGGACAGCGAGGGCGTAATCCTTACCCATTGCGTTCCAAAGGGCACTACGGTAACAGGTGAATCCTACGAAAATGTTTTGAAGAACAAATTCCTTCCTGCACTGCAACAAAAACGTCCGGGAAGGGCTGCGTGTGTGCTGTTTCACCAAGACAACGCACCCGCACATCGAGCTAACGTTACGCAACAGTTTCTTCGTGATAACAACTTTGAAGTGATTCCTCATGCTCCCTACTCACTTGACCTGGCTCCTAGTGACTTTTGGCTTTTTCCAACAATGAAAGACACTCTCCGTGGCCGCACATTCACCAGCCGTGCTGCTATTGCCTCAACGATTTTCCAGTGGTCAAAACAGACTCCTAAAGAAGCCTTCACCGCTGCCATGGAATCATGGCGTCAGCATTGTGGAAAATGTGTACGTCTGCAGGGCGATTACGTCGAGAAGTAACGACAGTTTCATCGATTTCGGGTGAGTAGTTAATTAGAAAAAAAATCGGAGGCCTTAGAACTTGAATGCACCTCGTAGATGAAGCCGACGACTGTATCCACCTGATGGATGATGGTGTTGGGGAGGAGGCAGCTGCTGGGGTGAGGGGTATGTGCTAAGGCACACATACCTTTCGTAGCCAGTGAGTGCGATCAGTCCAACGTGGAGGAGGAGGAGGTGGTGATGGTGAATCCCAGTGAGAGCAATCAGGTTTATGCCGCTGCTGCTGTATGCTGGACCCTTCACGACCGCCAGCCTGAGGAGTGGGAGATCATTGCTCTTCTTCTTCCTCCGATTGAACTGTCCACAGACACCAGAGTGTATGCAATGGTGCAGGACTGGACTCTTGTCCAGCCACAAGTGGTGCTTTGTACAGCGGTGCATGCCGCTCGGGGATGTGTTTCATTCTTGCCCCCGCAACAACCGCCATTCTAGACATCCATGCCACACTAGCTGTTGTAGTACTGGTGGTGTCTCTGAAACACACGAATAACGAAAAAAAAATTATTTGCAATGTTCAAGAAATTTTTAAAAATATTTGCTGTAAACAAATAACAACATTCCAGAATAATAGTTTTATGCTGTAACGACGACAGTTGCATAATAATCATCTTTTATACACTGTCTCCAAGGATTGAGCAGTTTGGTCGAGCTTTCCGATACTTCTCCCACCCGATCCAGTATTTCCTCCTCCTCATCCAAAATGGCGAGATGGTGCTGTCTTTGAGTTTCCTTGGCAGCCACCATTTCATACACCCACTGTGGTATTTCACCCCCGCCTTGACGCCATTCATCCAGCTCACTGAGGCTGCCTACAACAACACGAATAAGATACTGAACACAGTTATTTCTTGAAAATGTTAGAGACATACATACAGAAAATCGTACTTAAAATCTTATTTTTTAGCTCACTGAAATATAAACAGAAAATCATATCCTTTAGTTCAGTGGAATTACTTATATAACATACAGACCGAATTTGAAAATCGTATTCTGGTACTTACAAGACTGAATCGATGGCTCCTGTCTTTCAGCCTCAACACATACCCCTTCATCTCCTTCCTCGTCCATAGAAACACCTAGAGAATCAAAGAATAGGTCTCAGACAACTGAAAGCAACATTTTACGAAAGATAAATGTATATACATTCCCCAGCCCTTATCATTAGAACTGCAGTACATTATGTGAAAAAAATATATTTTCTCTAACAGCTACATGTTACAATAAAAAAAATTAGTGCACTACCGTTCTTGCAGTGCCGACTCAATTATTGCTGGAGGCTGTTGCTGTAACAGTCTGTCAGCCTTCAGCTGCCTATCTAGATCTGCCAACATCTCGTGGATGAAGGTTGCAACAACAAGAAATAGAAAGGAGGACTGTAATACCACCTACAAAAAAAATCGTCACACACTAAAATTACAGCAGCGAACCGTTCAACAGCTCGACAGTACGGAGGTATGCCTCTACCGACTATGACCTAAATAGTTGCTGTGAGGGATATTAAAATTACGGGGCACACAGGTGCACTCAATGAATAGAACAATATTTTGACATCAAGAACGTTTGCTTTTCTATTCAACGATTTTCAAACGAAATTCTACAGTCATGATTGACAAGAACTGTTAGCAACATTTTTCTTGTATGGACAGTGAATAAGTGAAATGATATATTTTACCAAAGGACTGAGTAATACTTAACTCAAAGTTTTCAAGTTCTCATTTCATATGTAACCATATGAGCTGCTTTCTGCATCAGTGCATTACAGCTTCAAATATTGTATATACATAGGACAAACCAGTAACTTCAATTTTATAGTTTTCCTTTTATGTTAAATGTGATTATTTTTTCTTGCATTTTCCTTTTTTATAAGTGGAGTAGAGTTTTGCAGTCTAATTTATATAACCTACATAAATTATTCTCCAAAATTATGTATGGAAAGACCAAGGGGTAATGTAAGGGTTTTGTTTTATACAGAACATTATAATTTTGGTAATATTTTGGATTTCAAACAGAAAAGTAAAGCAGAGTACACACATGCAGCAAAAGTGTCACAACAGTTAGTAGCATACTGCAGTTGCAATACAGTTGCATGTGTGAACTCTCAGTTTTTAATGGCGCAACTTCAGAGACGCAACTTTTGTCATGCCACAAAAAATTCAGCTCAATTGAAATTTGTTGCGCCGCTTTTATTCCACCACTGCGCTCCCTGGTGGCAGTATTTCGAAACATGATCATACTGTCGCATTTATTGTCGTGTAATTGCTGCTGTACTCTATTCGATTTCAGTGTGTTTTCGTTTTTTCTGAAAAAAGTGAAAACAGAGGTCGGTGGATACACTTTCACAGATTCTAGGACTACGAGAACAGCAACCTATGTTTGATTTTCTGCAGCAGTGAGTATATGTGTGTGCAAGTGTGTGTGTGTGCGTGTGTGTGCGATATTTGCAAACCAATGATACATCCCACAATATTAAAAGATTTTTTTGACGAATAAATAAGTAAATTAAACGTACATGGCGGAGAAAAATTGTGTCATGAAATTTAAACCCTGGATAGCTGATACCAGTAGGTACCACAGTTACTAATGTATAGGTTGACAACGCAACATTTTAAATTATGGAAGCTTACAGCCACGTGCTCTGATTGGCTGTGGGATTGTCCTGTTGCCATTCGTCAGTTGACAGGTAGCGCTATGGTTATCAGTTCACAGATACAAATGGCCCTCACCTCGTCACTGACCCAACGTGATATGCATACATGTCGAATAGGTCTTCTTCTTTGTCTCCACCTTCACCTACACTGAACACAGGCTCATGCATTAGTTTTCTTTATGTTCAATGACATTTTAATGCTTATTGACCTATCATAAACTTCCTTGAGAGTTTCATTTGCTTTCTCAGCAAGGACTTCTCTTGTTTTCTCAGTGACTGTAATATTGCTGTCATCAAAGAAGGGAATTTCTTTACCATGAGTAACACTACTGGGAAAGTCATTGATTTACATCAGGAACAGTATTGGTATTAATATGCTACTTTGAAAAACCCCTATATTAATGTATGTTAGTTCTGATAAGTGTTTTACTAAATGTTTAGATCTATTTGAAGTATGAGTTATCTCTACTCTTTGTACCCTATCTGTTAGCTACCCCTCTTATTCCTAATGCTTCTAATTTATTTAGTAGCATCTTGTGGTCGACTGTATCAAACGCCTTAGAAAGATCCAAAAATATGCCTGTGACACACTCATCTTTATCAAGAGCATTAAGTACAACTTTTGTGAATTCTACTATGGATGACTTTGTATTTTTGCCACTTTGGAAACCAAACTGTGATTCGCTTAAAGGATTGTATTTATTCAGGTAATTAATTGCTCTGTCTTTCATAACTGCTTCTATTGTTTTTGAGAATGGTGACAGCAGGGAAATGGGCCAGTAATTTTCTATGTCTTCTGCATTACCTTTCTTAAGCAAAGGTACAACTCTTGCCTGTTTTAACTGCTTTGGAAATGTCCCTGATGTGAAAGATTATTATATTTGTTAAGGGGCCTTGTATAATCCCTATACATTGTTTCAGTACACACATTGGTACTTCATCTGAGCCTACTGAATTTTTATTTTTAAGTTTTTGAACAGTTTTATTGACTTCATTCTCTGTGGTTGCAAGTAACATCATTGTATTTAGTGCAACATTATTTACAGGTGTTATATTTGTTTGGGGGAATTTTTGCTGTAACTTCTCTGCAATACTTGAAAAATGCTCGTTTACATAGTTTGCTAAGTGTTCTGGATCATTTATTACCTTATCCTTCTCCCTTAGCAGTATGTTATTCTGCGTTTGTTTGCTCGATTTACTCATGAGAGCCTAGTGTAGCTGGATTCAAGTATTTTTATTAATTAAAACAAAATTGACAATTACAATCCATTGTCACATCCAACAGCTTAAATCTTTTTTATTTGTTCTGTCCAAAACATGTCTTAATGTTAGTGTGATTTTCGTTGCGGACAAAATGCGAGCATTACTTCATCAGTTTTCATTCATTTAAATTTAGTGTTCTATAGTTAAATCAATGGATTTGAATGGCTTTCTATATTTGTTTACCACCTTAAGTTCAGTTATACGTAATCATACTCAGTGTAGTGGTAGTACCTGATGAGTCTCAGGTACACAGCATTCACTGTCTCCATAAAAAAAATGGAAAATCGACAGAAGGAAATTCTAATTTTAGTACAATCCAAAGCTTTCCAGGCCCTTTAGTGCCACTGCATTTTGACGAATCTGTATATAGTCCACGTCTCCTTATCCTGTTGCCTCTGACGACGTCGTCGTTTGCTAACTGAGCTCTGTATGATACCGAGTAGGAGGAGTGCTGGGCGTGTGCTTTCGCAGTGTGTGCAAAGTGAGTGCTGGAGTGAGCACTACTCATACAGTTTCGCCACGCGCTTGCAGTGCTCTACCATGGACGATCACATGACATTGAAGTCCCCCGGTAAGGAAGTTCTGACGATGTCGTCGTTTGCTAACTTTTGAAGGTAACCTATTTACACTGCAGTCACTCATGTTGGAGTAGATTTTGTGCTTTTTATCTTAATAATCTTTCTGTTTATTGTGCTTTGTTTTCGTGGTAAACTACGTATATTCCTTGACAACTTGGAGATTTTTTCCATTGAGTGCTCTTACACAAGGGAGGTCAGGTATCTGAAACCAAAAGATCGTTTAGGTTTTACGATAATAGAAGATAGCTGACTTAGAATCCGTATATAAATAAGAAAGTCGAAGCAGTTTTCATTAAATAGCATTTTAAGTGAAAAATCAGTAATAATGAAGCAGGAAAATACTGCTGTTTATGATATTGTTAATTATGTAAGAAAACAAAACATAATATATAAGAAAAACAGGATAAATATTGTTTGATGTGTTTATATATAATAATTTTCACTAGTAAATAAACGACATTATTTTCAAACGTTTCCCTCCTCAGCACTTTACCACAGTAAATTGATCAAGAACATAGTTTTTGAAGTTTGCTTTGCCAATTAATAAATTTATCATTGTTAAATGCTCAAAACCGATACCATACTCCAATTTCTTAGGTCATGGATGGTAACTCATCTCACTTTCATCGTTTTGGGCGCTAATGACTACAGAAGTTTTGCGCCCTAAAACCAAAAACAACAACTTTCATCGTTAGGTAATGGGCTAAGGGAACTGACACAATGTAATGAGCCATGACAGAAGGTGTGCATAAATCTTGCCATGGTCGTGTGTTGACACAGTGTGATGGTCAGTGTGAATTGGCATGGAAGCGAAGTTGCCACAGAGATGAACTTTTTACACATGCATTTCCCCACCACCTCTCACATAAGTCAATTGATATGTAGAAGCACCTACTTGCAAACTGTCATGCCAACTTACATCTAATTTATCGAAGTTAAAAGCCATTTCACGATGTTGTTCCCCTTACCATCACCTACAAGTTTCAGGACCTGTCACTAGGTGGATCTACTCTCATATTAGTCTTGTTCGTTAAACTGTAAACATCCTCAGTCATTTTTTTATGTATGTGAGTAGTTTGCATTATGGGAAAATAACGAGCTCAGTCTTCAATTAAATAAATAGTTACCATGTGAAGCAGCATAACTTTCTTCACTATGCAGTATATGTCTCATCCAACACTCAGCTATTCCCTACAACCATTTATTTGTAATAAATCCTTTAAAGTGATACACAGACTCAAAAAATGTTGTAACAAATAGTGGATTTGCTGAGGTTCATATTAATGCAGAAAAGTAAATATGGTAAAGGTACTTTTTACTTCAGTATAATGACAATAATGTTTTACTCTAATCATTGAGTATAAGTATTACATTGAAGTGAAAATACTAAATTTGTCTTGCTACTCTTGACCGTAATTAAAATCCTATATGAATATAAATATAAATACAACTCCATTTATATTGATACAATCACTGAGTAGCGACTGTCGTGCACAGTAGCATGAAGTTTGTTTACAAAATTAAGTGTCATACTGACAAAATAAGCATTATATTTAAGTACCTGTCACCTATTAGATTTTTGCCTTAATTCAAAATAAAAACAAAGTGGAACTATTAAGATAAGCAACCTTTCTTTCTGATGCACCTTTGGTGTACTGTAGATAACATTCGAATATTTAACATAAAATTTTAGAATTAGTGGTCTTTGGAACTTTATACTGGTAAGTATGTGGCAGTGATGATAGCGTTTCCAATTGACAGATATCCCATAGTTATTTGTAATGTAATGTGAGGACATATCATCTCACATACATGTATTAGATTTTTGTTTAGAACCATAAATGTGGCTCAAAAGAAATTCAACAACGATTTTACATTCGAAAGTGATTTTCGTCGTCGCAGATAGCTCCGTTATTAGCATGTTAGAGGTCTTAATTTCTGTAACCAACATTTGTGAGTGCATTTTGTGTTCATCAATGTCAGAATAAGCACTCTGCCTAAAATCTGCACAACCATATTAACTCCTTTACAGAGTGATGTTCTTTTCACTAGAATCTTACTGGGAAGCTTCATGTGACAATAGTTTCTCCTGAGAATAAATTAACTTGACACCTTAACTTTTCCCGGCGAATCGAATGTTCAAATAACTTACAGGTTTGTTGCCGGGTGACGTCGTCGAACACCGCCGATATTTCGACAGGAGCACAAATGCCTTGAGAATGGCAGGGTGTGCTCCTGTCGAAATATCGGCGGTGTTCGACGACATCACCTGGCAGCAAACCCGTTAAGTTATTTGAACATAAATTAACTTGTCACCAACGTACTCGACTTATGTTTGAAATAGTTCTGGAGGGAACTGACACCATGAATCATGCAGGGCTGCCCATAAATTCGTAAGAGTACGAGGGGGAGGAGATCTCTTCCCAGCAACACATTGCAAGGCATCCCAGATATGCTCAATAATGTTCATATCTGGTCAGTCTGGTGGCCACTGGAAAGTGTTTAAACTCAGAAGAGTGTTCTTTGAGCCAATCTGTAGCACGTATGGACGTGTGAGGTGTCGCATTGTCCTGCTGGAATTGCCCAAGTTCGTCAGAATGCACAATGGACATGAATGGATGCAGGTGATCAGACAGGATGCTTATGTACGTGTCACCTATCAGAGTCAGATATAGAAATATCAGAGTTCCCATATCACTCCAATTGCACACATTCCACACCATTACAGAGGCTCCACCAGCTTGAACAGTTCCCTGCTGACATGCCAGGTCCATGGATTCATGAGGTTGTCTCCAAACCTGCGCATGTCCATCCATTCGATACGATTTGAAATGAGACTGGTCCGACCACGCAACATGTTTCCTGTCATCAAAAGTGCAATGTCAGTGTTGAGGGGCCCAGGCGAGGTGTAGTGCTTTGTGTTGTGCAGTCATCAAGTACACAAGTAGGCCTTCGACTCCAAAAGCCCATATCGATGATGTTTTGTTGAATGGTTCGCATGCTGACACTTCTTAATGGGCCAGCATTGAAATCTGCAGCAATGTGCGGAAGGTTTGCACTTCTGTGACGTTGAACGATTCTCTTCAGTTGTTATTGGTCCTGTTCTTGCAGGATATTTTTCTGGCCGAAGTGATGTCAGAGATTTGATGTTTTACCGGATTCCTGATATTCACAGAACACTCATGAAATGGTCGTATGGGAAAATCCCCACTTCATCACTGCTTCGGAGATGCTATATCCCATCACTTGTGCACCAACTATAACACCACGTTCAAACTCACTTAAATCTTGATACCCTGTTACTGCAGTAGCTGAAGCTGATCTAACAACTGCACCAAATACTTGTTGTCTTACATAGGCGTTGCCGACCACAGCGCTGTATTCTGCCTGTTTACGTATCTCTGCACTTGAATACGTATGCCCATACCAGTTTCTTGCTACAGTGTATAACCAGAATTAGCAATGAATTTCATTAATGACCAAAGGAAACTTCATAACAGATATTCTTTATCAATGTTGTAAGATAAAACTTTGAAAAATGAAAATACATTTCAAAACATTGGCATTTATTTAAAGCCAAAATACACTCCTGGAAATCGAAAAAAGAACACATTGACACCGGTGTGTCAGACCCACCATACTTGCTCCGGACACTGCGAGAGGGCTGTACAAGCAATGATCACACGCACGGCACAGCTGACACACCAGGAACCGCGGTGTTGGCCGTCGAATGGCGCTAGCTGCACAGCATTTGTGCACCGCCGCCGTCAGTGTCAGCCAGTTTGCCGTGGCATACGGAGCTCCATCGCAGTCTTTAACACTGGTAGCATGCCGCGACAGCGTGGACGTGAACCGTATGTGCAGTTGACGGACTTTGAGCGAGGGCGTATAGTGGGCATGCGGGAGGCCGGGTGGACGTACCGCCGAATTGCTCAACACGTGGGGCGTGAGGTCTCCACAGTACATCGATGTTGTCGCCAGTGGTCGGCGGAAGGTGCACGTGCCCGTCGACCTGGGACCAGACCGCAGCGACGCACGGATGCACGCCAAGACCGTAGGATCCTACGTAGTGCCGTAGGGGACCGCACCGCCACTTCCCAGCAAATTAGGGACACTGTTGCTCCTGGGGTATCGGCGAGGACCATTCGCAACCGTCTCCATGGAGCTGGGCCACAGTCCCGCACACCGTTAGGCCGTCTTCCGCTCACGCTCCAACATCGTGCAGCCCGCCTCCAGTGGTGTCGCGACAGGCGTGAATGGAGGGACGAATGGAGACGTGTCGTCTTCAGCGATGAGAGTCGCTTCTGCCTTGGTGCCAATGATGGTCGTATGCGTGTTTGGCGCCGTGCAGGTGAGCGCCACAATCAGGACTGCATACGACCGAGGCACACAGGGCCAACACCCGGCATCATGGTGTGGGGAGCTATCTCCTACACTGGCCGTACACCACTGGTGATCGTCGAGGGGACACTGAATAGTGTACAGTACATCCAAACCGTCATCGAACCCATCGTTCTACCATTCCTAGACCGGCAAGGGAACTTGCTGTTCCAACAGGACAATGCACGTCCGCATGTATCCCGTGCCACCCATCGTGCTCTAGAAGGTGTAAGTCAACTACCCTGGCCAGCAAGATCTCCGGATCTGTCCCCCATTGAGCATGTTTGGGACTGGATGAAGCGTCGTCTCACGCGGTCTGCACGTCCAGCACGAACGCTGGTCCAACTGAGGCGCCAGGTGGAAATGGCATGGCAAGCCGTTCCACAGGACTACATCCAGCATCTCTACGATCGTCTCCATGGGAGAATAGCAGCCTGCATTGCTGCGAAAGGTGGATATACACTGTACTAGTGCCGACATTGTGCATGCTCTGTTGCCTGTGTCTATGTGCCTGTGGTTCTGTCAGTGTGATCATGTGATGTATCTGACCCCAGGAATGTGTCAATAAAGTTTCCCCTTCCTGGGACAATGAATTCACGGTGTTCTTATTTCAATTTCCAAGAGTGTACATACTCACAAATACACAAAACAGTTTTCGTAAGGATATATGTAGAACCTCTTTACTTTATTCATTGTGCCATTCCCACAAAGCAAATAATGTCGGATAACTGTTTTTTTTTCCTTCAATACAGCTGACTTTTTCACATCGAAAAATGTTATGTAATAGAAATAGTTTCATCATTTTTTTTCTTATTTGTATGCAGGGTATGGCAGCTCTGTTCTACTTTTGTAAAATTAAATAATTTCTCTGCTTCATATATTTGACCTCTCTTGTGGCAGAAAACATCCAAATGCAATATGCCACGAAAACAAAGAAAAACAATAAAAATAAATATAAAGAAGAAGCAAAAGTACACAGTGCCCTACTGTGATGTGAGTGCACTCTGTGAAGATAGGTTATCTTTCGATGTTAGCAAAAGATGATCTTCCACCCTCACCTACGACAAAATCGATCCTTTCTCCCCTAGAAACCTTATCACTGACATCTCGTTCCTTCGACGACCTGTTGTAAAGTAACACACCTTTTTGGCGAGCTATCAACAGGAAGAGTCTGTGAACATGTGGTATGATGACTAGGGGCAGGCCTAACGGGTGTCTTGGTGGTCCAGCAAGTAGGAACAAATTGTCTTTGAATCCTGGATTATTAATGGGTGAGACACTTTACAGTACAGCGAGCAATGACTACCGCATAACACGACGAAATTACATAATAAATTACAGAAACCTCGCATCTGAAATCCACCTACATCATAAAGATTATGATATTCAGGAGAGTGCACTGCCTTTTTAGTAATATTTATATTGTAAAAATTACGAAAGTTATGTCAGTGCAATATAGGAACAATATTACTTAAACTTTGAAAAATTAATATCTCGTAAACACTTGCAGTGACCTTCACAGTCAAGGGGCTAGACGATAGCTAATGACACCAGCTATCATTCAGTGATGATCGCGAATTGCTAACTATCATACATATTGAAATATATTTTATTTTCATTATTGTAACTTTTGTCAACGTGTCAGAACAACGATTACTCGATAAATGCACTTCTAATAAATGCAGCAGTTGTAGCCTGAACCATTCCTTACTTTTCAGCATGTTATACTGATTTTTCAATTTCAATTAAATAACCATTTGGTCCATAATAAAAATGTAAGTAAAATGAAATTGGTTCTACTTATGTAAATCTGACACGACCATTCAGTGGAGATCAAATAAATGGCTCTATTGAGCAGACCGTATTTATTTTGTTTATTTATTATAAATGGAGAAATAACACAGTCAACCAGCTGCAAATAATAATTTAGCACATTTACATCGGTTTTGACACGTCTAAGCATACCTTCATCAGAATGAAATTATAAAAATCCTATAAAATAATACATAGAAGAATAAGTTCGACACAAACATTATCCTAGATGAAAAAGTCTTAACACACAAAGATTATGTACGTAAAATAACATCGCAAGAAGGCGATGGTCAAAGTTTGGAGCAGACGTACTAAGTCAAAATTAAAAAAGATCCTGCTTTTAGTACATATATCTTGCAAGGAAAATCAGACTGATCAGCCTGGTGGCTTACATTGCTGCTACGAGAACATGACACAATTTTCGCCGCCTATCAGGAAGGCAGTGATATATGCCCATTTGAGACATTATAACAGAAATAATCGAACTGAACAACTGTTAAATATAAAAAACAAGATTCAAAAGGTGTGTGCTTAATGTAATCTTTAAAATACGAAGTAGTCAAATGAAGTACACCTAAGAGCCATATATTAGACTTTACAAAAATTGGCATTACATAAAGTTTAGAATATTGTAGAATATTTACACAAATAGTTGAAGAGTCAAAAACATCCACATGAAGGAAACTTTAGTAGTACACATCCCTATGAGTTCTGAAGAAAAAGATGTTTCAGAACTAGTGGCAGGAAAAACGTAGTAAGAAATAAAGAAGTCAAAATACTGTGAGCAGTGCATTAAAGCAATCGAAAAAATTTTTGTTGTGTAATTGCTAACTGTTCATTGAAGATAAGGCCATCGTTCTTAGAAGTATGCCTGAAAATCTCCAGTTCTTCGAGTACGTCGAGCCTGTGATGTTTCTTTTCCCTACACAAAATGAAAATTTCTTCAGCACTATTTGGTTTGTGGCCAGGAACTAATAGATGATCACCAAAAATAGAACAATGAACAGTAATGTCTCTTTTCCCAATAAATGTTCATTATACCTGGCACTGAAAGATCTTCCAGCTTGGCCTATATAATAAACAAGGCATGTATCACAAATGATTTTATAAGATCCAGAAGTGTATATAGAAACAACAGTGGACTTGAGATTGTCAATAAGATTTTTCTGTAAGTTCTTGTTAGTAGAGAAGGCAACATTGCATTCACGTTTTTTAACTAGAAGACAACGAATTCTATAAGAAATATGGCCTAAAAATGGAATGGAAAAAACTTTTTTTATACTTATTACTGTTACAAACAGCACTGATGTCCAAAAGAGTCACTTTAGCGTCAGTTTTAACTTTGAAGATGTCGGCCGTGGTGGTCGTGCGGTTCTAGGCGCTGCAGTCCAGAACCGCGTGACTGCTACAGTCGCAGGTTCGAATTCTACCTCAGGCATGGATGTGTTTGATGTCCTTAGGTTAGTTAGGTTTAATTAGTTCTAAGTTCTAGGAGACTGATGACCTAAGATGTTAAGTCCCATAGTGCTCAGAGCCATTTGAACCATTTTTTTAAAGATGTTTTCAGCTAATGAGGGATCATAGTCGCTATTAACTGCAATAGTCTTTATTAAATTCATGTCATCATTAATTTTTCTGGTCACAAAAGTACAGAAACTGTAAGATGAATAGCTGAATGCAAAAATGCTTCTCTATAGGTTTGAAGATGCATTGAACTAGCGGACACAACCTGATCTGTGTTAGCAGCTTTTGAAAAATATCAAAGGAAGGCCTGTTATTGTCTACGGCAATGCTAAGGTCCAAGTAATGTAGCTGACGATCATTACTTTCTAATTCATAACTGAAATTGTTTTTTGTGGAAGACTATTAAAAATTACAAACAAATTCTCAGTGTCTTCCTGTGAATCACTGTATACGGTCAAAGTGTCGTCTATGTACCGAGAATGTAACAAAATACCCAGATCAGTAGTTGAAAAATTATTGAAGAATTTTTCTTCCAGCGAATTAATGAAAATATCAGCCAAGATGCCTGCCAGTGGATTACCCATTGTCAGACTGTCAGGTTGATCGTATAGTTTTCAACTGAAAACAAAATATTTGTTTTTTAATACTATTCTTGGCAAATATATGAGGTCATTGATTTGCTCATCAGAAATATCTTTTTTTAAAAGTGTTTTGGTTTTTTCATTGCTGTCAATAGTTGTTTGAACAAGTACATTAGTATATAGATTTATAATATCTAGTGAAAACGATTTAGTATGCCAATCACACAGCAAATCTTTGTTTTACTCACTAGGTTTTGACTATTGACAACAGAATAGTTATTTTGAAAAAGATAGGAGTTTTTTACCATGAAGAAACTATGCTAACTCACGATATATCCTGATCATACTGTTCACAATCCGACATATTGGGTGGGGAATTTTATTTACTGTAAATTGAGAATGCGATTTTGGGGCCTGTGGATTTATATTAATAAGCTGTTTCTTATGATGAAGGTTTCAGCAAATGTGTAGCACTATTAATAGCGAGTCTAATTTCTTTGTATTGCGAGGTTTGGATCCTCATCTTGTGCCCAGACAATTCACTTCAAAAAATTGTAATGTTTTAGACACATACTTGTTTTGAGTAGCAACGATTACAGCACTCACTTCATCTGATTTCCTTATAAGGGCATTGCTTTCTTTTCCCTTGACATTAATATTTTTAATCAATTTTTAACACAATCTTATTGATAGGATTTTTAACTGCATATCTCTCAAAAATATTACATACATCAAGGGGTACACTCATTTGTAGAGAAGTGTCAATTTTGACACTATCAAGGCCTATTTTTAGGTCTACAATCTTACTTTCTACAACGTTTTTGTCTGATGGGTTGTGCATTACATTGTATTTAAGCCCTGTTTCCAGCATGGCTATTTCTTCTGGTGTAAAATCTATTTCAGGATATTTCAAAATTCTGTTAAATAATTGATGCTCAGATCTATGAAAATTACTAACAACAGGATTTTATACAGGTAAAATGCTCTTACGTTTAGCCAGTTTCTTCTCGTGTCTTTTAGCAATACAATTCTTATAGTTGCCCATCCCCTCATTAATAAAATCTCAAAATTCACCAATTACAAAATTAAAATGCATGTGAAAAAAATTAGTAATCTCAAGATACTAAACATAGATTTCTTCATGTAATCGCTCCTTTATCTTGTATAAAGTACTAATTTTGTCGGAAATATTTGTTTGAACTATGCACAGAAACGTTTTTGGATCCTTCATACACTGTCTAGTGTTGAGATTGGATTTAATCTAATTTGGCAAAAGTTTTTATTCTTCGCAATGATTATTAAAATTAATATCCATGTCTATATTTAACAGCTTTCTTGCCATGTTTTTATATTTTGATACTGCGGAAGACATCGGGGCCAGTTGAAATCTTATATTTTGAACATGGCTGTCTTTCAGCAACTGTATGTAAGTCTCAATGGAGAAATAACACAGCCAAACAACTGTAAATAACTGTTTAGTTCACTGACATTGGTTTTGACACCTCTAAGGATGTCTTCAACAGAAAGAATTTCTAAAAATCCTATAAAATAATACACAGAAAAATAAGTTTGACAGAAACATTAACCAAGATGAAAAAGTCATAACATGGGAAGGTTACTTATGTAAAGTGACAGTGCGAGAAGGCAATAGACAAAGTTAGGAGCAGACATGCTCAAGTCAAAATCAAAAACGATCCAGCCTTCAGTACATATATCTTGCAAGGAAAATCAGACTGACCAGCCTGGTGACTTACATTGCTGCTACAAAAACATGACAGAAATTGCCCCACTTATCAGGAGCAGGCAGTGACATATGCCCATTTGAGACATTATAACAGAAATAATCGAACTGAACAACGGTTATCTATAAAAAAACAAAATTCAAAAGATGAGTGTTTAATGTATTTTTGAAAATACGAAATAGTCAAATGAAGTACAACCGAGCGCCATATATTTGACTTTACAGAAATGTGCATTACATAAAGTTTAGAATATTTTAAAATATTTACACCAACAGTTGAACAGTCAAAAAAACTTCTGGAAGGAAACTTTAGTAGGAAACATCTATATGAGACCTGAAGAAAAAGATGTTTCGGAACTATAGGCAGGAAAAACATAGTAAAAGTTAAAGGAATCGAAATTCCTTGAGTAGTAGATTAAAGCAATTGAAAAAATTTGTTACATAATTGCATAATTCTAATTGCATTGAGGATGAGGCCATTGTTCTTAGAAATATGCCTGAAAATCTCCAGCTTATCGAGTATATCGAACCTGTGACTTTTCTTTTTACTATATAAAATGGAAATTTCTTCAGTACTTTTTAGTTTGTGACTGGAAATTACAGATTATCAGCAAAAGTGGTACTACGTATATTAGTGATTCTTTTTCCCAATAAACGTTCCTTATGCCTAACACTGAAAGATCTTCCAGTTGTCCTATACGATAAAAAGGACTAGCACCACAAATAATTTTATAAGCTCCTGAACAGTATGTCGGAGCAACTGTGGGCTTGAGATTGTGAATAAGATTTTTCTGCAAGTTTTTGTTAGTAGAGAAAGCAAATTTGCATCCATACTTTTTAACCAAAAGACGACGAATCCTGTAAAAAATACTGCCTAAAAACAGAACGGAATTTTTTTAATACTCATTACTGACAGACACAGCGCTGATGTCCTTAGGCATCATAGGTGACTTGAACTGCAAACATGCTCATTCTATTCTGAACCATCGAAGAAGTAACTTGTGCGTGAAGGAAGGCCTTATTTAGTTTATTCGAACTTGTAATGTGATAGAATTTGTATGCAAGTGCCCACACAGTATTGCAGGAAAGAGGAAATTTTATTAAAAGTCAATGAACGCGCTGTTGGACGATGGAATCTGGGGCCACTGGCAGAGTGTTGAAACAGTCGACAGCTAGTAGGCCAGGGAATGCAAACATGGCACTCTCGAGCGCGGTGCTGCGATGGCACTGTTGCGCACACAAATCGCTTTGTGTGAAGCAACAATGAGGCAGCAAACTGCAGCGCTGCTTGAAGTTATTGCGATATGAGGCG
The DNA here is from genome assembly GCF_023864275.1 of Schistocerca cancellata. Taxonomy (NCBI): domain Eukaryota; kingdom Metazoa; phylum Arthropoda; class Insecta; order Orthoptera; family Acrididae; genus Schistocerca; species Schistocerca cancellata. The sequence continues at coordinate 750,164,846 of NC_064626.1, read as the reverse complement.
AGGAACTAGACCAATGCCAAGTCGAGACTTGTAGATGGCTGACGTTTGGGAATTTATCTCTGCCATACTTTCTGTCTCTCTCTGACACTACGTCAGAGGCGAGGGGAAAGGCAGTTTAAATAGTGAGGTACTTTTACCTTGGAACAAGGTGTGCTAGGCCAGTCAAGTGGCTGGACGGACCTGTGCTGGTCCACACTTATAGGTGACAATCTGGCAGCGATGTTGTAAATATTCTATGGAAATCTTACTTTATTTCTATGCACATGTTTGGGCCATATTCCACCTCTGGGGACGCAACACCGGGGCGAAACAGAATGGCAGCCGGTTACTTGGAGATCGCACGGTCAGCCTGAAAGAGGGCAGTGGCAGCAGTCTGCAGCATCCAACAGGACGGGCCACGTTCGCTTCCCACATAGCATACCAGGGTCCAGGTGAGGCATATGCTATGTGAGGCGTGGCAGGGCTGGAGCAGTGCCAGAAACAGCAGTGGGGGTTGCCATATGGCAAGCACCACTAGCGCCAAGTTGCAGCACACGAGGGTGCAGGTTCGAGTCCGGTCCTGTACTGCGAGTAGCAGCAGCCGAGGGCCACGGGTGACCAGTACATACACCTTCGTCCCATGGTCGGACAGAGCAGGCCAAACGGGGCGGAGTGCGGCGAGGACCAGGGACTGTAGCAGTCTGGACAGCGGCGCAGCGCCAGCCTCTACGCTGCGACAGGCGAGGGCAAGCTGGTGAGCGCAGCTGAGTTCCAGCTGGGCAGCTTTGCAGACGGCAGCAGCGGTGTTGGCATACCAGGAGTTGCTGAGCCGGTTGGACTCACGACACAGTGCGTGGGCGGCAGCCAACATTACGCTGCACTCATAGAAGCACTGTAAATTATGAGAACAAAGTAATGCCACCAAATACCGCTGTACCACTCTGCACTGCCCCTTGATTCTCTTGATCGGCCTCCTGACGAAAGACGGCGGTGGGTCCAGGCTTCAGCACGTCATCTTGAGTCCCGAGTTCGACCATCCCGACACCCTGCAACAATATGATTAGTCTTCATTGTACTAAAATTGATTCATCAGAGAAAGAAAACAACAAATTTATGACGAGCTGACTCTTTAGTCAGTGGTGCACTAAAAACACTGTTCAGATCAGGAATGCAAAAGATTGTGACTGTAAGTGCAGGTAAGAGCATTATTTTTCAACTTTACATCTGTGTTTGCAAGATAGTAAATATTTCTCATCAACTGACTATGTGATTTTCATGGTCGTTACAATGTTGTGGCCAAAATAAAGCAAATAAGTCTGTGAGATACACTCCTGGAAATGGAAAAAAGAACACATTGACACCGGTGTGTCAGACCCACCATACTTGCTCCGGACACTGCGAGAAGGCTGTACAAGCAATGATCACACGCAAGGCACAGCGGACACACCAGGAACCGCGGTGTTGGCCGTCGAATGGCGCTAGCTGCACAGCATTTGTGCACCGCCGCCGTCAGTGTCAGCCAGATGGCCGTGGCATACGGAGCTCCATCGCAGTCTTTAACACTGGTAGCATGCCGCGACAGCGTGGACGTGAACCGTATGTGCAGTTGACGGACTTTGAGCGAGGGCGTATAGTGGGCATGCGGGAGGCCGGGTGGACGTACCGCCGAATTGCTCAACACGTGGGGCGTGAGGTCTCCACAGTACATCGATGTTGTCGCCAGTGGTCGGCGGAAGGTGCACGTGCCCGTCGACCTGGGACCAGACCGCAGCGACGCACGGATGCACGCCAAGACCGTAGGATCCTACGCAGTGCCGTAGGGGACCGCACCGCCACTTCCCAGCAAATTAGGGACACTGTTGCTCCTGGGGTATCGGCGAGGACCATTCGCAACCGTCTCCATGAAGCTGGGCTACGGTCCCGCACACCGTTAGGCCGTCTTCCGCTCACGCCCCAACATCGTGCAGCCCGCCTCCAGTGGTGTCGCGACAGGCGTGAATGGAGGGACGAATGGAGACGTGTCGTCTTCAGCGATGAGAGTCGCTTCTGCCTTGGTGCCAATGATGGTCGTATGCGTGTTTGGCGCCGTGCAGGTGAGCGCCACAATCAGGACTGCATACGACCGAGGCACACAGGGCCAACACCCAGGTGTTAAGTCAACTACCCTGGCCAGCAAGATCTCCGGATCTGTCCCCCATTGAGCATGTTTGGGACTGGATGAAGCGTCGTCTCACGCGCTCTGCACGTCCAGCACGAACGCTGGTCCAACTGAGGCGCCAGGTGGAAATGGCATGGCAAGCCGTTCCACAGGACTACATCCAGCATCTCTACGATCGTCTCCATGGGAGAATAGCAGCCTGCATTGCTGCGAAAGGTGGATATACACTGTACTAGTGCCGACATTGTGCATGCTCTGTTGCCTGTGTCTATGTGCCTGTGGTTCTGTCAGTGTGATCATGTGATGTATCTGACCCCAGGAATGTGTCAATAAAGTTTCCCCTTCCTGGGACAATGAATTCACGGTGTTCTTATTTCAATTTCTAGGAGTGTACATGAATGTGATGCTCTGTAACTTAAAAAGCACTAAAATAATTATTATTAACATACTACAGATAAATGACATGCTTGAAGACTCTATTGTTCAATTTGGAGTGTGTCAAACAAATGAAAGGTTTAAAACAATCTGTAATAAATTTCACATTGTGTCTCTGATAAATGTCAGCGATCTAGGAAGAGACCTGCACGTAACTCAAGGCATGCACATGAATAAATAAAATCAAAAGATTGCAAGCAAATTTTTGAGAAATTTAACGAAATTTTCCACAAAATGGTATAAATAAATGCATTGCCATGGAATGGTCAACGTACACAAAGAAGATCAGTAACAGAAACAGCCACTGCTGATAAGCCAGGGAACTTTGAGAACTTGCGTGACATCTTAGTACCCCTAAATAGTCCTGTATGGTCGAACAGACGAAATTCAGACCTAAAATCATACAACAGAATTTATGTCCGTGGGTTGACAGACCAGATATATTAGTTTAACTGAACACTGATACACTGAAGAGGTGATTAGCATTGATGAACCACTCTCAATGAATGTTTGCTCAGCTGTTAGCAGAAAAGACTGATGGAGGTGTAGCAGTCTTCATGGAAAAGAATGTAATTTCAATATTTTAACGATGGCGTTACTTTCTGCTTTGGAGTCTCCAATAAATCTAAATGCAGAGAATTAAACAGCAATTTTTTGTGCCTGTAGGCCTCCTGTGGCAAATATGGATATTGCATAACAAGAATGGTTGGCCTTAATTTAAAAAGTGTAAATGACTGAGTAATCAAGTGGTGACCTAATCTCAATCTTCATCTGCTGCTTATCCATTGATATATGTTAGTGCCAGAACAATGCAGCTCTATTCTATGACCTGCAGTATGAAATAGATGAGCTGCACTTTGTAATCTTGTCCACTGCTTTATTTTATTTAACCAAGATATTCTTCTTCTACCTTATCTTCATTGTATCTCAGTCTTCCTCTGTAGTATCAACTGTAGAAGCGTATATTTGTTGATCTGTAATATGTGTCTCAGGTATACAGTTTTTCTTCTTTTAAACATTGTTAACATTTCTCACTGTCATTGTATTCTTCGAAAGACTTTAGTGTTAGTTGCTCTTGCTGTCCATGGGATTTTAAGTATTCTCCAGTAAATTCATATTTCAAAGACCCCTATCATCATTACTGTTGTCATATTTAGTACACATCCTTCAGAATGATACAGAAGGACAAACCAGGTGCAATATCTTACTTTAGAGATTTCTTACATTTTATGACAGATTTATGGGCGTTCTCTGTGCAACATTTTATTTCCGTGTCCATGCTGCAGTTTCACAGAGCCACCTTCAAAGGTATTTAAACATGTCTTCTCTATGTATTAAGGAGCCGGTGAATTGTAAATTTGCATTTTTAAAGGAGTCACAGTGCCTGCCATATGACAATCACAAAATTTGTCTTCTTGCTGATAATATTGAGACATAGATTACTACTGTTATCTCCTACTATGCTGACAAGTTGTTGAAGATAATCTAAAATATCAGCAATCAACACTGTATCATCAGCATAGTGAATGCTGTGATGAAGACTTCATTAACCTCTATTCCTTTTTCCATACCACCAAGTGCTTCCTGAAAAATGCTCTTCAAGTACAAATTGAAAAACAGGAGTGACAGAGTGTATCCTTGCATTATTACCCGCAATTAGTTTCATGTGGTCATTCCACTTAAAATTGCTCCATATGCCTGCTCCTAGATGTGTTATGGGTGTGGCTGTTTCTAGTGATTGTTATGCAATCGCGTAATCCATCAATAATGGATCTTTCTGCCTATTTATACACAGTAAGTTTAATTTATTTATGATTCGAATCATTCATTGCATTAACCATGTTTGGCAAATTCCGATTTCTCATGTAGTTGATAAATATTTCTCTGAAGTGAGCCACTATGTGACATGTGTACACACCCACCATAAAAGAGCTTCATTCTGACTGTTCAAGAACTGCAGCCCTTGTGATATTTGAACTGATGGCTGATGCACATGTGTTCAGGGTTGGTTTGTTTACAGTATTATATGAGTTGTGTGTCTTGAGTATGTCAACGTATTTCACCTAAATCAATACAATTCTGGGTCCATGGATACATATTATGAAACAACATTGGTACTATGTAATTGTGGGAACTATAGTTAATATCAGAGACGTTTCGCTATTTTTCTCCATATGTTTTTTGATCGGAAGTGAAGGTACATGGCAAGTATATGACTACAGCTTTATTTGTTTTGAGTTGTACAGTAAATTTAATTTAATTCTTTTCATCTCAGAATCGAGAATGCCACAGAAAACATGAAAACCAATAAAGTAATGTGGCCTGACTAAATTCCAGTGGAAATAATTAAGCTTCCTGATGAAGAAGGTACCAGAGTCTTACACAAAGTCTTCAACAAAATTTCCTATACAGGTCATTACCCCGCACATTAGCTATTATCAACTTTCATTCCTTTAGCAAAACAGAAGAATGCAAGAATGTGTGAAGATCATAAACTCAAATAGTCTCACGAGCCATTCCCTGAAAATACTTCTAAAAGTCATCTATCAAAGACTGTATGAAAAATTTGATAAATTCATTGGTGAGACACAATTTGGGTTTAGAACAGGTTTAGATACAAGAGAAGCAATAGTTGTACTAGCATGTTGTAGCGCAAAAATATTATGATAAGAATAAAAATGTAGGCCGTTGTTTTATTGATTGTGAAAAGACCTTTGATACTGTACAATATCATAAACTTACTCATATTCTCAAAAGAATGGATGTAGATCAAAAAGACATCTGCCATTCAAAGAATTTATATTGGAATCAGACAGCACAGGTTAAGTTTTAATAAGAAGGTCACCGACTCATTTAACAACTGAAGAGTAGGATGCTCAGGAAATTTAGTCCACCCACAAAGAACGTATGTTACAAAACCCTCATTCGACCAGTACTTGAATATTGGTCATCAGCCTGGGATCCATATCAGACATGTTTGATGGATAAAATAGAGAAGACTAACAGTTTTTGTTAATGCTTCATGTAGTAATTGTGAAAGCACCACTGAGGTGCTTCGCCATCTCCAGTGGAAGGTGCTCAAGAGTGGCAGTCTACATCACAAGGTGCTATTATGCTAAAGTTCCAAAAGGCTATGTTACTAGAAAATTCAACCAATGTAATACTTCCACCTACATACAGTTGACGAAATGAGCATCAAGGTAAAATCAGAGAGATTCGAGCTCACTCAGAGGGTTACCAGCAATTGTTCTTCTTGTGAATCTTTTGTGACTGCAATATGGAAAGGTAATGACAATGGTACATAATATATCATCTGCTACACACTGTAAGGCGGCTTGCATAAGATAAATTTAGGTGCCGATGTATAAAACGAATGAGAGTATGTGTAAGTACTCCTTTGCAACTAATTAGAAAAACTGTGTGGAGGGATGTCAAGCAAACACTACATTTAGATGTTGACACTGTTGCAGCGATGACGTTGTCATGGAGCGACAAATTATAATATTACGATTGGAACTATGTATTATTTTAAAGAGGAAAGAGGTACTACATTACTTTTATAATCAAGAGACTGATCTGATGTGGCAATCTTTTCCAAAATTACACTTGGGCTGTACATCAGCTCCTTGCAAAATTCCGAGATAAAATGGTGACGATGACATGAAGTTCTGGTATTTCACGATTCTGCATTGAAAATAATGTCTCTGGATTCGTTGTACATTTGCTGAAGGTAATGATACAACTCTTGTACTGTTGCAGACATCATTGTGGGCTTGATGTCATGGTATTTACATCCAGAGTGAGCACAATTTGAATTATGTTGCAGTGATGTGTTTATGGAATAAATCTGTCTATACAATGTCCTTCTAGATGGCACTCACGTAACAGTCTCAGTTAAATGATTGATTTGACACAGTTCAAGGCTAAATCTCATCAAAGCTCAGTGCTCGAAATGTTCAAATCTGATATTGCGAACATTCACTGTTTTACTATGACCTGTCGATTTGCGTCCATTTTTTGTTCAGTTTGAAACATTCTTAGATCATCCACAAATAATAGCAGAGTGTACATTTCACAATTCACATAATATTAATCACTGTCTTTCTGCATTTCACATCGATATGGTGCACACATTAATTTGAATGATTTATTCATGTCTTTACACATGAAAACCCAGTGCACCACTCACATTAAGCCAAAAATCAGTATTCCTCTCGTCACTGTCATATCAGGTGATTGTTCACTTTCGATATCTCTTTTGTAACAGGGGACATAAATATACATTTATGCAGAGTGTACAATTCACATAATATTAATCATTGTTTTTCTGCAGTTCACATCGATGTGGTACACATGTTAATTTAAATGATTTATCCATGTATTTATGCATGAAAACACGATGCACCACTCATATCAAGCCAAAAATCAGTATTCCTCTCATCACTGTCATACCACTTGATTGTTCACTTTCGATAGCTCTATTGTAACAAATATTGCTTATATGATACAAATACAATGAAATATTTATCTTCAGATTCACTACCAAATACCTCGAATAAATCAAATAAATAAAGCAAGAAATATTTATATGGGCTCCCCAAAGCTATATCTTTGCACTGCCTTTCAAATCAAAAATGAGTTTTGTACACATAGATGGTATTATTGTGGGTTAAATGGATGTGTAAATATTGATATAATAGGGGACATAGAAATACATTTATTAACCAACGATGGGCTCTGGCGGAGCTAGGGGGAAGCAATAGGGTAAACTTAGTGTTTGTCCCTAGCCACTCAGGGATCTGAGGCAATGAACAAGCCGAGAGATTGGCCAGGATTGGGGCAATGACTCCATTTATTGGAGTGGAATCTGTCCTGGCAATCACCAAGGCTATGATCAAGCTAGAACTATGGAATGGGCTTAGGAAACAGCACATAGAATATTGGACCAAGGTCCATAAATAAAATCGTGGTAAGGTATGATGCCCAAGCCATGTTTTAAAAGAAGCTCTGTAATCCTGGGATTGAACAGGAAAGAGATCAAACTCATGACTGGACTGATGACTGGCCATGGGAATTTCAAAAAACACCTACACACAATGGATATAACGGAAGAAGACCCTAAACGTAGGATTTGTGATGAGGGTGAAGAAACAGCGTCACACCTAATCTTCGAATGCATGGCATTGGAGAGCAAAAGATATAGAATCTTCAGGGCAAGTAGACCTGAAGAAAGTGTGTCTAACAAAAAACTGGCAAAGGGACTCCTTGCGCTATTTAAGGGCATTGGTTGGCTTTCATAGACATACAGGGAGCGATACCACACAGTAAACTCGGTTTCGGTGTGGGCAGTGGCAGGTTAGACCTGAGCTGTTTTAGCTTCCCTGTCAAGATCAAATCAAATCAGTTCAACCAATGATGCCAGCTTCAAAAGCTAAATCTTCTATTAATCGAATTCAGTATGACCTCACTCATTCATGAGCCAATTAGAGAAGATCTCATGTGGGATGTTCTTTTAACATTGACGTTTTTCAGTGTGAGCATTGATGTCTTGACATCAGTGATTTTAAGAGCGATGTTGCAACCACAGTCTAATACAGTGATATCTATACAGTAGTATAAAGATCATGGTCTAACATAACAGTCGTGACAATCTCTATCGTTTTTGTTACCCAAGTGATAGCAATGCCCCAAGTGAATTCGATATTGGATGAGTACGAATACTCATCATCATCTTGGACAGTTTCCAGCCACTGGCTGGGTCTGTCGGGAACACAAGCCTCTCCATCTTGTTCTGTCTTTCCACCATTCCCCCTCTTCCACCTTCGTCCAGTTCTCTCCTCTTCTCATCGCACATTCCTTCACTCCCTTCACCCATCTATCCACTGGTCTTCCTCTGGGCCTCTTCCCCTCCAGTTGCAGATCAAACATCCTCTTTGGAATTCTTCCCTCATCCATTCTCTTCATGTGTCCATACCACTGCAGTCTTGATTTTTCTATCCTGTCCTGTACTGGTTCCTCCTTTAGTCTTTCCCTCACATACTCATTTCGCAATCTGTCTCGTCTTGTTACACCCAACCTGCTCCTCTGGAACTTTATTTCACTAGCCTGTATTCTACTTTTGTCGCTTTTGTGCATTGCCCATGTCTCACTTCCGTATGCCAATATGGGGACAAAGTAGGTTCGGTATATAATTCCCTTGGATTTCTGTGGCACCTCCTTGCTCCAAATGAGCCCCCTAATGCATTTGTAGAACTGCCCTGCTTTTCTGCACCTTTCATTTATTTCCATTGCGTTTCCCCCCTTACTTTCAATCACGCTTCCCAGGTACTTGAAGTTCTCTACCACTTGTAGTTTTTTCCCTCCACAAGTTATATCCACGTTTGGCCTATTCTTCTTCCTTGTTGTGACGATTATTTCACTTTTCTTTGCAGAGAAATGCATTCCATATTGTGCTGCCGTTGCCTCCCATGCATCTAACTGCTCTTGCACCTACTTCTCGCAATTTCCCCATAACATCAGGCCATCGGCAAAAAGCACTGCTTTCATTTTATGATCTCCAATTGCATCTGATACTTGCTGTAGGATTTCATCCATAACAATAATAAACAATAAAGGCGAAAGTGCACTTCCTGTCGCAGCCCATTTTCCAGCTTGAACCATGCAGTACGTTCCCTCCCCACTTTCACACAACTCTCACTTCCCTCATACATTTTTCTGACTTTTCGTGTTATCTCTTCATCTATCCCTTTTGCGTTTAGCACATCCCAGAGCTTGTCCCTACAGATACTGTCATACGCCTTCTCAATATCTAAAAAGGCCATGATTAAGTCCTTCCCGTACTCATAGTGCCTCTCCTGCAGTTGCCTTACCGCAAATATGAGGTCCGTTGTTGATCTTCCCGGTCTGAGACCGTACTGCTCCTCTTGCAGTCTACTTTCAATACTGCTTCTTATTCTCTTCTCCAGGATCTTTTCATAGATTTTTCCACAGTGGCATAGCAGGGTGATTCCTCTGTAGTTCTCACATCTCCTTTTATCCCCTTTCTTGAAGATCGGGACTATAATTCCTTTCTTCCAATCCTCAGGAATTCTGTTCTCCTTCCACACCACCCTCAGCACTCTGTATAGCCACTGGGTTCCTACTTCTCCTGCTGCTCGTATCATATCCACTGTTACTTCGTCCCAACCTGGTGCCTTGCCCCCTTTCATCCTCTTTATGGCTTCTTCCACTTCATTCCAAGTTAGATCATCAATTTCCCCACTATTATAATCGTGTGCTGCCTTAGGCTATCCATCGCTGTTAGTTACCCTCTTGGCGGCATTCAACAGATCTTCAAAGTACTCCTTCCAAATCTTTTTGAGCTCATGCATTTCCTCCACAACTCTTCCATTATTATCCATGATCCTCAGGCACTCGCTTCTGTCGTTCCTCTTATTTCTTACCATGGTGTAAAGTACTTTTTTGTTCCCTTCACTGTCCTCTTCTAACATTCTTGTCCATTTTTCCAACCACTTCTTCTTCTCCGCCTTTACTATGGTCTGTGCCGCTTTCTTGCTTTCCTTATATTTTACCCTAGCTTCCTCTGTTCGGGTCTGGAACCATTCTCTGAAGGCTTTGTTCTTTCGAAGTACTGCCTCTTTACATATGTTGTTCCACCATGGGGTTTCCCTACTTCTCCTCTTTGTGCTAGTTCTTCCGCACACAGTCTCAGCTGCCTCAACTAGAGCCCTCTTAAAATCTCCCCATTCTTCTTCCACTGTTCTCTGATTTTCCTTTGGCAGCTGCTTCCTGATCAGTGTGTGGTACTGGGTCCTCCGTTCATCCTCTTTCAGCATCCATGTCCTCAACCTTTTCTCCTGTATTTCTGTTGCCCTCCTATCTTTTTTCTCTCTCAGGGTGGCTACCAACAGCCGATGGTCACTGTCTAAGGCATCAGATGGAATGACCTTAACATCTGTGAGGCTGCTCATCATCTGCCTATCCACTAGTATATAGTCCACTACTGAAGTTTGGGACCAGTCCCCACTGTACTAAGTTATTTTGTGACTACTTCTCTTCTTGTACCAGGAATTTGCGATCGCCAGCCCATTCCTCTTGCAGAATTCCAGCAATACTAACGTTTATAATTATTTGTTACATAATTTCTAGGATCGGGAGTGTATGCAGTGTCTTGAAAATCGATAATAACTAAAAATTGAGATCACATTTGTCATATTTAGTTTCCTAAGGACTGTGGGATGTTTGAAACGGTACACTACATTTCAGGTTATTTACGATTGTCTTGTAATGTACATACATTTACTGAATGATGTTGTGTTCCCTTAACAACAAGAACTTGCTAGTAGACATGAGAAGACCTGACCTTTTGCAGAAAGACGTCGTACATCTACCCAAGAAAGCAGAGATTCATACGCTGCACTCTCAGCCAAATCAGTAGGAAACTTATATGGAATGTAGTGCCTACATTATTTAACGTACCAAATAGGCCACTACAACTGCAGCTTAAGGGAAGACCACACAGACATAATAATAAATCGTCAAAAGCAATAAAATTGTTTCCCAACACAGTAGAAACCAATTCCGGAGTTCTTGCTAAATCTGAGCCATAAACGGCAAGAAGCTTCAACACATTCGCTTTTGAAGCAAACGCAATTAAATTTACAAAATTATTCGTATATTAGAAAGTGAAATGCAGTGTAAGAATGGGCGAGTCATTAGACAAGATTTTCAAGTGTTGAGGAAAGTGCACATAATAATAACAATAGAATTATATGCTTTTCAGGCATGAAATATGTGTTTATACTCTCCTGCTTTCAGCGGAATTAGCTGCAAACACACAAAGATTGGAAAGTTTTTCTTCATGAATAAGTTGTAGTTTATGTCATTGAATCCGTGTAAGTCACCTGTTTACTTGTATTTCATGGTAATTCATATCAATTGGTAATTTACTAACTCATTGAAGGCAAAAATATATCAACTATTTCGTTAATTAAGTAGAAAATATTTAAAAATGAACATTATCCTTACGACGCATGTGACTGAATGCTTTCTCACTGCTTTGAATGCTGTTGTCGCTTCAGATGTCAAATGGCAACAACTTCCGCAGCAGTTCCAGAGGTTGCCCCTCAGTCTGCAAGATCCGGGCGGTCACAGAGGATGGGCTTACTGGTAGTTGGGAACTCCAACGTCAGGCGCGTAATGGGGCCCCTTAGGGATATGGCAGCAAGAGAGGGGAAGAAAACCAAGGTGCACTCCGTGTGCCTACCAGGGGGAGCCATTCCAGATGTGGAAAGGGTCCTTCCGGATGCCATGAAGGGTACAGGGTGCACCCATCTGCAGGTGGTCGCTCATGTCGGCACCAATGATGTGTGTCGTTATGGATCGGAGGAAATCCTCTCTGGCTTCCGGCGGCTATCTGATTTGGTGAAGACTGCCAGTCTCGCTAGCGGGATGAAAGCAGAGCTCACCATCTGCAGCATCGTCGACAGGACTGACTACGGACCTTTGGTACAGAGCCGAGTGGAGGGTCTGAATCAGAGGCTGAGACGGTTCTGCGACCATGTGGGCTGCAGATTCCTCGACTTGCACCATAGGGTGGTGGGGTTTCGGGTTCCGCTGGATAGGTCAGGAGTCCACTACATGCAACAAGCGGCTACACGGGTAGCAGGGGTTGTGTGGCGTGGGCTGGGCGGTTTTTTAGGTTAGATGGCCTTGGGCAAGTACAGAAAGGGTAACAGCCTCAACGGGTGTCAGGACATGCGGGCACCAAGCAGCAATCGGTATTGTAATTGTAAACTGTCGAAGCTGCGCTGGTAAAGTACCGGAACTTCAAGCGCTGATAGAAAGCACCGAAGCTGAAATCGTTATAGGTACAGAAAGCTGGCTGAAGCCAGAGATAAATTCTGCCGAAATTTTTACAAAGGTACTGACGGTGTTTAGAAAGGATAGATTGCATGCAACCGGTGGTGGAGTGTTCGTCGCTGTTAGTAGTAGTTTATCCTGTACTGAAGTAGAAGTGGATAGTTCCTGTGAATTATTATGGGTGGAGATTGCACTCAACAACCGAGCTAGGTTAATAATTGGCTCCTTTTACCGACCTCCCGACTCAGCAGCATTAGTGGCAGAACAACTGAGAGAAAATTTGGAATACATCTCACATAAATTTTCTCAGCATGTCTTAGGTGGAGATTTCAATTTACCAGATATAGACTGGGACACTCAGATGTTTAGGACAGGTGGTAGGGACAGAGCATCGAGTGACATTATACTGAGTGCACTATCCGAAAATTACCTCGAACAATTAAACAGAGAACCGACTCGTGGAGATAACATCTTGGACCTACTGATAACAAACAGACCCGAACTTTTCGACTCTGTATGTGCAGAACAGGGAATCAGTGATCATAAGGCCGTTGCAGCATCCCTGAATATGGAAGTTAATACGAACATAAAAAAAGGGAGGAAGGTTTATCTGTTTAGCAAGAGTAATAGAAGGCAGATTTCAGACTACCTAACAGATCAAAACGAAAATTTCTGTTCCGACACTGACAATGTTGACTGTTTATGGAAAAAGTTCAAGGCAATCGTAAAATCCGTTTTAGACAGGTACGTGCCGAGTAAAACTGTGAGGGACGGGAAAAACCCACCGTGGTACAACAACAAAGTTAGGAAACTACTGCGAAAGCAAAGAGAGCTTCACTCCAAGTTTAAACGCAGCCAAAACCTCTCAGACAAACAGAAGCTAAACGATGTCAAAATTAGCGTAAGGAGGGCTATGCGAGAAGCGTTCAGTGAATTCGAAAGTAAAATTCTGTGTACCGACTTGACAGAAAATCCTAGGAAGTTCTGGTCTTACGTTAAATCAGTAAGTGGTTCGAAACAGCATATCCAGACACTCCGGGATGATGAAGGCAGTGAAACAGAGGATGACACGCGTAAAGCTGAAATACTAAACACCTTTTTCCAAAACTGTTTCACAGAGGAAGACCGCACTGCAGTTCCTTCTCTAGATCCTCGCAGAAACGAAAAAATGGCTGACATCGAAATAAGTGTCCAAGGAATAGAAAAGCAACTGGAATCACTCAACAGAGGAAAGTCCACTGGACCTGACGGGATACCAATTCGATTCTACACAGAGTACGCGAAAGAACTTGCCCCCCTTCTAACAGCCGTGTATCGCAAGTCTCTAGGGGAACGGAAGGTTCCAAATGATTGGAAAAGAGCACAGGTAGTCCCAGTCTTCAAGAAGGGTCGTCGAGCAGATGCGCAAAACTATAGACCTATATCTCTGACGTCGATCTGTTGTAGGATTTTAGAACATGTTTTTTGCTCGAGTATCATGTCGTTTTTTGAAACCCAGAATCTACTATGTAGGAATCAACATGGATTCCGGAAACAGCGATCGTGTGAGACCCAACTCGCTTTATTTGTTCATGAGACCCAGAAAATATTAGATACAGGTTCCCAGGTAGATGCTATTTTTCTTGACTTCCGGAAGGCGTTCGATACAGTTCCGCACTGTCGCCTGATAAACAAAGTAAGAGCCTACGGAATATCAGACCAGCTGTGTGACTGGATTGAGGAGTTTTTAGCAAACAGAACACAGCATGTTGTTATCAATGGAGAGACGTCTACAGACGTTAAAGTAACCTCTGGCGTGCCACAGGGGAGTGTTATGGGACCATTGCTTTTCACAATATATATAAATGACCTAGTCGATAGTGTCGGAAGTTCCATGCGGCTTTTCGCGGATGATGCTGTAGTATACAGAGAAGTTGCAGCATTAGAAAATTGTAGCGAAATGCAGGAAGATCTGCAGCAGATAGGCAATTGGTGCAGGGAGTGGCAACTGACCCTTAACATAGACAAATGTAATGTATTGCGAATACATAGAAAGAAGGATCCTTTATTGTATGATTATATGATAGCGGAACAAACACTGGTAGCAGTTACGTCTGTAAAATATCTGGGAGTATGCGTGCAGAACGATTTGAAGTGGAATGATCATATAAAATTAATTGTTGGTAAGGCGGGTACCAGGTTGAGATTCATTGGGAGAGTCCTTAGAAAATGTAGTCCATCAACAAAGGAGGTGGCTTACAAAACACTCGTTCGACCTATACTTGAGTATTGCTCATCAGTGTGGGATCCGTACCAGATCGGGTTGACGGAGGAGATAGAGAAGATCCAAAGAAGAGCGGCGCGTTTCGTCACAGGGTTATTTGGTAACCGTGATAGCGTTACGGAGATGTTTAACAAACTCAAGTGGCAGACTCTGCAAGAGAGGCGCTCTGCATCGCGGTGTAGCTTGCTCGCCAGGTTTCGAGAGGGTGCGTTTCTGGATGAGGTATCGAGTATATTGCTTCCCCCTACTTATACCTCCCGAGCAGATCACGAATGTAAAATTAGAGAGATTAGAGCGCGCACGGAGGCTTTCAGACAGTCGTTCTTCCCGCGAACCATACGCCACTGGAACAGGAAAGGGAGGTAATGACAGTGGCACGTAAAGTGCCCTCCGCCACACACCGTTGGGTGGCTTGCGGAGTATAAATGTAGATGTAGATGTAGATGTAGATGTAGAGAGTGTTGTGACAGCATTTATTAAGCCGGGTTCACACAGGCAATTAATGTGGCGCCATAGCTTGTAGGTGTCTCTAGTGACATTGTGAGCTACCTTTCACACAGGATGCCACAAATTCTGTATACTTGTAGAGCAGTTGAAATCATATGGGCAGGTATGAATGTTATAGTGAAGATTATGGCATTAGAGCTGTGACAAGAATTATACACAAGGAAGACGAAACCCAAATGTTGGATCCGAAAATAGATTTCGCACAGGGTAAATCAGGGGCCACAAATAAATTTATAAAAGAAGTAACACTTGGAGACGAAAATTCTGTGTGCAGTGGCAAACTAACCAACAGCTGGCATGTAAGTGTTATCTGCAGACACACCACTCTTCCAGAAGTTAAGAATCTCATTGTATTCTTTGATATAGGCATTTCAAATAACTAATTTTTAGTTTGACAGCTGCCACATCACACTCTGGAGCTATTTCCTGCATATAATCTACAATTTATACAAATCTTGGTCTCACGGATCACAAAGTTTATATGACTCACGTTTTTGGTTACCGGTACATATATTAAGTTTAATTATTTATTGACACATAAATCTTTTAAGATTGTGTGGTATGTCATTAGTTTGCAAACATTGCCCCTCTCTCCGCACCCCCCTCCCCCCTCTACCAGACACACGCACTGATGCAGAAAATCAAATATAGGTTGCTAGTTCTGTAGTTCCAGACGCCAGAAGCTGCAAAGTGTACCTGTTGACTACTGTTTTCACTTCCTTTATTAAGAAAATGAAAAAACACTGAAATCGAAAGGAGTATACAAGCGATTACTCCTCAGTAATTGTGACAGAATGCTTGTGTTTCGAAATACTGCCACCATGGAGCAGTGGTGGAAGTAAAGTGGCGCAACAAAGTGAACTTTTTGACTAAAGTTGCACCTCTTAAGTTGCGCTACTAAAAACTGGGAGTTCACACATACAGCTGCATTGTAACTGCAAATTGCCGCTACCTTGTGTGAATCCAGATTTAGACTGCGGTTGCAACCTTACACAGAAGACTACCATAAGCTTTCGCTGCCTGCCACTACAAAGTGCTATAAGCTGCAGCCCAAGGCCAGCCCAGTGCACTCGATTGGTACCAACATCTGTCTGTCCATAGACCACAGAGGAAAAAAATTTCTGGAGTGAGCATTGCGTTCTGTGCTTATTGTCAACATTAACCAGGCCTGTCATGTGACCTTGGGATACCATTGTCTGTTTTACACTTCCTGCGCAGTTCGAAACTTACAGTATTTCATGTATTTGTTGCTTTTTTACCATTTGTTTATTCATGGTAGCAATGTGAATTACTGCTGTTGCTACAGGTGCCAAGAGAAATACCTGGAAGGAGAAAAAGTTTGTGTTACATACTGTGCTGTTCTAGTTGCATTTTGAATAAATGTTTTAAATCTGTTGTTGTCTGTGCAAAATTTGTGTCGTTTCTTGTTAGTGGTATGCATAAATGTTTACTTAAATCTACATCTCGAAAAAATGGCTATTTCTTTTGACAGCGGTGAACATCAGAATGGACGTAGAAGCTAGGCCTTTTTCTTCTTTACACACACAGCTGCGTAATTTGTGGCCACTCTGTTTGTTTTAAAATGAAATATACTTTCCATGTGGTACTACGTAACATAAAGAAAGAGTTTCGTGTTTTATTCAAAAGCAAAATGTTCATGAAATGCTCCATTTTTGGTCAGATAGGATGTTTTGCAAAATAGAGAAGAAGAACTTTGTTTGTGTGTGTGTGTGTGTGTGTGTGAGAGAGAGAGAGAGAGAGAGAGAACCCATTTTTGGAGACAGAAAATTGATAAGAAACCGGACGTTAAATAAATATTGATAGGAATATGAAATGAGGGGAACAGGAAAGCTGGAAAACTGACCTGTCTCATTGAGTGAAATTTCATCATTTATCTTAAATACATTTTCTGCATAAGTCTTGTTCAGAAGAATTGTTTTCTTTATTTTTTATCACAACATTGGCATCTTCACATCTAGGGCGTATATTATTTTTTGTAAGTAAATCAATAAGTAATCAACTGACTGAATGTGGATCATAATCATAGGGAACAAAAGTCTGAAAACACACACACAGTGTAACCAAAATACCAAACCGGCTGCTTCGTTGAATTTTACCTTCAGTTTATTGTCTTTACCATTTGGTTAACAAGCAAATAATACTGTTACATAAGCTGCCATCTAAGTGTGTCGTCCACTTTCCTTGGTGCTGTTAAATGATCTTACACTGAAGAGCTAAAATAGGTGCTAGAAGCAACGCTGTTATAAATCTAATTTCATTGCATAGTTCCTTTAGAAATAGGTTAGCTTGAGAATTTTCGGATGCTTAGAAAACTATATTTTCCTTGAGTTACCGGCATGAGTATTTTGGATACATAATTTATTTCGTACCAAATCAACGTTTTTGGTTCACAGTTAAGCCAAAGACTACATCACCCCTGAATTTCATTGTATATGAACGCAAATAAACGCGCGTTTTTGAGAATTTGCGTAATCTATGGGCTATTTTTAACAAATCAGCGTTTATGATTTGGTTACTGCAGCAAATTTTCTAATTAGCATATTGTGTTACATAAACTTTTCCCTTAAAGAGGACTAGCCCTATATATTATTTGCATTTACCGTAAATTAGCTCTGTTTTCAGGTTTGCTAACAACTATAGTTTTAGAAAGCTAGCAATTTTTACTACAGGTTTTTGTCCTGCCTTAATAGAACGGACCGGAGCACGGCCGTCACTAGTCCGACTCTCGGCCCTGACACGGCCCGGACGTGTGTCCTGACCTTAAGGTTTACGGCGTCCCGAGATAACGTGGCCAGGCTGACAATATATGTTGACAGCACAAATTGTGTTCTACGCATTTGAATACTCACTCCAGAGATCTTTCTATACTCTGCCCTAGACACAAGTTGTTTACATCGTGGGTAGGCAAAGATATGCAGAAGCATCATACATTGTTTGTTTGTGTCGTCGGACTGTTTTGAATAGTAAATGTTTTATTTGAAGTAACGAAAAGCATACAGACACTGGAAATGTTGAAGCATTTTTTGAGTGCCTCAAGAATATGTGGGGCAGTTACAGGAGTGCTTACGTCCCAACCAAACAGAGTATGTTTCCTCTACAGTGGTACATTATTTTGCTTTAACAAAACACCGCATATGAGTAGGGTGTATACAAATGCGCAGAAGCTTCTATGTTCATAGCCCTTTTTCAAAATTATTTGATCGAATGATTCTTTTTCCTATGAAGTCAAGAAATAAGTGACAACCACCCCGAAAAACAGATTAGGGCAGATAACAAAAAAGTTTTACCTTTTTTAAAATTTACTCAGATGCCTAATAACTGATTTGACATGAAATGGAAGTTTTGTTGTGTACTTTTGTGCATTAACAATGTGCCTTTTTCTCTAATATATTGAGATTTCTTACATATGTGTGAAGATTGTCGAATTGAGCTGAATTCTTTGGTGTGGGTGTGTCACCAGTTATGTTGAATTGCGTTTATAATGGGATCCGTCTGCCCATGCCTACTTTCTTAATGATTAAGCGTAAGTATATGCTGTTCAACGTTCAGTCAGGCTCAAGTTCAGCAAGAAAATTTCTTTCTGCACACAGAATGACAGTGAGTTTCACATAGCAAATGGAAGGGTAGTATAAGTGATGCAGTGAGAAATGAGCAAATGACAAACTGTTTTCAGTGCTGAAATTGAAAATTTTTACATTTTTGGACGGCGTACCATTGCTCTCCGCCATTTCTTGGAATACATAGTTGCGTTTAGCTTTGGGCACAACAGGTTTACTTAAATTGCTGGAACCTGAGTGACATTTTTGTACTGTAACTTCAGCAGATTGATGGCCACAAGTTTTTGTAAAACATTGTGTATTGTGAAGATTTATGATTAGATTAGGATATGAAAGGTTTGGTTACATTGTGACCACCTAGCATTTGGTTGTTTAGTTCTGAGGTAGGTACAGTATGTATATGACTGTAGTTTTGGTCAGGTTTATATTAATTAATTTTAGTTAATTGGTACAAAGTGTGACACCTAACAGTTATCTATTCATTAGTTATAAAAGCAGCACACCCCATTGTATTCGCGCCACACCACACAGTACACACTGGCGCCATTGATGTGCAAAACACACAACACCTCAGCATAATCTGCTTAGTTGATCATCCAATTCAGCAGGTTCATTCCATACACTGATCTGTCCGTGTCCGATGCATGAAATTGGTCAAGGAACTGCGAATTATCAACCACATTGTTTTGTGTGCTGTCTGAAAGGGGGGTAAGCATAATTGGAAATCAATGTTGAAGGTGACAGTATAACCCTCTCAGCATTTGATCCAAAGGCAGTTAGTATCAGAACTCCATCTTTAAGTGCATATGTTGAAGTCTCCGTTAATTATGTTTATATTCTGCACATCCCTGTGAAGCTTATGACACCAGATTCTTTCCATAGTAGCTTACCATGTAGTGAAATATCTTTCAAATTGCTTTGTTGATGAAGCAAAGGAAGAATGGCTAGTTATGTGTTTCTGAGGTAGCTGCTGTCAGTTACTTTTATCTTCATGGCACTTGCTGGAGTAGTATGTAGAAGACTGAAGATTGTAGATCCTACCCTAAAACTATTCTGTGAGTGTTTAGATTTTTTGTGTGTGTTTGTTAATGCTAAAAGTGTCCACAAAAGGGGGGGGGGGGGGCGGCAAGAGGAGTGGACACTTGCTTCCTCCTCCACCCCCTTCTCCAGAATCTAGGTTACAGTAAAATGAAATGAAATGATGGTGTGGCGTTGTAGGCTGGGAAGCCCTTCCGAGGGAAGTTCGGTCGCCAGGCACAAGTCTTGCGTGTTGGTGGTGATGAGATGATGACGGGGACAACACAACACCCAGTCCTACCTGGCTGGGAATCGAACCCGGGCCTGCTGCATGGTAGGCAAGTGCGTTACCACTCAACTAAGCAAGCAGACTGGAGTACAGTGTCTTTATACATTACAGAACTGTCATAAACTTTTAGAAGTAATTTCCCTTGATTCTGTCAAACCTCTTATTTAGTCAGTTGTTGCAGTACATTAAATTAGTTCTTTTGGCCTGACACATCTTGACAATCACCAGCCAATTTATGGAAAATTTGAGTTTTGACTCCCCCTCCCCCTCCTTTCCCAGATAATTTCAATGGACGTCCATGCTGAGTGGCCTATTTGTATACACTTCATGCCTATATTAGTCCAGCCTGAGATAAATCCCATACACTCGAGCTGCTTTCTAATGTAAACTGCTTAAGACTTTTTCTCGAGCAATCTTGGTATAGGAGTTGCATAGTGCCCCATCCTCCCACCTTGCATATTTTGTAGTAACGTTTAGTATATGTGATATGTAATATGCACAAAAATACTTGTCACAGATATGTATGTAATGTAATAATGTACTATAGCTTTTATGAATTTATTGGGGTCCCGGGTTCGATTCCCGGCGGGGTCAGGGATTTTCACCTGCCTCGAGATGACTGGGTGTTTGTGTTGTCCTCATCATTTCATCATCATCCAGGAAAGTGGCGAAATTGGGCTGAGCAAAGATTAGTTAATTGTACGGGCGCTGATAACCACGCAGTTGAGCGCCCCACAAACCAAACATCATCATCATCATCATTATGAATTTATTTTTATGAAATTACTTTTCAGTTTCTATTTCTACAAAGAAAACTGTTAAATAAGACACAAATGTAGACATCTGGCTACATAACAGATCAGCCTGTTATTTCACATTTATTGGCTTTGTCCTCTCACAACTAATTTGTCACCTTGCAGTCTAATCTAGAGTGTAGGTTATGCTAGATATCTTTCATCATAACCGGGATTCAGGAGGGTGAGGCGCTGTCACACTGTAGCTAGAGTAGAGTCGGCAAAAGAAGATCCCATACAGCTGGCATTGCCATTGTTAGCTTTCATATGAACTGCAGATGGTTTCAGGCAGAAGCAGTAGTTGTCTATGGAGCTGGCGGCACCATTCAGACATTTGTACGCTCTGCTGAGCAGTTAAAGAATGAAAGAACTTCCTGGATGCATTTTGACACCTGAATTGTTATAAGGGTTACAAGTTTCAGGCTCACCTGTAAAGTGATTGAAGTGCTAGAGCCACTTTTGTGAAGACCACTTTTACAGAGACTGAAAAGTCGTGAAGAAATCTTCAAGGTTGGCATTCCACTGTTCCTAATATAAAAGAGGTGGACTCTTGCTTCTAGGTATAGTGGTACAACTTTTTGTGCTCTACACAAAAATGATGAAAATAGAGTTCAGAAAGCAATGCATTTGGCATAATCTCAGTTCAAAGTGGGCAACAACTCATGTCATGAGAAATTTGTCCCATAGTTTAATGAGGCGTTAGTATTGGTGAAAGTGCGCTACGGACCTAGTCTTTTGCCTAACTACTGTCTGTCTGGGTTTTAGTATATCACAAATTTGGGCCTGGCTTGTGTGTTTAATTACTGTGCTACCATCCTGTAAATTTGCTAAAAAACACGAATGTATCAAAATATACCTGTGTTCAAAGCAATGTATCTCATAATGGACGCCTACCACATTGCATTCATTAACACCATTCAACAGAGCACAGTTTATTTCTTTTCTCTACTTAGCACTTGACAATTTGATTTTAGTGCCTGAAGCATATCAAGTTGTTGTTAAAATTGACAAACAAGATCAAGTTAATGTATGCAGTTTTGGAAATACTGATTCACCATGCCATTTAATGACATACAGTTCCTTAAAAGGACTTAATGCTGTAAAGAAACTTTCTATAGAACAAGGATTACTTACTAGACAGAGTGATTTACACTCTACTGAAAATGCTCTACTATGCTTCCGCACGAAGCTTTACTCCTACAAAGACTTGAATTTTTGCAAAGATCATGCTCCAACCCATTTATTAAGAAAAACCATATACACGAAATAGTATGTGCACAGTCAACATAGAAAACGCTGACCCACTAAAAACGATAACCATGTCTGATATTAGACCAGGCCAAAAATTGTGCCCTTCCTGTAGAAAAAAATTTAATACTCTGAAATATTCACATATGGAAGTTACATCTCAGTCAGATGAAGATGATGAGACTAATGTTGCTCACAATTTGGGTAGAAGCTTAGCAGCTGTTCGAATATCACCATTACAATTTCAAGTAATTGGTGCAAAGGATACAAAAGGATATGCAAAGCACAAAATACATCAACTTGATGATCCAATTATTAAGAAAATTGCAGAAGTGAACTGGAACAACCATTCACAAGCAAGCAATGCTTGACTTGTTCAGTCAGCTGATCCAAGAATTGAAAGACAAATTACATACATCAAATCATAATGCGAAAATTCAAATTTTGATCTTAGTTCCCCAAAGCTGGCCTATCAAAAATATTATGGAAGAATTGTGTGTTTCAGAAAGAATGGTAAGGAAGGCTAGAAAGTTAAAAGCTGAACAGGGAATATTGGCACAGCCCAAAGGTAAATGTGGGAAAAAAACTTCCTGAGGCTGTGAAGGCAAGAGTCATAGAACATTTTTATGATGATGAGTTTAGTCGGATTTGTCCAGGAAAAAAGGACTGTATTACTGTTCGGATTGATGGAGAAATTGTTCAAAAACAAAGATACTTATTACTGAGCAACTCAAAAGAAATGTTTGTTGCGTACAACTTAAAAGAAATGTTTGTTGTGTACCACAATAAAAATGGACCGGAAATTGGATTTTCCAAATTTTGTGAATTAAGGCCAAAGTGTTGTCTGACTCAAGGCACAGCTGGTTCACATTTAGTTTGCGTTTGCACAGCACATCGGAATGTGAAACTAACATTGGCACGCAGACCAATAAAAAAAGGCTGTAAAATTTTGTTGAGCAAAATTGTCTGTAATTTGGAAACAAAGGATTGCATGTTTCATTGCTGTGAAGTAAGTCTAGGAACAGAAGGAATATTTGGAAAGTGCTTTTGCAGATATTGATCCTGAAGGTACAATTCAGTTCAAACAATGGATTCACACGGACAGAGATACACTTGAAACCAGAGAAATGACAGTTGAAGAATTACAAAACTTTTAGCCCATTCTACTCACCACTACATTGAAAAGCATCAGAGCAAGTGCAGTTCACTAAAGAAGGCCTCAAACCAGGAGACTTGATAATATTAATGGATTTTGCTGAAAATTACTCCTGAATTGTCCAAGATGCAGTTCAAGGATTCCATTGTAAAAATAGTCAAGCTACAATACATCCGCCGGCCAGGGTGGCCAAGTGGTTCTAGGCGCTACAGTCTGGAACCGCGCAACCGCTATGGTCGCAGGTTTGAATCCTGCCTCGGGCATGGATGTGTGTGATGTCCTTAGGTTAGTTAGGTTTAAGTAGTTCTAAGTTCTAGGGGACTGATGACCACTGCAGTTGAGTCCCATAGTGCTCAGAGCCATTTGAAAAATACATCCATTTGTCATTTACTACAAAGATAATGAAGACCTAAAAAGCGTCAGCTACTGCATAATCAGTGATTGCCTCCGACATGACACAGTTGCAGTGCATGCATTTTTAACGTACTTGATCAAATTCCTGAAGTGCATTTTTAAATAAATTAAGCATATTTGTTATTTTAGTGGCAGTTCTGTTGCACAGTACAAAAATTTTAAGAGCTTCCTAAATGTTTGCCATCATGAAAAAGATTTTGTCATTACTGCAGAATGCAATTTTTTCGGAACAAGCCAAGGCAAATCACCATGAGGCGGAATTGGGGGCACAATTAAGCATTTAGCAGCAAGAGCTAGCCTTCAGCACCCAGTTGTCAACCAAATCTTAATACCAACTGATCTGTTTGAATATTGCCAAAAAATGTGCATGGCATTGAATTTATCTATGTTAAAAAAAAAATTTAAGATGAAAAAATTGATAACCTTTTGGGATGGATGTACAGTGTCTGGTACAAGGACCATCATCATTTTGTGCCAATTGATGAAAAGCGACTTCAGATTCATATCAAATGATACATTGTCCTCCAGCTGCTTCAATGATGGGGCAGCAATACAGTTTGCTGGAATCAATAGTTTTGGACATCAACAACAAATTTAAAGCATTTAACAACTGAGGAATTGTGCATTATGACTTGGAAATCACAAAGAGACCCAAACAAGGCTTGGGAACCTGTTGGATACCAACATTCAGGCTTGGGAACCTGTTAGATAACCACATTCAGGTTGGGAACCTGTTAGATACATTCCGGCGTGGGAACCTGCTAGACTTCCACTTTCAGGCTTGGGAACCTGGAGTAAAGAAACCCACCCGTGGCTCACCTTGCATGGGTATTAGGCTACTAGTCACTGAGATTGGTAGTGGCATAGCCACCGTGGACCCATGTAAGGATTTTTCTCGAGTTACAAAAAAATACAAAAAAATTCAATAGTTTATCTGCAGTTTTTGCACCTCATCCAAAGAGACACCGAAATGAAAATAAGTTTTTCTAATAGAATGAAGTGTGCCCTGTTGAATGGTGTTAATGAATATAATGTCGTAGGTGTCCATTTTGAGACACATGACTTTGAACACAGGTATATTTTGATACATTCATGTTTTTTAGCAAATTTACAGGATGGTAGCACAGTAATTAAACACACAAGCCAGGCCCAAATTTGTGATATACTAAACACCCAGACAGACTGTAGTTAGGCAAAAAACCAGGTCCATAGTGCACTTTCTCCACTACTTATGCCTCGTTAAACTATGGGACAAATTTCTCATGACATGAATTGTTGCCCACTTTGAACTGAGATTATGCCTAATGCATTGCTTTCTGAACTCTACATCCATCATTTTCTTGTAGAGCATAAAAAGTTGTACCACTATATCCAGAAACCTAGCTCTTTCACATTAGGAACAGTGGAATGCCAAACTTGAGGATTTCCTCGCGACTTTTCGGTCTCAGTAAAAGTGGTTTTCACTAAAGTGGCTCTGGCACCTCAACCAAGTTACAGGTGAGCCTGAAACCTTGCATAAGGTCATGTAGGGCCCCTCAGATACACACTGTACAAAATTCATCAAAATTGAAGATGGTTGAGCTGGGAGCCCTAGGACAGTTCATGTGGAATGACCTGTAACATGTTTTGGCCGACTACCATCATACTTTGTCACAAAAATGTGAGAGAAAATGAAAATAAAATCGATAGTGAATTTTAGATATTCTGAAGAGAGGAATCATAATTTATGAGAAACCAAGACACAGTG
The DNA here is from genome assembly GCF_023864275.1 of Schistocerca cancellata. Taxonomy (NCBI): domain Eukaryota; kingdom Metazoa; phylum Arthropoda; class Insecta; order Orthoptera; family Acrididae; genus Schistocerca; species Schistocerca cancellata. The sequence continues at coordinate 750,139,400 of NC_064626.1, read as the reverse complement.
CATGTCTGTAAGAGAGAAATAATTAATGTAAGATACGAGGGCAGTTCAATAAGTAATGCAACACATTTTTTTCTGAAACAGGGGTTGTTTTATTCAGCATTGAAATACACCAGGTTATTCCCCAATCTTTTAGCTACACAACACTATTTTTCAACGTAATCTCCATTCAATGCTACGGCCTTACGCCACCTCGAAATGAGGGCCTGTATGCCTGCACGGTACCATTCCACTGGTCGATGTCGGAGCCAACGTCGTACTGCATCAATAACTTCTTCATCATCCGCGTAGTGCCTCCCACGGATTGCGTCCTTCATTGGGCCAAACATGTGGAAATCTGACGGTGCGAGATCGGGGCTGTAGGGTGCATGAGGAAGAACAGTCCACTGAAGTTTTGTGAGCTCCTCTTGGGTGCGAAGACTTGTGTGAGGTCTTGCGTTGTCATGAAGAAGGAGAAGTTCGTTCAGATTTTTGTGCCTACGAACACGCTGAAGTCGTTTCTTCAATTTCTGAAGAGTAGCACAATACACTTCAGAGTTGATCGTTTGACCATGGGGAAGGACATCGAACAGAATAACCCCTTCAGCGTCCCAGAAGACTGTAACCATGACTTTACCGGCTGAGGGTATGGCTTTAAACTTTTTCTTGGTAGGGGAGTGGGTGTGGCGCCACTCCATTGATTGCCGTTTTGTTTCAGGTTCGAAGTGATGAACCCATGTTTCATCGCCTGTAACAATCTTTGACAAGAAATTGTCACCCTCAGCCACATGACGAGCAAGCAATTCCGCACAGATGGTTCTCCTTTGCTCTTTATGGTGTTGGGTTAGACAACGAGGGACCCAGCGGGAACAAACCCTTGAATATCCCAACTGGTGAACAATTGTGACAGCACTACCAACAGAGATGTCAAGTTGAGCACTGAGTTGTTTGATGGTGATCCGTCGATCATCTCGAACGAGTGTGTTCGCACGCTCCGCCATTGCAGGAGTCACAGCTGTGCACGGCCGGCCCGCACGCGGGAGATCAGACAGTCTTGCTTGACCTTGCGGCGATGATGACACACGCTTTGCCCAACGACTCACTGTGCTTTTGTCCACTGCCAGATCACCGTAGACATTCAGCAAGTGCCTATGAATATCTGAGATGCCCTGGTTTTCCGCCAAAAGAAACTCGATCACTGCCCGTTGTTTGCAACGCACATCCGTTACAGACGCCATTTTAACAGCCCCGTACAGCACTGCCACCTGTCGGAAGTCAATGAAACTATACGAGACGAAGCGGGAATGTTTGAAAATATTCCACAAGAAATTTCCGGTTTTTTCAACCAAAATTGGTCGAGAAAAAAAATGTGTTGCATTACTTATCGAACTGCCCTCGTATCTTGTAATAGTTCGTGTGAAAAAATAAAGTGTGATCCAGACTGCTCTTTCATTGAATAAATCAACAATGAGCACTAGCTTCTACCAAACGGTCTTCCTTTTATGGCTCAAAAAATAAATGAATAAATAAAAATTAAGTTTTTCTTGCTGTCTGTGACCTCCAAACCTGAACTGAAGGAGAAGACTTTTGTAGAAGAAGATTTGTTCTTAAAGTACACTTATGGAATTTGACTGCCAGTATCAGTTTATTTTTCAGTCTGTGACAGTTTATTTGAGTGCTTCCATAGTATTTCAAATTCTCAATAATATTTCTAACAGTAAAAATGGCTACAAGTAACTCCTGTGTATGCTGTTTGGAATACTTGGACTTGCAGGCCTAAATTTGAATTCACATAATTCTCTCCAGGCACTTATTCTGGCAGTAAACACATTTTTATGAGAGTGCAAATACAAGACACACTTGTGGAGAAAGGGTTACTTGATCCTTCAAGTAATATACAGGGCGGTCCATTGATCATGACAGGGCCAAATATCTCATGAGATAAGTGTCATACGAAAAAACTACAAAGGTCGAAACTTGTCTAGCTTGAAGGGGGAAACCAGATGGCGCTATGGTTGGCCCGCTAGATGGTGCTGCCATAGGTCAAACGGATATCAACTGCGTTTTTTTTTTAATAGGAACCCCCATTTTTTATTACATATTCGTGTAGTACGTGAAGAAATATGAATGTTTTAGTTGGACCACTTTTTTCGCTTTGTGATAGATGGCGCTGTAATAGTCACAAACACATGGCTCACAATTTTAGACGAACAGTTGGTAACAGGTAGGTTTTTTAAGTTAAAATACAGAACGTAGGTACGTTTGAACATTTTATTTCGGTTGTTCCAATGTGGTACATGTACCTTTGTGAACTTATCATTTCTGAGAATGCATGCTGTTACAGATTACCTGTAAATACCATGTTAATGCAATGAATGCAAAATGATATCCGCCAACCTCAATGCATTTGGCAATATGTGTAATGACATTCCTCTCAACAACGAGTAGTTCTTCTTCCGTAATGTTCGCACATGCATTGACAATGCGCTGACGCATATTGCCAGGCATTGTCGGTGGATCACGATAGCAAATATCCTTCAAGTTTCCCCACATAAAGAAATCCGGGGACATCAGATCCGGTGAATGTGCGGGCCATGGTATGTTGCTTCGACGACCAATCCACCTGTCATGAAGTATGCTATTTAGTACCGCTTCAACTGCATGCGAGCTATGTGCCGGACATGTTGGAAGTACATCACCATTATGTCATGCAGTGAAACATCTTGTAGTAACATCGGTAGAACATTATGTAGGAAATCAGCTTACATTGCACCATTTAGATTGCCATCGATAAAATGGGGGCCAATTATCCTTCCTCCCATAATGCTGCACCATACATTAACCCGACAAGGTTGCTGATGTTCCATTTGTTGCAGCCATCATGGATTTTCCATTGCTTAATAGTGCATATTATGCTGGTTTACGTTACCGCTGTTGGTGAATGACGCTTTGTCACTAAATAAAATGCGTGCAAAAAATCTGTCATCATCCCGTAATTTCTCTTGTGCCCAGTGGCAGAACTGTACACGACATTCAAAGTCGTCGCCATGCAATTCCTGGTGCAATCGATGTTGATGTAGCATTCTCAACACCGACGTTTTTGAGATTCCTGATTCTCGTGCAGTTTGTCTGCTACTGATGTGCGGATTAGCCGCGACAGCAGCTAAAACACTTACTTGGGCATCATCATTTGTTGCAAGTCGTGGTTGATGTTTCACATGTGGCTGAAAACTTCCTGTTTCCTTAAATAACGTTAACTATCCGGCGTATGGTCTGGACACTTGGATGATGTCGTCCAGGAGACCGAACAGCATACATAGCACACACCCGTTGGGCATTTTGATCACAATACTATTTACATCAACACGATATCAACCTTTTCCGCAATTGGTAAACGGTCCATTTTATCACAGGTTATGCATCACGAAGCAAATACTGTCCGCACCAGCAGAATGTTACATGATACTACATATTTATACATTTGTGACTATTACAGCGCCATCTATCACAAAGCGAAAAAGTGGTCCAACTAAAAGATTCATATTTCTTTACGTATTACACGAATATGTAATAAAAAATGGGGGTTCCTAGTTTTAAAAAAAAAGCAGTTATCTGTTTGACCTATGGCAGCACCATCTAGCGGGGCAACCATAGCGCCATCTGGTTTCCCCCTCCAAGCTAGACGAGTTTCGTTCTTTGTAGTTTTTTCATTTGATGCTTATTTCATGAGATAGTTGGCCCGGTCACTACCAATGGACCACCCTGTATAATCAGGCAATTACATTTTTATGTTTTATTTATCTTTAATTTTTGAAGTAGCTTCCAATCTGGCCCAACAGTTTTCATCTGGGATTATCAAGTTGTTCTGTCATGTCCTAACAACAATGTAATCCTTGTACCATGTTGAATATTGTGGGATGGTGGGTGGCACCGCGATGATATCATGGAGCGCTTCGAGGACCAGGGTCTGAATTCTGGGACTTTTGTGTCAGTCTTATTTACTATGGTACGTTGATGACACATTCCTGATATACGTTGATGACACCTTCCTGATATGGCTTCACAATGAAAATATACAGAGCCATTCTTCTGTCACATGAACAGTGTCCATCTAAATATTAAATTTACTGTCAAACTGGAAATGGTAAGCTACTAGCCTTGAATGTTTTTGTTAAACAGCAGACAAGAGACTGACTTGATTAGTACTTAAACATCAGTAGTTTTCACCACACTGTACAAAGAAAGTGGCCCTGAACACATTAGTACATAGAGCAAAAATTATTGCTGATGGCGACCACATACAGTCTGAAATACAGTGTTTGAGAGGTGTATCCAGGGAGTATGGTTGCAACAAGGGAGACATTGCAAATACTTTCAGGTATCACAAAGCAAGGATCCTTATGAAACTGCTTATGAGGCCAAGCCAGCTGCATTCCCGCCATATTGCGGGACAACGAGCAGGAAGTTAGGACATATGCTGCAAAGACATGGATTGAAACCAGTGTTCTGGCCCTCCTCCCAGGATCCCAGACACGTTACACCCTGTCAAAGATAATGTAGCTCTTTAAGTGCCCAGTGTGTATGGTGTCCCTTGCGAAACTGGCAGCAACTATGTAGGTAAAACAGTTTTCACATTTGCAGATTGTTGTACTGAGCAGAAGTGACATTTTAAGTGAAGGGAACTTGAGAAGTCACCCATAGCTGAGCATTGCCTGGGAAATGGGCATAAAATTCAATTTGGAAAGACAAGAGTCTTGGCTCAGGTGTATCGTACTGGGGTTGCATTATAAAGGAGGTGGCTGAAATGAGAATAAACAACAACATTTGTAACAGAGACCAGTGGTACACACTTAGTAGGGTGTGGGGGCAGGGCTTTGGATATGAAGTGAAAGCACAAAGATGGATGCTTGACACTTGGAGGAAGCAGGCACGGCAGTTGCAAATGTGGTGCCACTTCTTCATGCCACCTGGTGTCAATGGTCCCACGCCAGCTTTGAGGTTTTGTGAGGCATCTTGCCTTCTGCTCAAGCATCACTTCTGCCCCCTCTGATTGGGTCCAGATTCTGCAATTGTGGCCGTATGAGTGGAACACCATGCTAGTCATGGCAATTAGTGGTTTTTAACGTCTGACAACAATAGCAGAGATGGCCGTCGAAAGCTCAAGTGTTTTATTCAAAATGGTGTGGCTTATAAACCAAGAAGAGTTTATTCAGAGAATACATTCACAATATTGGCACACTGTGTCTGGTCTTAAACTCCGATATGTATGTTATGTCATACTGGCTGGGTTCAGTGGAGTGTCCAGAGACTATTGGTCTCCTACTCAACATTAGTTTGTATTTTAGCAGGGGCTGTATGTGTCATCACTACATGTGGCTTGTTGACTGAGGATCCAGAGTAACTTTCTTCCAAATGATTTTTTGATTTTGAAGAAAGACTTCCTAGTTTCAAAATTAATCATTTCTGTCACCTTTTTCTGTAACAGTTCTTACCAATGAGTTTTGTGCATATGGTGTGGAGTCATATGTAGTGTGAAGCTATACAGTGATTTTAGTGCATTGTTAGGTGTTCACTTGAGTTGTATCATCCAAATTGTCCAGTATTTTGGCAAGCTGATGTCTGGACATCTTCAGGCAGTTCTGATGACTAATTTGTCTTTGGCTGGGCATGTTTTTATATACCCCCTCCCTTTCGATAATGAGCTTAGGTCTGCAGTATTTTGGGGGCAGCTCCACTGACATACATATATGCACAAACTTCCCAGCTGTCATGCCCCTTCACGACAAGAAGGCATCCTCGTAACACTGTTGCACAGGGCTCCTGAATCCTCTGACCATCCGAGTTCATCAATGGAATTTACAGCTCCTGCAGACAGTCTTCTAGAAGAATTGTTATAATGACCGAATGATCAAGGTGCCATAAAACTGAAGGAGTCTAGTTCGCAGCTTCTAAAGGAAGAAGAGAAACCTGTTGTGATAACATTTACCCCTTTTGTTGGTAACACAGCTGCAAAAAAAGGAGATTGCCCTGGGAACGTTTCATCAAGTGTGTATTTCGCATGTTGCCAATACAAGAGACTTGTTGGTATCATTTAAGGATGACCTAAGACCCTGAAAACCAGAAGTCTATAGCATCCCATGCCAGTGTAGGAAAGTTTATGTAGGCCAGTTCATCCGTATGATAAAGGAAAGCTGCATGGAGCACAAGTGTCATACAGGAACAACCAACAAAGTCAGCTGTGGTGGGGTGTTGCCTCTCCATGGACATAGCTTGAATTAGGCCAGCACCAAATTGTTAAAACAGGTCTACATGTTCTCTGATCACATTTTAAAAGAATCTAGAGATCTGGATACAAGATGCGCTGATATGTAAAGACAACAGTAAGCCTTGGGACCCGGCCTTGAGCATGTTCAAAGCACAATGGCACTCTGTGGGTAGGTCCTTGCATGCCACACCAACTAAAGAGCTTAAATCACACTACATAGAAGTGCCTCCTCTGCATCAGAAGCACCTCGGCCCCCACATTGGTGGCATACATACTAAGGTTCACAACTCCTGGCTGCACACTTCCTGCCTCCACAATGCCAAATTGAAACTTATTGGACTAACTTGGTATAAGATGGCTCCCAGCACAAGACAAATCAGGACTGCCTGAAGAAATTCAGCTTGCTTAAATACTGCACCATTTGCTCACACTTATACACTGATTGATGACTTCTCTTGTATTCCAGTCATTTTAAAATTTTGAAAATGGCTTGATATATATTCAGTACAAGCACCAATGTCAAAAATATTCATATATAACACTTAACTGTCTCTGGTACCCTCCAGGTAATAGAATATTTGTTACCTTTTTGTAATGAGGTATGTGACATGCTGGGTATGGGTTAAACTGCATTGTGCTGCACAAGTTTTTATCGAGTTCATGGAAAATAATTGTAACTGGCACATTTACTGAACTAAATGTTTTTGCATTATTTAATTCTAGACAACAGTGATTCTTAGAAGGAAGTGGCCTCCAGGTCTTTATAAAAAGTCACAGCAACCAAAAAAGTTACGTGGACGACATCACGTTTATGAGTTTGTGGAAAACACAGAGTTCAAGAAACAGCCTGAAATAGAAGTTATTTTGACTGGCTATGTCAAAGGTAAGTATCATTATTGTTTCCCTTAGGTGGCATTTGCAACAAATCTCTTTGTTAGTGTATGATGAGCAATTGCTAAGTTACATAATATGCCAAATCTCAGTTATTTTTGTAACAGCAACTGGTCATTGTATTCATGTAGCACCTTGTTGTCCATGGTAAGTAATTGAAGTAGCTTTAATTTAGTCATTATTACTTGTAGGTAACATTATGGAGGGATAGCATTTAAAGATGTTCATCAAACCCAAGTTTACATTGAGAAGTGGGATAAAACAGCATAACTAAATTTATTAAGCTTAATGATGTGGTTGAGTGACTGTGATGTATGTATTTTTGTGTATGATGTACCTATATTATACACTTCTGGTCATTAAAATTGCAACATTGTTTTACTTTTGTGTATAAATATGGTAGGAAGAACACGTGATTAAAATTGTGATTTGAGGGTGTACAGGGTGCAAAATTTTGTAAACTGATCTACCAACCTCTGGCAGCAACAATGGTTTCATCATTCTGTGCTGCTTGATTTCTGTGCCAGAGTTCATCAGTGGTTGTGTTGTGCCTGGCAAGTGATGGCATGCCAGTCTCTTGGCAGTTGACGACCAAATGTTTTCAGTGAGTGAGGGATTAGGAGAATGTGCTACCCAGGGCAACAGATGAAGACCCTCTGTATTGAGGTATATCAGAACAATGTGAGCAATATGCTATCTTGTGTTATCTTGTTGAAAGAAAACATCAGAGTGACCTTGAAGATATGGCACAGCCATTGTCTTTAACTTGTCAGAAATGTAATGGCTGCTGTCCAAATTATTGGTTGTGGGAACGAGAGATGATCATGTTACATTCTTAGTGGCACCACATACCAACATGCCAGGTGCTGAACACTTATGAGAATGATGAGTACAGACTAGCTATAAATTTGTTGTCAGGTATGTTTTGCCATGAGAAAACACATTTTTTTTCTTAATTTTACCTAGACGTGTTTTGTGGAAGCTCCAGCATCATCATCTGGTTTCTATTCTCTTTCTATTAAATGACAATTGCTCTTTACTACCTGTACATATAGAAATTTCAGTTTTTTTAAGAAAAGATTTGATAACAAATATTTTTATGTACGAGGTCTGTTCAAAAAGTTCTGGAACTTAGCCAAAAAATTTTTCTGTGCTCACCTTTTACTTCTCGTGCATGGTCTCTTTCGAAATACTCTCCTCCACAATTGATACAACACTCCTAATGCTGTTTCCACATCCGGAAGCAGTCTTAGTACACCTTTTGCTGGATTGCGTGCAAATGTTATTTTATCTTGTCTATTGTTGCAAATCTTCATCCTTTCAGTGTGGTTTTCAACTTTGGAAATTAAGAAAGAGCCCGCAGGGTCCACATCTGGAGAGTACGGAGAATGAGGCAGCACAGTGATTTTGTTTTTTGTGCAACATCACGTACCAGCATGGTGTGTTATCGTGATGCAAGAGCCATGAATTCTCACACCACATTTCAGACCGTTTCCTTCTCTTATTTTCTCGCTATCATCGCAATATGTCCCAATAGTACCATCAATTAACAGTTTGTCCCTGTGGCATGAATTCATGATGATGAACTAATCCTTCAAAGTCAAAGAAAACTATCAACATGGCTTTGACATTTGGCCTGCCTTAACAAATTCTTTTTGGTATTGGAGAATCTTTACCAACCCATTGTGAGACTGAACCCTGGTCTATACATCCTAACCGTAAACCCACACCTCATCACCAATTACGATTCTCTTAAGGAACATCTCATTGTCATTTGCATGATCTAATAGCTCTTCACAGATTGCATGGCGAAGGTGTCTCTGGTCTTGACTCATGAGCTGTGGGACGAACTTGGTGGCAACACGATGCATTCCCAGATACTGTTTTAGGATTTCATGACATGATCCAACTGAAATGTTACATTCTTCTGCAATCTTTCAGAAAGTCACTCTTTGATCGGCACGCACAGCTTCATTGATGTTCCTGACATGAGCATTGTTGGTAGACATCATAGGGTGTCATCTTTAACTTGCATCTGACCACTTTTAAACTGTGTGAATCATTTGTAACACCGAGTATGGCTTAAGCAATCATCAATGTAGGATTCCTGCATCGTTTGATGTGTCTCTGTAAAGATTTTTTTGAAATTAACACAAAATTTAATGCAGACAAATTGCTTCTCTAACTCCATCATTTTCAAATGTGCAAACTGTGCAACATGATGTTCTACTCAATACAGCACTGAACGATAACTAACAGACAGACAACAATGAAACTTCCAGCAGCTACACATTAAACACAGGTGTGTGCAGGGATACCAACCGCATTTTGCTCTGACACACCGTTGGTGCGAAGTTACAAATGTTACGGAATTTTTTGATACCAAATGCTGTATTTTTTGTGGTTTTCTGTGTTTTTGATTATACCTGGTTTTCTTTCACAGTTTCTAATGTGCAACCATAAAGAACTTAATGTAAAAAAATTATCAAGTTGGTGAATACTGTTCTTAAAAACCTGAAATTGTTATGCATTCAGAGAGTAATGATCAATTTTCCTGTTATTTAACAGAAAGAAAACAATGCTGTATCTTCAGCTAAACATGTATGAGTAAAACCAAGAAAAAATTGTGTTGACTCAAGACGATCGTATCCGAAAACAAATTTGTTTTAAGCAAAAATGACAGAAAAGCGAGCTTCAACCTCAAGGTAAACAACCTGGCTATGTTGATTCTCCCCAGATACTCAAAACACAATACAGTCATCACGATGCTGTATGCAGGAGACATGGAGCTATGTTGGCATACTGTCTTCTGCAAATAAGCCCTTTTCCTCACTCTGGGTGGCCATATGATTTTACATGGCCAAGTGAAGAACATGTCTATCCTCTTGGCTGCTAGTTGTGTGGGGCCATTGAGAACCTGCATAGTGTTGAGTATGACCTACCCCACTCCATCAGTTCCGTATTTGTATAACATTCATGGGATACTGAAAAACATGGGCAGTAATATTGCAGAACAATAAACTGCAGTCTCAATGGACCATTATCCTTTTGCTGTCAAATTTCAAGGCATGCTGTTAGATATCTGTACATGAGGCATAACATCTTCTCGCAAACAACGTTCAGATGCAATTTCCGTGTGGGAAACCTTGTGTGTAATCTTTCCTTTTATACAGAATTTGGATGACTTTACTTCAAGTTGCTTCGTGCAGTTGTGCTGAAATGTTACTTGCATAGATCCACCTTCATTGCTACCTCACAACCTATTTTTCTTACAAGGGACTGCACTTCCATTTCATCACAGATTTCATTCAAATTTATGACAAGCAGGGTTTGGCCAGAAATTAAAGTCATGGATGAGGGAGCTCCAGATGGCCAAGTGTTTAGAGAAAATCAGCATTTTTTGCGTGGGTCAGGCTAGGCATGAGCCAGTTAGCATAGTTTCCTGTCAGCATTGGCTCAGTGGGAAGAGTGCAGAATGATAATCTGAGGATTGTGGGGTAGAGTCCATCTCTTTCTTTTTATCTTCAGTCTTTTGTATCACTTACACTGCAAGTAAACTGAAATAATGCTCAGTATATTATATTTATTATAATTTTCCTAAAGAGCATGAAAAAGAAAGGCAGTGGAAAATTTGAAATTTCAAATAAATTTCCAGGATGGAATTGTAAGGTGTACATGAAAACTTCATGTATAATGTTAGCTACTTCTGTTATTTTGCAGTTGCTGATTTATGCATGCTGGGCTGACATTCATTGTAAAGACAGAGGAAGAGGTAATTACCTGGGCATTTTGCAAGCATTATAAATACTGTATTTTTACACTCACATGGTTGTTTTAAAGTTTATGTAGAAAAACAGACTTGGTTTAAATTCATAAAGATTCTCTGTAGTTGCACAGTTTGGCTAAAAATCAACTGCAATGCATTATTTCAGCAAATATTGACAAGAATAGCTGGTGAAGTACAATGGAATGTATTCGGATGCAGTAGCATGATTTATTTTTCTCTCTAGATAATAATTTGCATATTCAAGAATGTTGTAGGTCTGCACTTTATGAGAAATTGATGTTTTTTGCTGTTTTCATGATGTTTCAATTTTAATGCCTAGTCGTGTATAAAATGTGGAATATTTAGAAAGATAGAGAAACCAGTGGAACTGGAAGGGGAGAAGACCACATAGAATTAAAGTAAGGCTATACATTTTTCTACAGAGCAACAAGGAAGTTTTGAAATTCAAATTTAAAAAAAATTATATACAAGAAAATTAAAAACAGTATCACAGACATTGAAGGGGTCTCAGGCGGAATGTCATGATTATTTAAAAAAAAAAAAAAAAAAAAAAAAAAAAAAAAAAAAAAAAAAAAAAAAAAAAAAAAGAATCATCCTGGTTGTGCATCTGCAAGACACGCTCCCCCCCCCCCCCCCCCCCCCCACACACACACACACACACACACCCGCACACACACACACACACAGGATTCTGTGTTTAATATTGTTAATTGGACAGTGTGAGAATATGCATAGTCTATGTTCTGTAACATATTTTAGATTACCCATGCAGGGAAAGAACATGCTAATGTGTCTCGCTACAGGGAATAAATATGCTTTGTCCAATGTTTTCTTTAGGTTTTAGATTCCTTGTAGGTTGACAATGTCGAAGCAAGAAACAGAGAATTTTCCTTTATTGTCCCTTAGTTTGAGACATTCTGTTTAGTAATGCAGGTTATTCATTTCCGTTTTAAGAGTTTATTATTTATCTTGAATGATGAGTATTGCATCTGAGGATGAAAGACAGAGACTTCGGATGTTAGGAAAAGGCAGTTATGAGGGCGAATGAGCACAGTCATGAAGAAATTAAAGGTTCACTCACATGAAGTAGGAGAAGACTGCAACTGTAAGTTAAAGTGTTTTGAGGTGCTAAGTGCTAGCGGGCCGGTGTGGCCATGCGGTTCTAGGTGCTTCAGTCTGGAACTGCGTGACCGCTACAGTCGCAGGTTCGAATCCTGCCTCGGACTTGGATGTGTGTGATGTCCTTAGGTTAGTTAGGTTTAAGTAGTTCAAGTTCTAGGGGACTGATGACCACAGATGTTAAGTCCCATAGTGCTCAGAGCCCTTTTTTGCTAAGTGCTGAAGAAAGATAAAATATTATACAAAAAATTAGTGGTATGGTAGACTGAAATGGACAACCATTGTATCTGAAAGGCCTCATTACAATACTTCCACATCTCAGAAGGTGATTGAGGGAGAATGAAGATGAAGCACAGTTTCAAGAGTGTAATTTCAGTAACAGAGTAAGATGGTGATGACATTGTATTACATGAAATTCTTATACAAAGAAAAGCCTTTGTGGCAGTACATGAAGTAACAAGGTGATGATTAATGACAGCCCAGAAGTTTCTGAAGCTGGGCAAATCTCCTCGTGCTGGAGAGAGTAAGCATGGAAGTAGGCCATGGGAAATTAAGGAAGAAGTCGAAATGGCATTTTATAATTACATTCATTCATTTAGGGGTAGATCAAGTCATTACCACAAAGACAGGACAAGAATTTAAAAGAGGAACTTTTGGTTGAAAAATTACAGTGACTGATCCGGGAAAATACCCGAATTTTGACATTCCGTATGAAAAGCATAGAACAGTATTCAACACCAAATTCAATATAGCTTTGGGTACCCTAGGAGTGATATGTACTCAACCTGCAGTAGTTACATTGCTTAGATGAAAGTGCTGAATGCAATGTTATCTGAAAATTTAGATGATGTCATGAAGGAACAAGTCTTGAAAGAAATTAATAAGATCAACATCGACTAGAAAATACCCAAACACAAAGCTGAAACATTTTATTCCGAAAAGAGAAATACTTGTTTAAAAAAGCATGGTATATGTGGGGATGGATATGTGTGTGTGTGCGAGTGTATACCTGTCCTTTTTTTCCCCTAAGGTAAGTCTTTCCGCTCCCGGGATTGGAATGACTCCTTACCCTCTCCCTTAAAACCCACATCCTTTCATCTTTCCCTCTCCTTCCCTCTTTCCTGACGAAGCAACCGTGGGTTGCGAAAGTTTGAAATTTTGTGTGTGTGTTTGTGTGTTTTTTTATTACGCCTATCTACCAGCGCTTTCCCGTTTCGTAAGTCATGGAATCTTTGTTTTTTATATATTTTTTCCATGTGGAATGTTTCTTTCTATTATTTTTGTTTATACACCAACAAGCAATAATTATGATGAGGTGATGGAAAAACCTCTACATAGAGTTACAGAAACATGCAAATGGCAGCAGTTCCGGTGCTAGAGGACATTGAAAGATATAAGGTAAAAGTAGAACAAAAAACATAGAATGGTTTTTTATCAAGAAAACTTGGGAATTGTACAAATGACAGAGATCATACAGTAGTAGAATTTGTTGAAGAATAATTTGTGCCAAAAGAAAACAAATGGGAAATAGACTTTGCAAGGCCCAAGTTAAATTAAACAACAAGCTCAGTATCTTGGAAAGTGCAGGTTGTACAGACTTAGTTTAAATAAGCAATTATTTACCAAAGTTACTTATACAAACAGCATAAGTTGCAGCAGGTAAAAGAAGGCAAAGAAAAACTAAAATTGCACATCACAGCTCTTTAAGAGACTATCAGACTTTCCGGCACTTGAAAATAGGAATGTGAAGGAATTTGCTAAATTAAGAAATACCTTTGGGAGGATTTAAAGAGATACAATAAAAGTTTTGTAATAGATATAGTTATTAATAATAAGAATTTGAAGAAAATGTGCATTGATTGTTTGGCCTTGTGGTAAGAAATCAGTCAGCAAAATGCCTTTTCTGTCCCAAAAAACGGTGCACATGACTTTTCGAGGTGTCAAGATTAGCGTAGGCCGGTATTACACTGTCAAATTTCCTTGTCCAATATCTTTGTCAAAGAAATTTGATGGTGTAATGAGGAACTTTGACAAATGTTGTCAAATATTTGATCAAATCTAGGGCCTCGCTGTAGATTTGATCAAAGAAGTCGCTTGTCTTCTGTTCACTGCAGTGCGATATGTTACCACGTGGAGAGCTAGCATCGCTGCAGCGTTCTGTCATCTCTAGTGTGTTTGTAAACATGGCTGGAAAATACAATTGGTGTGTGGCGTCTACCACAACATTAATAGAGGTGTATGATGCTGATGAGGCGCTTTACAATGCGAGGCACCCTGATTATATAAATAGATTACGAGGATTGGAGAGCTACAAAAATATTGCGGAGGTTATTAGCTGTAACATATGGCCTGGGCTGACGACGTTAAAAAGAAAATTAATGGCCTTCGCACGAGCTACTCCTACGAGAAAGCAAAAGTACGTATCGACATATTTCTTTCTTTTTATTTATGCAAGTAAAGTTTCATGTCATACAAATGATAAGCATTAATTTGTTCACTGCAGCAATTTGAAGCATACAATAGTGTTTACGTAACCTACAAGTAGTTTACATTATTTTCATTTCTATTATTGCAGATGCATAAAAGCAAAAGTGGAGCCAGTGCACTCCGCAAGTGTACTGGTTCCACATGCTAAAGTTCCTCGACCAGGCCACAGAGGCAGACGAGAGTGTCTGTAACATCGAAATCATAGAAAGTGGGAGTGAACATGCTACACCAACATTTCAAGAAATGTTTGAGATATGTACATTTGTTTACATTTTACATAACTAAATGTGATTACCTTGCCAGGGCACTTCCCCAGTGCCATTGTAAAATGTCTTAAAGTATTCTCTAACTGCTCTCCCGTGTACTGGACATCCAGATGCAGCTTGGCAAGCTATTGGTTCCATTCGCTGTAGGTCCTCAGTGCTATGTTTCTCAAGATAAGTGCAGTCTCCTACTACGGCAGACACTGTTTCCAGACGAGTGTACAAGTGTTTCCTTCTCTCAGTTAACAAGTTGTGCAGCGTGCAGGCAGCCAGTGTAATTGTGGTAACTTTTTCTGGAGGCAGATTAAGGGTAGTAAGAAAAATCCTGAAATTACTTGCAAGAATGCCAAAGCTGCTCTCCACTAATCTTCTTCCTCGTGACAGTCTGTAATTGAAAACCTTCTCTTCTTTTGTGATTCCTTTTAAGGGGTATGGCTTCATAATGTTATAACTCAGAGGAAAAGCGTCATCTGCCAGTACAACCATTGGAGTTGTAATGTTTGTGTTCCCAAGCTTCCTGCCTTCAGGAATGTTGAGAATAGATCGGTCAATGAGACACTCCCGTAGTTTGGTTTTTTGAAAACACTCCAGCATCACCAACACGCCCATTAGTTCCTACATCAACATACAAAAATTTGTAGGAAGCATCTACCATGGCAAATAAAATGATAACTGTTGAAGGATTTGTAATTCAAAAAGTGAGATCCACTAGCTTGTGGGCATTTAATACCAATATGCTTTCCGTTCATTGCTCCTGTAGTGTTACTTCTTCTCATAATCCTCTGCAATTTGCTCCCACTCTTCTCTGCTTGTGGGTACCTGTAAATAAAATTTATGTATGTGCAAGGAATTATGTAACTAATGGCTTTCATCTCTTATTTTATAGCATGAGATGCATGACTTCTGTCGCATGCAGCAAGCCACAGACACCGCCCCAGCATCAAGAGCGGTCTCCCACAAAAAG
Organism: Schistocerca cancellata; assembly: GCF_023864275.1. Taxonomy (NCBI): domain Eukaryota; kingdom Metazoa; phylum Arthropoda; class Insecta; order Orthoptera; family Acrididae; genus Schistocerca; species Schistocerca cancellata. Next base: position 750,123,648 of record NC_064626.1, on the reverse strand, counting down.
AAGGGAAGGCACAACAGACAGGCAACAGACGTCATTTGGGAGGCCAGCAGGACATTGAAGGCTGTGGCTGATATGTCCGGGACTCTGCCCCAGCCTGCCCAAGAAGACTGCTACAGTGCCCTTGGCACCCACATCGCAGCTGAACTGAGTGAGATGGATAATGTGGGTAGCAAGGAATTTACAATGGCCAAAATACACGGTTTGCAGCGATATTTAATGGACAGGTGGTATTTGCTGCATGCGACAACTTAACAAGCACAGCCGTCTGCCTCTGGATATATCCTTGGCTGCCTTGCAGCAGGCTAGTATAGAAGAGGACGATTCCATTTTTTATATATATGTATAATTATCTCTCCAGTCTTCGTAATCTATTTTTGTACTCAGGGTGCCTCACGTTGTAAAACACCTAATCAGCTTCACACATCTCTATTGATTTTGTAGTTTCAGACACCAATTGGTACATGTTGTGTTAATAAAATAAAATAAAATAAAAATTGTTCTTACTGAACATAAAGTGTATTGAACATTTATTTACCTTCAGACATTGGTCCTTTAGTGCTTTATAAATTGCTTCACACGTTTCAGGTATTATTTTACTTAATGTGCACTGTGGAATTCGAGTGCTGTACTGTAAGCTAGAGTAACTTTCTCCTGTAGCAAGGAATCAGAGTGTTACAGTGAGCCTGTCTTCTGCAGATATAGCAGTTCTTAAGTGAGTATTGTGCTTTGAGATATGAAGAATCACTTCACTGAGCACATACTGAAATGTATGCTCATTCATTCGTAAGTAATTGGTGTACGACTTGACGTCCTCCGCTATAAGCTCACGTAACAAGTTTTGTTGAATGTTTTTATCATCTCGTCTAGAAACCCACGGCTTCACCCAGGTATGTTTCCTTTTTTTTTCCCCACTTCTGTATCACATGTGCACACAGTGCAATTGTGCTACAAGCAGCTGCTGCAGTTAATAACAATTTGTAGTTGTCAGCCGTCTTGAACTTTGACGAAAAAATTGATGACAGTGTAATACCCCTTGTAGCGCTACATCAAAGATCTTTGTCAAATGTATTTGACGGAATATTGGATCACATCTTTGATCAAATCGTCAACAAAGAAATTTGATAGTGTAATACCGGCCTTAGGCTTAACCTTTGTTGGAGATGAAGTGTGCCTCTATTCCATCAATTGCCGTTTTGTTTCATGGGTGTCGTAGATACTCAAGTTTCATCCACCATGACTATCCGAGAAAGGAAACCATTGCCTTTTTCATTGTAGCATGTCAAGAACTGAAGTGCACTGCCCATCCGATGTTTTTTGTGTTGTTCAGTTAGAATTTTGAGTACCCAACGTGAGCAAAGTTTTCGTAATTTCAGTTTTTCAGTAACAATTTCCTGAATTAGTGATCGTGAGATTTGCGAAACTTCCATAGCAAGGGCACTAAGTGTAAATTTACAGTTGTGCTTAATCATCTCTTCAGTTGTGTGAACCAGTTCATCAGTAACCACAGACAGGCGTCCACTTCATTCTTCATTGTGCGCTTGATCATGTCCGTCATTGAACAGTCTGACCCATCTTCTAATCATTGAATCATTATCCTTAAACCTCACAGATTTGCTGATGAATTTCCTTTGGTTTAACTTTCTTTGCATTTAGAAAACTAATCACAGATCTGATTTCGCACACGGCAGCATTTTCAATTATGGCTGACATTATAAAGAAGCACTACAAAGCGCATGTTGGCATCAGTGATCTGAAAATGGCGTACGTGTCTTCTCCTTGAGTCAGAGTAATTGCTGCGCATGCTCAGAACTGCAATCATAGTGCTGCCGCAGATAGAAATAGAAACGGAACTTACTTTGTGGACGACCCTCGTAGTATTTCCGTGGAAATAGTTAAAGCTGAAGAAAATTACATAAGTTTAGTAATAATCTGTCAGGTCTCTTGAAATGGTTTTTTGGAATGTGGAAAGCAATTAAAAATGTACATCTTATGTAAATACAAGACAATGAATTGACTTAGCCTTATGAAAGATTACTGTATTACAGTGTTGGTTGTAAAGTAAGCTGTTACAGAATGAAATAGCAAAATCATGTTAAAACATCTTTGGAGAAAGACAATTCCCCAAAACTGTAACAATACTATGAATGTATTACTTCACAAGAAAAGAGACAAAAAAACTAAATACCTGGCACACTCCTCTGCATAGTGCACAAGATAAACTCTAAAATTATCACCACTCTCATGGCAAAAACTTGGGACTTTAATCAGGATAGGCAACAAGTTTGCTTTGGAATTGGATACAGTACGATGGACCATTTGCAAGTTATGAACAAAGTTATAGAAATGAAGGATGAGTGTGAATTACTACTCTGTTTGGGATTCATAGATATTAAGATAGCTTGTCACTCATTTACTAACAAGTTCTTCAAATAAGGGCCAGTATTCAATATGTCAAAGATGAGACCTGTGCTCTGAAAAGAAAAGCACAGGGTGCATATAGAAAAGAAATACATGTACAATTCCTTTGAATTTATTTCTTCTATTTTGTATCTGTCACATTATTTACTGGTTTTTGTTGCAATAATGGATTTTTTGTTTTGTTTTATTACATCTTATCGATAAACATTTTGTTAATATGTACTGGTTGTAGGAACGTAATTCCAAGAGTAAACAGTAAATTTACCTTGCAGGTCTTGGAGACCGAGGTGACAGGGTGTTTGTGAAGCCAAACTATGCCTACAACGAGCTTCTACTCCCAGGTCTTGCAGTTTATGTTACACCAAACAACATTGAAAGATATTGTACAGATGAAAATAATAGACAACGAACATATAGCTCACCATTTGTTCAGCGAGTAAGTTTAGTACATTTTCTTGAAAGCTATCTTGCACCTAAACATTTGTTGATTTTCTGTATCCTTCAGCCCTCCTACATTTTCAGCAGTCCGTTATTTTGCCACATCGATGAAGAGTGTTTACAGGTTGCCAGAAAATGAGATTATTACTATAGCTATGTCATGCATGGTACTGCTCTAAATTTGTACTAAATACAGATCCTGCATATATACAATTGACTTTTGTGAAGTATGTTACTTTTCTCCCAGATGTTTGATAATTGACAGATGATAGAACCTGCTAATTATCTTTGACTGTCATTGAGCATACTTCCTGTTGTATGAATTTATAATCTGAAACTACAAAGGCATATGAATTTATAATCTGAAACTGCAAAGGCAGTGTAATTATCCAGTCTCTTACTTGGTACTCTGAGAAATATGAGGATATAATTTTTTAATTTAATTTAATTTTTTTATTTTTTATTTATTTATTTATTTTTTTGTTGAACTGAGGTCTCAAGTTTGTTACCAAAATATTGCAAAGCTTCATACATTGCTTAATTTTCAGATGAGAAAATGATGTTTTCCAAAACCAGTTAATGTGGAGAATTATTGTGGTAATAATTGAGCAATGTCTTCCTAATCTACCTTATATGGTTAATTTCACTGATCAATCTTAAAATATATAGTGCTGCCAAAAGTCACCTGTACAGCACATTGTAAATGGGAAATTTTGAATGGGATTACTTTGATAGAATGTGATGACATTCAAACCAGTACAACTGAAAACATTTTTGACTAATGATGAGACATTGTTCTTCGTAGTAATAAAAGAAAATATGTGTACTTTCTTTTGCATTTTTTTCAGACACTGGGATTCTTGTCAAACATGAATCTACCAATAATTATGAATAAAGAAGTTCCATGGACAGTGGAGCCATGGCATGTACGAGCATCGTTACGCAAACGTGGAGTGTATGTACCTGAAGCAGCTATCAAAATACCTGATAAACCAATAACTGGCCCAGACTTGGACAAGGAGGGAAAAATATTTTATGTTACTGTAACGGTAGGTACTTGCTTTAGAGTGTAGTCTGAAAACAACAGTATGAAAGATACTAAGTGTGGCTATTTTTGTAACAGTGCATCATGTAACATAACTTTTCGTGTTTTTATTGCAAGAGCATATAATTCATAATATAATGAAAAATATTGTATGGAATGAAAATAATTAAAAGAACTTACCACTAGATATTTTAAACATGATGGACCAGTCGAACAATGGTAAATCGAGGGTGGAACAACAACAATATTATTATGAGGACAGATTGCTGCTTACCATCTAGAGGATATGTTGAGTTGCAGACAGGAACATGTGAGCTTTTCAACAGGCCTTCTTCTAATGCAGAAAAACACACACACACACACACACACACACACACACACACACACACACACACATTCATGCTAGCACAACTGTCGCACATGAGACCACTGTCTCTGACCATTGAGTTCAGACTGTGAGCAACTGAGCTTGATGGGAGAAGAAAGGAGGCTGGGGCTAGGATGGGGAGGAATAGCAGGGTAGGGGTGGGGCAGGTGTATTACTGCTTGTGGGAGCATGCAGGGACATGATCAGGACAGGGTAGGACTGCTGGGTTTGAGGGGGGGGGGTGAAGAGGAAAAGGAGAGAAGTGGAGGAGGAAAAAACGACTAGAGGGTGTGTTGTGAAATAGTTAGTGCTGTAGTGGGAGCAGGGAGAGGGATAGATGGGTGAAGGGTAGGGACTAGTGAAGATTGAGGCCAGGGGGTTTTGGGAACATAGGATATAATGTATAATGCACGGAGAGTTCCCACCTGCGCAGTTCAGAAAATCTTGTGTTGGTATAGAGGATCCAAATGGCACAGGCTCTGAAGCAGTCATTGATGTGAAACACGCTGTGTTGGTCAGCATGTTCAGGAACTGGGTGGTCCGTCTGTCTCTTGGCCATAGTTTGTCGATGGCCATTCATGTGGACAGACAGCTTGTTGGTAGTCATGCCCAGGTAGTAAACAGCACTGTGTTTGCAGCTTATTTTGTAGATCACTTGGCTGCTTTCACAGGGAGCCCTAATCTCACATTAGTATCATTTCTTTCCAAAGGCCTTACGTTAGCACACTGGACACACATTTGGGAGACAACAATTTAAATCCACATGCAGCCATCATTATTTCGGCTTTCTGTGGTTTCTCTAAATTGCTTAAGGCAAATGCTGGGATGGTTCCTTCGAAAGGGCATGGCCACTTTCCTTCTCCATCCTTCCCTAGTCTGAGCTTGTGCTCTGTCCCTAATGACCTCACTGTTGACAGGATATTAAACTCTAATATCTTCCTCTTCCAAAGGTCTTATGGTTTTCCCCACTCCCATATTAAATCATGCTGTACTTGTTAAAGACTTTCCCCCTGTCTCCAGGTTCATGCAGTGGAAACACTCCACAAATCGTACCAATCAAACTCGACCCAAAGCCAATGTTGAATCCTGTGTGACTCAGTGCACTCTTCCATGCAACTGTGATTCACCCTCACTGTCTCCAAATCAACCTATGTTAACATTCCAGAATTTTTCACAATTTGAAACTTTGCCTCACAAATGTTCCCTAAATCCTCAGCAAGGAAGCTAACCTTATGTCTGCACAGAAAACCGCAGTCCACCACCTATAAACTGGTCCTGACCTTATAGTCCTATGTGCCAGCAAAGGTTTCACCACTGTAATTTTGAATCACATGGATTACATGGCGGAAGGATTCCACCAGCTTTTATATTCGTCCACCCATAAACCCTGCCACAGTGAACCCATTCCACAAATATAACAGGATTTTCAGTCTCCTCTCAACTCCTTACGCCATCCCAGAAGCTGTCCTCTGAGTCTGCTGTCTCCTCACCAGTACCATTACCCGATCTCGTACCCTGTATATGCTTCCTAAAATCCATAAACCCTACCGTCCAGGATACCCCACTGAGCCAGTTACTGCGCCTCCTGAGAGAATTTCTGCTCTCTTGGACCAACACCTTCAGCCTATTACCTGTAACCTATCCTCTTATGTCAAAGACACCAACTATATCCTCCACTTAGTCTCCACAGTTCCTGTTCCTTTACCACATGACACCATGCTCTTCACTAATGATGCCACCTCCCTCAACACTAACATTCATAATGCCCCAGTTTAGGTCTGTGAATGCCTCAGTGTGACCTTTGGTATATTTGTAGAACAACTGCTCATCACTACAGATGTAATGGCCACAGGTTGCTAGGCTGTATGGAAGAGACTTCTTGGTATGGAATGGGTGGCAGCTGTCAAAGTGGAGGTATTGCTGGTGGTTAGTAGGTTTGATACGGACAGAGTTACTGACGCAGCAACCCTGAGCAATCTTTCCCAATGCCTGACTGATCCCAAACCTACAGCCTCATTCCTGGTCACCACAACCAACTGAATCCTCACCCATAATTAAAAGGCATCACCTACCGATAAATCCATGGTAACAGCAATGGGCACCCACATAGCACCATCCTATTGATGGGCCATCTGGAGGAATCCTTCCTAACCACTCAGAATCTAAGACCCCCAAATGGTTCAGATGCATTATGATATCTTAGTGATCTGGAAGGACACTCTCTCCACATTCCTCCAGAATCTCAACACTTTCTCTCTCATTTGCTTCATCTGGTCCTCCTCAACACAAGAGGCCACCTTCCTCAGTATTGTCCTCCGCTCAAAGATTGCTAAGTCAGTACCTCTGTCCGTATCAATCCTACTAACCTCCAGCAATACCTCCACTTCAACAGCTGCCACCCATTCCATACCAAGAATTCTCTTCCATACAGCCTACCAACCTGTGGCCAGCACATCTGTAGTGATGAGCAGTTCTCCAAATATACCAAGGGTCACACTGAGGCCTTCACAGACCTAACCCTCCCAACCTTGTACAGAAACAGATCTCCCATGCCTTGTCTCTCCAGTCATCTACCACCTCCCACAATCCCACTGTCTGGCCACAAAGTAGCACCCCTCTTGTAACTCAGTGCAACCCAGGACTTCAGCAACTGGATCACACTCTCTGCCAGGGTTTCGATTACCCCTTGTCGTGTCCTGAACCAAGGAATGTCCTACCCCTATCCTTCCCACCCCTGCCACAGTGTGGTATTCTGTTGCCCACTGAACCTACGCAATATCCTTGTTCACCCCTGTTCCACCAGTGCTCCCAACCCCTTGCATCACGGCTCTTATCTGTGTAATAGACCTAGATGCAAGACTGTTGGACCATCCAGTTGCAGAACCTGCTGCCCAACACAGTGTGCTTCACTTCAGTGACTACTTCACAGCCTCTGCCATCTGGATCTTCCCTACCAACATCAGCTTTTCTGAAATGCGCAGATAGGAATACTACCTGCAATATGTTCTATATTCCTGCAACCTCCCTGGCCTCAACCATCACCAGCACCTGCCCTTCACCCAGCTGTCCTCTGCCCTTCACCCAGCTGTCCTCTGCCCAGCTCCCACTCAAGCACTACACAACCTTCTATTTCACCAATGCACTCACTAGTCTTCTTCCCTTCCTCTACTTCTCTCCTTTTTCATCCCCCCCCCCCTCCTCCCCACCCTCAAACCTCCTGGCTACACCTAATAGTACTATCCTGCATGTTTCCATAATCAGCACTACATCCTCCCCCAACCACAGCCCTACTAACCCCCTCCCCCCTCCATGCCCCAGCCTCCTCCATAGCCCCCTCTCTCCCCCAATCCAGATTGTGCCTCCCATCAGGCACAGTTGCTCACAGTCTGGCCCCAGTGGCCCGAGACAGTGGTCATGTGTGTGTAAGTTGTGCTTGCTTGAATATTAGTGAGTTTTCTATGTTAGAAGAAGGCCTTTTGGCCGAAAGCTCACATATGCAGCAGTCTTCTCGTTGTCTGCAGCTGAACATCTCCTCTATATGGTGAGTGTGAGTAGCAATCTATCCTTTACATAATATTGATTGATGGCTGCCAGACAGACAAATAAAAAGGTTGTTATTACTGTTAAGCTACTGAACTTTTGTTCACCTGTGGTGCATAGTCCAATATCTCTCTCACCCCCTTTCTCTCTCCTTCCCTCCCTCCCTCTCCCCCTTCCTCTCTCTTTCCTACCCCCTCTCTCCCTTTCTCCCTCTTTCCCTCCCCCTCTCTCCCTGTTTTCCTCCCCCCCCTCTCTCTCTTCTCTCTGTTGTGAGAGAAATGAGTGAAGCAGGGGGTTAAGAATTTATGTATGACTCCCAGAGGCTAGTAGATGAAGTTACAGGAAAGGGGAAGGATTGAGATGCTAAAGAGAAAACTACCTTAAAATGAGTTAAATAAGGGCAAGAAAAGTAATACAAAATGACGAAGTAGCATAAGGGACACAAGAGGCAGAAAATTGTGAAAATGTCTTCAGCGCAGTTATTGGGTAGGGGGAGAGGGAGGAGGAGGGGCAACTCCATATAACAGCAGTCACAAGGCAGTTGTTGACAGTACCTTTATATGGTGTTGATTATGCTCTTTAACTGACCTCTGATTATAATATTGACTAATATTTGATGGTGACTGTCAGTACTAGTGTATTTTCATGTAGATTTTGCTTTCTCGTCTTAGGATGCACAGGTACTCCTGTGAAAATTGTTTCAACAGGCAGCCATCTAACATACAGCAATCATTGGTGCTCCCTACCCATTTAAAAGAAAATTTAAATCTTACATCATTAACGACTCCTCTCACAAAGAGTCTTGTTATTTATGTTCAGGGATTAAATATTTATGTTAGCTAATGGACAGGTAGCATTGTTCTTTGTAGAGCTGCATGACAAGTGGTATTGTGTTGTAAACAGTCCTCTGTAACGACGAGGCCACATGTGAAGACCCAGTGCCGAAACCCAGACACTTGCCAACACCTGCTGACTCAGCACTTAAACCATGCCACTGGCTCTTGCAGATACAACCTGGTCGTTGAGACAATAATTGACATTTTGAGATGATTCAGTGGTACTTAACAGTCTGTGTACATGACATCATCTGCAGAAGAAAAATTACCTTGTCGTGTATAAAAGCTGCCTGTCTGGCCAGCTTGGAAGTGTTGGAGGAGTAAGAATTAGGTAGAGATTCCAGATAAAAATATTCAATGTGGGGACAGTCTTTTGACTTAGCTGCACAGCAGCACAGTAGGGAGGAAATTGAAAGATAATTCGAAAAATACCCGAAGTTGTTTAATCTGCCCTGTGTCTGAAAGTAAGTTCCTTTATTGTTTTTGAAAGAGAAAATGGTATACTTGGTGACACAAATGAATGCCACATGAATCGACACCCATTGCTAGTTCAACAATGGAAGGGGTGTCAGTGGAGGAGGAATGATTAGCTGGAGTAGAGAAGAGAGAGTAGCAGCTGAGCAGTGTGCCTGGAGTTATTTGAGTGCGCATCACAATGACAGATGAATGTGTACTGAAAATGTGGTCATGAATGGAAGTGCCTGCTTTATCTGGTATGAATGGGCATTTGATACTAGTGTGTCCATAATCAATGAATGCCTACAGAGCATTATGGTGAAGAGATCATGTCGTGTCAAATGATTGGTCATTGGTATCTGTTGCATGTTCAGAGAAGGACTTTCTCCTGTTTCCTGCATTGAAAGCTGCACTCTCAGGATGTCACTTCCAAATCAATGCTGAGGTGGATCAGGGTGTGTGTGTGTGTGTGTGTGTGTGTGTGTGTGTGTGTGTGTGTGTGTTTGTGTTCATTGCATCCCAGGGCACAGAGTTATACGAAAGTGGTTTCTTCAAACTGATTCCAAGCTGCAGCAGGTGCCTTACTGTTGGTGGTGACTATGTTGAAAAATAATGCAAGGTGTATTGTTCATGATGCCACGGTGTATTTCTTTTTTACAATGAAGTTTCCTTGTGGTTGAGCCCCCTTGATGGAAAATGAAGAATTAGGTAAGGAATGTCCCTCGTAATTATACCAAAAAAGGCCCCAGACAGTAGTAACGCTTATGTACAGGGTGTATCAAAAAAATGTATACACACTTTGAAGCGTCATAGAAAATTTATTTCCTATTCTACAATGTTCAATTTCTGGAAATGGAAAGCTTAAAGTCCAACTGGAAAAATAAATGTGATTAATGTTCAAACTGGTGGCCTTCAGCATCAATACATTTCTGAGTACCAGTCACCCCTGATTCCATACATCGTACCAAAGTGTCCAATGAGATTTCTGCGCACACTGCCTGAATCTCATTCCAAAGTGTGTCCAGGTTGTGTGGTTTACGTTTGTACACCTCATCTTTTACTGTGCCCCATATGAAGAAATCTAGCGGCGTGAGGTCTGGAGAGTGTGCAGGAAACTTGATTGGTCCCCTGTGTCCTATCCACTGGCCTGGCACATTGTGATCCAGGTATGCTCGTACGTCCCTATGATAGTGCGGCGGGGTGCCATCTTGTTGGAAATAAAACTCATCATTACAGTATAATGCACGAATGGCAGGGAATATGGAGTCAGCAAGCATTGTTAGGTATGTTTCTCCAGTAACAGTACCTTCAAAGCGGAGAGGCCCAATGAGTCCCCTTGCAGAGAAACCACACTACCCATTTACACCATGCAAATTCACAGCCTTTTCGACTGTAATGTGAGGATTATCCTCAGCCCAGTACACACAATTGTGCGTATTGACATTTCCATTGAGTTTGAATTGGGCTTCATCTGACCAAATTATGCTACCCATAAATCCCGGTTCACGTCTCACCATCTCCTGAACCCATTCACAAAATTCTAACCTTCGATCTGGATCGTCGTCACTTAGCTGTGGCACCAGCCTTGGAATGTACACATGAAACTTGCCTTTCTTCAGAATGTGTGGCACACTACTAGCACTTACATTACTCTCACGTGCCGCTTGCCTTGAAGATTTTTGAGGTGAACGCTGAAACAGTTTCAAGACCACAGTTGTGGAATCATTACTTGTAGCTGTATGAGGTCACCCTGATCGACCTTTATACACATAACACACTGTTCCATGAACTTCGAATTTGTCGTAGACGTGTGTTAACCTTGAAGGTGGTTCTGTACCATACTCGCTTCTCCACTGTCTTTGAACCGCAGCTACATTCTCAAATTTCCAGTACCACCTCATTATCTGCTTCCGTGCTTCAAAGCTCAAACGCACGTCCACCATGTTGCAGTTACTTCCTTGCCACTGCTGCCACCTGTTGAAGAAACATAACATTACTTTCTCACAGATACTTAACCTTGTAGAACGGGAAATAAATTGTCTATGACAGTTCAAAGTGTGTATACATTTTTTTGACGCACCCTGTATTTGTTATGATTGCAGGTATTTAAATCGAAAGATAGGTATAGACATGCACCCAAAAACAATTTATATTATCATGTGACACAAGCAGTCATGCCGTGGAGGTCATTGTGAGTCAGGAAATTGAAAGAGATCATCAAGTACCTTATGCTCCTAGGCAGCTAAATTAGGTAGTGAAAAACTACTCATCTACTGAAAAAGAGATGCTCAGTTTGATCTATGGAATCACATATTTTGGTTGATACTTGTCTGGTCAATGTCTTAAAGCTGTGACACATCATGCAGCACTGAAGTGGCCTGTTGGTGTTAAGGATCTGTCTGTCCACTTGACTCTGTAGGCTTTATGGTTAAGTGAGTTCGATTTAGAAGCCAACATAGTCTTGGGAAGGCTCGTAGTAATGCAGACACGTTGACAAGATACATACTATGGTATGTATTGCTATATCTACAGAGGAGTGGTGAAAAGCTGCTGACCAGGATTTTCAGCATTTTGCAAAGTGAACTCAGTTCATTATATGAACAAACAAGGTATGGTTAGTGCATAGTTGAGCCAGCAAGTTTACACCTATCTCTCTATGGCTCTGTCATGGCAGGGCATGGAGGCTGATGACCTTCAGAATGACGCATTGCGGGAAATATTGGTGGCGAACGCAGAAGAAGCATGTGATACAGCATGTCAAAAACTGTGTACCATACTTGCAAAGGGCTGAGCTAAGTCGTCAACAGATTACATGCAGAGGTTACACGAGGCTAGCAGACTATTCCAAATGATCACTAGGGATATTCTTGGTTCCTGTAAACAGAATTTTGCTAAGAGATTGAAGGGTGTACAGTGTCCCAGAACAGAAGGTGTGCATAAGGGAAAAGCCAAGTACTCAAGTACCCTCCTCAACAAGTGGATTATGTTGACTGATCTGTACATCTCAGAAAGGAAAAAGGATAAGTTTGTTGTACAGTATGAAGGGTTTTATCAAGTAATTGAAATAACGTGCCTGGTTAATGTAGAGTTAACAACTCTCAACTCCTGCCAGTGTTGTACATGTAGGGTGAGTCTGTCCAATTAAGAAAACCCCTGAGGCACTGCCTCAGTTGCCGGCAGCTCCTTCAAAAGAGGGCAGGGAAGTGACAAGGAAAAAAGGTAAGGCAGGCAAACGGAACAAGATACTCTTGTGGTTACTGCAATGTTCCTATACACCCAAGGCCACGATGTGGTCTTGTGAGCTAAATTATTGACTGCCTTGTCTTCTAGGATGCAAAAATATGTGTGTTTTATCTGTGCCTTTGTCAGTGTTTGTTATTGGTATATTTACAGTGGAAACATAGTGTAATTAATTTAGTTTGTTGGGGTTACATCAGTGTTATGTAGTGCATTATGTTGCTTATTTTATGAACTGTGTGTTTGGTGTAGCAGTAGCTACCTGTCCGATGCAGACTCGCAATAGGAAGTAAGTTGTCATTGATTGCAAATGTGTACATGCATGTGAGTTAGTCTTGGGTATTTAGCTTCAAATTTAAAGATTCTTTTCTGAATTGTATTGTTTTCTGAGTTGATTTGTTCATTAAAGATGATGGGGGGAGTGAGGAAATTCTTGTGACAGAGTACACGAGGAACTGCTGGTAATGGGAGGCAGGAACTCCTGTGCAATGTTCTCCATCTTGGAGCTGCTGCAGAGCCAGGCAGGAAGCCCCTTGCACTGTTCTCTATCTTGGAGCTGCTGCAATGCCAGGCTGAGTGTGTTACTGTCTGCCACACAAAACTAATACATACCACGATCACGTGAGCTCAACTTGTTCTGCATTGAGGCACCTACATTTGAGTGGCCAAGTGAGGTAATTGTAGGTAAAAATGAGTTGTGCCAAAAAGATAGCTCATATTGCCTCTTTTCAGTAGCAGATACTGTAGTCATCAGCTGTACCTACTACAGCCAAGGATGCCTTGGTAGTACACAATGTTTAGAACTACAAGGGCAAGATTTGCTGATCAATAGCACCAGCTGCAATATTTATGAACCCACCTGCCAGTTACTCACCACCATCTCCGGAATCATAACTCTGACACCACCTATGAACCTTCCCTTTGAAATTTTACGTAAAGAAAACCTATCTTATTTAAATCTTACTTAAGACCTGACCCTTCTGGCAGTCACATTTATCATGTTTATTGCTACTTCAAGCATAAAATTGACCATATCCCACCCTTACTGTCTTTTGATGCTAATAGTGTCGGCTCAAGTAAGGAAATGACGAAGGCTTGGAGAATTGAAATGATGTAGTGCAGAAATCAAGAATCAGAGAAATGTGTCTGAGCCCATAAAAGTGAAATAGCTAACTGTATAATAAAGATGGCAGCTAAACTAGAATTTGTACTCTGGGCTTGTGTTTTGATTGGGAATTTAAAGAGAGTGAAGCGTAAGGTAACAGTGTCTTGGTTTCACCCAGGCTTTAGCCAATCATGAGTTCTTTGTGTTGAATTATTTCAAGAGGGGGGGGAGTCTAGCGGTACAGGGAGAAGCCAGGCCCGATGTTGATATCCAGGCGCTTGTTGGCACTTGCTAGCTCAGCAGTTACATCATGCCAGTGGCGCTGCAACTGTGACGCAGGTGCTGGGGCAATACACAGTGTTTCGAGACTATTTGGTGGTACTTGGCAGGCCACGTACTTGACCTCAGCTGCGGCAAGACCTATCTTATTATGTATAAAAGCTGACCATTTGACCAGGCTGGGCACACTACCATAGCTGAGCTTTGAATCAGCATCAGCTGTGAGTTGGCACCTGCAGTGAGGCCGCCAGTGTTCTTCCACATTTCAACTGGACAGTCAGCTGGTGGTCCAGCCTCAGGTTGGATGGACTGAGTGTCAAGCTAGTGTCCTCTCAACTCTGAGCCACTGGGGCTCACCAGTGCCAGTCAACACCCTCCAGCCATTGGTCTGAGACTTGATCCCAGGCAATGCAACTGCCAACTGCTGTGCTGAGTGTTGGCTCAGTTGGGCCACTGTTATGAGGACAGAGGTGGTGCCTCCTGACATGTTACCAGGCCTGAATAATGCACATCTAGTAAGGTCGCCACCGAGCCAGATTGACGAAAACACTGGCGCCAACATCGACGCATCATTGCCTGCCCACCTTAGCCTTGGTTCACCAATAGCCTCCGTCGCCCATCCCTATGGGCCGTATACCTAAGTCTGTACAACTTACAAGTCAATAAATTATTTGTCGCAACACCCTGCCTTCATTTTCTACATCTTATCTCCATCAGAGAACTAGTTATCCACACCCAGCCCACGACCTTTACACCTCTGTTGTTACAGGTGTAGGTAACTATTTCATTTGAAAATTATTAATGTGTTCATGCAAATAAGTTTCCAGTAGGTGATAAACATACAAATTTAGTTTCTGAGATATTTTTCTATTTAGTTAATGTATACATTGAATCACTTCCCATTCCTGAAGGTTCTTTTCCTTGATAAAATTTATGGAATGTGATGTGCAAATGAATGAATTGTTCAGTATTTGACATCTAATTCTCAAAGCAGTTTTTGAGTTATTTCAGTGATAACCAAATCCTGTGTCTACAGTGATTAATTGGTGAGCTTGCTAAGCTGTACTTTTCTCAGTCTGTACATTAAAGCTTGTTATGTGGTATCTTTAGCTTTAGCATTGTTTCTGTGTATCACAGACAGGTGTGTGGGTAATTCATTACTTATCTTTGAACATTCGGATCAGAATCTCCATTAAATCCAAATAATTGAAATGCAGCAGTCTGTACCAACTTTCAGTCATTGTATTACACACTCTCTCACTTGAACATTTGTTCTCAAAATTTCTTGTTTGCTTTCCACAATCACTATCCAGTAAACACATGAAAACATAGAACCATTTGACTTAACTTATACAGATGTCTAGTTAAGCAATGAAAAATCCAGGATGGAATAACGACAATATTATGGGAAGGATAGTTGCTACTCACCATATTACGGAGATGCTGAGTCGCAGATAGGCACAACAAAAAGACTGTCAAACAAAGCTTTCAGCCAGACAAGCCTTCATCAAATTAGACAAAATGTGACCATGCAAACACACACACACACACACACACACACACACACACACACACATTTGAGCTTTTAGCCAATAGGCCATCTTCTAAAGTAGAAAACAACACACATTGACACAAGCACAACTCACTCACACATGACCACTGTCTCTGGCCTCAGTGGCTTGTGTGAATGAATGTGTTCTTTCTACTTTAGAAGAAGGTATTTTGTCCAGAAATTCAAATTTGTAGCACTCTTTTTGTTGTGTCTGTCTGTCACTGAGCACCTCTTCCATATGGTGAGTAGCTATCTATCTTTTTCTGTTGTCAAATGTATAGTTAAATCAAACAATGGAAACTACAGCTAGGAATATCAACAGTGTAGGAAAAGACAGATTGCATCTTACTATAAAGAAGACACATCAAATTGCAGATAGGCCCAATTAAAAGACACTCACATATAGCTTTTGGTAACAACCTTCGCCAGTAAAACAAACACACACACCCACACACAAAAGCAAGCACACCTTGTAGTGCCTCGAGAATTTTGGGGTAAATTCTAGAGACACTCGTATTTCACCGTCTCGAACACATGATATTTGAAGGATGAGTGTGTGAGGATGGAAATGTGTCTAATGCATCACGGTTTATGTGTGTGCTGGACAGGCGTGTGTTACGAGAAGACTAAAGTTGTGGCAGTCTATCGGCATTGACAAGTGGTGGCTGCGCATGCCTTGGAAGCCGTATGTCCAGTACAAAGAGTAATCAAGGGCTACTCTTTGGCAGTAAAATAGTAGTGACTGTTGGGAACAAACGAAATATGTTTTATATATGGACTCATATACTCTGTTGTTTGACTTGCTAGGAGCAAGAACTGTTTTGAAAAGGGTTATTAAAACCAAACGAGACTGTAAGGATGTATGTCAAGTACTAAGGTTTTCCAGACTGGGTTGATGTGAGAGACTTGAAAGTGCATGTGAAACTTGTGTAGTTGTTTTATTGTGAAGAAGAAAATATAGCAAAGTTGATATTAAAGTATTCTGAGAGTAAAAAATCATTTCAAAAGTAGAGAAGTAGTTTAGTATCATTTCCCTAACCAGCACGAAATCTTTGGAGAAGAAGCATTGTGAAGATTGACGCAGCCGTCTGTCCTGAGAAGGTCGGCTGCACACAATATGTAAATTACCCACGAGAGACGTGTGAGTCTTGCACCCCAGTACCACACAGTCTTCTCGTCAGGAAAATGTTAGAACCTCACGCACACACAACTGCTAGCTCCAGCATCTCAGACCGGAATGCAACATCACGTGGGATGGAGGGAGCAGGAAAGGGGTATGGTTAGTAGTGTATAAGTGTGGAGAAAGACGAACGCTGTCTGGTGGAGTGTGCAGGGACTAGAATACCAACAGGCGCAGTGTCAGGAGGTTGTGGGGCAGGGAGGTGGGGGAAAAAAGGAGCAAAAAAGGAGAGGAGCAGGGAATCATAGGAATGCTTTAGCAGAGGACTGCAAGTAAACAGGGTTGGAGAGCAGAATGGGCAGGAGATGATAGGACAGAGGGAATGGAAACTGTTGGATGAAGGGTGTGGGGACAGTATCTTAACATAGGTTGAGGCCGGGATAATTATGGGAGCAGAGAATGTGCTGTAAGGATAACACCCAGTTCAGAAAAGCTGTTGGCGTAGGGAAGGATCCAGATGGCTTGGGGCTTGGGTAGTGAAGCAGATGTTGAAATCGAGTGTGTTATGTTCAGCTGCATGTTGTGCCAAAGGGTTGTCTACTTTGCTCTTGGCCACAGTTTGGCAATGGCCATTCATCCTGATGGACAGCTGGTTGATAGTCGTAACAATATAAAAAGCTGTGTAATGACTGCAGAAGAGCTGGTAAATGACATGGCTGCTTTTGCAGGTAGCCCAGCCCTGATGTGGTAGGATAAACCTGTGATAGGACTGGAATACGAAGTGCTGGGTGGGTGGATTGGGCAGGTCTGCTGGATCTTCCACAGGGATATGATCCATGTGCCATGGGATTGGGAGTGGTAGTGGCAGCATAGGGATGAACTAGGATGTTGTGGAGGTTGGGTGGCCAATGGAACACCAATTCAGGAATGGTGTAATCGAAGCCCTGGCTCTTCGGGATGGTGGGAGGATTGGGAGTGTGAGGGGAAGTGGTATGGGAGATCTGTTTGCAGACTAGGTCAGGGGGACAGTGCTTGTCTGTGAAGGTCTTGATGAGGCCCCCAGCATAGTGAGCAAGGGATCTTTTGTCAGTGCAGATATGCTGTCCCCGGGTGGCCAGGGATTTCTTTTGGTGTGAATGGGACGACAGCTGTCAAAATGCAGGTACTGTTGTTAGTTTTATTGTGCACAGAGGTGTTCATGAGTCCATCAGAGAGGAGGAGGTCAGCATCTAGGAGGGTGGTATGCTGGATTGAGGAGGGAAGCGGATGGGAGAGAAGGTGTTGAGGTTGTCAAGGAATGAAGGTAGGATGTCTTGGCCCTGAGTCCAGAGCATGAAGATTTCACCAGTGAACCTGAACCAGTCTAGGGGTTGGTGTTTTGAGAGGCTAGGATGGTTTCCTCTGTGTGGCCCATAAAAAGATTGGCATAGGAGGGTGACACGCAGGTGCCCATGGCTGAGCCACAGATTTGTTTACATAACCTTCCCTTCAAATGAGAAGAAGTTATGGATTAGGCTAAAGTTAGTAAGGTGTAGGTAAAGGTATAGGTGACGTTACATTCTAGCCTGAGATGTTGGAGTTGGCAGTTGTGTGTGCATGAGGTGTGCTTGCTTATGCATGTGTGAATGGTGTGTGTATCTCTCTTTTACTGGTGACAGCTGCAGCTGAAAGATTTATGTGAGTGTCTTTTAATTGTGCCTGTCTGCAACTTGACATGTATTCTTTTCGGTAAGCAGCAATCTGTCTCTTCGTACACTGCAAATGTATAGCTATAAATTTATGATGATGGCGAAATCATCCTTTGGCACATCTGGTTGAGAGCTAAAATTTGCATAGTTGCTATTGCTTAAATTTGGGGTAAGAAGAGCATTAGATATATCAGTTAGTGACTTTTCAGATATTTCATAAGATTCACAGCTTTTTCTCAAAGGTAAGCAACAGCTGTATATACAGAGGGTGTGGCACTTCTCATTCCCACTGTTAGATATTTAACTGTAAATATATTAATAATTTCTCAAATCCACATTATTTAAAAGCATCCATTATCTTTGTGACTGTGTGAAGATTCCAGATGAGACCTAGAAATTGTTATAACTTTCGCTGCTAATATGCAATTTAGTGTAATGCTGTTATTGTGTAGATTGGTCACCATTGCCAGTGGGCCCTCACTGAGGACAGTACGATCCCGTAGGTTAGTGGCTCATATATCAGCTTTTTGCCCTCGTCTGACCACCTGTGCCATGGGCAGGCACTCAAGCTGAAACAGCCTACTCTAGAATATTCAGTGAAATGAAAACTTTATTTAGTTTTTCCCTGCTTAGTTGCGTGGCAACTGATCATAATTTGTAACATTTCACAAATATTTTCTGTTATCAGACAGTAAAATCTGATAATTCACGCGGACAGAGCTTAGGTATTAAATCTACTTATTATCTCGAACTACAAACAGCAATAGTAGTTTTTAAGAGGTTATCGTGTTAGGAATTGTTATGAAGAGACTGTTAAATTTACATTTGGGAATTATGTCTAGAATGAACAGTAATTAGATTCCAAAAAAGATAGAAACATTTATTACAAACTATGAAGGACATTCAATAAGTAATATAACATATTTTTTCTCCCCCAGTTTCAGTTCAAAAACATGGAATTTGTTGTGGGTCTTCGTGGAATATTTCTGCTTCAATCCCTATAGTTCCACGAAGTTCTAGTAGGTAGTGGCACTATATGCACCCTTACAAAATGGCGTTTGTAATGGTGGTGTGTTCAAAGTAGAGAGCTGTCATTGAGTTTCTTTTGGCAGAAAACCAGAGCCTCACAAATACAAATAGACAATTGCAGAATGTTTACAGAGATCTGGTACTGAACAAAAGCATGCTGAGTTATTGGGCAAGGCATTTTTCATCATCACAACTAGATTGCACAAAGCTGTCTGATATCTTGAGTCCCTACTGGCTGCACCCACCTGTGACTCCTGCAGTGTTGGAACTTGCAGACACTCATTCGAGGTGATTGACAGGTCACAATCAGACACATCGCAGCACAACTGGATGTTTCTGCTGACACACTTGTCCACCAGTTGCGGTACCCAAAAGTGCGTGCCCACTGGGTTTCTTACCACCTAACAGAAGACCATAAAGAGCAATGAAAGACTATCTGTGCAGACTTGCTTGTGCGGACTTGCTTGCTTTCAAACATCATCACGGGCAATGAAATAGGGGTTCATCATTTCAAACTGGAAACAAAACAGCAACCAAGGAGTGGTACCACATCACCTCTCCTCTGAAGAAAAAGTTGAAAGCCATACCCTCAGCCAATAAAGTCATGGCAACAATTTTCTGGAACTCTTGATGGGGCTATTCTGTTTGATGTCCTCCCTCATGGTGCAATGATCAACTCTGAAATGTATTGTGCTACCCTCATGGAATTGAAGAAATGACTTCAGCGTGTACGTCGCTACAAAAATGCAAACTAACTTTTCCTTCTAAGTGACAATGCAAGGCCTCACACAAATCTGCAGACCTGAGAGGAGCCCACAAAACTTCATTGGACTGTTCTTCCTCATCCACCCTATAGCCTGGATCTTGCACCTTCTGACTGTTTGGCCCCGTGGAGGATGCACTCCATGAGAAGTAGTACTAGGATGATGGGGAGGTTATTTATGCAGCACGATTTTGGCTCCAGTGTCAACTAGTAGAGTGGTACCATGTGTACATAGAGGTCCTCCCAGTAAGGTGGCATAAGGCGATTGCGTTGAATGGATTTTGTGTTGAAAAATATAGTTTTGTTGCCAGAAGAGTGGGGAATAAAGTGGTGTATTGGAATCTTGAATAAAACCAACATACTGTCTGAAAAGGGTTGCATTACTTATTAATTGAACACCCTTCGTACTGGTACAAATAACTGCTTTTGTATTCATTGAGAAATTTTACTTTGTGTACGTTCTTTCCAGATAAATGGCCGGGAGAAGGTTGATGTCAAATGCCGGATCCATCATTGGAGCACCAAACTTAGTGACCGATTGCCATATGTTCCAGAGTATTGGAACTTACCTGATGTCCCAGTTTTGGAGCAGTCTTGAGTACTTTTATAGCACCGAATAATTGAAAATTGTATCTATTGTGATAACTGCAAAATAAAACAAAATTTTAATATTCATGCATTTTGTGCACTAGGAAGAAAATGTTTCAAGCTTTTTCCCTCCATATCCCAAGTTTCATTGTGATTAGTTATATTTGGGTAAATATTCTTCAAATGTTCACTTAAAGTCTGATTTCTCTTAGTGTGAGTAAAGAACTGTTCTATCACAGGAATAAATCATCACATCAATAAACACAGAACAGTTATATATCATGCTCAGTATGTGTTTTTTGGAATGTTTCCCCACTGCCTGCTTTGAAATCAAATGTGTAAACAAGGAAATTGTTGTGCAGGACATGGTTAATCCAGATTGAGTTTATAAGTAGTTTCTTAAGTGGAATACAATGGTTTTTACTAAAGAGGTTAACCAAAGTTTTCGTATAGGTTGATTGAAGCTGTTCTTAAAATAGACCAAGGTTTTCTAGTATTCTTGTTCGGATACTAATTAGACCACCATAATGTAATAAACAATACTTTAATATTGACAGGTGTCATATTGCACCCTTAGTTTGAAAATTAACAGTGATATGATGACACACTTTCTTTATAAGCTCTCCCTTATGAATTTTACGTATATTACTGTTGATTTTGTTGTTTAGTTATCAGACTTTTAAGACTTACAACATATCACATATGAAAGAAATAAACTGTCAGTATATTGTTTGAGACATGTCTGTAATTAATGACCAGTGATTTGGTAATTATACATTATCAGGATGTTCTATAAACATGAAATGATGTACATGAACTTAGCTTTTTGGTTCACAATAATGAATATTCTTACTATGCCTTCCACACTAACACTTTTGCTATCCACACAGATAAGTTGTCATTCCAGAGAAGTCACCATTTAATCGACCTCTATTCTTTCATCATTACTAGTTTCAGCTTTTACTGTAGTCTCCAATAGATGGTTAATTCATGTGATTCTGATCACCAACTCACCCCAGAAAAGCTAAAGCTCAAGCCTCTTACTTAACTTGTGTGCATGATTACTAATTAATAACTGCTCATCTTGTTAAAACAGTTCTTCTTCTGAACACCATCTTTTGCTTTTACTGTAACAAATCCCCATCTTTATGATCCGAACAACACTTTTAGTTCCAGACACATATCTACTCGCATGCTTGCTTGTTACATTCCGAAACAACGGCTGTACAGCTCAACAATGCTCTCACTGCTAAAAAAAAGCATGTAACATCACGAAGGTTCCAGAAGTCAAACTTACCAGCTAGCATTACTAACCAAAGAGTACGAGTGTAGCAGACTACTCTTACATTTCTGCCTTAAATTGTTCTCAAAATTTGGGAAGTTAGTGTTGAAAATTAAAAGGAGACCCCCCATAACCGAGAAAGAAACATTTGTTTCTCCAAGGACAACAAAAGGCATGACTCCTCCCATTTCACATTCAGAGATTACATAAATGACTGTTAATTAATCACTCAGACCTTCTTGCATGCATCCATCCCAACACTTGAGAATACATCAATTTACTGTACTATTATTTTGTTTCTTAACAAATACATTAATTACATGTGCTTGAAAAGAACTGCATCATTACTACACACATATTTTGCAATACACTAATGAAAAGAAAAGCAAGGCAATGAAGTTTACTTAAAGAAAGCAAAATATTCCTAAAAAACCACACTGAACAATAGAGTTATTGCATTATCTCAATCACCAAAAGCCCTGTCATACAAGTCATTTATCTTAATTCAGCAGAATTTCCAATCAAGAAATACAGATGATATCAACATTTATAATTTTATCACTACTATTAAACAGCAGCAATCCATTTGTCTTTTACATTTTCCTAGTTCAAAGTAGATATTAAAAAGACAAAGTTTTATTAAAAATGACATTTATTTCCATAAATCTATGTTAGTCTTTTGTAAGCAAACACTATGCACCATCTTACTCTTTGCTTGTCTTCACCATACTCACTCACATTTGAAGTTGTCGTAGTTTGAGATATGTTGGCAACTTGAACACTGGAGGCAGCATCCCTTATGGTTGAAATCTGTTACACTCCCTGTCAAAACCATTCATCTCTTGTAACCCATTTACTACAATATGGTTCATTCTTGTATTGATGTTTGTGGCTTCTCTCTATAAAATTTTGTGGACAATTGTACCTAAGTAATTATTGTTAGTAATCATATTGTCAGCAATTTTATTCACTTATGTTGCCAAATCCATCTTAACCTTTGCAATTTTCATCTCACTATTTTCTTGAACTCCAATTACTTTTTTCTGTGATAGATTTCCCCTCACTTCGTTCAGAGATTAGCTATGTGTCAAGCTGGCTACAACTGTTGGCACAACTCGCCACAGCTAATTCAACTTGCATGATTATTAATTTGTGCTTATGACTTGTTTAGTCGCACCATTGTTCCACATTCTTCATGTTTTTTGATTTGCTCATTCCATTTAATGAGGAATCCTGCTTGATGAGTCTTTACTTCTCTCATTTTAGGTTTGGTTTCCTGTATCTTTTTCCTTTAATCCTTTCATTTCAGCTGCATTCTCTTTTCACTCTTCCTCTATCTTTTGATCCATCTCTTTCAAGCTCGAGGCTGTCATATCCATTAGTACATTCATGGCAGGTAAGAACATCTGCACATCTGAATTCCTTTCACCTCTATAACTCATGTCACTTTGTTCCTGTTTTGTCTTCTTCCTTTCACACTGGATTTTCTTTCCATGTTTGCGAGATTGGTGTACTCCTATTTTTCAATTTCACTGCATCGTCTACTGAATGAGACAGTGAATGTTCCTACTGCGCCTGGCACATCCACACTGATAAAATGTCACTCCAGGACAGTAATCATGTAATCAATCTTTGTATACTAGTTTTAAATTTTGCTACAGCCTAAGACAACACGGTAAGACGGAGATTTTCGAACCAGATTTTAAATTGTAAGACATTTCCAGAGGCAAGTGGGCTCTGATCATAATTTTTTGGTTGTAAAATGTAGACTAAAATTGTAGAAATTACAACAAGGGAGGAAATTAAGGAGATGAGGCCTGGATAAGTTAGAAGAACTAGAAGTTCAGAGTTTCAGAGGGAGCATTATACAACTGGCTGGAACAGGAGAAAGGGATACAGTAGAAAACAAATCAAATAAGTAAAAAGACAAGGCCTTGCAGAAATCCTTGTATAACACAGGAGACACTGAACTTAATTGGTAAAAGGAGAAAAAACAAAAATGAAGCAGGCAAAAGTGAATACAAAATACCAGTTGAATGGAATGGACAGTGCTTTAAAAGGAGGCTGTAAGATGAACATCAACAAAAGCAGAACGGCATAATGGAATGTAGGTGAATTAAAGCAAGCAATGCTGAGGGAACTAGATTTGGGAATGAGGCACTTAAAGCTGTAGATGAGTTTTGCTATTTGGACAGCAAAATAACTGATGATGGCTAAAGGAGAAAAGATATAAAATGTAGACTGGCAGTGACAAGGAAATTTGTCAACACTGGATGTTGATTTGACTGTTAGGAAGTCTTTCCCGAAAGTATTTGTGTGGAGTGTATAAAAGTGAAACATGTCCTAAGTTTTTGAAATGTGGTGCTTATAGAAGAATGCTGAAGATTAGATGGGTAGATCATGTAACTAATGAGGAGATACTGAATAGAATTTAGAAGAAGGGATAGGTTGATAGGACACATTCTGGGACATCAGTGGATTGCCAGTTTAGTATTGGAGGGAACGTGTGTGTGTGTGTGTGTGTGTGTGTGTGTGTGTGGGTGGGTGTGGGTGCGCGTGCTTGTGCCCTTGTGGGGGAGGGAGGGGGGGGGGGAGGTAAAAGTAATAGAGGGAGACCAAGAGTTGAATACAGTAAGCATATGCAAAAAGATGTAAGTTGCAGTATTTATTTGGAGAGGAAGAGGCTTGCACAGGATATAGTAGTGTGAGGAGAGCTGCATCAAACCAGTCGTCGGACTGAAGACCATAACAACAACAACAACAAGATGACAAGAGTGAACTTGCCTATACTGTAGTTGGTTGATGAGAGAGAGTAAGAGCTAAAAATCTAATCTACATTCTGTTTTCTGTTCCGTGTTTCTATGCACCAAACGTCAGTCAGTTATAGGTGAGTGGTTGTCTTTATTTTATTTTTTGCTGTAGTCTCTTATAAACTGTTAATTCACACAAATTCTAATTACTAATATCAGTTCTAATCACACAAGAAAAGCTAATATTTATATACAAGATTACTAATTAGTTAATAATAGCTCAAATTTTTAATACAACTCTTCCTCTTGGAATCGCTCAACTCTTACCTGAATGTAACAATTTGTAAGGATAGGCTCACTCATTGGTAAAGCAGGTGCCAGACTTTGGTTCATTGACAGGTTTACAAAGGAGACTGCTTACGGATCATTTGTTCATACAACTTAGAATACTGCTTGAATAAGCGGGACCCGTTCCAAACAGGTTTCACAGGGGATATTGAATGCGTACATAGAACGACAGCACAAATAGCCACAGTTTTGACTCTTGGAAGAGAGTTACAGAAATTCTGAATAATGTGGGATGGCAGATGAGTGAAGATGGTCATGAATTATCCCACGAAAGCCTGCTTACAATGTTGTGAGACCCAGTATCATTTGAAGAATTTAGATATATTCTTCACCCCTTTACTCACCATCCCCAAAGGGACCATGAAGGCTAATTACAGTGTGCACAGAGGCATTTAAGCTGTTGTTCATCTACATCTACATTTATACTCCGCAAGCCACCCAACGGTGTGTGGCGGAGGGCACTTTACGTGCCACTGTCATTATCTCCCTTTCCTGTTCCAGTCGCGTATGGTTCGCGGGAAGAACGACTGTCTGAAAGCCTCTGTGCGCGCTCTAATCTCTCTAATTTTACATTCGTGATCTCCTCGGGAGGTATAAGTAGGGGGAAGCAATATATTCGATACCTCATCCAGAAACGCACCCTCTCGAAACCTGGCGAGCAAGCTACACCGCGATGCAGAGCGCCTCTCTTGCAGAGTCTGCCACTTGAGTTTGTTAAACATCTCCGTAACGCTATCACGGTTACCAAATAACCCTGTGACGAAACGCGCCGCTCTTCTTTGGATCTTCTCTATCTCCTCCGTCAACCCGATCTGGTACGGATCCCACACTGATGAGCAATACTCAAGTATAGGTCGAACGAGTGTTTTGTAAGCCACCTCCTTTGTTGATGGACTACATTTTCTAAGGACTCTCCCAATGAATCTCAACCTGGTACCCGCCTTACCAACAATTAATTTTATATGATCATTCCACTTCAAATCGTTCCGCACGCATACTCCCAGATATTTTACAGAAGTAACTGCTACCAGTGTTTGTTCCGCTATCATATAATCATACAATAAAGGATCCTTCTTTCTATGTATTCGCAATACATTACATTTGTCTATGTTAAGGGTCAGTTGCCACTCCCTGCACCAAGTGCCTATCCGCTGCAGATCTTCCTGCATTTCGCTACAATTTTCTAATGCTGCAACTTCTCTGTATACTACAGCATCATCCGCGAAAAGCCGCATGGAACTTCCGACACTATCTACTAGGTCATTTATATATATTGTGAAAAGCAATGGTCCCATAACACTCCCCTGTGGCACGCCAGAGGTTACTTTAACGTCTGTAGATGTCTCTCCATTGAGAACAACATGCTGTGTTCTGTTTGCTAAAAACTCTTCAATCCAGCCACACAGCTGGTCTGATATTCCGTAGGCTCTTACTTTGTTTATCAGGCGACAGTGCGGAACTGTATCGAACGCCTTCCGGAAGTCAAGGAAAATGGCATCTACCTGGGAGCCTGTATCTAATATTTTCTGGGTCTCATGAACAAATAAAGCGAGTTGGGTTTCACACGATCGCTGTTTCCGGAATCCATGTTGATTCCTACATAGTAGATTCTGAGTTTCCAAAAACGACATGATACTCGAGCAAAAGACATGTTCTAAAATTCTACAGCAGATCGACGTCAGAGAGATAGGTCTATAGTTTTGCGCATCTGCTCGACGACCCTTCTTGAAGACTGGGACTACCTGTGCTCTTTTCCAATCATTTGGAACCTTCCGTTCCTCTAGAGACTTGCGGTACACGGCTGTTAGAAGGGGGGCAAGTTCTTTCGCGTACTCTGTGTAGAATCGAATTGGTATCCCGTCAGGTCCAGTGGACTTTCCTCTGTTGAGTGATTCCAGTTGCTTTTCTATTCCTTGGACACTTATTTCAATGTCAGCCATTTTTTCGTTGGTGCGAGGATTTAGAGAAGGAACTGCAGTGCGGTCTTCCTCTGTAAAACAGCTTTGGAAAAAGGTGTTTAGTATTTCAGCTTTACGCTTGTCATCCTCTGTTTCAATGCCATCATCATCCCGGAGTGTCTGGACATGATGTTTCGAGCCACTTACTGATTTAACGTAAGACCAGAACTTCCTAGGATTTTCTGTCAAGTCGGTACCTAGTATTTTACTTTCGAATTTACTGAACGCTTCACGCATAGCCCTCCTTACGCTAACTTTGACATCGTTTAGCTTCTGTTTGTCTGAGAGGTTTTGGCTGCGTTTAAACTTGGAGTGAAGCTCTCTTTGCTTTCGCAGTAGTTTCCTAACTTTGTTGTTGTACCACGGAGGGTTTTTCCCGTCCCTCACAGTTTTGCTCGGCACGTACCTGTCTAAAACGCATTTTACGATTGCCTTGAACTTTTTCCATAAACACTCAACATTGTCAGTGTCTGAACAGAAATTTTCGTTTTGATCTGTTAGGTAGTCTGAAATCTGCCTTCTATTACTCTTGCTAAACAGATAAACCTTCCTCCCTTTTTTTATATTCCTATTAACTTCCATATTCAGGGATGCTGCAACGGCCTTATGATCACTGATTCCCTGTTCTGCTCTTACAGAGTCGAAAAGTTCGGGTCTGTTTGTTATCAGTAGGTCCAAGATGTTATCTCCACGAGTCGGTTCTCTGTTTAATTGCTCGAGGTAATTTTCGGATAGTGCACTCAGTATAATGTCACTCGATGCCCTGTCCCTACCACCCGTCCTAAACATCTGAGTGTCCCAGTCTATATCTGGTAAATTGAAATCTCCACCTAAGACCATAACATGCTGAGAAAATTTATGTGAAATGTATTCCAAATTTTCTCTCAGTTGTTCTGCCACTAATGCTGCTGAGTCGGGGGGTCGGTAAAAGGAGCCAATTATTAACCTAGCTCGGTTGTTGAGTGTAACCTCCACCCATAATAATTCACAGGAACTATCCACTTCTACTTCACTACAGGATAAACTACTACTAACAGCGACGAACACTCCACCACCGGTTGCATGCAATCTATCCTTTCTAAACACCGTCTGTGCCTTTGTAAAAATTTCGGCAGAATTTATCTCTGGCTTCAGCCAGCTTTCTGTACCTATAACGATTTCAGCTTCGGTGCTTTCTATCAGCGCTTGAAGTTCCGGTACTTTACCAACGCAGCTTCGACAGTTTACAATTACAATACCGATTGCTGCTTGGTCCCCGCATGTCCTGACTTTGCCCCGCACCCGTTGAGGCTGTTGCCCTTTCTGCACTTGCCCGAGGCCATCTAACCTAAAAAACCGCCCAGCCCACGCCACACAACCCCTGCTACCCGTGTAGCCGCTTGTTGCGTGTAGTGGACTCCTGACCTATCCAGCGGAACCCGAAACCCCACCACCCTATGGCGCAAGTCGAGGAATCTGCAGCCCACATTGTCGCAGAACCGTCTCAGCCTCTGATTCAGACCCTCCACTCGGCTCTGTACCAAAGGTCCGCAGTCAGTCCTGTCGACGATGCTGCAGATGGTGAGCTCTGCTTTCATCCCGCTAGCGAGACTGGCAGTCTTCACCAAATCAGATAGCCGCCGGAAGCCAGAGAGGATTTCCTCCGATCCATAGCGACACACATCATTGGTGCCGACATGAGCGACCACCTGCAGATGGGTGCACCCTGTACCCTTCATGGCATCCGGAAGGACCCTTTCCACATCTGGAATGACTCCTCCCGGTATGCACACGGAGTGCACTTTGGTTTTCTTCCCCTCCCTTGCTGCCATATCCCTAAGGGGCCCCATTACGCGCCTCACGTTGGAGCTCCCAACTACCAGTAAGCCCACCCTCTGCGACTGCCCGGATCTTGCAGACTGAGGGGCAACCTCTGGAACAGGACAAGCAGCCATGTCAGGCTGAAGATCAGTATCAGCCTGAGACAGAGCCTGAAACCGGTTCGTCAGACAAACTGGAGAGGCCTTCCGTTCAGCCCTCCGGAATGTCTTTCGCCCCCTGCCACACCTTGAGACGACCTCCCACTCTACCACAGGTGAGGGATCAGCCTCAATGCGGGCAGTATCCCGGGCAACCACAGTCGTAGTCCGATCGGGGGATGCGTGGGACGAGCTGGCCGTCCCCGACAAACCCCCATCCGGACCCCCACAGTGATGCCCATTGGCAACAGCCTCAAGCTGTGTGACCGAAGCCAACACTGCCTGAAGCTGGGAGCGAAGGGATGCCAACTCAGCCTGCATCCGAACACAGCAGTTGCAGTCCCTATCCATGCTAAAAACTTGTGCAAAGAACGTCTGAACTAATCTACAGAGAGCTCAAACAAAACGACAAAATTGAAGCGGTTATTAAAATACAAGATTGCCTAGTAAATGCAGTAATGCTGCCACTTGTGCACTGCTGACACACTGCTCGGCGGCGGAAGGAGACTACGCGATTTAACACTATTCGAGTACTAAAACGTGATGCTACAACTCTCAAATACTATAATACGCCCGAAATTTATGTGGTAGAGCTAGGAGTATACGACTTGCTGCTGCAGCTGCTTATCCAACGGCGGCAGGGAGCACACTGACTGACCAACCGACACTGGCCGTTCAAAACGAAAACAGATGACAGACGACTACGCGAATTTACACTATTCAGGTACTAAAACGCGATGCTACAACTCTCAGATACTATAATACGCCGGAAATTTATGAATTAAACAATGCAAGTACCAAAAACACGCAAAGAAATTAAGAATTAAACTATGTAACAAATGAGTGAGCTAGGAGTATACGACTTGCTGCTGCAGCTGCTTATCCAACGGCGGCAGGGATCCACACACAATTGGGCCCTAGAATGTGGACAACTGCTAAGTACCTACCACCATGCACTTCACAATGGTTTGCAGAGTATGCATGTAAAAGTAGAACCCAATCAGAGATCCTATCCCCAATTCAGTTATAATACCACCATCCAAATAGTGATCTGTTCCAGAGACATCAACTCAAACAAGACACTTCAGTTTCAGTCCCACATTCAAATTTAATAGGCATTTCTAACTAATGGAACCTTTTTGGTAATTCCGTTATCAGGTGAAGAATACAGCTGTGAACATAAATGTTAAAAGAATGAATAAGAGATGGTAAAAGAATGGACAAATAACTGAATCGCTTATAAAGAGAAATTCAAGATTAATTAATTTGCAGAATAATCAGTGGACACACTGACAGCTATTTGTGTCCAGAGGGTACAGTATTTCAGTGACTGGTTCTGTTGACATAATCAGGTGTGTGATGAGCTGACCATCTGGTGGTTCAGGGGCCACTTATATCCTCACCACTCACCAGGTCAGAAGAATATCTGACCCGTGTTCTACAGTTTTTAGTACACCAGTTCACTGGCTGAGTGCTCATCTGCAAACTACCCCCAAAGACATGCTGCAGGTTGACTGCAGTGGCATTCAATATTCTGTCTACATTTCACTTCCCATGGCATGGTGGCAGCAGCAGCTTCTCCAGTTCTAGGTGTCAGTTCCCTTCATTTGCTGAAAGTTTTGTTCTTTGTCCTTATTAAGCTGGATGTTGTGGAATCCAAGCTTTGTTGAGGTAGCCAGAGTCATGGTTGTGATTTGGTCACTGGTTCATATGCCAACAGATTACTTGACATTACCGTCCCAGTAATGTGATATTGGAACTATGATTCTGCTGTATTTGTACTTCATGCCATGTTTTTCTGATAGGCAGTGTTGTGTGACTATTTAGTTGTTGACTGCATTAAATGAGTATGTTGATGTTTCAGCAGCCAGTCTTCAATGGTGCGTATTGTCTATGTGATGTAAATTAGCTGTAGTGGCAGGATGTGTGATGCACCTGGCCTTGTGTAGTGCTAGATCATCCTTAACTCTCTGCAGTAATGTTTGTGTCTTTGTAGTTGGTATGAATACAGGCTGAGTGTCGTGTTTCCACAGGCTTTGTTCTATTTTCCCCAATATAGCCCAGTGTACAACCCAAATGCAGTGGCAATATTTCATTCCTGTTCGTGCATTGTTTCGGAGGAGAGTGTAGTATGTTTTGTTTGTGGAGCCGTTTGAATCTGCCCCTCAGTGTAGCCATTTTTCTTGAAAACTATCAAAGATATTTCAGTTCACGACTGCGAACTTCCAGGTAAGAGAGCATACTTAGCCAATATACTTGGGTTTTTAGCACACTGCTAGCTCTGAATATGCAGTTACATATCTGTGTGAGTCTTATTGGAGTACATGCTGTGATGCAGTGCTCCATCATAAGCCTTCATCCTTGTGAGGTGCCCAGGAAAGGGGGCTCACCACTCACTTCGATCTCCCTTCATCAGTTTCATGTCCAGGTGAACGGAGCTACGATGTGTAAGGAACCTTTTCAGCTCATCTCATACATATCGAAATATGAAAATATTGTCAACATACAAGAAGTAGCCAGTAGGTTTCTAGGAAGCGGCTTCCAGTGCTTCATCCTCAGTGTGCTCCATATACAAGTTGGCCACAACTGGTGGGACTGCACTATCCATTGTGATCCCTTTGTCTGCTTATGGTATGCTCCATCGAAGAGAAAATATGTTAAGGTCAAGACAGGCCAAAAAAGAATGGCGTTTTCCAGTTCAAACTTCAGGCCTGTAAGTTCCAAAAGCTCCTTAGAAGGGGAACCTAGTAAAGTGGTAGATGACTTCAGAGCTTACAAGAATGCTGAACTTGTTCATTTTGGAAGTGTGTAGAGACATTGTGTCTAGTGGGATTGTTAAAAATGGTTCAAATGGCTCTGAGCACTATGGGACTTAACTTCTAAGGTCATCAGTCCCCTAGAACTTAGAACTACTTAAACCTAGCTAACCTAAGGACATCACGCACATCCATGCCCGAGGCAGGATTCGAACCTGCGACCGTAGCGGTCGCGCGGTTCCAGACTAGCGCCTAGAACCGCTCGGCCACCCCGGCCGGCTGGGAATGTTACAGGAGGCTTTCTTTGCTGCACCTGCCACTTCATTACCACAAATTTTCAGATCACAATGTTATTGGCAATGTTTCTCGGAAAGCTTTAAGTAACTCTACAAAATCAAAATATGTAAAGAATTTCGCAGCTTGAATAAATGTCCTTGGCTCCATTGGCATTGCAATAGGATGTATCTCACCAACTGTGATCTTGTCTGATATCAGATTTTTTGGGACACTTTCTGTGCAATGCATTAAGCAGCCAGGGTCGTCCACCTGCTTCGACCCGTCGGCGTAAATTCCAAGACCATTCCAACACCATGATTATATCTTAACATATTCACTACATCATGTTCCTCCCTACTCTCTTGTGAGCTCTCCCTCCGTCCCACGGACGACAACGGAGAGCTAATTGCGGCCGTCTTTAGTTTGTCGAATCGGTTGATTAGGACGATTGTCATTCGTCACGTCTACTATTCTAACAATTTGATTCTGAATCTGCCAACCCGAGTTGTTTGAAGTACCTACTTGACCATGTTCGTTCCTATTATTGCTATTGTTCGGGTATCTTTCGATGTTATTCTGACTATCCTGTCTCGGATACCATGGCATTGCAATTCTGTTCTTCCCCTGGGGCCCTGCGTCTCGCATTGACTGTTGATTGTCACCTCCTGGGCCAAACATTTCCTCATACCTTCATTTCCGTCTATACTGAGGTGAACTGTTTCCCCAAGCTTGTTTATTGTTATTACCTTTGTCATCATTCGGATGACCGTTGAACGACCGGTTTCCGTTCACAGGTTCACCATTGTGATTTCGCCCATTAAAACAATTCCCACAATTATTACAACCATTTTTTCTATTATTGTTCTTTTCCTTATAATCGTAACTATTTCCATTGCTATTTTGCAGCTTTAAGTCTCCCTGAATTAAATCTGTTGAATCCAAGAGAGACAAGAAGTTATCCAAATCATTACCTGGAACATGGATTAGTTTCTCTCTAATATTTGGCGGAAGTGTGGCCTTTAATAGCCTGATCACATCACGATTTGAAATAGGTTCGTTCCATTATCGCGTTTTGTTGATGTACTTTTCGAAATACTTTCTTAGGCTTCCTTGTTTAGGACTATATGCCTCTGGACTAGATACTTCTTTTCTAAGTCTTTCCTGAACACAAGGTGACCATTATTAATTTAGAAAAGTCTTCTCAAATTGTTCACAGGTGTAGCTGCTTTCAGCTCTCCT
Organism: Schistocerca cancellata; assembly: GCF_023864275.1. NCBI lineage: Eukaryota > Metazoa > Arthropoda > Insecta > Orthoptera > Acrididae > Schistocerca > Schistocerca cancellata. The sequence continues at coordinate 750,090,620 of NC_064626.1, read as the reverse complement.
ACTATGTGCGAAACAAAAAACCGTATCTTTTGTTTCTCTGTCCATCCTCTGGGCTGTATGTTTCGAAAACTCTTTATAAATACAACCGGGTGAATATTTCTCTTGTCGGTGGAGAAGGTTTGGAACTGGCGGTGTTTAATTAAAGTCTCTTTCATCATTATTGAAGATACAGTGGGCACAGCCCCCGCACCATTCAACTGTTCACTGTTAGGATTACACGCTCCTGCCTGTACCCCACAAAATGTATTGTAGCTGGCAGAGAACGGCGGATTTTCGTGTGAATCATACGAAGCAGGTACATAATTGTCCTCCATTCTCGTGTTATTTACTCTTTCAAAAATGGTTCTGAGCACTATGGGACTTAACATCTGAGGTCATCAGTCCCCTAGAACTTAGAACTACTTAAACCTAACTAACCTAAGGACATCACACACATCCATGCCCGAGGCAGAATTCGAACCTGCGACCGTAGCAGTCGCGCGGTTCCGGACTGCAGCGCCTAAACCGCGTGGCGGTCGGCTATTTACTCTTTCCTTCTGTCTGACTGATCTGACCAGTCGAGTGAACTGCGCGCGTCACTTGTCTATCTGTTTCTCTTTGTTATTTATCCACTTTTCTACTTTTTCTTCGACATTATTAGTATGTTCCGCAAGGGAATTCTGTTTTCTTTCCTCGTTTCCTATATGTATATTTTCTACCCTCTCGGTTATGTTCTGAATATCTTCCTTCATGCGATTCTGCTTTATTTGCAGATTCTGTACGTCTGTTGTTAAACTAAAATAGCTACGAAATTTAGCAGCTCCTGGTACACTTGTTCCAAACTGGCTATGTCTGCGTTCATGACTTCTAAACTTTTAAGCTGTTCATATATTCTGTTTTCCCTCTCTTTTTCCCTTTCTTCCCGCTGTCTCTCCCTTTCTAACTGCATTCTTTCCCTCTATTTATCTCTCCCGTCCTATTGCTTCTGGAATTGATCTAACTTCATTAGAATTGCAGTGATGGCATCGTAACCCAGCGCGGCGCACCCAAGTGTTTGCTTAGTTCAAGGCGGGGCTGTTTCACCCGCATCAGTTAGCAACACGCTATTTCTGTGCACTGATCAGCAATATTTTCCTGTATATTTCTGTCAGAGGTAGATCGCATGGGGATTTCCTCCAATTCGTTAACACTACCCTCTCGTGAATCTGCTTCCAATCAGCTTCACTTGTAGTCTTACTACGTAATCTCTTTGACTCTGAGCAAATCATTACTGTATCACAATTATTTTCACACGGCAATCACCACAAAAATAATAATAATACAATATAAAATTTCTAATTCTACACAAATTTACAGCAAATATAAATTTTCTTGCTTACTTGAGTTACTGTTGGCAAGACACTACCACACGGAACAAACCATGAATATTGGTAAACAACACGACACACGAAAGCAAGAGATATTTTCAGAAGCCGTTACCGTAGTTTTTATTGTCGGCTTTATTCTTATTCACATCTGTTGTATGTTCCACGTCCTCCGTTTCTCTTTACATTGAAAATAATAATCCTCGTACACACGAAACAGATTACATATACAAGCATTAATTTTCTTAAATTAATAATATATTCTTTCCACATACATAAATTTTCCGGAACATCGAACCCCACGTTGGGCGCCAGTTAACACGTAATAAATATTTGAATTGTTAGTTGAATACTCCATACAACGATAATTGTGCTGTTATTGTATGAAATGGTTTTGAAAAATAGAATTAATGAATCTTTTCTCGTTTATGTATGTTAAAAGCCACGGCTAATTTTTCTCAGGACGTTGTCACAAGCAATAGCATACATATCCCAACGTGAAGACATCAGTCCTACTCCTTTTTTAATATTACGCGATAATACATTTAACCAATGCTTAGTTATTTTTCCTGTGGGACTGGATGCTCCAAGATAGCTGCCTATCTGCAATGGCAGCGTAAGAATTCATTGATATCGTTATTAATAAAAAAAAACTGTACCTCTGGTCTAATATGAATTGAAAAATACTACAAGACGCCGTTTTCAGATTATTAATATTATTCTTTTTATACCTTTAGTGTTATATGACTGTTGGAAAAACTTATACAATTTTTGTCATTAATGGCGTCGCAACAATAATGAGCCTACACAAAAATTGCCAGGGGAACATTTAATTATTACACACTGAATCATATAAAGGATAGGTACTTGCTACTGACAAAAACACGCAGTACAATTATTAATCTCATATATACAGGGTGGTCCATTGATCGTGACCGGGACAAATATCTCACGAAATAAGCATCAAACGAAAAAACTAAAGAACAAAACTCGTCTAACTTGAAGGGGGAAACCAGATCGTGCTGTGGTTGGCCAGCTAGATGGCGCTACCATAGGTCAAACGGATATCAAGTGCGTTTTTTAAAATAGGAACCGCCATTTTTATCACATATAAAGAAGTATGTATGTTTTAGTTGGACCACTTTTTTCGCTTTGTGATAGATGGCGCTGTAATAGTCACAAACATATGACTCACAATTTTAGATGAACAGTTGGTAACAGGTAGGTTTTTTAAATTCAAATACAGAACCTTCGGTTGTTACAATGTGATACACGTACCTTTCTGAACTTATCATTTCTGCGAATGCATGCTGTTACAGCGTGATTACCTGAAAGTACCACATTAATACAACAAATGCTCAAAATGATGTCTGTCAACCTCAATGCATTTGGCAATACATGTAGCGTCATTCCTCTCAACAGCGAGAAGTTCGCCTTCCGTAATGTTCGCACAGCATTGACAATGCGCTGAAGCATGTTGTCAGGCGTTGTCGGTGGATCACGATAGGAAATATCCTTCAACTTTCCCCACAGAAAGAAATCCAGGGACGTCAGTTCCGGTGAACGTGCGGGCCATGGTATGGTGCTTCGACGACCAATCCACCTGTCATGAAATAATGCTATTCAATACCGCTTCAACCGCATGCGAGCTATGTGCCGGACATCCATCACGTTGGAAGTACATCGCCATTCTGTCATGCAGTGAAACATCTTGTAGTAACATCGGTAGAACATTACGTAGGAAACCAGCATACATTGCACCATTTAGATTGCCATCGATAAAATGGGGGCCAATTATCCTTCCTCCCATAATGCCGCACCATACATTAACCCGCCAAGGTCGCTGATATTCCACTTGTCGCAGCCATCGTGGATTTTCCGTTGCCCAATAGTGCATATTATGCAGGTTTACGTTACCGCTGTTGGTGAATGACGCTTCGTCGCTAAATAGAACCCGTGCAAAATATCTGTCATCGTCCCGTAATTTCTCTTGTGCTCAGTGGCAGAACTGTACACGACATTCAAAGTCGTCGCCATTTAATTCCTGGTGCATAGAAATATGGTACGGGTGCAATCGATGTTGATGTAGCATTCTCTACACCAACGTTTTTGAGATTCCCTATTTTCGCGCAGTTTGTCTGCTATTGATGTGCGAATTAGCCGCGACAGCAGCTAAGACACCTACTTGGGCATCATCATTTGTTGCAGGTCGTCGTTGACGTTTGACATGTGGCTGAATACTTCCTGTTTCCTTAAATAACGTAATTATCCGGCGAACGGTCCGGATACTTGGATGATGTCGTCCAGGAGACCGAGCAGCATACATAGCGCATGCCCGTTGGGCATTTTGATCACAATATCCATACATCAACACGATATCGACCTTCCCGCAATTGGTAAACGGTCCATTTTAAGACGGGTAATGTATCACGAAGCAAATACCGTCCGCGCTGGCGGAATGTTATTTTTTTTTCCTTTATTGATTTTCAATTTCCCCGAAGGGGGCGGGCTGGCAGCAGCTTAGTACGCTGCTCTACAGCCTACAGACTTTTATTTTAAAAAATGGAAGAAGTAAAGGAACAAGAAAAACAGGCGATAAAACGGTGATGTCAAGTGTAAAATGGCGGAAAAATGCGGAAAGGTAAAACAGAAAGCAAAAGGGGCTGGCAACGTTAATAAAAGACACAGGAATCAGGCAAGTAACATAGCACACACACAATTAGAAAAAACACGGCGATAGTCTGGTTTCTGTTCGCAAGAGATAAAAGGCACACCCAGCGACAGTATGATGGCCATTCGCAACACTTCCCAAAAAACACAACACGGAACACTCACTGTAAAACACTCAATGTAGAACACTGCACGGAAGTGGCGGCACAAAGGTGACACTCCCGACCCAAAGGCAGATACGGGGGGGGGGGGGGGGACCTGGAGGAGGGGGAAGAACAAGGAGGGAGGAAGGAAAAAAACGAAAAAGGGGGAGGAGGAACGAAGGAGGGAGAGGACTAATAAAGGGGGAGAAGGGCAGACGCGAGAGGGAATGAGAGGAGGCAGAGGAGGGAAATGTAACTCGGGGGAGAGAAGGGGGCACAGAGAGGGGAGGTGGGGAAGAAAGAGGATGGAAGGGGGGGAGAGGGAGCCCGGGAAAAGGACAGAGGAAAGGAGGGGGAGTGAGGATCAGAGTTGACAGGAGGGATAAATGGAGGGAGAGAGGGCATCATCCGGGAGGGGGAGTTGATGGAAGCCACCTTGGGAAAGGAGATGTAGGGTGTAGAGATGGAGGGTAGGGGGGACACAACAGTGAAGACGTGGCAGGGGGCGGGGATGGGAGAGGAGTAGAGCAACCAGGGGGTGAGGGGGTTCAAGGCGGCGGGAGGTGTAGAGGATGCGGATATGTTCCAGGAATAGGAGGCGGAATGTTACGTGATACCACGTACTTATACGTTGTGACTATTACAGCGCCATCTATCACAAAGCGAAAAAAGTGGTCCAACTAAAACATTCATATTTCTTTACGTACTACACGAATATGTAATAAAAATGGGGGTTTCTGTTTAAAAAAACGCAGTTGATAATCGTTTGACCTATGGCAGCGCCATCTAGTGGGCCAACCATAGCGCCATCTGGTTTCCCCCTTCAAGCTAGACGAGTTTCGTTCTTTGTAGTTTTTTCGTTTGATGCTTATTTCGTGAGATATTTGGCCCAGTCACTATCAATGGACCACCCTATATATATATATTTTTTTTCAGCACAGTTATATTTCTACTACAAATAATTGTATCAATTACAGACCATGAACAATTAACGTCCGTCAGCGAGAACAGCAGAATCGATAAGACAATGAAACAAAAAAACACTTCTACAAAAGATAACAGATAATAATGTTTGTAATTCTGATAGCGCAGATAACGCTTCTCCATTTTTAAATCTCTGCAATTTTTTTCTATTTTTTTCTACCAGAGGCAATGCTATAAGCACTGAACAATAACTAATGGACATACAACAATGACACTTCCGGCACTTCCACATTAAACACTGGTGTGTGAAGGAATGCCAACCGCATATCACTCCAACAGCATTAGCGCAAAACTACAAATGTCCGGAATTTTTTGAACAGACCTTGTGTCTGTGGGGAAATATCGCTTCTTTCATTCGTTTACTGTGTTTAAGAAGTCAATCTTTCTATTTTTCTTGGTAGAGGTCTAGGGACGACTTGTTATCAAAACCCCTTGGGTTCAGGATTCGATCCCAGCCACTGCTTAAATTGTAAATACAGCTCATCAGCTGTGATGATCGAAAACCTTCGGTTTAAGGACCCACTCTTATTCTGTCAATGGTCTCGTGAACGCAGGTGGTAGAGAGGACAGAGGTTTGCGGCATCCTCTTGCCCTTGGATGGGAAACTGCCGTTAAAACGGCTGAAGAATCAACAATAATCAACGATATAAGGATGCAGAAGGCAATGGAAACCACTGCTTAAAAAACACGCAATGTGTATTCACAGGCCATGTGATCTGTAATTCAAAAAGTGTCGTGATGATCTCTCCTTTGGCAAAATATTACACATTAGTCTCCCATTCAGATCTCTGGGAGGGAACTGCCAAGGATGAGACGACAACAAGAAAGAGATTCGACAGCCAACAAAAGGCTAACAGTCTACGAGTCGAAGCAAGGAACGTAAAAAGTTTGAATGTAGTAAGGTAAGGGAGCTAGAAAATCTGAAAGTGGCAATGCAAACACTCGATCTAGGTACAGATTGGTGAGGTGAAGTGGAAAGAAGATAACGGCTTCTGGTCAGCCTGATGAAGGGTAATGTCATTAGAAGCAGAAAGTAGTGTAACTAAAATGGGATTTGTCGTGAATAGGAAGGCAGGACAGAGAGTATGTTAACTGCAAATGTATCAGTGATAAGATTATTTTTATCAGAATCGACCGTAAACGAAAGCCGACAAAAGTATTTCAAGGATACTTAACAAGGTCACAAGCAAAAGATGAAGATATAGAGAAAGTATATGTGAATATTGAACTTGAATTGCAGTGTGTCAATGGAGATGGGTAACGATCATGGGGGACTGAAATGCAGAAGCTGTGAAACAAATAGAAGGCAGAGTTACAGGAGTATATGAGGTAGGTAGTAAGAATGAGAGAGCAGAACAATCAAATGAGTTCTGCAATAAATTTTAGCTAGTAATAGCGAATATGTTCTCCAAAAGACAAAATAGGAGACAGAGAAACATTCCAGCTGGATAACATCACGATGAGACAGAGATTTCGAAATCAGATATTGGATTGTAAGGTGTGCCCAAGGAGCAGATAAAGATTTAAATCACAATTTAGTAATGATGAAGAATAGGCTGTAATTTAATTGACTTATACAAAAGAATGGATGCGAAAAGAAATGGGATACTTAAGTAATGAGGAATGATGATATTCATTCCAAGTTTTCTAAGGTTATAGATATTGCGATACTGAACGTCACAATACGTAATTCAGTTAAAGTGGGCATCACTAAGATGTCAATAACAGAAGCTGGATGGGCAAATATGGGCACAAGGAAGGTAACTGTGAAGAAATCTAGGATAATAGAAGAAATACTTAAAATGATCTACGACAGAAGGAAAGATAAAAACCTTCAGGGAATTGTAGGATTACAGAAAAGTAAGTCACTTAGGAATTACGTAAACAGGAAGTGCAAAGAAGTCAAGGCGAAATGGCTGCAAGGAAAGTGCGAAGAAATGCAATAAGAAATGTTTATTAGAAGGGAATTTAGGAAAGTGAAAAAGATCTTAGGCGAGCTTATAAGGAAAGGTGTCTAAATGAAATGTACAATAGGAATGCCAATGGTAACCGTACAGGAGAAAGCGGATTGGTGGAAAAATACATTGAAGGCATCTTTAGTCAAATGAACTGTCTAATGATCCAGAAGAATAAAAGAGTCAACGTGGAAGATTTAGGCAATTCGATAATGGGTCTTCTTGTTGAATGCTCATAGTAGCTTACTCAACATTTTCAGTAATTTACTGAACATTGCACTCGTCATTTACGTCTGTGGTGATTTCATCGACGATAATTGCTGCAAGGAAGGAGACCCTTTGATGAGGAGTGGGAGCACCTGCGACGATACTATCTTTAGCCGAGTCAGTTCAGTCTGAAAAATGGTTGTGTGAGCACAGGCTTTCCTCTTTACCGGGGTGCCAGTAATGAAGTGCATACAATCTATACTAACTGTGTAAGTTATCATGTTACGAGTATTGCTACCTGGATCCATCCACACTGGCGACCCCGCAGCCAAGTTGGCAGCTGCTGTTGTTACTCAGTGGACTTCGCCTCGTCACTCACTCAGTACTGTCAATGGAACCACCACACAATTACAATCCTAGTGAACTATGGATACAGAACGACGACTTCCACAGTGCTTCATTTGGTGGTTCAAAGCAACAGGAACAGCCATTATTATGTGTGAAATACGAAAGTGATGTATTTGTGTGTCATGCCACGGATAACAACAATGACCCTTGTGTACATGAACAATGTATGACGACTGCTGACCTCCACTGTTCTACAGACTATTTTGGACAGATACAGTGACATGCTATTGGATTTTCTTGGGCTAGCTGCTTTGGGAACACTCCATCTGCACCTGCTCATAACATAATGTGTATCCCGGTCGGCAGGGCCACACGAGGAGATTCTCGGACTCTCTTCTGCATTGTGATTGAACCTGGGGAGCTCATCTGCCGTTGCTCTCCAGACTCACGTGCCACCACATCTACGACATAGTTGCTGTGGAGAATTTGTTCATCCAGGACATCATTCCTGACTGCCACCATTTTGCTTGGCCCAAGTGGCGACTTAGTTCGCTATTGTTGAGTGCATCTTGCATAACTACGGCATTTTTGATGAACTCCAAGTCTGTCACTCTCTTAGGGCACATTGGGGAGCCCGTCATCATCGCTAGAGATATCAGACTCCCTCCATCAGACTCCCGCATCGATCCTCTTGTCAAACAATGCAGTATGGACACTGTGCTATCGCTACAGTTACAGATGGCCGTGATTTCACATGAGGATCAAATGATGGAACACAAATTCACTTTGGTTGATACCCTTTTAGCTGTGTTATAACACTCACAATAAGTATATTTCCCAGACAACAATGCAGCCAGTAGCACAACCGAAGATCACGTCACTGCACATGATTACAGGCAGCCGACCCGCTCTGAGTGCTCATAGCTGCTACTGAGGACGATGCTGCAAGCAACCACTACGAGATCAGTGACCTCAAATGAATCAAAACAAGCACACACCCAGCTTTCAATAACATTCTGTGCCCAAGCAAGGTGGTGCCGCCTTGCCAGTGTTGGTTCCGTGCAAGCTTCAGCAACAAAGCACGCAACTGCTCATCACCATGCAATCACCCAAATTTGGAATGCGACTGCAATCTTGAGATCCAGATACTGCACTCGTACAAGTTGTCTACAGTCACAGCATGTGTGCCAAACTACTTCTGCCACGATCCTACATGACAATGGCAGACACTATGTACTGGATTGCTTGACCAACCAATTCTTTCTTATTAACAGTGGTTCAAAGTAGGCAAACGTCCAAGAGGACTATCTGACAGTGTGGACTATACTGACCTTATTTAGTGTTGAAAATGATCCTCCTATTGTGATTTATGGAACTGACACTTGAACAAACGACCTGGGTCTATGTGACACATTCTCATAACTGTTTCTGGTTGCAGATGTCAGAGAACGTCTCTTGGGCGCAGACTTTCTTCGTCGCTTCCACATTCCTCTCGATCTGACACTTAGGATTGTCACACACCACATCATCGGAAAATCTGTGAATGGCATCACTGGTGCCCCACCAAAGTATGTATTGCAGCCATAAAAAGATTACAATCCCTGTTGCTGCTTATGATAACCATATGGGTCAGTACAGTCTGAGCACTTTTTGTGTATGACCGCCCCCTCCCTCCACCTGCTTCTCACGATTTACGTGTGACATTGCAGCAAAGTGCTATGAGACACAGAGCTGTACACAAGAACATAAGGTTAATACTACACCCAGCCCTCTTCACTGTCACAAAGTGTGACGACTGGTCCCAGACAGATGTTGTGCAGACAAGTCAGCTATACACGAATTACTGAAAACAGGAATCATGACAGAGTCTTACTGCCCTTCGGCTTCGCCCATCCATCTCATCCCTAAAAAGGCTGGAATATATCGATTATGAGGCGATTATCGAGCGCTCAATGCACGTACAATCTTCAATGGCTGTCTGATTCCGAACATTCCTGACTTCGCCCATACCCTAGCAGGTGCTTCAGTCTTTCACACTGCAGAAAAGCTGACTTTCAAATCCTTATGGACAAGGAGGACATACCCCAGACATCTATCGTCACACTGTTTGGGCTTTATGAATCTCTGATCATGCCCTACAGCCAGACAAATGTGGTGCCACTTGGAGAGGTTCGATTCCCGGCGGGGTCAGGGATTTTTCCTGTCTCGAGATGACTGGATGTTGTTGTGTCGTCTTCATCAACAGCATTCATCCCAATTACGGTCGGAAGAAGGCAATGGCTTGCCTAGTACTGCGGTGCGAGTCTCCCGCATCGTCCCCTACACTCCTCGGAGTATGGGACCTCATCATCATCATCATCTCATGATACGATGTTGGCACATCCATTGCCGACTGTTCCACTCTCAATCACATCTGACGCGAGTGATAAATTGATCGGAGCAGTGCTTCAACAGACAATAACAGGAGTTCAGCAACCGTTGTATTCCTTTCACAGAAACTGTCTGAGTCTCAGCACTAGTGGTCAGCACGCGATAGGGAGTTGGCAGTATGTGCAGTCGAAAAATGTAAATGTCATGTGACTAAGGCCTCCCGTCGGGTAGACGGTTTGCCGGGTTCAAGTCTTTCGATTTGACCCCACTTCGACGACTTGCACGTCGATGGGGATGAAATGATGATGATTAGGACAACACAACACCCAGTCCCTGAGCGGAGAAAACCTCCGACCCAGCCAGGAATCGAACCCGGGCCCTTAGGATTGACATTCTGTCGCGCTGACTACTCAGCTACCGAGGGTGGACATTTGCAATGCTGCAGCGTGTCAAAGATGACATAGGGAGCAAACAACTTACCATTTATACTAATCTCCAGCCAATGGCAGATTCCATTGAGAACTCATCGAAAGACTGCTGCACACAGCGTTTTCGATGATTGGATTATATCACATAGTTCATGAGTGATGTCCAGCATCGCCACACGGTGCAGACATCATTGCAGACTATCATTGCCAGGTAAACGTACTTTCAGTGGATATCGACTATGATCAAAGCACAACAGTGGGCTGAACAAATATGCAACCTCCTAAATAACACCATGACTGGGTTGAAAATAGTGCACCACACTGTGGCTGGCTCCTCTGTACAAGTTTGTGGCGATGTGTCACAAAACCATATCAGACCCCTTGGCCCAGTCAACATGTGTTTTCAACTGACTACAAGGACTGTCACACCCAGGAGTGCGTCCCACAACCACACTAACAACAGGCCTGTTCATATACCCAAATGTCAAATGAGACTGCAAAAATTGGACACAAACTAGTACAGCTTGCCTTCACTGTGAGATAGGACGGCGTACACAGCCGAAATATGGTCTATTTGCGATACCTAAGGGCCTCTTTCAAAATGTTCACATTGACGTAATTGAACCTCTTGAAAAATTGGTGGCTTACAGTACATTCTCTTTGCAGCTGACCAGGTCACCTGCTGGGTCAGAGCCTTACCTGTCCCTAACATCATGGAAGAAACTATGGGAAAGACATTTACACAGTTAAGGAGCTTAAATTTTGGCAGCCCTGCTTCCATCATGACTGACCAACGTCATCAGTATGAGTCAGTACTTTTTACACAACTCTGTAATCTTTGCGGTGTCCAGCTCTTCAGCATAATAGAGTATCACACTCAAAGCAATGGGCTGGAGGAGCACTGGCACTGCACACTAAAAACAGTGCTCATGTGTCACGGTGATGATTGGACAGAATCCTTGCTGTGGGTACATTTAGGTGTGTTCTGTGTATACAGAAGCCCTCCACACTTCATTACCAGACATCCTATATGGTGAGCTACTCACCTTACCACCTGACTTCACATATTGCCTATATAACTCCTGGCAGACAAGGATCTACTCATCATCTGCAAAGCTAAACAGCAAGCCTCAGAATACCACTCCACAGACACACTGCTCACCAAAAAGTTTTGTACATCCAGCTCTAAAAGACTGCGCCTATGTCATGTTTTGGGATGATACAATCCACCTGCCTTGCTGCCACCATATTTAAGCACCCACAGAGTGACAGAATGCGAAGCTAACTCTTTCGACATCCTCCTCCCTGGGAAGCCAACTACCTTTTACAGTGAATCCTCTTAAACCTCCATGCATTCTGCAGGATGCTAGCGGCACACCTGACGAAGGTATGACACACTCAAATGGCAATTATCATCCCCTCGAGATGACATCCATGCATTTGACACATCAAACGAAAACAATACTTTCACAGCGAATCTCGAGGTGCAGCACTTTCAACTTGAAGATGTGAAAGTGAAACTGGTTGACGGCTTCATCGTCATAAAAGGACAACATGGGTAATGGCAGGTCAATGATGGATTCCTCTCCAGGCAATAAACTCGCAGCTGCACAATGTCTAACCGACCACAATCACGCCACAATTATCATCTCATGGAGCCCTTACTATCCCAGTGCTTCTACACGCGCAAACAGAGTTTGAGGAAGCTGCAACAGTGACCCCACAGCCTCCACCCTACTCTAATGTGGACCAACAGTCATTCTACAGCTGACTGCACTGACTCCCTCCTCACCTCACACAATATCACCCGTGTTGAAAAAGGATGGGGAGTATAACACAAACACACTCTCACCCTCCCACCGAGAAACGTCCAACCATGACATGCCACTCACAGCTGTGCCAAGATTATGTCATCTACAGTGAGACTAGCGACCTCCCCACTCCCCCATTCCCAGAGCTCTGCACTCTCTGGGTGGGGCGACTTCACCATCGATAACTGTAGGAAGGGAGAGGTTCTCTTTCATCAGTGGTAGGGATGCATGTGAGCTGACTGTCTGTGATTGAGTCAGTTCACTCTGATCAATAGGTTGTGTCTACATGAACTTTCCTCCATATTGTTGTACCAATAATAATATGCATATCATGTATACTAGCTGCCTTAATTATTCGCTATGTGTATTCCTACTTAGATCCGCTATATGTACATTGTCGTTTGTTTTACTGTCTTTACCATAACCAACTGAAACCTGACCAAAGTGCCTAAAATCATCACTCAACGAGTATAACAATAATTATCTAATAATAAAACGTCTATTTGCTTCTGAACTGGAAAAGTAAGCTCTAAAATTGCTAAAAAAATCTACAGCACACACTATAACGCTTATGCGACGTACAAAATCTGTGGCGGCCATCAGTAAGCGAAAAGTGTGCTTTATGTGTGAATGACTTTCTTTGGATGAGTTCAAAGCCGGGTTTGTCACATAGTGTAACATTAATGTTTTCTACTGTATTGTGCCTAGTTATTCTGTGTTCAATAAATGTGCCTAGTGGTCTCAAGCCTGCACTGCCAGTGCCAACGACCCAGCGTGCACTGACATCAACCTCAGCAAGGCCTGACTCTCCCTCGAGAGCTCAGCAATGATCCAGCCTGTCTGCCGGCACCACCTCCCAACCTTCTATCCCTACCTATCTGCATGTTGTTTCACATAATGTTTGACACTGCTGCTCTCAACTGCAGGTCTGTGTGCAGTAAACCAAAAGCCAGCAGTGGGCATATTCAGGCGCCAAGCCCTGCCTCGATGCTACATGGCGCCTACCAGCCCAGGTCACTCAGTGTCTGCCTGAGGCACACGCTCTCCACCTCTATGTGCACCACATCACATCTGGCCTATACTTCGTTGTGGATACAGGAAAAGATGTCAGCGTCATCCCTGCCACTGTGACACCTGTTGATTCGTCTCAGCTTTGTTACGTCTCGCTGATGCAAACAGGTCACATATCGTCATTTACGGATCCATCAGGTTATCACTCTGTCTTTCCCACAATAAGCTTTTTCCATGGACTTCTTATGTGGCAGAAATTGATGAACCCATCATAGGGTTGGACTTCCTCTACCACTCTGCACTATGAACTCTCGCCTGACCTTCAAACTGCTGCACTTCGCCACTCTTCAGGTGCTATGATCTGTTGTGACAACAGCCAAGTGCTGCACCTGATGCCTATTCCTTTGGTCCCCAACTGGCAATCCTCATAGAATGTGCATCACTGGACTCTCAGATCGCGACCACACTCTCTGAGCTCTCACACGAGCATTCTCAGACAGCAGCCCTCCGTGCACAAAACTCAGAGCTGCTCTCAGGCATCACAGTAACGTTCCATGATCTGTCAAGTGTACTGACAGACTTCTGTCGCCTCTTTACCAACATCCAGGCTTCTGAGTGCGACATCGGCCCGACAGTTGCGACTCTTGTCGACACACTGCTCCCTCCGTCCACAGCATCTACATGGATGCCACTACACAAGGCCCAGCAACCACACCCACTTCTACGTGACTTGCATAGAGATTGAAACATAGTCCTTGCTGCTAGTGCACTGCCACATTCACTGCCCACTATCGCAGCTCGCCCAGGATCCCCCGGCATCAGCTGATGCATCACTCACACCACCGGTGGACCAACCCCTGCCTGCTGCATGCCAACAATTCATCTCCCGTCAATGCTATGTTTTATCGGCTACCAGTGAACTGCAGCTCACACCACCCGACCTCCCTCCCACCTCACCTGCTGTTTACGTGCCATCACCAGTAGCACCTGCCATAAAATAAATACCACAAAGGGGTCTCCGGTTCGAGACAAGGCTCAGCGCCTTAATGGATCCAAGCTACTCTATGCTAAAGGTATTGTCAAAGACTAACTCGATGTGGGTACTCTACAGCCCTCGGAAAGCAACTGGTCCTCGCCAATACACCTCATGTTAAAGAAAGATGGTACGTTCCGTATGTGTGGCGATTACAGAACACTAAATGCTCGCACAGTCATTGATAACTACCCTATTCGCCACATCCAGAACTTCACACAGTATCTACCTGGTGGCCAAATGTTTACACTGCTTCACTGCCATAATGTGTAGCACCAAATTTCCATGCACCCACCTGAAATATCTAAGTTATCACTGATAACTACACTATTCTCCACATCCAGAACTTCACAAAGTTGCTACATGGCGCCCATGTGTTTACACTGCCCAACTGCCATAATGCGTACCACCAAATTTCCAGCATAACATATCTAATACCACTGTCATTATGGCATTTGGGCTCTTTGAGTACCAATTCATGTCTTATGGCCTTAAAAACGCCCCCCAGACGTTGAATAGTTTTATCAACTTAGTGTTGTTTAACTTACCCTTTGCCTAAGTGTACCTCAACGATATTTTCGTGTTTTCATCATCTGTCAGCGAGCATCAGCAGCAACTTGAACAAGTTCACATGACCTTGGAATCGAATGGCGTCCAGATGAGTCATGAAAAGTCGCAGTATAATAGCACCACTGTCTCTTTTCTGGGTCATGCTGTTTTGTCTGATGGTGTGCACCCGACTTCAGACCTGGTTGACCTCGTCCTCAGCCTGCCTCTCCCAGAGGATTATTCTGAAATAAGACACATTCTAGGTGTGGTCAATTGTTATTGCTAACATCATCTCCTTGCAGCTGCCATTCAGACAGCTTAGACTGATGCATTGGCTGGGAAGACACTTTAGGTAAGCTGCTCCTTCCTTGGACAAATGACATGATTAATCCTTGCAACAATCTGAAGACCGTGCTTTCAAAGGCCTTTACCCTTGCCCACCCCATCCTGGAAGCACATTGCAAGGGGGGCGTAATTAAAAAGAATAATGAATAAATGCAATAACTTTAGTAGCTGTGTGTCCGGTTACGAAGACTCGTAACCAGTTGGCCCTGAGCAGTATTAGCACGCAATCTGACTGCATAAAATAAAAATAAAGAATGATAAGAAATTTCCGTTAACACAATTGATTAATTAAGTCCCCTGCAACTATAAAAGCTATGAAACAACAAAGCACAAGTGTAACTATTCTGTGTGTGGTAGTGTGACTCAACGTACATGTATCTAGCACAATTCTTCCTCAATACGACATGATATTTTAAACACCATTTACAATGAACTAACTGAAAAACCAGAAATACTGTAATTGCACATAGAAACCAGAATTACAAGTCTAATACATGAACATGAGCCAGATGCTTTGTTGACTAAACCTGTGACCAAGAGGCATTGTCAATAAACAAATGTGAAATATTTTTTTTCATCAATATATATTGACTAAAAATACACTGTGATCGTTGCAACATCTTCGATCTATACATTACACTAACCGAACAGCATCTACTTTCTCACCAAACAGAACAACAACTGCACTCGACATCCTCTGAACTAGTACTGCCCTCGACATCCTCTCAACAAGCACTGCCCTCAGCAACCTCTGAACTACTACTGCATCAGTGGAGACGGCGGAATAATAATCTTTGGCGCAATCTCTGGCGCTGTGACTCAGTGTAGCCACCTTTCATATGCCCCTCCTCCACGGGCTAGAATTTGATGGTATTTTGCCAGCATTGGTGGTGAAAATACCACCAAATTCGTCCAAAAAACACAGACAAAAATAAAAGATGATATTAATAAGTAAATATTATATAATTAAATAAATTTTGGCTTTGCACTGACCCTTCAAGAACCTAATATATAAAAAGACAGCAAGAAATACAAATGCTTGCATACATGTGCTTTTACATAATAGTTTACGCAAGTATCATTTCTCAGAGTAGTTAAACAGTTCAATAAATGGCACCAGCAATGACGAATAGGTGCAGGTAAGAGTCTCATAACATTTCATAAACAGTATATATACAATAAATCAGTTTACACAAATATTCACATAAAATCTTTTCAATAGTTCAATAAACAAGTAGCAATCCTCAGAGTAGTTGACAGTTCTAACAGTGGCACCCAGCAAAGGTCAACAGGTGCAAATAGCAATCCCATAACATTTCATCAGCAGTATTTGAACAGCTCCAACAGTGGCACCCAGCAATGGTCAACAGGTGCAAATAGCAACAAGTGACATCTCATCAGTGGTTGAGTAGTTCCAACAGTAGCACCCAGCAATGTTGAACAGGTGCAGACAGCAACAAGTGACATTATCTCACTAGCAGCAGTTCCATCAGTGGCACCCAGTAATGTTGAACAGGTGCAGACAGCAACAAGTGACGTCATTTCAGTAGAAGCAGTTCCAACAGTGGCACCCAGTAATGTTGAACAGGTGCAGACAGCAATAAGTGACGTCATTTCAGTAGAAGCAGTTCCAACAGTGGCACCCAGTAATGTTGAACAGGTGCAGACAGCAACAAGTGACATCATTTCAGTAGAAGCAGTTCCATAAGTTGCACCCAGGAATGTTGAACAGGTGCAGACAGCAACAAGTGACACCATTTCAGTAGAAGCAGTTCCATCAGTGGCACCCAGCAATGGCGAGCAGATGCAGGTAATAGTCCATAATATTCACCAGCAATAATTACACAGTTCATCAGAGTTCCTCAACAGAAATTAAACATTTCCAAGTGGCACCCACCAATGTTAATAAGTGTAAGCACGAACAACAATTTGAATGCACACACAATTGCTTTTACAAAATTATTATCAATGCTCTTACACTAAACATACAAATTATAATAAACACACAAATGATATCAAATAATTGTAATATTAACTATTACAAATACACAAATATCAGTAAACCTATAATATTTATGGGTGTCAGTGCAAGCCACAACAAACAAGTAAAATAATGTTTAGGAGGTAGGTCGGTACCAATTATTTGGGAATAGGAAAGGAAAACACACAAAACACACTCACTCATCTTTCATCCACATATTAAGTACTATTGAGTAATTGAATAGTGTTAACTGTGTAAATGCAATTCTGTCAAAATTTGATGTTCAACATGTGTATCACGTTGTAGTGGCAGTAGTGTATAATAGTCAATAATAGTTAGTTAACGTCATAGTCATCATGTCAAGACCAATGTTTGCCAAGATAAATCAAAATGTACGGTTGCTGAACAACTGTCAGTGTGCCAAGATATTCAAATACTTCCTCTCTCCAAAAAAAAGTATATACTGCTTATTGATTTAACAAAGTGTGTGTGTAGACAATCTTCCTTCCACTTGAGTGTTCTAGTCTGCCATCTTCATCCTTCTTGTTTCATATAAACCAACAAAAAAAAATCTGCTCCTCACTTACTTTACCTCTTATCCACCAAAACTCCAATAATCATCAGCATCACATAATCTCAATACTTCAATAATACCTCTTCAATACGTCAATACATATAAACCTTATCACCAATATCATTTACCTTACCTCTTATCCACCAAAACTCCAATAATCATCAACATCACACAATCTCAGTACTTCAATAATACCTCTTCAATACGTCGATACATATAAACCTTATCACCAATATCATTCACTTCCATAACAACTCTTTCCTCTAGTCAGTCTCCTCGAACAAGTACAGATAAAATCCTAGTGCAAACTTCAGTTCATCATCCCATACAATCCGAAGACACAGTGTCCACACACAACCTCTGTGTAATCCACCTGAGCCAAATTTTCTACTCAATATGAATTATAAAATACATTTTGCTTACCTTGTCCATCATAAAATAAAAGAAATGCATACATGACCTATAACAGCCTTCAGTTTGAATAACTTCCAGTAAGTAGGTGCGAGTACGTAGTATGAATGATCACATAAGACTTTGAATGAATAAATCGTAATATTTCACAGTGTGTACACCACTTCAAGAATCATGGCAAAACAGAAGCAAACATGTGGAGTACTTCTTTGTGTCAAGTGTCACTTGCTATTTCAATGGCTCACGAAGAATGCAGTGTAATAACTGTCAATGGTCTAAAGGTAGTGTTGGTATTTCATGTCGTTGGCTTCCTTTCTATTAGCATAAATTTATACAGCTTCCATAAAACCTCCAGCTCATGTGACTTCAATGAAGTTTCTTGTACCAATGTAGTTCGTAGAATTATAGCAGTTCATTTTCTTGTCTTAAAATATAAAGTACTGAGCGTAAGCAAAAAACATGCAATAGCGAGTAAATATACCTGTAGAGAACAGAATGTCGACAAGTGGATGTAGCACAATCTTTACAACGAGGCTCTGCCAAGCAAACAATCTATAACTAATACCATAGTGTAACCTAAACTCCATGTTCGTACACAGTACATAACCATTTCTATATACCAAATTAAAGAGTAGTTATGACAATAAAACAGAAATGTGTAAATATGCAATCCATACGCAAAGCAGCAAGTATATATCTTACATAACAAATAGGTTATTAGCATCATATCAGCATAAGCAAATAAATGTCCATATGTAATCTCAGTAAGTCAACACGAAGGCGCAAGCAGATAAATCACAAAGTATAACTTACATACATAACCATATCAGCACAACTAATCAGGTGACAATTATAATTTAAATAAATAGGCACAGCAGGCGCATAATAAAAAAATTATGACATCAGTGAAAAAGCAGAGCAGCCAAGCGATGCATAATATACAAAAGTAACAGCCCTGTTCATTAATCAATCATTGTCAAAATCAGTTAACACAAAGTATAAATCACGTAATCGCGAGCGGCAAATTACGTATAAAGTACATACCTAAGTAGAAATATGTTACCTGAAAAATAATCTCAATTAATGGTTACCTATTTAGTTTATTACTTTCTTCTTCGAAACTACATTCTTCCTGAAATTTTCTCGATAGCAAGTCCCCTTAACGTCGGACACACAGAGAATTTACCTGAAGTTCTTAAATATTTTATACAACTGTATCCTGGAAAAAACTGAACGTTAATAACATAAGTTATCAAGTCACTATAGCTTTATACTGAATTTAATCGGAGAAATTAGACTGTGTATTTGTCTACGGCTGTCAGTGATTTGCACTGAGCGCTCGATCACCTGTAGGTACGCGTGACGTAGGAAGTATTGTTTGCGGTCAACGGCTACCTTGTGCGGCGCGCGGACTGACTGTCGCTTTGAGTATGTGCCGCCGCCAGAACACGGCGCGGTATCATTGTATTCTCTTCGTGTTTATGTGTAACTGTTAATTTCTCAAAAGGATGTCATTCCACAAAAATTTTAACGTTCGATATATGATGTATTTCCTTAGAGTGCCGTGATTTGAGTTTCTACTTCAACAGTGTTATCATGAATAATTTTGCGAACTCTATATGGACCGTTATAAAGCAGAAAAAATTTGCGACACAAGCCTTTTTTTTCCTTTGTGAGACAAACGATGAGACTTAATTAACACCTTTTGACCAACTGACAAAGTTTTTAAACGACCAGGACGTTTAGCTGATTTCTCTCTTCTAGCAGTCCTCCGTGGTCTAGGGTAGCCGGCACGGTAGCTCAGCGTGTTCGGTCAGAAGGTTAGCAGCCCTCTGTAATAAAAAAACTGAGTTAATCGATCAACAACGAACTTAAACGGATGTCTTACGACGTCCGCCCCGAGCAGATTCGACGAACAAAATGAGATTAAAAAAAAACGGGTAGCGTCATTGATTCGTAATCAAAACGTCTTCCGTCCCGGGTTCGATCCCCGCCACTGCCTAAATTTTGATAAATAATCAGCATTGGCGGCCGAAGACTTCTGGCATAAGAAGTCAGCCTCATTCTGACAACGGCCTTGTCAAAGAGGGCGGAGGAGCGGATAGAGGTTCAGGGCACTGTCTTGTCCTAGGGGTGGGAAATTGCCCCTAAAGGCGGAAGAATCAGCAATGATCAACGACATGAGGATGCAGAAGGCAATGGAAACCACTGCATTAAAGACACGTAACATGTATCCACAGGACATGTGGCCTGTAGTTGAAGAAGTTTCATGATGATCTCTCCATTGGCAAAAGATTCCGGAATAGTCCCCCATTCGGATCTCCGGGAGGGGACTGCCAAGGGGGAGGTTACCATGAGAAAAAGATTCAATAATCAACGAAAGGATAACGTTCTACGAGTCGGGGCGTGGAATGTCAGAAGCTTGAACGTGGTAGGGAAACTAGAAAATCTGAAAAGGGAAATGCAAATGCTCAATCTAGATATAGTAGGGGTCAGTGGAGTGAAGTGGAAGGAAGACAGGGTTTCTGGTCAGATGAGTATCGGGTAATATCAGCAGCAGCAGAAAATGGTGTAACAGGTGTAGCATTCGTTATGAATAGGAAGGTAGGGCAGAGGGTGTGTTACTGTGAACAGTTCAGTGACCGGGTTGTTCTAATCAGAATCGACAGCAGACCAACACCGGCAACGATTGTTCAGGTATACATGCCGACATCGCAAGCTGAAGATGAACAGATAGAGAAAGTGTATGAGGATATTGAAAGGGTAATGCAGTATGTAAAGGGGGACGAAAATCTAATAGTCATGGGCGACTGGAATGCAGTTGTAGGGGAAGGAGTAGAAGAAAAGGTTACAGGAGAATATGGGCTTGGGACGAGGAATGAAAGAGGAGAAAGACTAATTGAGTTCTGTAACAAGTTTCAGCTAGTAATAGCGAATACCCTGTTCAAGAATCACAAGAGGAGGAAGTATACTTGGAAAAGGCCGGGAGATACGGGAAGATTTCAATTAGATTACATAATGGTCAGACAGAGATTCCGAAATCAGATACTGGATTGTAAGGCGTACCCAGGAGCAGATATAGACTCAGATAACAATATAGTAGTGATGAAGAGTAGGCTGAAGTTCAAGACATTAGTCAGGAAGAATCAATACGCAAAGAAGTGGGATACGGAAGTACTAAGGAATGACGAGATACGTTTGAAGTTCTCTAACGCTATAGATACAGCAATAAGGAATAGCGTAGTAGGCAGTACAGTTGAAGAGGAATGGACATCTCTAAAAAGGGCCATCACAGAAGCTGGGAAGGAAAACATAGGTACAAAGAAGGTAGCTGCGAAGAAACCATGGTAACAGAAGAAATACTTCAGTTGATTGATGAAAGGAGGAAGTACAAACATGTTCCGGGAAAATCAGGAATACAGAAATACAAGTCGCTGAGGAATGAAATAAATAGGAAGTGCAGGGAAGCTAAGACGAAATGGCTGCAGGAAAAATGTGAAGACATCGAAAAAGATATGATTGTCGGAAGGACAGACTCGGCATACAGGAAAGTCAAAACAACCTTTGGTGACATTAAAAGCAACGGTGGTAACATTAAGAATGCAACGGGAATTCCACTGTTAAATGCAGAGGAGAGAGCAGATAGCTGGAAAGAATACATTGAAAGCCTCTATGAGGGTGAAGATTTGTCTGATGTGATAGAAGAAGAAACAGGAGTCGATTTAGAAGAGATGGGGGATCGGAATTTAAAAGAGCTTTGGAGGACTTACGGTCAAATAAGGCAGAAGGGATAGATAACATTCCATCAGAATGTCTAAAATCATTGGGGGAAGTGGCAACAAAACGACTATTCACGTTGGTGTGTAGAATATATGAGTCTGGCGATATACCATCTGACTTTCGGAAAAGCATCATCCACACAATTCCGAAGACGGCAAGAGCTGACAAGTGCGAGAATTATCGCACAATCACCTTAACAGCTCATGCATCGAAGCTGCTTACAAGAATAATATACAGAAGAATGGAAAAGAAAATTGAGAATGCGCTAGGTGACGATCAGTTTGGCTTTAGGAAAAGTAAGGGACGAGAGAGGCAATTCTGACGTTACGGCTAATAATGGAAGCAAGGCTAAAGAAAAATCAAGACACTTTCATAGGATTTGTCGACCTGGAAAAAGCGTTCGACAATATAAAATGGTGCAAGCTGTTCGAGATTCTGAAAAAGTAGGGGTAAGCTATAGGGAGAGACGGGTCATATACAATATGTACAACAACCAAGAGGGAATAATAAGAGTGGACGATCAAGAACGAAGTAATCATATTAAGAAGGGTGTAAGACAAGGCTGTAGCCTTTCGCCCCTACTCTTCAATCTGTACATCGAGGAAGCAATGATGGAAATAAAAGAAAGGTTCAGGAGTGGAATTAAAATACAAGGTGAGAGGATATCAATGATACGATTCGCTGATGACATTGCTATCCTGAGTGAAAGTGAAGAAGAATTAAATGATCTGTTGGACGGAATGAACAGTCTAATGAGTACACAGTATGGTTTGAGAGTAAATCGGAGAAAGACGAAGGTAATGAGAAGTAGTAGAAATGAGAACAGCGAGAAACTTAACATCAGTATTGATGGTCACGGTCAATGAAGTTAAGGAATTCTGCTACTTAGGCAGTAAAATAACCAATGACGGACGGAGCAAGGAGGACATCAAAAGCAGACTCGGTATGGCAAAAAAGGCATTTCTGGCCAAGAGAAGTCTACTAATATCAAATACCGGCCTTAATTTGAGGAAGAAATTTCTGAGGATGTACGTCTGGAGTACAGCATTGTATGGTAGTGAAACATGGACTGTGGGAAAACCGGAACAGAAGGGAATCGAAGCATTTGAGATGTGGTGCTATAAACGAATGTTGAAAATTAGGTGGACTGATAAGGTAAGGAATGAGGAGGTTCTACGCAGAATCGGAGAGGAAAGGAATATGTGGAAAACACTGATAAGGAGAAGGGACAGGATGATAGGACTTCTGCTAAGACATGAGGGAATGACTTCCATGGTACTAGAGGGAGCTGTAGAGGGCAAAAACTGTAGAGGGAGACAGATATTGGAATACGTCAAGCAAATAATTGAGGACGTAGGTTGCAAGTGCTACTCTGAGATGAAGAGGTTAGCACAGGAAAGGAATTCGTGGCGGGCCGCAGCAAACCAGTCAGTAGACTGATGAAAAAAAAAAATAGAGCAATATTTTGCAGAGCCAGGTTCACAACTTCAGAATGCCGCAGTTTTCGTGTAGGCGGGAAAGGAACTATTTCAGAAATGCGATTTGTCGGTGCTTTATTTTTTAATTTCAATATAGGCGGTAAAGAAGTTGAATCATTAGGGAGTTCATTCAGAATGTTTTGAAAAATATGAAGATACTGATCCCATGTTCTCTGATTCTGATGACAATAAAGTCGACACAATTTGTTGATTTCCTTCATCCATCTCTCTGAAGCATTAGATTGAGGGTGAAAAAGTGAAATGAAAATTGGTTTAATCTTACGACGCCGTAGAGTACGAAGCCAAATTTTAGAGCGAAACTGTTATCCATTATCTGATATAACTTTATCAACATGACCCACTTCTTTAAGAAAATGTTTGATGAAAGCATTAGATACTGAACGAGCTGTGCTTTACGTAAAGGTGTAAAACACACATATTTTGATGTCAATTCCACTGCTACCAAAATGTACGCAAAACCATTAGTCGAACGAACCACTGGACCGAACAAATCGACTGCAGCCATCTCCTTTAATTTCGCTGGAATGATAGGAAACAACGGTGCTCTGTGAGAAATAGTAGGCGGTTTAGCCTTTTGACGTAATTTGCATTTGGCAAGAACAAATCGAATACATTTTTCCTTATTACTGAAGTAGCAATTTTCTCGTAATTTATGAAAGCATTTTCTGTGACCAAAGTGTGCATAACTGAAATGTGTATAACAAGTCAATTTATTAACCCATTCATCAGGAATACAAACTAACCAAACAGAGTTGTCAACCGATTTTCGTTTAAAAAGAATATCATTGCGAACTAAATAATACTGTCTAATCGCTACGCTTTCCTTTCTCCCCCACTTCTCTTTACTGTCCTTCCAGATTGGATCCTTGTTTTGCTCCTTAGCGATGTCCTGGAGCGAAGACGAAATAAAATTTTCAAACGCAACACCTTGAATATACATCAAACAATAATTGTTTTCTTTGCAGTCCTCCTCAGCACTTTGTTTCAAACCCATAGATACACGTGATAAAGCATCAGCAATAATATTTGAAGAACCCTTGATGTAAACAATACTAAAATCAAATTCCTGTAGATACAGCGCCCATCGTGACAATCTTCCATGTGTTAATTTTGTTGACATAAGAAATTCCAGAGCTCGATGATCGGTGTAAAGCTTAGTATGTCTGCCATACAAAAAGATGCGAAATTTTGTGAAAGCCCAAACAACAGCCAAAGCTTCAAGTTCTGTAATCGAATAATTCTTTTCTGATTTAGAGAGAACACGACTTCCAAATGCAATAGTTTTCTGTACTGCAACGCCATTTTCTTCTATCTCTTGAAATAAGTGTGCACCTAGGCCTTTGAATGATGAGTCCGTCATCAAACAAAAATCTTTAGATAAATCCGAGTGTGAAAGAAGAGGAGTAGCAACTAAAGCATCACGAAGTTGTTCAAATTCTAATTGAGCTTCCTCATCCCAACATCAATTAGAATTCTTTCCAGAAAGTTCACATAAACGAGGTGTGGCCAAATTGTCCAATCTAACAAAGCATCTAAGAAAATTACAGACACCAAGGAAACTACGAACATCATGTTTAGTAGTAGGAACAGCATAATTAGGAATAGCGTCTAGTTTCTCTGGATCAGGAAGAATACCTTCTGTAGAAATAATATGACCAAGAAATTTCACCTGAGAACGACCAAATTCAGATTTTTCCAAGTTCACTGTAATGCCAACTCTTGCAAAAATACGTAATAATGAATCCAAAATTTTGTTATGCTCACTCCAAGAACGTTTAGCAATAAGAATATCGCCAACATATGAAGTAATATTGTTACGAAGATAAACAGGTAAAATTTCGTTTAAACCACGAATGAATGCTGCTGAAGATACAGTAAGTCCAAACGGTAATTTCCGAAATTGATAACAGTTACCAAAGGCTAAAAAGGCAGTGTATTTTCTACAATCGGGGTGGAGTTCTATTTGTCAAAAACTTGCGCGCATATCAATTGTGGATAAAACTTTAATTCCATGGAAATGTTGAAGAAGTTCATCTAAATTTTGTGGACAGTCAGTTTCAGGAATGATGATATTACGAGGGTCGGTCAAAAAGTAATGCCTCCCATTTTTTTTCTACTTAAAGAAATTAAGTTAAATGAAAAATTTGAATTTGGCGCCATTCCTCAAACCTTCTTCTGCAATCCACTGCAGTAGTAACTTTCTGTGTCAACAGGTGGCAGCACAGCAGAAGTTTGTAAGATGGCCGACATCGATGTTCGTTTGAGACAGCGTTGTGTGATTGAATTCTTGAATGCAGAAGGTGAAACGCCCATACGCATTCATGAAAGACTGAAGAAGGTGTATGGTGTTGTGACAGTGGATGTCAGCACTGTTAGACGATGGGTTCGTCGTTGTAAGGAAGCTGAAGGGCAAACACCGTTGACTGACGAAAAGCGGAGCGGCAGGCCGGTGAGTGCAGTGACTCCACACAACATTCAGCAAGTTGATGACATCATTCGTGGTGACCGTCGGGTGACTGCAGATGAAGTGTGTCGCATTATTTCTCTTAGTAAAGGCAGTGTGATCACGATTATTAAACAATTGGGGTACTCAAAAGTTTGTGCACGGTGGGTTCCAAGAATGTTAACCGACCAGAATAAAGAGGCAAGGAAAACAATAGCCTCCCAACACTTGCAGCGCTTCCGTTTGGAGGGAGATGAGTTTCTGAAAAAAATTGTGACCGGGGACGAAACATGGGTGCATTTTTTTGAACCCGAATCAAAGAGGCAGTCAATGGAGTGGCGTCACACAAGCTCGCCGAGGAAGAAAAAATTCAAAACTGTGCGATCGGCAGGGAAAGTTATGGCAACAGTTTTCTGGGATACAGAGGGTGTGATTCTGGTTGATTTTTTGGAGCAGGGATGCACAATAAATTCTGTTCAATACGTCACAACCCTCAACAAACTTAAAGCACGTCTTCAGCGAGTTCGCCCAACAAAATCAATGGCAGATGTTCTTCTTTTGCATGACAATGCAAGACCACACACCAGTCGTCACACCTCTGACGAGATTGTCAAAATTGGATGGGAAGTTTTGCCTCATCCCCCTTACAGCCCTGACCTGGCACCATCAGACTTCCATCTGTTCGGGCCACTAAAAGAAGCTCATCGTGGGATTCATTTTGAAGATGAGGAGGCTGTCAAAACATCCGTGCGTCAATGGCTTAGGAAGCAGAGCTGTGATTTTTACCGTGCTGGGATACATGCCCTTGTTCAAAGATGGACCAAAACTGTAGAGATGGGCGGAGATTACATTGAAAAATGACAAAATGATCCTCAATGTTGTGGTTTTCAACCTATGTAATTGCATTTAAATTTCCTGACAATTAAACGTAGAAAAAAAAATAGGAGGCATTACTTTTTGACTGACCCTCGTATTTATCTGTCTGGAATCCAGAACCAAACGAATTGACCCATCCCTTTTAAGAACGACATGTAATGGGCTGGTATAAGGACTGACCGCTGGCTCAATAATGCCTTGATCTAATATGCATTGAAGTTCACTCTTAAGCTTGTCTCTATAAGCCAAAGGAATAGCGTACGTTTTCCCTCGAAATGGTGTGTGTTCTTTTATTTTAAATACATATCGTAAGCCTTGTATAGTTCCTGTGTGATGACTAAATACTGTAGCATGTGAAGTCAAAATTTGGTGCAATTCTTCTCTTGCAACGTCATCTGTCACTTCAGCTTTGTTAACCTTTTCATTAATTAATTCTTCACTATTAATTATGTCATGCATCATGTCTCTGTATCTATTGCCGTTGTCATGAATGAGCACATTGTCGTCATAATACTCAGCGAAGACATAAGAAGTAAGAAACCTTAAACATTTTGTGTCTGATTCAGATTTAGTTACAGACTCGAAAAATTTCAAACATCTCGGCATTCCGGCAACAGTCAAGTTCACACTTCCTTCCTTAAAGTTTAAAATTGCCTTATATGTGTTAAGAAACTCCATACCTAATATAATTTGTGTACTGAGTAATGGAACAATAATAAAATTAGCAGAAAATTCATATCCTTAACAAATGAAATTTAAGTTGGTCTGTTGTTTGACTTCCACACTTTTTCCAGAAATAGCTCCTCGAAACAGGTAACACAGGACAAGCAATAGTTCTTACACATATACGAAAAACTGATTCACTAATAACATTCAGTGGGCTCCCAGAATCTAAAACTGCAGTGAACTTATTCTTACTCACGCATACTTCAATAACAGGATTTAAAAATGCGTCTACATTATTTTCCTTTTAGTCTAGCAAAATATCTCTCATATCTTCCAAGCGTACGTAGTGTAAAGTCGTAGTGTTATTACTTTCTGAACCGTCTATACTGCTGCCAGAAGCCGAAGCTACAAGTCATTGTCGATTGTTTGCGTCACGTCTTTGATTATTCACGTCATTTCGCGGATCAATTTCTACGATTTGCATTTGTCTCTCTGAATTTCTGTCACGTGGAGGATGCCAGTTAGGTCCCTCCTGTCTGTTACATGTAAATTCTTGGTTGTGTCTGTTATTAAAATTTCTGTTTTCCTGGCTATCTGCATGACAACTTCTTGTGTAATTTCGACTGTCACTTCTGAAATTATTGTTATATCTACTACCCTGGTTATTTCTGTAGTAAGAATTTCTATTATTGTATGAGTAATTTCTGTCTTGATGATACCGATTACTGTTTCCGTATGATTGATCATTCCGGTAGGAATTTCCGTTATTATAATTGTCTGTGTAATTTCTGTTAGAACGTCTGTTATTGTCATAAGGCTGGTATCTATTGTCCTGTCTGTTTCGTCTGTCATTTTCAAAATTACCGCTATAACGTCCGTTCCGATCATTATCCCTTTTCTCTGAAAATCTATTGTGATTATCGTTACTGGAAAAATTACAAGAAGTTCCGTCGTCGTTGTCATACTCAAGTTCTTGTAGCAAAGTCTTAAACGTTTCTATTTCGTCTTTACATCTTCCGGCTAAAGCAATGTGTCTTATCGATTGTGGCAGCTTAGATAAACAAATGCGAATTAATTCAGTCGGCCTATAAGGGTTGGAAAGGAATTGATTCTTTCGAATCATGTCTTTAAAGTATTCTGCTGGCGTGCGGAACTCAGACTGTTAAAAATTACGCTGCGTAATAAGACTATGTTTGACTCTGTCTTGCGTGTTTTCGGACCAATATGCCGATAGAAATGCATGATAAAAATCATTTAAATTATTACAATCTCTAATAAGTGCGCGCATGCGCGTCGCTGGTTCGTTTTTCATCAATATCCTGAAAACTGTCACTTTTGGGTAAAATAGTCATATCCGGTTATTCTTTATTGATTCCTTTTCTAGATAGATTGATAGTTAGTGAGTTGTTTTGATAGATACAAAGAATAGTAAAAGAGTAGGCAGCAGTGCAGAAAACTAAAAGGGAAATAGCACCACTACAGTTCGGGGCCCTGTGCACACTACGGCACATATTCACTTAGTGTAGTGAATCCCCTGAGGACCTAAATAGCCACACATAAATTCCAGTTTGTGACTTAGTGGCCAATTTGGTGGAAGTGTGTACATAAATTGATCTAACCATGAACATGGATGTATGTCATTATTAGAATTGCGAAAGATCTTAAATTTCCGAACAGTTAAAAAGTGTTTATAGTCAAAGTTTTCGCCTAGTGGCGACAAAGATCTACCGCATCTGTCCCAGTCCGAATGTCGTTTATTGTCACGTTCGCGCGCCTGGCGCTCTCTTGTTGCATCTCGTAAATGAAATAAATTATTTTCTTCAAAACCCGCTGCTATCAGTGATTCTAAATTTCTTCTACTGTCTTTTCCTACGATTTCGCTTTCAATTTGATTAACTTGCTTTCGTAACGCCTCAAATTCCCTTTTAACGCGTTTATTAAATTTCCCCTGATTTTCAACATGTTTATTTATATTCTGGTACTCTTCTGTTTTTGCAAATGGCAATGGAGCTGTATCATCTGAATCTCTGTCCCCATTTAAACTAAGACTTGTCAATTTATCTGAAATCTCCTCAACTCTATCCGGTAAGTCATCTATTTGTTCTTTCTGTTTATTTACGTCTTCCGTAAGTGTCGCGACTTGGGTTTCAGTATTGACACATTGAGTGGTTAACTGTTCATACTGTTGTGTTAGGTTATTTATTCTGTCATTTAGTACGGATTCCTCGATTCTTTCAAATATTTCTTCCTTATCGTGTGTACGTTGTAAATTTAACGCTGAAAATTTTTGTACTATCACGCGATCTCTTTCTTCCTGTTCCCTATCCTGTTCCTTTCATCCAATTTCTATTGAAATTAATCTGTTATTGTGAGCATTCAAAATTGGTTGTACTTCTTCTCTAATTTCTTTCTTGAATTCATCTTTCATGTTTTTTAAAACATGACCATATTCGTGAGTCTAACCGTGTTTCCAGTGTTCCCATATCATTTTTAATTGTTCCTGTTTGTGAGTCTAACTGTGTTGCAAATGTTCCCATATCAGTTTCTAACCGTGTTGCCACTGTTTTTAATTCAGATCCTAATTGTGATCCCAAATTTAATATTGCACTTATCAACTGCTCCATATTATCGGGTTCGAAATTCTTTTCGCCCCTAACATTTCCCGTAAAACTAACTTCCTTCGTCATAGCTGTAAAGCTATCTATGTTCGGTACTATTCCAGAATCTTCTGTCGTTAATCTCGTATTCTGAAAATTTTTTGATTGTGAAACATTTTGAACTGGTTCCGGACTATTTTCCCGGCTTATTAAATTGTTTTCTACTTCATTATTCATCATTCTGTTCTCCTGTGTTGGCGAGTTCGCCATGTTAACAATTTCGTCAATTCTGACTATCCATCATTTTTGCCTTTTTCATCAATCGCGTAATCATTTACAAAACATACAAAACTCGTCACTATACGAAAATTACACACAATATAACACTTTATCACCAACAATACCATCCACACGAAATGCTTCCCGACAAACACGATTAACGAACAATTAAAACTTTCACAATTGCACAAAATTGTCAAACCCGTATACGACTCATCAAAAATTAAATTCTACAGAAATACCATCAGAAGAATGACAAGACAACTACAAATGTTCAATTACAAAATCTATACGTGCAATATAGATTACAATTACTAAACTACAAATTACTACAACAATACTACTGTCTGCTATTTGTACTATCAAAAGAATTCCAAGGAACGATCCAAAGCAGCAGTAGCCACGTGCATGGGGGCTTAATTAAAAAGAATAATGAATAAATGCAGTAACTTTAGTAGCTGTGTGTCCGGTTACGAAGTCTCGTAACCGGTTGGCCCTGAGCAGTATTAGCACGCAATCTGACTGCATAAAATAAAAATAAAGAGTGATAAGAAATTTCCGTTAACACAATTGATTAATTAAGTCCCCTGCAACTATAAAAGCTACGAAACAACAAAGCACAAGTGTAACTGTTCTGTGTGTGGTAGTGTGACTCAACGTACATGTATCTGGCACGGTTCTTCCTCAATACGACAAGATATTTTAAACACCATTTACAATGAACTAATTGAAAAATCAGAAATACTATAATTGCACATAGAAACCAGAATTACAAGTCTAATACATGAACACGAGCCAGATGCTTTGTTGACTGAACCTGTGACCAAGAGGCATTGTCAATAAATAAATGTGAAATATTTTTTTATCTCAATATATATTGACTAAAAATACACTGTGATCATTGCAACATCTTCGATCTATACATTACACTAACCGAACAGCATCTACTTTCTCACCCAACAGAACAACAACTGCACTCGACATCCTCTGAACTAGTACTGCCCTCGACATCCTCTCAACAAGCACTGCTCTCGGCAACCTCTGAACTACTATTGCACCAGTGGAGGCAGCGGAATAATAATCTTTGGCGCAATCTCTGGCGTTGTGACTCAGTGTAGCCACCTTTCAACATGTGTCCCTCAGAGCAGAAGTCAGTGTCATGGCCATGCGCAATGTGCTACAACAGCACATGGGTGACACTATAGAACCCTCCACTTCTTCTTTAAAAAAACTGACATCTCAATGCAAGTGGTCGGCATTTGATCGAGAACTTTTAGCAGTTTATGAGGCCATCAAATACTTCTGTAGCAATATCAAAGGGTGTTCCTTCACTATATATATGGACCATAAACCCCTTGCCAAGAACATTCATAAGCTACTTCAGGATCTCCCTCCCTGCAGGTTTTACCATTCTGACCTCATTTGCCAGTATTCCACAAATGAGCGATACATCTGCTGGGCAGAGAATGTGGTGGAGGACTACCTCACATAGGCCAATATCATTGCCACGCCTATCAACCTCAAAGACCTGCCACACCAGCAGGCCGCCAACACACCAATCAACAGCTATGCACTGATTGACTGAGTTCAGTCACACCTGAAATGCGCCACCTTCCCGGAGCGATGACAACAGTACTTTGTGACACATTGACAGGCTGGGTACGACCAGTCATCCTGACGAAACTGTGATGTGACATCTTCAACTCCTTACACAACATGGCCCACCTGGGCATAAAGACCAACCACCACACTGGTAACCAAACATGATGTCTGGCCAAGAGTCAAGCACGACTACCACATGTGGGTGAGGGCTTGCATCTGGGTCCACTCTCTCCATCTGATGGTTTCAAATACATACCGTCTGAGATCGACTGGGGCACCCGGTGGGTTGAGGTGGTTCCTTTGGAGGACATCCTAGCTGACACTGTTGCCTGCACATTCATCAACATGTGGATCTCCCAATTTGGCTGCCCGTCGCCCGTGATGATGGACCAGTTCCACCAGTTCAAGTCTAGCCTGTTCTCCCAGCTTTGTGCTCTGTATGGTGTGTTGAAGTTCTACATCATGCTCTACCACCCACAGAGCAATGGTCTGGTTGAACTCTGGCACAGGACACTCAAGGCTGTCCTCATGTGCCATGGCAGGCTCTGGTATGAGGCACGTCCCTGGATACTTCTAGGTGTACATGCAGCATACAAGGAGGACCTGGACACATCACTTGGAGAAATTGTATGGGGCGAGATACTAATCCGACCGACTAAGTTTGTGGATGATATCCCATATCCCTCTCAAAACTCACTATGGCCATGGTCAAGCATGTCCACAAGCACGTCTCCAACCTTTGGATACCATCACATAAACCTTACATCACTCCATAAGGACTTGGAAATATGCCACTTCATCATGTTACGGGACGATTCTGTAAGTGCAGCTCTTCAACCCCCCTACTCAGGGGCATATAAAGTGCTCATGTGTGGCAGCAATACTATGCATATCATGCTCAGCAGCAAACCTCATACTGTATTGACGCACTGTGTAAAACCTGCTTGGACCCTGGAAGTCTCCCCCAAGGCACTGGCTCCCCCATTGCCCCAAGACAACACCCACTCAGGCCTCCCCTCAGTGCATGAACATGATGACAATGCTCCAGCTGAACTGATGCATGCTGATGTGACTCCTGTCTCTAGAGCAGGATGCCGTATTCAACTGCCCCGCTGGTCTGAAGACCACTTCATTTCTCTGCAGCTAATCTCCTATGCACTGCCACAGGGCCTCCGGACAACAACTCTACCATGCTCCACACGCTCAGGAAAAGGGGAGGGGCTCTGTGGCGACTATTGATAAATGAAAAGTATGTTTTATCTGTGAACGGCTTTCTTTGGACGAGTCCGAAGCTGGCTTTCTCACATGCTGTAACTCTCATGTTTTCTGCTGTATTGTGTCTAGTCATTCAGTGTTTAATAAATGCATTTTCATCCAAACGTGTGTTATTAGTAACGTACGTTACCTTAACTGCATTAGTAACCACAAATCCTCTAGCAAAAACTGGGAATATTTCTATTGCTACTACAATAATGAAGTTGTCTAGACTACGAGGTGAATTCTGAACAGTTTTAAAAACTGAAATAGGTCCAAGTAAGGTAGTGCATAGAGAAAACTAAAATACGTATTTTCTTACTTGGTTGAAACTCCACTGACGAAGTTTTCGATTGTGATAATCATCCTTATATTGTTTTACAGTTTCCTCTTCCGTAATATTTCCAATATGTGTTATAGAAAAAACATGTCCTTGTAAATATGAGGCATTCAATAACACAAAGAATAATTTTAGAATCCACAGTGCTCCGAGAGAGCAGTTTTTAATATAATATTTATGTAATTTTCAGATGATTGTTAGTAGATTATTATTTAGTTATTTCTTGAACTTATTTTTTGAGACAGATATGTTATATTCTTTTATATTTTCTGTGTTGTTGGCGATGTATTGTAATTGGTGTACATGTCTACCAAGCTGATGGGTAACACTGTTGTTTAATTTTTATCGTAAGTTGTAAATTGAAGTAATTGTTCCGAAGTTAATGTGCTTCACAACAAGCTCGCGCAACTGTGCCACACCACACATAATAAATAGTTCGCTAGTAACAATCTTTTAATGTGATAAAGATTTTAGAGCTACGTAGATGATTATACATTTTATGAACAGTTCTCACCGTATGTTATTTTAATGGATACAATACGTGCTTCACAAAAAGGCGTACTGCTAATAATCCCCCTTCAGATAAAATATCGGAGATAAGCTATTCTCTCCGAGTCTAGCGTCAAAGTGAGTAACGACTGTTATAGTCCATCGTAAGAAACAGTGGAACAGCTGAATTTCGGCAGCTGTAAAATTACCCGCTAACAGCGCCTCTGACTGCTATCTACAGGCAATAAATGCACTGACATTAGCACTAGATGAATAATATAAACACACAGCCTTGAGAAACTTGATAACAGACTGCGTGAGGTAATTTAATCAATCCTGGGAATGCCTTTGTAGGATAACATGGTGAATAATATCTTTGCTTTCGTATATCTGTGAGGTGGCCAACGTGTGAACATTGTGCTTCTCGCCGTGGATCTGCGACTCGTTGTGGGTCACCCGTTTAGCCTCGCTGGAGCCCGTTAGAAGTTCGCACTAGATGAACACCCAGCCTAAACGTGACATGGCGCCAGAGCTGCGACTCAATCAGTGCATGACGCCACAGCTGGGTTAGTGGGCTTATTTGACACGGAGCGAGGAGTTTATGATGCTGTGCCTTCGTCTCGTTTACTTCGCCTTATGGCAGTACTTAAGCTCTGTAACGTGCATCCGTCATTATCCCTCTAAATAACGCGTGCATTACAGACACACGAGATACCACGCGCGGATCTGGGTGCCACGTTTCCAAAATGGTACCATCCGTACATTTTTGTAATTATTATTACTTGTAAAAGTTCAGTACCATATAAGAATATTAAACGTCACACAAAAATAATTTATTTTGATTTCGGTACCAATTTAGGGGATAAAGATAAATGAATACGTAACTATGCGTTATGCTATAATAGCAATACTTTTGCTTTCGTATGATATTGAATAATTACAGTATAAATCATATACATGAATTTCTCATATCAACTGAAACTAATAATATTGCGTATTGCAACATACATAAATATAAATACTAAGTATCAATCGCTCTGCACTTTCATTTCCCCATCTTCTCTTCATTGAAAGCAACCGCAAACTACTTGGCGTGCTGAGTGATTCTTACGTAAAAAATGTTTGCATGTTGAACAGTGTACAGTAGTCTTGTTACTATTGTGTAGGCCACATTCCTGCCATGGACCTACTCTTGTTGAATTCGATTGTCTCGTTTGGCAAATTCTTATGTTTTGCACAGTCTTTGTAGTGTTCTTCAAGAAGCCCGAAAGACATATTTTCCAGGAAGTCCCTGTCTAGAATGTACTTAGTCTACATGATTCGACATACACAAGATGTGTGCATTTATTCCTTCCATGTTCTGAAGTCTGAAGAACATTGCCAGCGGCCACCTTTTAGTTTTTCTTGAAGTCGAATAAAGCCAGCACTTTTGCTCAACTGTATCCACGCCCCCCTTGGTACGGTAATAGACCGTTATTGGGGTAGATTTTCCCATTTTTGCTTCTATTTCATCGCAATCATGCATTGTAGGTAACAGGTGGACACTTTTTTTCTTTCTTTTTTGGCACATAGGCTACGAGGGTGCAATCGTCCTGGAATCCAAACAGTGAAGAGCCCTTTTTCTGGGATTTCAAATCCAGAAATTCTGAGAAGATTTCTTTCTTATTTTTTTCATTGCATCAAGAAATGTTACACCGTTCTCCAGAAGAAATTTCACCAATGGATAGTGTAGTAGTTGTCGGTGGTCACATTTATGTGAGAATCTAACACGCCCCGGAACCAGGCGGTTGACTATGTCGCACTGTTTGTTCGATGTAAAGTAAGGACCTTTCCTTTATTTGCCGCAGTATATCTCAAAGCTGTGCACATAAAATGTTCTGCTGTTGCACATGGCATACAATTTCAGGTCGTACTGTGCCGTCTTGGCAGGCATGTATTGGATGAAACTATAACAACCTCGAAAGGAAAGCAGCGTTTCATCAATGGTCACAAATTCTTATAGGGAGTAATTGTTTTAACTGTTACTTTCAAAGTCCCTGTATGCCTCCCTAACCGTTGTTAATTTACCATAGTTTTCTCGTATACCCCTGCTCGCCCTCTCATCAAACCTGGTGCTTCGCACTAGCAAAATAAATCTGTTTTAGGAAAACACAAGATCACCGGGAATTGGCGTGGCTACCTTTTGTTGAGAGCGATCAAGAATAGAACTCCACAAAGAGCTTGCATTCCCGAAGAAGAAGTAAACCTAGTCTCTTTTCTTTCGTATATTGAACTACACATCCCCGTTCTGAAATATAGTATATAGGTTTGCGCAACCAACGATTTTGTCAATCATATTTGTAGGAATAAATCTCATAAACACGTCCAATTCCGAGGAAATATTTCTGCCCGCGCGGGTTGGGCCTGGTAATACTTTTATAATATTGTTATGATTACGTTTTATTCGACAGAGACAAGGAATTACTTATCCAAAGTGTTTCCTTATCTTTTCCGACGTAAGAACGGCTATCATTGTTGCCTTGAATATCATCTAACAATTTGGAATGTTCGTCCCCGGATTGTTCTGAGTCGTTACTGTGGTAATGCACGTTCACACTTTCTTCCTCCCCTTCACTTTCATCGGTGAAATCGCTTGGAGGCTTTACCCCTTCATCTTCGTCCTCAGACAGCCCACGAAGTATTTGAGGTATAACTCCATCATGTATGTTGCCCGAAACTCCTAGAAAAGCGAAAGGGAGCAAAGACGCATTTATGTTCATTGCACTTATCGCAGTATGCAGCGACAGTTAGTACAAACAACGGTAAAGGCAAAGGGAAATACGACAAAGTAGATGCGTAAATGATTGACCGCGCGGGCTATGGAGTCCCGCCCGTGCAATGTTTTCAGTTCAACGGATAGTTTCTCACTGATTATACAAGGAAACAGGAGACAGACACGTGCAATACTCGGGGGAAGGGCGAACCTGAGAATTCCTATAAACAGAAAATATGGTAAGTATTAAGACGTACCTCCGCGAACTGGGGGTTGCGTCCACGGACCGATATTTAGAGGAATAATGATTAGATTTGATGCGCGGCGGCGCTTTTCCATTATGACGGAAGCAGAGTAATTTCAAAAAGAGATATGCTAACAGGAAATAAATATTTCCTTGGATAAAGAAGCGAGCAGATAAATTAATAAACGATGGAATAGCAATAAACGACTTAAAAAACGTCGATAGATATGAAAATGAAACTGCTTGTAGCATCGTTAGGGGAAGCGAACCTAAAACAATCAGAAAAACTTTTGTTTGTGAGTTGGGTATGCTTAAAACTTTAGGCCAACGAACAAAAACGTTCTCGTTGTTGTAGCCTTGGAAAACCACTGCACGCAGTTTCAAAATAGATAACAATATTTCATTCATTTTACAAATGGCTCTCAGCGCTATGGGACTGAACTTCTGTGGTCACCAGTCCCCTAGAACTTAGAACTACTTAAACCTAACTAACCTAAGGACATCGCACACATCCATTCCCGAGGCAGGATTCGAACCTGCGACCGAAGCGGTCGCGCGGTTCCGGACTGTAGCGCCTATAACCGCTCGGCCACTCCGGCCGGCTTCATTTTACAAATTAACCAAAACAACCCATCTGGCCACTGTCTACACAAAGTGAATGAAGACAGAAGATATGAGAGAAATATTAAAGTTGGACTGTTCTTCGCCGGCCGCTGGTGGCCGAGCGGTTCTAGCGCTTCAGTCTGGAAATGCGCGACTGCTACGGTCGCAGGTTCGAATCCTGCCTCTGCCATAGATGTGTGTGATGTCCTTAGGTTAGTTAGGTTTAAGTAGTTCTAAGTTCTAGGGGACTGATGACCTCAGATGTTAAGTCCCATAGTGCTCAGAGCCATTTGAACCATTTTTGACTGTCCCTCAGTCATACAACGGCACAGAAGTGTAGGAAAATCGTCAGTAAAATAAAACAAAATATAAGCTCAAAACACCGCATACTATCTTTTGCATGAGCTAAAATCTTTCTTCAGCACATTTCCTCCTAATGCCTTACAAAATGTAAGTGGCCGTAGGCACCACTCTATCTTTAGAGTTCTCTTTTCTGTGTACAATACTGTCAAATGTCTTGTTTCTTGTGAGATTTAAAACTTTCCTGGCGTACAGATTGTTCTATAAAATTTCGAGAGAACTGCCAGATGTCTGCAACTTGCTGCCACGATATTTCGGCGCAGAGTCTTCTGGGCATCTTCTGATGAATACCGACAAAAAGGCACTGAAATCACATATTTGAAAGCCAGCCAACTTTTCAAATATATATCGACAAAGACTTGCAGACAGCCCAGAAGTCATGTAGAAGTTGGCGTTTACTGTCATGATTTATTTATTTTTTTGTTTTGGCTTCCATATAAATGTTCAGTTAGTGTTCGGAAGTTCCGCTTGCGTGTGTTGTGGTTTTTGATAATCGTAATAGCAAGACTCGGCTTCAGAAGAAATATTAGATATAAATTTACCGCCAGTGTAGAAACTTCTGTCCATATATAATCTGTGGTGAACACAGTTATTTCGAGCTCTAATATGACGGCTAGATAATTGGTTTAAAGTGTGCCTTGCAAGTTATGATTGACAAATGTGGAGCAGAATATCAGCCAGCTCAAATTGGCAATAAGAAGCTAATGTTAACATGTAACACAGTGTGAGGTGTGATTGCGGTGGAAAAGAGGGCACAAACTTCTCTAGTGTGAAAAACGCCCTTGTGCTTCGTCTCATCTTTCCTGCATCTCAATCTAAATTACATGATGACTTAGCTGTAATTAGTCAGAATAGAGTGGCAGAACCTGTGACATGTGATAGGAAAGTAGGAAAAAAAGATGGTAGTTGTAAAACTGAAACTGATTTGATTGACAGCATGAGGATGAAATTACATAATCTCTTGTACGGTACTGTGTTTCACCTGTCCGCCGGTATACCAATAGAACCAAAGACAGTTGTGATCGCAAGTAGATACGGTGGAGGGAAAAGTCCTAGAGAAGTCACCTAGAAAATTATTCAAATAATAGCGGAAGGCTGGAAACAGCTGCAATTGATTTTTCGGCAGGTCGGAGGCAAATTGCGTTATTTTATGTACAAAATTCTGCTGTGATTTCATAAGTATGTTTAAAAGTTACTCTTATGGTCCTACAGCAGCAATAAAAATACTTGAATGTTCTGCACATCTGCGAAAACGAATGGATGGAGGATTGGAGGTCACATAGGACCTGAAAAGAGAAGGCCTTGAAGATGATAGATCTATTGGGCTGAAAGAGCATAAATTATTAAACTACATAATTTTTATGGTGTCGCAATAAGAAGAAAAGTACGGAATACACGAGGAATTCAACGTCCTATGAGTGAGGGCAACGTTTTTCACAAAAAATCTACAAGTGAAAATCCACGTGGCCTTTGTAATGTGCATGGTGTCCAATAAAGACACATGAGCCCTACAATTATTCTATCAGCAGTCTTCATTGCTATAAAACCATTATTTCGGGGTGTGACAAATCCACACTTTTACAGAAATGTGTACATGGCAAGAGAGAAAACCCGAATGAGAGCATAAACCGGCAAATTTGAAAATATGTCCCAAATCCTCTTCGTGTCATTAATAGCAGACAAAATGCGTGAATTTGATACCGCAATTGCCTTCAGCTGTAGGGCACTGGAAGGATGAAGATAAAAATTTTAATATCATATGGCACTGTTGTGCTGCAAAATAACGTACTTGACACGGCGGCATAAAATTAAGGCATCGCCTTCAGGTGCTGCAAGAGTCCAGAGAAGCGGAATAATCCAGCCCAGCAAATTAGGCAGTACGGCATGCTTATTCGGCGGAAACTGTTGCTCTGATGCTGAGGAAGTTACTTCACCTGTTGGCAAGCCGAGTGGCCAGAAGTACAGAAGTACTGACACAGCAGAAAGATGGCAACAGATGGTCCGATTACCTCCTGCTGAAGTCGAGGTACTGTTATGGCTTGAGTTCTGTAGCAAAACAAACATGGGTCATGCCTGCCTAAATATTTCTCATTTTCAGATAGAGTTTTCCCTGTCCACTGGCATCCAGTAACGTGGTGTGACCTCAGAAAGTCTATTGATTTATGAATTCGATGGCTCTACAGGTCTTTCAATGTGGACTTAGACGCTGCTTGCCAGGGCACCGTGATCGGTAGCTC
This sequence comes from Schistocerca cancellata, assembly GCF_023864275.1. NCBI lineage: Eukaryota > Metazoa > Arthropoda > Insecta > Orthoptera > Acrididae > Schistocerca > Schistocerca cancellata. The sequence continues at coordinate 750,050,436 of NC_064626.1, read as the reverse complement.
CTTCTGCACATAGTCTACATCGTAGTCATGATCACTATGTTTGTCTACTCCCAAGGCTGTTAGTGGCTACTGGACCACGTGGGTGATGCAAGGAGTCGGCTCTGTGGAGTCGGCAGCCTTGCAATGCTACTAGTGTTGATGCCACTGCTTCCATCTCCACCTGCTGGGGCTGCATGTTGGTCAGTGCTTACCTCAACAGGTGTGCACTACTAATAGACTGTGGGTACTGGCTGCCTGGAGCAACGTCACTCTTACGCTTGTATTCTGAATAATAAATGTGTCAAATCTGTTCCACTGGCATCAAGCAGGCACCCACTCATCGCAACACCACTTACCCGTGCCCTGAAGTGGTGTTTTTTTGACATCCTGACTTCGAGATGCCTATCACCACCATCACCTAATGGTCAGCGAATCCTTCTGTTACAGATTTGTTGGCTGAAATATCCCATGGAGTGGGTTCAACCATCTAGTGGAAGGAGTCTTCTTCCACCGTGCACACTACCCCCTTTGTTGTGGATATGTGAACATGTCTCATACGTGTATTTGTGGAGTGTAGGTGAGTGTAGTGGATGCATGAATGAAAGTTATGGAATAGTTAGGCTACAAAGCAGGTGTTTTCATAGGAACTGCTCAAAAACCAGCGATGGTCCTTACATCACAATTGCACATAAAGCATTTGATGAACTATAGTAAGGTTTGTGAGTAGTGGGTTACGGTGTGGGATTTGTTCAAAGTATTTTCATTGGGGGGAATGCAGTGGGGAAGCCAGTGGGCATTCTAACGAGATCCACTCCTGGGAATGTAGAATCTGTAGTAAAAATAAGTTGATAGAGGAACAGAAACGTAAGATCTGTGCCCTTCAGGTGCAGTTACAACACGCAAAGGAGGAATTAGATAGGTTGTGGAGGGTGAAGGGTGCTGGGGAATGGGAACTGGCAGTTGGCGAGAAGGCAGCTAGGAGGAGGAGGTATTCAGACAGTTATACTTTGTGTATATGCAATAGATTTGACCAACTGTCATAGTTGAGTGGAGAGGAGCCTCTTGTAGTTTTAGGTGTAGGAAACATGCAGCAGTCTTCAGCAGTTAGGAGGCCTAGGTCAGTTGCAAAATTTAATAGAAAGAAGAAGGTTCTGCTGCTAGGCAGTTTGCACGGTAGAGGCGTGGGCCAGCAGTTGCAGGAAGTGTTATAGAGTGAGTATTAGGTCACCAGCATTGTGAAACCTAGTGCAGGGCTGGCTCAGGTGACTGATAGCATACGGGAGTTATGTAGCAATTTTACGAAGGAGGATCAGGTAGTGATAGTGGGAGGGGCATGGAATAGACTTGATAGGGATGGGGAATATGATGTAGGTGGTGACCTGGTAAAGATAGCTACTCAAACTGGTGGCACTAATGTGCATTTCATGCAACTGTTTCAACGTCATGATCAGCCTCATCTTAACGCGGCTTTTAGGTGCATGAACATGGGGCTGGAGAAGACACTGATGACAGAGGGCATGGCTCACATTGTGGTGGTGCCAGTTGAGTCTATCAGTAGATTGGGTTTCACTAGCCATGGCCTGCATCTCAATAGGTATGGGAAGGGAGGCTGACAAAGCTTGTAGGTGACAAAGTAATGGGTGGTGGTGGGATCACTCACAGAAAAATTCCTGCAGAAGTTGGTGTTAGAGCTGCACCTTTTTTAGACTGAAGTCAGCTGATAGGTATACCTGTTTAAAGGAAGTCCTCTAACTAAGGGCTCACCCTCCGAGGAATTAGTATATTCCATCAAAATATAAGAGGTATTAGCGATAAAGTTAGTGAACTGCTTATGGATGTTGACTCTGAAATTGTTGGTATATCAGAGTACCACTTAAATAATTTGACAATTCAGAGGCTTCCTTTACCAGGATACAGATTAGCTTGCTGTTTTTCAAGGAGTTTCTTGTGGCATGGTTGAGTCACCATGTACATAAAAAAAACAGTATTCCATTTGAGTCCATAGATATATCATGGCACTGCACTGAACAGATATTTGAATGTTGTTCAGGGGCAGGTGAATTTAGTGAAACTAAACTTTTAGCTGCTGTTGTTTGTAGGACCCCAACTCCGACATCAGAGCACATCTGATCAAGCTAGACAGGGTTCTTGATTCACCTAATAGGAAGTATCACAAATTAGTTATATGTGGTGACTTCAAAATTAATTTTGTATATGATGGGGCAAGACAAAGGATGTTGGTAGATCTCCTAAATTCATATGATCTGATACAGACTGTATTTTTGCCAACTAGGGTGCAGGGGAACAGTAGCACAGTCATAGACAATATTTTTATTCATTCTTCATTACTAGATGGGCATTCTGTTAGTAAAAGTGTGAATGGCCTTTCAGACCATCATGCACAAATTTTAACACTAAAAGGTTTTTGTACTCAAACAAATGTCACATACAATTAAAAATTATGTAGGAAAATTAATCCAACAGCAGTAGAGAGTTTTTTAAACTTTGTCAAGGAGCAAGAGTGGCAGGATGTTTCCAGTGTCACTAACATAGATGACAAATATAATGCTTCCCTTAACACATTTCTCATAGTCTTTGAGATTTGCTTTCCATTAGAACGTTCTATACGGGGTACTAGCAGTAAAAGGCAGCCTGGGTGGTTGACTAGTGGGATAAGGATATCACATAGAACAAAGTGGGAATTATATCAAAATGTCAGAAGTGGTCACAATCAAGCTACAGTAGCCCATTACATATTGTGCTTAAAAACGTTATTAGGAAGGCAAAGAGTATGTGGTACGCAAATAGAATAGCTAATTCACAGGATAAAATTAAAACCAAATGGTCAGTTGTGAAGGAAGTGTCTGGTCAGCAGCACAAGGTCGATGATATAAAGTCAGTTCATAGTAAAAATATTTCTGTTAGTGATAAATCAGATATATGTACAGTATTTAACAATCATTTTAATTAAATAAAAATTTAATTTATATAGGGAATTATATAACACTCTTGGAAAATGCCTTTCCAAGATTGATGTCTGAAATACTCCTCTGTGATACAGACAAGGGGAAGATTGTGTCAATAATTAAATCACCCAAGACTAAGGACTCTCATAGATATAATGGAGTGCCTAGCAGAATATTAAAGTACTGTGCTGCACATGTTAGTCTTGTATTTAGCCATATTTATAATTTTTCCTTTAGGAATGGTCAGTTTCCTGAACAATTAAAGTACTCAGTAGTAAAGCTGCTTTATAAAAAGGGGGAAAGGAATAATGTAGACAATTTTAGGTCTATCTCTATGCCACCAGTGTATGCTAAAGTTACTGAAAAGGCTGTGTATGTAAGGATAATTGATGATTTTATATCACACGATTTGTTTCCAAATGTACAGTTCAGCTTTAGAAGTCATTTAACAACTGAAAATGCTATATTCTCTTTTCTCTGTGATGTACCTGATGGGTTAAACAAACGGTTTTGAACACTAGGTATATTTTTTGATCTAACTAAGGTATTTGGTTGTGTTGATCACAAAATATTGCTCCAGAAGTTGGACCACTACAGAATACGGGGAGTAGCTCACAATTAGTTCACCTCGTACTTTAGCGACAGGCAGCAAAAGGTCATTATGGCTGTGGTGTGGGTTCTGAGTGGGGTACAGTCAAATAGGGGGTGCCTTAGGGATCAGTGTTGAGGCCACTCCCGTTGCTTACTTATATAAATGATACCCCTCTACTATTATGGATAACTCTAAAAAAATTCTGTTTGCTGATGACACTAGCTTGGTGGTAAAGGATGTTGTGTGCAACACTGGCTCGGTTTCAAATAGTGCAGTTCATGACATAAGTTCATAGCCTATAGAAAATAAACCAATGCTATACCAAAGTAAGACTCAGTTTTTCAGTTTCTAACACACAATTCAACAAAACCTGACGTTTTAATTTCACAGAATGGGCATGTGATTAGTGAAACTGAACAGTTCAGATTTCTAGGTGTTCAGATAGACAGTAAACTGTCGTGGAAAGCCCACGTTCAGGATCTTGTTCACAGACTTAAGGCTGCCATTGTTACTATTCTAACGCTATCTGAAATAAGTGACTGTTAGACACGAAAATTAGTCTACTTTGCTTATTTTCATTCGTCTGTGTCGTATAGTATTGTATTTTGTGGTAACTCTTCCCATTCTGAAAGGATATTTTTGACTCATAAACAGGAGGTTTGGGCAATAAGTGGTGCAAGTTCAAGAACCTCTTGTCGACCCCTGTTCATGAGTCTGGGTATTCTGACATTGGCCTCTCAATATATATATATTCCTTACTGTCATTTCCTCTTAACAATATTAGCTTATTCCCAAGAATAATTAGCTTTCACTCAGTTAATGCTCAGAAGAAATCAAACATGTATTTGGATGGGACTTCCTTAAATCTTGTGCAGAAAGGTGTGCAGTATACTGCTGCATCCATTTTCAATAAGCTACCACAAGAATTAAAAAATCTTAGCAGTAATCCATGCACTGTCAAATCGAAACTGAAAAGTTTCCTTATGAGTCACTCCTTTTATTCTGTCGAGGAGTTCCTTGAAAAATTAAGCTGATTCTTGTTGTATTGTTGACTACGCCTACTGAAACTTATGGCTTGACTTTTTTCAGGTTCATAAACATTTTATTTTTATCTGTTACTACTTTTCTGTTGTAATTTCATGTACTGACACGTTCCATGAACTTGGAGATTTGCTCTTCAATTTGGTCCTATGGAAATTAACGTGTAAATAAATAAATAAAAAGATAACTGCAGAGGACAAAGAAAATAAGGAACAGGGATACGAAAAGTTCTCTCATGAACAACATTTGGGGAAACAAGATTTGTGGTATGGCAACTTTGATTCACCATTTTCAAATGATATTTTTAGGGGTCTTTCCCATTTTCTTCAACACAATTAACGGTACAGTCTCAACATTTAAAAGATAACTAAAGAAATTTGTTGGTTTTCAAATTCCATGAATGAATCTCTGAATTAAAAAAATTAATGCACAGAAATGATTACGATCTGTGGATTTACAAAGAATTTTAAAAAGTTAACACAACTTAAATATAATAAAATGAAAGCAATAAACTCACTTCTAAGGGCTCCTTTACAAGAGTGCAAAAAATGAGAAAGTTGTTATATGTAGTTTCTGCAGTAATGGATATCCTATGTAAAAACAAAGTTGGGGAATAATTATAAGGTAGCATTTTATGATGGAGAATTATAAAAAAATAGGATCAGTCTAGCTGTAATGTTGTTCACACCTGACACATACAGCATATGTGAATGAGTCGAAACTGTGATGAAATGAATTCTGTGTGCATCGTTTTCTGGTATGGAGCAAACAGTAAATGTCCCAGAATCTACTAAATAAACACAGACGATTGGCTCAGTGGAAGTTAGAGAGCGATATTGAACCAGTAACGACATTTACGCAGGAGTCGGTGGCTACACAAAAGTTTTTCTTTCTTTGGTTCATGTGAAGTCACAGGGATCCTGACAAACCAGTATTGTCTTCCTCGGTCGATGAGGAGCTTTTTAGTGCCAATCACCTCGATGTATCAGCGGACAGTGACCAACCATGGTGGATGGAAATGGCATTTTCAAGAAACTCTACATGCTTTACTGCCAGAATGAAACGAAATCGAATGTAAAAACGTTGTAAGCATGCGCAGAAAACGTTCACTTATTGTTCGGCAGTCAAAGGAAGCAGCTCATATCGGACTATTGAAAATTGATATTCTCTGTCATAGCATAAGTCTTTGTAGCTGTCGTACTCTCTTTCATAGAGAAGACTCAGTATATTTATCAGAAATTAAATAAAATGTCGAATGGAAAAAAAATAATTTAAAAGAGCCCTGAGACTGCGACTGTTTACTACTGGTGAACAATTTAGTTCATTTTACCTTATCCACAGTTGAAATATCTGAATTATACAGTATAAATCAACAGGAAAATAGCATGAAATACTTCTACTCAGAAGGTATAATCTCCAAAATTGATAAAATAACGAGTGTTAGTATTTGACTAACTTATTAAGAAGCAATTTACAAAAAGGCGTGTTTATTTTGTCTGCAGGCGTTTTTATTTTGCATTGAAACATAGAAAAGGACCCACAACCATTCATAAAAATGAAAAACAACAAAGAAAGAAACTCATTGAGACATATTAGAACTTAACTAAGAAAAAGTATGCACTCGAGTAGTATGGCTGTAGATAATCTGGAGCACTTTGTTTGCATTTGTGATGCCACATGTACTGGTCAGTGCCTTGTGCAAGATGTCACAAATCAAATATTTAACAAAATACGTAAGATATTGGCATTTTGTTTTTGTAGTTTGCCAGTAATGCTTCACCTCACCAAGCCCTAGTTATGAAGGAAGAAGATAATGCATTAAATTCTACACTAGAACAACATAATCGATGTTAAACACTGTCTAATATAGTTCTTTATTACCCTTTGGTATTCAGCAAACTGTGGTAGCATGTTAATCCGCCGACAATAAATCTTTTGGATACTATTGCGCAACAAACCATACTAACAATGACGCATTTACATGTGATATTTACTCCTTTGTATGATTTAAACTACATATTTCCATAATGCACAAGGAGAACTTCATATTATTCCAAATATAAACTGTAAACAAACGGTATGGGAAAAGTGAATAATTGAAAAGGTTTCACACAGAGAGGAAGGTTCAGTAAGTCGAAAATTCGGTATTTGCACGAAAAAAATTATCAATGTATAAAGATTTTGAGTACAAAACAGATGCAGGTTGCTTATCGTAATATGCAAGTATAGCTGCAGATCTCGATCATGAATGAAAATTAAATTTTTGCACAAAAATGAGACTGTCTGCATTATTTATCAAAATAAAAGAAGATTATGAATACAAAACATATTTGTCATTGCTGTTCTAATGCAACTATTCTGTAAAATATGTTGAAGTGCACATGCATAGTAGCACTGCTAGTATAACTTACGGGTTAACCAGTACCTGTTGATGTGCTTCAATCTTTGTACCACACTAAAGAAACCAAAATTGACTGTAGTATTTATAAAATACCTAGAAATTTGTTCTCTAGCATTACAAATCACACATGATACCGCTGCTCAGCTAACTTAGCGTTAAATTGCACTTATTGACGAAAATAATTGAAAACACTATTATACAGGGCGTTTCAAAATGAACATACAGGTTTTAAGGCGTCATTTTTATGTTCAACTTACAATTGTAAATAATGCACAAAATGAAAGAGCAACTCAAACAGTTTTGTTTGTATACCTGTGCGCAATGGGAAGAGTATGGAATGACAATGAGTGACTGAAAAACATGTTGAACGAGTGGGAGTCTTTCAGCTTAGCTCCAAGAAATATCCCCGCGAAAAGTTTGTGGGTCTTTCTTTTTCGGCGAATCAACTGTAACTGATGTTTCTTATCTTGATGTGCTACAGCTATGGCCCGTGCGTCAATGGAAAGAAGCTGAACAACACATCTTTATTTGGGAGCAAGATGGTGCGTCGCCTCACTGGCATAACTCAGTACGCGACTGGTTAAACGACGTTGTATCCGACCAATGGATTAGGCTCGAGGCGCCGGTTGACACAGCATTTTATGCGTGACCTCCACGTTCACACACGATCTGACGCGATCATGTGTATGATCCTCCGATACCAGCTGATCTATCCAACTTTAGAAACAATGTTGTTGCAACAGTTACTCCTTCCACATACTGATCAAGGTTGCGGATCGGTGTTCACACTGAACAATTTTAAGAAAAACTGTTTGTTTTTCTCTTTCATTTGGTGTATTATTTATAATTGTTAAGGTGGATGTAATATGTGCTACAAAGCCTTAAAACCCGTATATTCATTTTGAAACACCCTGTATATATGACGAAAAATGGTGTGAAACTTTCAGGCGACAGTTGTTTTCGGGAATATATGTATGTGAAGAGCTTTTAGAAACTAAGCGTGACTCTGAAGAATGGGAGTCTAAACATTCCGTGGAAGAAAGGTGGATTTTCTTCAGGAAACCGAAAATCCTGAACGCAAACGCCTACTGCTAAAATTATGCGAGCATTTGTTTTCTATTCTCGCATACAACACCACTGTGGAAAGAGTATTCTCGCTGATGTCGGCTGAATGGACTGATGAAAGAAATCGACTGCTACTATGGGCTGTGGAATCAGTCTTAAATTGCGAATTCAACTACAGGCTTACTTGCATAGAGTTTTGTAAAAACATAAAACGGAAAAAAAGGGTTTCTGAAAAACGTGAAATCTTCCGAAAAATATGATGTGCCAGCTATGCTGTAAAAGATGAAGCAAAATCTGAAAATTCTTACGACTATTAGTTACTGTTTCGTTAGACGTTAAGAATTTATCGCTTCTGCTTAGGAAAACTTGGTTCTCTGGGCCGTATTTAACGAAATTAATATTAGGTGGCGTAAAGGCGGCAAACATGGGAATAGTCCGCTGATCTTAATATCGTCATACTCCGGAAAGGACTCTACTTTTACACTAACACAGTACGATCCGGCGGAAAACCCGAGAAGCATATTTGCAAAAGAATATTATTTTAAACGTTACAAAAATAAATATCTTTTCAAACACAAATCATTATTAAGTATTACAGACCTTGAGATATACATCGAGCAAAACGTTAGTGCGTGCATCCAATTCGGCGTTACTAGCCAGTGAGATGAAACATTTTATCAAACAAAAATTTTGCCATCTAGTTTTTGTAAAGTCTTTGTCTTTTCCGCGATATTACGCTCACAAGCTACTCATTAATCGTTTTTGCTCCAATTCATCTTGCGAATTAGACATGAGTATTTTTAACGTACATTTAAAATATTTACTAAAGTCAGTTCCCGCAAACGGTACGTATCGTTTGAACCCCTGCGACTTAGATAGGCAATCATTCTTGGAAATTACCAACTTAAGGCATGAAAACAGTATTGTGGCTTAAACTTTCCGGGTCTAGTGAAGCAGGGGATACAACCCGTCGGCTTTGACCAATGACGTCATACATTACTCATAGATAATAATGTTTTCACTTTCAGCCATAGACCAATGACGTCAGAATTGGCCAGAGAGCATTTATTACACAGATGAAAGAGCTGACAAGACTGTTCAGAAACAAAGGAATACGGGAGACGAAAAATATAGTTGACATATATCAAGGTTCTGTACTTCACATATATAAGGGCCAGTAGTATTTTAACGTTAACGATATCGCGTGTTTGTATCTTAGTATTTCTCCGCAAAATACAATGAAAAGAAATGAATGAAATATATTACTAGCAAAGAATACATCACGTTACATGTATGTCAGCTGTATCTCGAACTGTATTGCTTAAGTGCAGTACGAGATATAAGTTCAGCGTACGTCGATTTCTTAGTTTCAACTACCATTGCTGTCCTGTTGTTAACTTGAAGTATGTATCCCCTGCTTCACTAAACCGTAAATGAAACACCGGATACAAATTAAAAGCTCATTCGAAGTATGTTGCTTAGGTACAGTACGGAATACGAGTTTGTCTAAGTCGATTTCTTCGTTTTCACTAGCATCACTGTCCTGTTCTTCACTTGAACGATGTATCCTCCGCTTCAGTAAACCCTAAATGTAACACGGGATACAGATTGTAGATGTGTTGTTTATGTCATCTCCGCTATTAGTAACTGTCTTCTCTTACGTACGTATCAGTACTACTGATGACAGAAGGACCTACGTATGTAATATATGTATACCAGACTTCCGTTGACTTCTATATAGGTACACTGGTAACGAAAAGGTGGGAATAGACGTACGTTACATTTGCAACTTGTACCTCAATTGAACTACACGGAGACAAGAAGACGACACGTGTATAATTTGTATCCCGTACTTCACTATGGGGTACAGTTTTCTTGTTGCCTTGGGCGCTAATAGTATCCCATTCGTTACTTGGGCTATATAGCTGTACGCAGCATTTGTATCTTGCTCACCAATTGACATATATAGTGTCAGTGTAAAGGACAAGTGAAGGACGGGATACAAATTTTAGTTGTGTCGTCAGTGTAAAGGCGAAGTGAAGGACGGGATTAAATTTTAGTTGTGTCGGGGGTTTCGCCTGTTATATAGCAAGTACACATTCGAAAATGTCGTACTGATATTACTGCTGGGAAGCGAAAGAAGATCGACAGCTGAGAAATTTCTATTACGTACTTCACAACACGAAAATACACATACTGGTGGAATAAAACAGTGAAATATCAAAGTAGTGAAATAGCGTGAAAGAAGCAAATGGAAAAGTGAACTTAACTTCGAGGAATAATCGAAGCTCGCCCAGATAGACAGTAACGAAAATTACATACCCACAATCAGACAAATCCATTCCTATAAACGAAAATAAGACACTAAAAATTGTCCTACAATAACAAACTAATACTCCAAATTACCTCAATATCATTACGAATAATTATTTTAATGTAGATGATAGCGCTTATCCGGAACACAGAACAGTTTTATTATCTATGCCTCGAAGTTAAGACATTACTATCTATGGCTAATGTATGACGTCATTGGTCAAAGCCGACGGGTTGTATCCCCTGCTTCTCTAGACCCGGAAAGTTTAAGCCACAATACTGTTTTCATGCCTTAAATTGGTAATTTCCAAGAATGATTGCCTATGTAAGTCGCAGGGTTCAAACGATACGTACCGTCTGCGGGAACTGACTTTAGTAAATATTTTAAATGTACGTTAAAAATACTCATGTCTAATTCGCAAGATGAATTGGAGCAAAAACGATTAATGAGTAGCTTGTGTGCGTAATATCGCGGAAAAGACAAAGACTTTACAAAAACCAGATGGCAAAATTTTTTGTTTGATAAAATGTTTCATCTCACTGGCTAGTAACGCCGAATTGGATGCACGCACTAACGTTTTGCTCGATGTATATCTCAAGGTCTGTAATATTTAATAATGGTTTGTGTTTGAAAAGATATTTATTTTTGTAACGTTTAAAATAATATTCTTTTACAAATATGCTTCTCGGGTTTGCCGCCGGATCGTACTGTGTTAGTGTAAAAGTAGAGTCCTTTCCTGAGCTTCTCCTGCCATCGGTAGTACTATGGGAGCCTTTATATTTTATGAAGTAACAGCTTTTTTATGAGATGAGAAAACATTTTATTTTCCAAGCACAGATAAAACTCGCAACCAAGCCGACTACGGCAAAGATAAATATCTATCAGCTGCAGCTTTCACCCGCTGTTTTTTGGCGCAGTGGATAAATGACGTCGCCACATCAGGCCCCCTCCTTTTGAAACCGGGTGCACCAGGTATGTGGGGAAACTTGCACTTGATTTTTCTACCAGCTCTCGTGAAAACATCTGGTGCAGGCAATGGCTGCTCCTGTTCTGCACTTGCTGCTTCGTTGTCCTCTTCTGAAACCGAGGGCTCGGCGAGACTCTCTGCTGTTTCTTTGGCCTCCACGTTTGAGGGTGATTTTACAGACCGAGGAAGGAGTGTACCCTCTTCGGTGTAAGCAGGTTTAAGCCGCTCAATTGAGTCTGTCTCTTCTTTATCATCCTTATCGATTTTGAAGCTGTGGCTTCCTCTTGTGATTACCCTGTATGGTCCAGAGTAAGGCGAAACAAGTGGCGGGCGCACCGTATCATCCCTAAGCCACACGTGGGACGTTGCTTGCAGGTCTTTATGTACAAACACTCTCCGGTCTCCATGTCTGACAGGGTTAGTGGGTTTGATGTTTCTCATTCTAACGCTGAGTTGTCTCGCGCATTGCGTGCATAGCTCAGGGGCGAACGGCTGTGTAGATGCTGGAAGGATAAATTCTCCAGGAACCCTCAATTGCTCGCCATAAACCAATTCTGCGGAAGAGCATTGTAAGTCCTCCTTCACGGCCGTTCTCAGTCCGAGTAGGACCGGCGGTAGTGCTTCAGGCCATGAAGTGGAACTACACATTAATGCAGCTTTGAGCGTGCGGTGTAGTCGTGCCACCATTCCATTACTAGATGGATGATAGCTTGTGGTGCGTAGGTGGTTGCACCCGCACAGTAGTAAAAGTTCATTGAAAAGTTGGCTTTCAAACTGCCTTCCGCGATCTGTTGTTATGTTTTGCGGAACGCCAAACCTGGAGAACCATGAATGCAACAGTGCTTTTGCAACCGACTCCGCAGACATGTCTTGAATTACAACTACTTCTGGCCACCTGGTAAAACGATCAATGATTGTGAGCAAATAGCGTTGTTCTGAAGAGCATGATAGCGGGCCCACAATGTCCACATGTATATGTGAAAATCTTGCAGATGGCGTCGGGAAGTCAGCAATAGGTGCAAAGACATGTCTGCTGATTTTATTACGCTGGCATGTTAGGCATGCACGCGCCCATGCACGACAATCTTTTTGTATTCCAGGCCACACTACTTTGGAGGAAACTAACTTGGCTGTAGCTCGTATTCCTGGATGTGATAGGTTATGTAGCGAACTATAAATCTCCCGACGATATTGTTCCGGTATGTAAGGTCGCTCCTTTCCTTTTGCTACATCACACCAAATTCCGTCTGGAACATTTGGGACAGACACACGTCTGAGCCGCAGCGCAGTTCTCTGTTCCTCTATTAGACGGCGCAAGAAAGGATCTTCTCGTTGTTTAGACGCTAACTCGGTCCAACGAATTGAATTTAAACTGGCACAATTCCTAGATAGGCAATCTGCGACCAGATTGTCTTTTCCTGAAATGTGACGCACGTCAGTTGTGAACTGTGCAATGTACTCGACTTGCCTGCACTGACGTGGTGAATTGAGCTCTGTGTCTCGTTGAAATATAGCTACTAACGGCTTGTGATCGGTAAAAATTGCAAAGTGCCTCCCTTCGACAGACGTGCGGAAATGCTTTATGGCTAAGTAAATAGCAAGCAACTCACGGTCAATAGCACTCCATTTTTGCTACTGTCGAGTCAGGTTTTTAGAGAAAAATGCGAGCGGCTGCCATCTGCCATCAACTTCTTGCTGTAACGCTGCACCCACTGCTGTTTGGCTCGCATCAACCATGAGCGCTAAAGGAGCGCTCAGTCTTGGATGTCCCAGTAGTGTTGCCCGAGAAAGACATTTCTTTAAGTCATGGAAAGCTGCTTCAGCATCTGGACTCCATGGAATTTTACGATTTACTGTTGTATTTTTACCTGCAAGTAACGTTGTGAGTGGCTCTTGGGCGGCAGCTAATTTAGGTAAGTGACGTCTGTAATAGTTGAGCATGCCTAAAAATCTGCGAAGTCCTTTGTAAGTTGTGGGAAGGGGCATCTGTCGTACTGCTTCAACCCGCTCAGGCAAAGGTGACAGGCCTGCTGCTGAAACCAAATATCCCAGGAACTTAACATCGCGTTTTCCAAACGTGCACTTTGTTTCGTTAATAATTATGTCATACTCTGTCAGACGGCGGAAAAACTGCCGCAGATGTTCGACATGCTGATATACAGAACCAGAGAATACTAAAATGTCGTCCATATAACAAAATACGAATGGTAATTCTCGGAGCACCTCATGCATGAATCTTTGCCATGTTTGGGCCGCGTTTCTGAGGCCAAATGGCATAAAATTGTACTCAAACAAACCGAATGGTGTGATAACTGCTGTTTCTTTAATGTCAGATGGAGCCATGGGAATCTGGGAAAATGCTTTGGCGCAATCAATCACACTAAATATTTTGGCATTGCTAATCGTACTGTTAAAATCAGTCACATTGGGTACTGGGTAGCGGTCGGGAATTGTGCGGGCATTGAGCGCCCTGTAGTCTCCACATACTCTCCATGAATTGTCTTTTTTACGGACCATGTGAATTGGAGATGCCCATGAACTATCAGACCTACTTACAATACCTGTTTTTAGAAGTCTGTCGAACTCAGCTCGCGCCGCGAGCAGCTTCTCTGGAGGCAGACGCCGCGGGCGGAAGGCAACGGGTTGACCTTGTGTCGTGCTGATGTGGTGTTGAGTATTGTGTCTGCATTTCCTGGTTGCGTTGACGGGTTCGGTAAGTGCTGGAAAGTCTTGAAGCAGTTTACGAAAAAGTGATTCCTCCGACATTGCTCTGATATTGCCTACAGTATACGAATCGTTACGACTGTCGGGTGTCTTCTTGCGTGACGCACACGTGTGCGCCCCGCTTAGTTGCGGGTACGACATCGTATCAATATATCCCGACGCGGATGACGCGGTAGAGGAGCCGGAAATCTTCGTGCGGAAAGACACGGGCACATCGCACTGCACTTGAACCGACGCGGAAGACGCAGTAGGCAATATCCCTTCTGCGGGAACTGTCACCAAACGACGGTTAACCAGGTCGGGCATAAGTCGGTAGTTCCGTAAAAAGTCCGCTCCAGTTATAGGACTCGGCACATCAGCAACCACAAAAGTCCATTTTGGACGGAAGTTGGAATTCAGATGTAATGCCAACTGTTTCTCACCATAGGTAGATATTCTGGAATTGTTTGCCGCAGTCAGCACATGTTGCGTTGTTGTCGTGAGTATATCACCTCTCTTTCTTGGATACACACTGACTTCTGAACCTGTGTCAATTAGAAACTTCTCACCTGAAGAGAGGTCCAACACGAACAATCGGTGTGATTGGTTGACTGCAGATACCGTGGCGTTTTTACCTCTTTGAATCACGCTATGACTCGGGCGCCTATGTTGTTGTTGACGAACGTTAGCGCCCTTTAACGCCCGCCTTTTAAGTTTGGGTAGCTGCAGGGTTGAATACATTGACGGGCAGTGTTACCGAAGCGTCTGTGGTACCAGCACCATTGATCTGTCAAATCCTGTTGGATAGCATATCTTCGTCTTTTCCAACTGCGACTTCGTAGCTGCTGGTGGAGTGAAGTTACTTGCACGTTGAGTTTTGCCACTTGTGCTGCCAGTTGCTGTATGGTGGGTTCGGTCGATGAGCACTGCTGTTGGGAAGTATTATTGCATGTTCCTGGCTCACTGACGTCAGATTCCATCACACTACACGTTCTTGGGCCTCTATCCTGGCTGTAGTTGAATTCGGAACACGCAGAAACTTCGGTTAAGGTGTTTGCGATGGTATCCGCCTTTTTTGCTAAGACTTGCAATGGTAAGTCTGTTTCTGCTGCAATGACGGCACGGATGTTGGCAGGAAGTTTACGAAGCCATATTAGACGTAAAGACTCTTCAGGTAGGAGTTCCGGGCCGGCTAATGTACGTAAGGCTTTGAGTACTTGTGACGGAGTCTTGCCGCCCAAATCGTTGTATGCGAAAATTTTTTGTAGTCGCAAATCTGGTGACAACGTATAATGCTGTATGAGAGCTTCCTTTAGCACAAAGTAATTTTGTTGCGACAAGGTTTCTTCTACTTGCTCTATCACTTCTAAATTTAGATGTGAAACCCCTATATTAAATTTGTCAATGTTGTTAGACACCCCACGCTGCCGAAATATGCATTCAGCCTGCGTAAACCAAAGCTGGGGGCGCGTCGGCCAGAACGCGGAAAGCTTAACATTTCCGTGTCGCGCGTAGGTACTCCCATCTTTTGCGTTAACATCTGTCGTTCCGTGTTGTGGCGAATCAAAGGGCGTGGACCGCGATCCTTGGTCGGTCGAACAGACTGTAGTCTTCAATCTTGATTCCACTGCCCCATGCTTTTGTCTCTGAATTCATTATTCTTGTCGGTATATATATTTTCTTTATGCTTCTGGTACGATTTTTCGGGGTCACCACTATGGGAACCTTTATATTTTATGAAGTAACAGCTTTTTCATGAGATGAGAAAACATTTTATTTTCCAAGCACAGATAAAACTCACAAGAATAAACAACTCGTAACCAAGCCGACTACGGCAAAGATCTATCAGCTGCAGCTTTCACCCGCTGTTTTTTGGCGCAGTGGATAAATGACGTCGCCACAGTACTACTATTTCGCATTTAGTATTTTCCTGGTGAGTGATACTAGCTTCGTTTGTAATTTATCTTTCGAACCTAGTAGCTACCACTGACCCAATTATACCACGAAAAGTGTTAGTGTGTCCATTCTTTTGTACATAGTAATGCCATAGCGAACTGTAGTGTGATTATTAGCATGAGCAGCTGAATATCAAATCTTACGTGACGTCGTTATGTAAATACAGACGTTGAGTGTAGGAAAGGTCTTGTCAGTACAACTTATTGCAGTATTACGAGAGTGAGCCACATTGTTCAACGTTGCTTTTCACCTACGTATTGCAGTGCTGTTAGAGCCCGTTCATACAGAATATCTACTGCGAGTTCGTGGTATCTAAAGGGTGGCACAGTACAAGTTTCACCCTAATTGGTATGGGAAAGTGTGCTTTTAGTATCCTGAGCACGTCCCTATGGGAAATAGGTTCTTCCCAGTACCTCGTCATACTAACATAGTTTTCGAAATACTTCCTTAGGTTGCCCTGCTTTGGGTTATACGCTTCTGGGCTGTGCTGTACACAATTTTTCTCAGTCTCTCCTGTACACAGGTTCACCAGAAAAGTCCTAAGAAATGTCTTTCAAAGTCTACGAATGTAATTTTCTGCAACCAGAAGAGCGCAGGGTAAAGCATCTCCGGTTATGTGAGATACCACAAACTGAATCTTTTCCGTTCTGTCTACAACCTTGCAAAACGCTCCTAAAGTTCTTTATGAACACAACTGGGTGTACAATCTTTTTATCCTCATTGGAAGTCTGGAACTGTCTATGTTTTACCAGGCTCTGCTCGTGCATTAAACCTACCTGGCTCAGCATCAGTTACACTCCTACTTGCTTCTGCAACCACCGGGCTATATTGTTCAGTATCTCCTATACATAAGCGTTCGAATGCTGGTTGAACCAAGGGTGTATTCTCATACTGTGCTACAATAGGAGACACATGCTCATGTTCTATCTTTCAATTTCCACGACCCGATCTTGCCTATTTCATTGACACGTAGAGAATGTGTATGAATAATGTCCCCTATGCTCGCTAGTTCAGTCTGCAAACCTTGGCAGGTCTCTCTCTTACCAAAGGTAGCTTCCACGGCTACATTATCTATTTCTGCCTTCACCTCTTCTTTTGTGATTTGCAGCATACCTGTAGTGATTTCATCTACCTACTTGATTACATTTTTTTACCTGTTCTTCTAGTTTGTTGTGAGCTAGATACTTATCAGCTACATCCGCCCTCAGCTGTGGTTAGATCCCTCTGACGTTCGGTTAAAGCTTTATTTATCTTCCTAACCGATTCCTTCTTCGTAAGCGTTTGTGTTTCATCCCTTTCCTATTCTAACCTTGCTAACTTTTCGTGTCTTTCCTTTTCTGGAAGGATGTGTTTCCTGTTCTTTTCTCTCTCAAACTCGGCAAGAAGCCACTTTTCCCTCATTACTAGTCTCTCCTTTCTTTCACTTTCTAAAATGGCCTGATTTTCCTGTCTTTCTTTTTTAACAATTCCAGTTTGTGGAATATCATAGAAAGAAAATCACCTTCGGTTTTCGGTTTTTGCTGATTGTGGGAGATTAGCTGTCGCTGACCCCCCCCCCCCCCCCCCCCCGTCCCCGCATTGTAATATTCGTAACATTCCCGCTATCAGACGAAATAATTTGACTATTCGTGTCATAACACTATCATGTTGCTGTGTGTCAGGTATCTCCTCAATGTCAGTCTTATCCATACGTTTTGGCCTAAACAGTTTCTCATATAAGGTGGTACTGAACACGTAGGATACATAAATGATATACAAGAACTTAATACTAAACACAAATATACACAGAAATTTTCTGGCTGCAAGCGGAATATATTGCGACAGATGAAGGTTGTATTTAAGCTGGTGCTTTTGACGTGATTCTTGCGTCAACGGTTCCTGCCAGTTAAAATCGACCAGTCAGAAGTCTACGATGCATGCACCATAGGCTCACTGCTACAAGCCCTGAAATTTCACAGTACGTGCACTTATGTCCTTTCTTTGAGTTGAATCTGCACATTATTATTGTCGCGTGGCTTTTACGACTGACTTGAGTTTTCTTCACGTATCATTCAATACAGTGTGTATCTCCAGTGCTTGCTTGATCGTCAAGCTCGGTTAGTTGTTTTTCCAAATATATGAAAAAGAAAAACAATTGGATTAACAAATGTTACAGATTATAAACATATGCATACACATATATCTGATTGTGTTTATTTGTCGAAACCCCACGTTATCGAGTACCATTATACTGTGAAATAAGAAAAAATAAAGGCTCTTTACTCTGGTGTGGTTTGTTATGACTGTCAGTACAGCATTAAAAATACTTGTGATTTACTTGGCGCAATGTAAAATTTCCCCGCTCTAGATGCTATTAGGTGTCCTACTCGGCATATAAAATCCCGTAAGAGTGAAAGTTGAAGCAAAATCTGAAAATTCTTACGACATATTAGTCAATATTTCATTTGATGTTGAGAATTTATCACTTCTCTTTAGCCAAATTTGGCTGTCAGGGCCGTATTTAACATAATTAGTATTATGCGCAATAAAAGCGGCCAACAATGGGAATAGTTCTTAATATCATACTACCCAGGAAAGGACGCTACTTTTACACTAACAAAAGAATATTATTTTAAACTTTACAAAAATAAATGTATTTCCAAATACAAACCAAGAATTACAGACTATGAGAGATATACATCGAACAAGAAGTTAGTTATTCCATTCAGTTCATCGGTACTAGCCAGAGAGATGAAAAAAAAATTGCCATCTAGTTTTTGTAATGTCTGTCTTTTTCTACGAGATCACTCATTCTCATATTACGTCTTTGGTTCAATTCATCTTGCGAACCACACATCAGTATTTTTTAACATACATTTAACGTCCTTAGTAAAGTCAGTTCCAGAAGACAGTACTCAGTCAAGCTTATTATCTTAATAAAATGTTGTAATTAGGCGAGAAGAAGTTTTTAGGTTAGTGAAGATGTAATGAAGGATAGATTAATGTCATGAAATCATGACTAACGAGAAATATTGTAAATTTAATCATTTAATCTGATAGTTTGCAAACGACAGATTTGGATATTATAGTTAAATGAATAATTAACACAACAATTTCTAAAGAGGCACCTTCAGTGTCTGTGACTGATCCAGAAAATGAAAGTCTAATTGAAAATATAATTTTCTATAGTTGTTACATCGCTCATAAGTAGGGTAAGATTGTAACTGAACTGGTACAGGAGACCTGTGCATATGCACTGCACATGAGAGTCGCCCACACTGATCAGACAGCGGGTGGTGAAGGGACATCATCACGACGCGGCCCTGAGGGAAGGTCAGCTGTTAGCATCACACTCTTAGCCAAGGGGAAACAAGATAGAAGGCAAGAGAGAGAAAGGAGGACTTTGGGTGAGCACTGGCAGCTTTCTTACCACTTCTGGGGTGGCGGAATCGACGTAGTGCAAAGCTGTCTAGAAGGTTGACTCTGAGGGCGATAATTTGCTCACCTCGTAGCTGGGTCGAACCACTTCCTCAGCCGCACTGTATGTATTAAAAAGAACAGCAGGCGTCAGGCATATGATGTCAACACTTGTAAGTACCTGCTTCAAGACGGAATTATGACATATAATCTGGTTTGTATTTTCCCTTCACAACAGCAGAGAAGAGACATTTAAATACGGCTCTGTACTCATTGATGGATTATGCCAAGCAGAATCAGAGATCAATAGCATATTTTCTGAAGATACACATTCCTTTTTTCTGATGATGACTGGTCTGCCTTGCTTAGCAGTACTGTGCCGGAAAACAGTTTTTCTATATTTTTTATTTGAGAGAAGTTCCTCGTGCTATCACCCATGCACAAGCGATATTGAACACCACTCCCAATTTAACCATCACCTATGGGTAGAAATGTTTGGTATCGCTACTCCGTGAACAATTCTTTCCTTTACTCTTTGGCCGACCGATCTGACCGAGCGGTTCTAGGCGCTTCAGTCCGGAACCGCGCGCCTGCTACGGTCGCATGTTCCAATCCTGCCTCGGGCATAGATGATGTCCTTAGGTTAATTAGGTTTAAGTATTTCTAAGTCAAGGAGACTGATGACCTCAGATGTTAAGTCCCGTAGTGCTTAGAGCCATTTGAACCATTTGAACCTTCATCTTTGCTAAGTGGTATTTTCATCTCTCTGTTGCCACAACAGTCGAGAAACACACCTTGAAATGCCACTGTCTGTATGCAGGCTGCTACAACATATAGATCTGACACAAATGAACGTTTGCTTTCTTCCAGAGTAACGAAGAGACCCAAATGGAACGGCGTGTGACTTGTTACTTCATCGAAGTATGCCAACGACAATCGTCTCTGGACTACTCTTTCCTTCAAAGAAGGAGTCCTGAGCAATGAAAGGACGCACTGATGACCTTGCCTCATGCTATGCATACAACTGCCACCAATCAAAGACCACAGTCAACTTTTCTTAAACTGTACTACAACTTTCTCTGATACTCGTGTGCCAGCGTATGTATACTTTCCATGTGTGATGAAATTGGACTAGACACAGTTCTCGAATGAAATTATTATTTTTTTCTCTTTGTGTAATATTATATTGTTATTTCAAATACTTTCCAAGGGATCCACCCACAAAAGACAAAAACAGACATATTATCACTGATTATTCTTCTTAAATATTCGTATGTGTTTGCGTAATTGTAGCGTTTTATATCACA
Source organism: Schistocerca cancellata (assembly GCF_023864275.1). Taxonomy (NCBI): domain Eukaryota; kingdom Metazoa; phylum Arthropoda; class Insecta; order Orthoptera; family Acrididae; genus Schistocerca; species Schistocerca cancellata. The sequence goes on along the minus strand of NC_064626.1, from coordinate 750,029,749 downwards.
CTCACGTAATATGATCTATGTATCTGTACATTTTTTACTCGTAAGTAATTGTTTAGTTGCACCAGAGACACGTTTATGTACATACGAGGGTCACTCCAAAAGAAATTGACACTATTTTTGTAAAAATACGGTTTTCATTCTGTATGTGTGAAAGTTTTACAGTGTGTAGATACATCCTTCCCGCTTGTTTTCAAACTTAGTTCAACCTGTTCCCGTGAGTGGCACCGTCACAGCATGTCTTCAAAATGGCTGCTACACTTGACGTTCGTCCGAAGCATCGGGCTGTCATAGAATTCCTGTGCTGTGAAAACGAGACAGTGGGAAACATCCACAAGAGGTTGAAAAAGGTGTGTGGAGATGCTGCTGTCGATCGCAGTACAGTTAGTCGGTGGGCAAGCAGGTTACACGGTGAAAACTGGCACGGCAATATTGAGGATTGTCCTCGCAGTGGCAGGGCTCATACTGCACACACTCCAGACAATGTGCAGAGAGTTAACGAACTGGTGACTACTGACAGACGCATCACAGTGAACGAATTGTCACGCTACATTGGGATAGGGGAAGGAAGTGTTTGCAGAATACTGAAAGTGTTGGCGTTAAAAATGGTTTGTACCAGGTGGGTTCCCAGGATGTTGACAGTGGCTCACAAAGAAACAAAGAAACAAGAATAACGGTATGCAGCGAACTTTTGGAACAGTATGAGAATGGTGGAGATGAATTTCTTGGAAGAATTGTGACAGATGATGAAACATGGCTCCATCATTTTTCACCACAGACGAAGAGGCAATCAATGGAGTGGCATCATGCAAATTCACTCAAGAAAAAAAATTCACACCACCTGCTAGAAAAGTTATGGCTACGGTGTTTTTCGATTCCGAAGGACTCTTGCTTGTGGGAATCATGCCAAGTGGAACCATCATAAATTCTGATGCATATGTGACGTCACTGAAGAAATTTCAAGCTAGAATGAGTCGTGTTCGACCACATCGGCAAAAGCAGGATGTTTTGCTGTTGCACGACAATGCACGGCCACATGTCAGTCAAAAAACCATTGAAGCAATCACAAAACTCAGATGGATAACAATGAAACACCCGCCTTACATTTCTGACCTGATTCCATGTCACTATCATCTCTTTGGGAAACTGAAAGACTCTCTTCGAGGAACAAGGTTTGAAGATGATGACTCTCTTGTGCACGCTGCCAAACAGTGGCTCCAACAGGTTGGTCCAGAATTTTATCGTGTGGGTATACAGGGGCTGGTTCCAAGATGGCGTAGGGCAGTTGAGAGGGATGGAAATTATGCGGAGAAATGAAAATATTGTTCCTAAAGGATGTGTCTACACACTGTAAAACTTTCAGACATGAAGATTAAAAGATGAATTAAAAAATAGTGTGCATTTCTTTTGGAGTGACCCTCGTATATTAACAAATATTACACATACAGACATACATCTTTTCTTGCATAATGTTTGATAACTTTGCGATTTTTTTAGTTTTTTATTGTGGAGTTGCCCTTTAGGCACATGTTAAGAGGCACCTCATCATCTTGGTTTCCACATTTTTTTCTCTTTCTGTGAATTACCATCATTAGTACTTCATTTGAATATGGATTTTTGTTCATGCATTTATTACTTCAATTGCAAAAATCAAATGTGTATTTTTGCTTTTTATGTTAGGAATGAACGTATGTATTCAGTCAAAGGTGAATTCATGTATGGATGTTTGTAAACAATAAGTGCTCAACATTGAATATAATAAGTATAAGTGGATTTTATGTTTTATTATTAATGAGTGGAATGAATATTAAATCAAGGGAACCGTCAATACGATGTGCCAATGAATGAGAGAGGAATATAGATTAAAAGAATTGTAAGTACTTGAGATAAAGAATGAGGATGAAACTAATTTACATTGTAAACCTTTCTTGAATTCGGAATGAATGAGTTTTGCAATCTGGGTATATTCACGAGAGAAATTTGTTTATGAGTAAAACTGTAAAGAAAAACAACACGTTGTATTAAAGACTTCAGCGGCATTACCAATAAAGACAATGAATGAGTTTGGGTGGTTCTCAGCGGTGTGAATGAAAGATGTTTAGGCTTTATAAGTTGGCAAAGTAACCCTGTTTCCATATACTAATAGATCCTATTTCAACTCATGGTATGGTGTAGACACCTATCATATAAAACAAAAGTAGATGAAGAAGACAGAAAAAACTGATTGTTGGTGCCACACCACACACATACATTTTTCATTCTGGGTTTGGTATGATGAAAAGCGTCAAGCCTTTCCCAACCTAACACTTCTCATTTTCAATAAGCAAATCCAATTAATCATCGACTGAAGTCATGTTTAGGTCGATCAACCTATTTTTTAAATTCGAGTTACGAGATTAATAACAGTGACTGTAAAGGTCAAGCCATCGTTTTAATCTCTTCTGTATTCTAATTGGGTTTCGTTGCATGTAATGGTAGGTATCTCGCCTGTGCGAGCTGAGGTTGTGGAGAGTCAGCGGTTAGACAGATCAGGGAATGTAAACTGAGATGCCTCGCTGTTTTACTCTCTAGGGACCACAGTTGACTTATGAAGAACTCGTTGTCCGGGGATGTGATGTTGAGGTATTAATCCCTTCCAGATGTGGCGGTATACTGGCAGGATCCCATATTGTTTTAGCACGACGTCACTCTGGAACTTGTACCAAATCTTTACCTCATACTTTAGAATACGGTACACAGTGCGAGAGTCCAGCAGAACGCTAAAAACAGTGACCCTTGGAGACTCGCCTTAGCAAATAAATGGCCATTATATGGATAGGCTCTTAGCAGTTTCCTTTCGGCTGAGGGTCTTGTATCTTTCACAGTGAGTTCTCAGAAGACAGGTGGAATGGCGGACCCATTTGCAACAGAACGCTATCTGCCCGTCTCTCCCGAAAGCAGTCACGCTATTCAGACAAATTTCCTGTGCTTTTCACCGCTTGGAGAAAGTACGTTGTGACAAACAGACGCAAACACCCAGTGGGATAGGAGATATTTTTTTCCACCCAAAGACAACAAGGCAAGGTGTTGGGTGTTTTAAAAACAGCTAGCGTGGGAGGCCAGGAGCCATTTTCTGATTTTTTGTACACAAAAAAAAACCATGCATTGGTGGAATTAAGAAGTGAGGCATGACGTAGGCTCGACAAAAAAAATGGTTCAAATGGCTCTGAGCACTATGGGACTTAACATCTGAGGTCATCAGTCCCCTAGAACTTAGAACTACTTAAACCTAACTAACCTAAGGACATCACACACATCCATGCCCGAGGCAGGATTCGAACCTGTGATCGTAGCGGTCCCGCGGCTCCAGACTGTAGCGCCTAGAACCGCACGACCACGCCGGCTGGCTAGGCTCGAGAGACCAAAATTCTAGGAAGAGCACAGACAGAAGCCGGCCAATTGCAGAATCATTTTTACGCAGTTTTTGATGCGAGAAAAACGGTAACGTGACACTTACGCCATTGGTTACAGCTGGGAATATTTTATTTTATTGATTGCCGATTTTTAGATTCAAGATCTGAGCAGGGCAGGCACAAGAGACGTGGTGATGATAACTTCACTTCGCCATAGAGAATTCCCTTGGTGCCATAGAGGTGGAGAAGAAAGACATAACTTTCGACATGGAGAAGGAAGACTTGCACTTTAGACTTGTCGCTGCTTGTGAGGCAGTTTGATATGGCAGACCAGATCTGTTGGAATCCATCTGCACCATTCACAATTTTCTCCTCAACACATAACAATTAGGGTGAGACTATCTAGTGGCATTGGCTGTTCGGACGGAGTGAAGTTAGAGGTTTTCCAATATTTCGGTAAGTTCCCGTAGGCTCATCCATGAACAGGCAGACCGGCATAGCTGCATGTTTAATTTCATTTCTCCTTCCGGTGCAATGGCACAATCACTGTTTTCAAGATGGCATGGTTGCGTGTGTTGTCCTTAGCGTAAATTAGTTTAAGTTACGTTAAGTAGTATGTAAGCTTAGGGACCGATGAGCTCAGTATTTTGGTCCCATAAGACCTTACCACAAATTTTCAAATTTTTACTGCTGTAGTAGTAAATAACAAAACTATTACAGTTGCAAAAAAGCCGCCAATGCTACTACCAGCACTTAGATTTTTGTTTATTTATTTTACTTATTTATCGATTTGTTTATTTATTTTTTCAGCAAATTGTACTACTAACTAAATTATGCTACTATTACTGACGCTAATAGTAATATTTCAATATTTTTACAATGATTACATACGTATGATCACTGTTTGTCTTTATTGTAGTCTGAGATGGGCATATAAACACGTATGTAACCTAGTGGTATCGAAATGTGTCTGGTTTCTGTCAACGATCCTTACCTGATCGGCCACCCCGTCGGGCTCAGAAATATTTTGCTGGCTGCAGACAGCATGGCGATGGACATAGCGTATCATTTATGTTTCACTGATTCTTTTCAATCTTCTTGGGTTCGCTTGTGATCACCTCCATTCACTCATTCCGCGACGGGCTCTCGCGATCGTAGAGCTATAGGGCTTCTTTCACGCTCCCTAGGATTGTACACAGGCTGTACTGTTTCTCCTGGGTGGACTTGGGTTTAAAAAATGTTAAGTAAATATTACGATAAATTTTATAAATAATCGACAAGTACGCCAAAGAAGAAGAGATAGAACTACAATGGACATGTTATTCCATGCACTCTTGCGCTTCTATGCATGAACTGTATTTCCTCTGTCATTCGCTAATCTTATCTGCTTGGATTCGGACCTAAGAGAACGTTCTTGTGTAAAGCTCATCTTGCTGTATCAGCTGATAATGTAAGTTGTACTTAAAACCCGAAAATTATAATGATTATTTTGTCAAAAGAATTTGTGTATGTGGTCAATCTGTTGTGAGTCTGATACCTAGACTGCCTTAAGTAGATATGGGCCTTAACAAAGAATTTTCATTGTTAGGCGCCATCTTAGAAAAATCTTTAACATTTTTCTTTTAGCTCAACTACGAGACGTGCCGTCGGTTAGGACAATTAACTTTATTTCAGATCCCACGAGACCGGAGGCAGCTACTAATAATTTAACAATTTTATGTACAGGTTTTCTTTATATAGCGAGATAACATCCCAGGCAGAAAAGGTCTGGTCACAAGATTCCAGTTCCAGTATAGGATTACATTTGTAGATGCTACTATTGTTACCCTATATTGGGGAATCGAGACGAAACCACGGTAAGTTACGTATTACAGTAGTGTACATCGAACAGACTTGGCAAATATTCTCTGGTGTTGGGAAGTAAGAAAAGAACAATTAATTATCGACGATTAAGTAACTACCCTGAGAAATGAGCTAGTTTACTGAGTGCTTATACACATCGGGCTAAATTAAACAACATATTACACTGTTAATAATATTCCTACATTAGTTATTTCTCTTTTATGCTGAACCATTAAATTAAAGTGTGTTTTTTATATAAGTCAATACTCATATTTTATTTTATTTTATTTTATTACATTACACTAATAGTCACAAATAAATAAAATTTTTATTTTATTACGGTACAAGGCGTCGTTACTCGTTTCCACTGTGGGACCTGTCGGCTATAGTTACGCCTTTTTTTCTGAGACAGCATCAGCTGTAAGCTTTACGGTATCAGAGTTCTTTTTCACTCTAATTATGTCATAAATAGTTACATTTCTTAAAACCTATCTAACAGTCCTCGCTATATCTTCATCTATGGGGCATTCCCATAGGATATGATCTTGCGTGACCATTTGGCCACAGTCACAAGTTAGTCGTTGCCATTTTACCAGTTCTTGTTCAGATATGTAGGATATGGCCCATGTCCGGAAAGGTAGGTGACGAGTCCCTTGCTTGGATCGAAATGTATCTTCTGAAGCCTTTCAACTACATCATGAAGAAATTGAAACGTTCGTCTTCTTGAGTCTAATGAGTTTCATCTCTGCTGTCATTCCACAAATGTTAAGTTCTTCACTGCTATTGGATTCCGGTTTCCCGACAACTCCATGTATCTTTTCATATGGTTTCTCCTTCAAGCAATAAATGGTATAGTTTTTTCCTTACTTGTAGATACAGGGAACATAAGCCCGTGAATATAGTTAGAACTTCTAAAGGGTGTCCCAGCTATCTTGTCCACCCAAAATATCTCTGGAACAATAACAGCTATTGGAAAACGACTTTCACCGATTACGGGCAGCATGGGGTTCACGCCTGAGCCTCAGGACGTGCGCTAGCAGCGCATGTCGGGTGTTTCAAGCGTCAACTTCGCGTCTTAATATCTCGGGATGTAATGGGAATATTGCGATGCAATCAACGCCATTGTGTATGTGCTTTGTCATGCTATGGATTGCTGAAGAAAAAATATAGGAGGTCCATTTAAAAAAACATAAGTTTGTGTTAAAAAACACATATGCTTTCGTTTTAGAATGTTTCCAAATATGTACATTCATGGGCCCCAGCCCTACATTGATACCGGTGAAAGTCGTTTTCCAATAGCTGTTATTGTTCCAGAGATATTTTGGGTGGACAAGATAGCTGGGACACCCTGTATATATCGATTTTACTGAAGAAACAAACAGACTTGGTTGCAGTGTTATTTTTTATTATTTCTCAATGATGCGTTTCACCTTTATTTAGGCATCTTCGGTTTAGCCTGCAGAATAAATACAAAAATTTCGTAATAGCACCGTGATACCATTTAGTGAAATTGGATTACCAAGAAAATATAAAAGAACTTACTGATATTTGGTAGCGATGGGTACATGGGATACGGGACATAAAATATCCCAGCAGGTAAATGCCACTTGGAAAAACTTTAAGAACAGTGTGCGGTGTCCTATAATATAGAATAAAACAGAAGATTATCGACAGGTATTTAAAAAAAAAGCATGTAACCTGCTTTGTCCCTAAATCGACACACATTACACTGGATATGAAAACATACAAGGCCCCTAACACTAGTGTACGCAGGTCTAGGCAGTTGGCGTCTGCAGGCTGTGAACTACGATAGAGTTTAATTGCTAAATCTTGTCATAACAACAAACATGACAATCAATATAGATGATTGGCGCTCTAAAAATTGCTGATAAAATGCTTACTTTAATAATCAGAATAATCAGTGTGATTAAAAATTAAAAATAAAGTACACAACAAATACATTGTCATAAAGGAAAAACATGATAGTATGTAGGAGAGCTCCGAATACCACTTTTGAGTGTCCCAAGTATTATTATAGCCATCAATATTGTGCATACCCGAATCTCCCTAAAACCAGACTCTAAGCCCCTCCCAAATCCCCCCGATGAACGAGATCGTGCCATGTCACTACTGACTAATAGTGTAAAATGTTCAAATGTGTGTGAATTTCTAAGGGACCAAAATGCTGAGGTCATCGGTACCTAGACTTACACACCTCTTAAACTAACTGATGCTAAGGACAACACACACACCCATGCCCGAGGGAGGACTCGAACCTCTGGCGGAAGGGGCTACGCAGTCAGTGACGTGGCGCCTCTAACCGCGCGACCGTATCGCGCGGCACTAATAGTGTCAATGCTATGTCGGGATGTCAAGCAAGTACGGCATCTAAGTCGTAAAATACGCTTCAGTGGGATGCTGATAAATGCAAATACAAACATGAAATACACTCCTGGAAATGGAAAAAAGAACACATTGACACCGGTGTGTCAGACCCACCATACTTGCTCCGGACACTGCGAGAGGGCTGTACAAGCAATGATCACACGCACGGCACAGCGGACACACCAGGAACCGCGGTGTTGGCCGTCGAATGGCGCTAGCTGCGCAGCATTTGTGCACCGCCGCCGTCAGTGTCAGCCAGTTTGTCGTGGCATACGGAGCTCCATCGCAGTCTTTTAACACTGGTAGCATGCCGCGACAGCGTGGACGTGAACCGTATGTGCAGTTGACGGACTTTGAGCGAGGGCGTATAGTGGGCATGCGGGAGGCCGGGTGGACGTACCGCCGAATTGCTCAACATGTGGGGCGTGAGGTCTCCACAGTACATCGATGTTGTCGCCAGTGGTCGGCGGAAGGTGCACGTGCCCGTCGACCTGGGACCGGACCGCAGCGACGCACGGATGCACGCCAAGACCGTAGGATCCTACGCAGTGCCGTAGGGGACCGCACCGCCACTTCCCAGCAAATTAGGGACACTGTTGCTCCTGGGGTATCGGCGAGGACCATTCGCAACCGTCTCCATGAAGCTGGGCTACGGTCCCGCACACCGTTAGGCCGTCTTCCGCTCACGCCCCAACATCGTGCAGCCCGCCTCCAGTGGTGTCGCGACAGGCGTGAATGGAGGGATGAATGGAGACGTGTCGTCTTCAGCGATGAGAGTCGCTTCTGCCTTGGTGCCAATGATGGTCGTATGCGTGTTTCCCGCCGTGCAGGTGAGCGCCACAATCAGGACTGCATACGACCGAGGCACACAGGGCCAACACCCGGCATCATGGTGTGGGGAGCGATCTCCTACACTGGCCGTACACCACTGGTGATCGTCGAGGGGACACTGAATAGTGCACGGTACATCCAAACCGTCATCGAACCCATCGTTCTACCATTCCTAGACCGGCAAGGGAACTTGCTGTTCCAACAGGACAATGCACGTCCGCATGTATCCTGTGCCACCCAACGTGCTCTAGAAGGTGTAAGTCAACTACCCTGGCCAGCAAGATCTCCGGATCTGTCCCCCATTGAGCATGTTTGGGACTGGATGAAGCGTCGTCTCACGCGGTCTGCACGTCCAGCACGAACGCTGGTCCAACTGAGGCGCCAGGTGGAAATGGCATGGCAAGCCGTTCCACAGGACTACATCCAACATCTCTACGATCGTCTCCATGGGAGAATAGCAGCCTGCATTGCTGCGAAAGGTGGATATACACTGTACTAGTGCCGACATTGTGCATGCTCTGTTGCCTGTGTCTATGTGCCTGTGGTTCTGTCAGTGTGATCATGTGATGGATGTATCTGACCCCAGGAATGTGTCAATAAAGTTTCCCCTTCCTGGGACAATGAATTCACGGTGTTCTTATTTCAATTTCCAGGAGTGTATAATATATAGTCACATCAACGTTCAAAACTGTCAGTGTTAACTGTATGGGACCCTATATAAAACACAGTGGTTTATTAGTGCATAAACTGATGGCAAGAATCAATCTTAAAAATCCCCCATCATTGTTAAAAATATAGAGTTACATCAGCGCAAGAGCACCAGTGGAAGCTAATGTTGCAGGTGCCTACTAAATTTCTCAAAATGTTGTCTTTTTAAATTTGTAATTTTTAAAATTTACTAATTTTTTCTTTTTAGTTTCTAAACTGAGTGGGTGCTCTGCCACCAGTGGTCCTGCGCTGATTGAACTCGACGTTTTTAAGAAGTCCCATCAAGGTTTGAGAATTTTTTTTTGAGTTTATTAATTGTTACTATGCACCCTGTGACATTAGCTGCCACTGCCGCTCTTGCGCTGATGTAACTGTATATTTTTAACAAAAATGTTCATTATTGTCTGGAAGGGGGATTTTTAAGATTGATTGTTGCGTTAGCTTTTGTACTGAGGGAACATGCGATCAGTTTATGCGCTGAGGGACCTCTGTGTTTTATATAGGGTGCCATACGGTTAACACTGATAGTTTTGAGGTTGCTGTGACTATATTTCATGTTTGTATTTGCATTTATCATCATACCACTGAAGTGTATTCTACGACTTAGATGTCGCACTTGCTAGGCGTCCAGAGATAGCATGGACACTATTAGTCAGTAGTGACATGGCGCGATCTCGTTCATCGGGGGGATTTGGGAAGGGCAAAGAGTCTGGTTTTCGGGAGTTTCGGATATGCACAATGTTGTTGGCTATGATAATACTTGGGACACTCAAAAGTGGTACTCGGAGCTTCCGTATGTACTTTCATGTTTACCCATTATGGCAGTGTATTTTTTGTACACTTTAGTTTTTAATTTTTATTCGCCCTGGTTATTCTGGTTATTAATGTAAGTATTTTATCAGCAATTTTTAGAACACCAGTCATCTGTAATAATTGTCATGTTTGTTGTTATGAAAAGGTTTAGCAATTGAACACCATAGTAGTTCACAGCCTGCAGGCGCTATCTACCGAGAGTTCGTGCTCTAGGGTTATACAATATACATATACAATGTGATGTGTGCAGCCAGCGTGTGTACTACACGTGCAGCATATTTATGATTTAAAGATTTACTGTAGGCCTGACTGCGTTTCGTTTGCAATAGACTGCACAACATGCCGTAATAAGCTAATCTGCAGCTTCTTGCTTATTTCTAGTGGGGTTTGTCGATTTAGGGACAAAGCAGGTTATTTTTTAAATACCTTTCGGTCATCATCTGCTTTATTCTATACATAAAACACTGAGCAGTGTTTTTAAAACTTTGACAAGAGGCATTTACTTGCTGTGGTATTCTATGTGCGGTATCCCATATACTCATCGCTACCATATATCAGTAAGTTCTTTTATATTTTCTTGGTAATCGAATTTCACTAAATAGGATCACGCCACTATTATGAAATTGTGTTTCTTCCTTAGGCCAATCCGAAGATGCCTAGGTAAGTATGAAAATTCGCCATTGGTAAATAATAAAAAATTGACAATGCAACCAGCGCTGCTCGTTTCTTCACATCATACGTACTGGTCGCTGTAACAACCCCGTCATAGGTGGAAGATGTCAATTTTTGTGGAGCTACTATGGAGTTTACCACCTTTATTTCCTAACGAATGTAGACTATGCACTAAAAGTAACAAATCATAACCATATGGAACATCTCATGACATTGCTGACCATTTTGTTATTTATCGTGAAGTGGTTCTCTGCTAACGTCTCAGAATTTGGAATCACAAACAGTGCCATGAGGGCATCCTTATCCCAATACGTTTGGTAACTGCTAACGTGGGAGCCGATAGAGTCACGTATCGGTCTTTGGAGTAATTCAGTAGGCAGTAGTGTAACGTTCTTGGGCAGTCCGTTTCCTTTAGTCTTTTAAAGAATGAAGGATACCATAAGATATCAAACGCCCCAGGGTTGTCTATCATTATACCTATTTCACATTTTGTGTCAGCAGCATATACTAACTTTTTCGCTTCACTAATGGCACCCTCAGGCCGTTTAGGCTTCCCGAATCCATATTGAACGTTATTTAATCTCGTTAGAATTCAGTGGTACTTTAAACTATTGATCAGTCTTACGCAGTACATTGAATAGGCAAATGTGACGGTATGATCTGTAAAGTATGCGATGTTTATTTTCTCAATGATTGCTTGTGCAATTTTCGCACATTTTGAAAAGTTACCCTGTATAATGCATTCATTAATTAATCTGATCATGTAAGGAACTACATAGGGCCATAAGGTCTATAATCTGTGCATATTACTGTAAGCGTGGGATTGATCTGCTATTCTGTTATTCTGCGCAACGGATTAATCTGAGATGTACCCTTTACCCTGTGGCTCCTGCAAGATGTAATTTCCACCCCCACACTACTACAGAAGTCAGACAGACGCTCCTAAGGTTCTAAAGAGAAATGCATGAAAAACTTTCAGCAATAAATATCTTCTGGAGTCGTCCGCTGTAAGGAAATGACACAAAAATTCACAAAATTTCTTACGTAACTAGTGGGATACTTGGGTACTGGAGTAGTGCTAGTTAGTGTAAGAAAAACATGAAACTAACGAAAAATATTATTTATTTTGCAAAAATTCTGAGAAATCACAATGGCACTTTTAGTTATGAATTGAACAAGTTATATCCTGGTTCTTTTCGGAATGTGAAGTCACCTCTCAAGGATAGGATTCGCTAATGAAATTTCTATACAGAGTTTAAGATTATTATTGACTTGGCAGAATGGCTGAGAGGCGTACCTACTCAACTTGAATAATTATCCTCTAGAATGTTGCTAGGTATGGTCGAGGCTGTCGCGTGTGAAATGCAGTGAAGTGTACTGTTGTGGAGGAAATATGGAGCTCGCAATAGCTGTAGCGCACAATACCGTAAGCTTCGATGACTGCTGTCTGCGCCGCTCGCTGCTGACAAATAAGATAACTCTTGTTCTATCTGGATTGACCTTCGCCAATCAAACTCTCCCTACGCCTTGATGAAGTCAAGGATTCCTATTCGCCCCTAGTCTAAATATTGACGTGGTACACCGGTCAGATAACCAGTCCACCGCGATGCCACTCAAAAATTCGCTCGCAGGCGTTTAACTAAAACTCTGTCCGTTCACACCGCACAATAAGTGTGTCGGCCAACACAGTGAACGACGCTTAAACGCAAGGACTCAATACAGAGTAGCACTTCGATTCGCTCTCGACAGAGGTGCTCTCCCAGTGAAGTACTTGTTCCTCGCTCCAAGAGTGACAATGGAACGGCGCCTCTCCACGCCAGACGTGAAGGGGTATATCTCTGTCTCTTCCATTACTCCTTCAGCTCAAGGTGTCAGAAATATCGCCTGCCAATCAGCATTGCTCTTCTAAAACAGGAGAATGACATTTCGTTTAAGGCGACCAATCCGGAAACCTGTAGTATCGGCGTTTAGCGTTTGCTGTCACCCTGCGAAAATCTCTGAAACTGCATGCTATATGTAAAGAGTGCGTAGGCTGGCCGCTCCCACACAATGTAGCGGAATTTGCTTTTAAGCCGAACACGGGGTCCTTCCTCCTTTTCCTTGGGCACATGCTGTCTGCTCCACGGGCAGTCACTGGCTGACATAGATAGGCTGGGTCGTCCTCTGAAGGGACCGGCGTCCCATTGTCTGGTTTCTCTCCCAAACTAAAAGCTCCTGTGACTATCGTGTCTGGAATGTATGTGTGGACGCCAGCCTCGCGTATTTCAACCCCGGTGTGCTTACTTGTTATTTGTATATCGTTTACATGAATTCATACAACACTGACTTTATCTTATCGAGTTTGGGTTCGAATGAAGCGTCTTGATGTGCGGAATATGATTGTGAGGGCGGAATATGTAATCAATGAAGGTCAGGAGACCACGACGTCTTACATTTCAAATTACAACCTAGCGCTTGAAAACTGTGACTCTATGGCAACAGCTGTTAAACTAAAGTGCACACAACGAGCCATGGAGCGCCACATGCAAGGAGTCTGTCGCAGGGATAGGACTCGAGAAGAACAAAGTCATAAGAAGAACAGACGTCCTAGTGAGAACTGTAAGCCTGAAGTGGCAATGAGTCGGACACATAGTTCGACAAGATCACAGCAGGTGGTATTGCTGACTTAAGAGCATGGGACAACAAGAGAGACATTAGAAGACCTCAAAATAGAATGTTCTGATGACGTGAAGCTGGTGGATGGAACAAAATGGTGCTAGGTGCCTCGAAATGGAAGACAATGGAAACATACCGATGAGGCCTGTTCCTAGCAATGGGTTGAGATAGGTGGATTTTAGGCGCAGAGCAGCGTTTCCTTGGGTTCAGATCTGGCGAATTTGAAGAAGACCAACGTTAGTTCAGTAATGGTCTTTTCAAACCATGTAGTTCACATCTGTTGTGGTGCATTCGATCACTTCCACAGGTTCCATGGGAGCCTCGGCATAATTCTGTCTCCACTGGCCTGTGTCTGTGGCGCAGTGTATGCCTCGACCAGCTGTTAGTCTGGATGACGGTCTATCTGGAAACGACCATCGACCTGCTATAATAAGAAACGTAATTCATGTGACCAGGTGACACGATTTCATTGAACCGCAGGTCACCCCAGGCAGCAGCACCACAGAACCGATAGGAAATTTTCCCTTTATTTCCTTAGAAATAAGGTAAAGAACACGGGCCGCAAGTCCCTACTGTCGCTATCAAGGTCAATATACAGCGGCAGTGCAGCGACATTGTGCAAATAAAGTCGACATCTGTCGGCCGGTGTGGCCGTGCGGTTCTAGGCGCTTCAGTCTGGAATCGCGTGACCGCTACGGTCGCAGGTTCGAATACTGCCTCGGGCATGGATGTGTGTGATGTCCTTAGGTTAGTTAGGTTTAAGTAGTTTTAAGTTCTAGGGGACTGATGACCATAGATGCTAAATCCCATAGTGCTCAGAGCCATTTGAACCATTTTGAACCACTTTTGAAAGTCGACACCTTGTCAGATATTTAGAAGGCTTGAGCGCCGATCTTAACAAAAGTTATAATCACCTCATAATATGGATTGTTCGTTAGCAGCTGTTAGGCAGTGTAGTATACGAGGGCTATTCGAAAAATAGGGTCAGATAGGGCGCATTGTCTCCAGTACGCTCGTCGATGGCGTCACGTCACTATTTTCAGTTCTGAGCGCACAGTGAACGCACAAAGATGCCTAGAAACAAGTGTCTTCCGCCGAGTATGGGGGACTGGTGAGAGATTTCGCATGATTTCACGCAGCGCACATAACATAACTGTCATGCGTTTACTTCATCATGACAATTCTCGGCTGCATCCTGGAGGGGCAATGAAGAGCATTCACACTCGGTTGGCGCCGGTGGCGACACCTACAACGTGCTGACATGAGGAAAGTTTCCAATCGATTTCTCAAACACAAAGAGCAATTGAGCGGCGTTGCCTGGTGAAACGTTGTGATGATGCCTCGTGTAAGGAGGAGAAATGCGTACCATCACGTTTCCGACTTTGATAAAGGTCGGATTGTAGCCTATCGCGATTGCGGCTTATCGTATCGCGACATTGCTGCTCGCGTTGGTCAAGATCCAATGACTGTTAGCAGAATATGGAATCGGTGGGTTCAGGAGGGTAATACGGAACGCCGTGCCGGATCCCAACGGCCTCGTGTCACTAGCAGTGGAGATGACAGGCATCTTATCCGCATGGCTGTAACGGATCGTGCAGCCACGTCTCGATCCCTGAGTCAACAGATGGGGTCGTTTGCAAGACAACAACCATCTGCACGAACCTTTCGACGACGTTTGCAGCAACATGGACTATCAGCTCGGAGACAATGGCTGCGGTTACCCTTGATGCTGCATCACAGACAGGAGCGCCTGCGAAGATGTACTCAACGACGAACCTGGGAGCAAACATGGCAAAACGTCATTTTTTCGGATGAATTCAGGTTCTGTTTACAGCATCATGATGATCGCTTCCGTGTTTGGCGACATCACGGTGAACGCACATTGGAAGCGTGTATTCGTCATCGCCATACTGGCGTATCACCCGGCGTGATGGTATGCGATGCCATTGGTTACACGTCTCGGTCACCTCTTGTTCGCACTGACGGCAGTTTGAACAGTGGACGTTACATTTCCGATGTGTTACGACCCGTGGCTCTACCTTTCATTCGATCCCTGCGAAACCCTATATTTCAGTAGGATAATGCACGACCGCATGTTTCAGGTCCTGTACGGGCATTTCCGGATACAGAAAATGTTCGACTGCTGCCCTGGCCAGCACATTCTCCTGATCTCTCACCAATTGAAAACGTCTGGTCAATGGTGGCCGAGCAACTGGCTCGTCACAATACGCCAGTCACTACTCTTGATGAACTGTGGTATCGTGTTGAAGCTGCATGGGCAGCTGTAACTGTACACGCTATCCAAGCTCTGTTTGACTCAATGTCCAGGCGTATCAAGACTGTTATTACGGCCAGAGGTGGTTGTTCGGGGTACTGATTTCTCAGGATCTATGCACCCAAATCGCGTGAAAATGTAATCACATGTCAGTTCTAGTATAATATATTTGTTCAATGAATACCCGTTTATCATCTACATTTCTTCTTGGTGTAGCCATTTTAATGGCGAGTAGTGTAGATGACGTGGCAGGCGCAGCCCCCAATCACCGCCGGCAGCAGAGGCAGGCAGCCAGCCAGGCGTGCAGGGCGCGCCGGCACGGCCGGGACGCCGCGGAGGTACGTGACTTGGCGGCCCGCGGCGCGCATTCCAGGCCAGCACGCATCTCGGCCACACGCACTGTCAATATTGCCGCGCCGCAAACAGCCCACCTCATCTCACAACCCGCTTATTTCGGACGACGGTCTGGTCTCGCAGCCTCGGTGGAACTTCCTTCCACTGTGACTTCAGCTGAACAAAGCTCTGCGCTCGTACAGGCTCGTCATGAACGCCATATGCTTGATTCTAGAGGAACGGCGGATGCAGCTCACTATAGCTGTTGCATTTCGTACGTATTCATTACCGAGTAGCTAGTGTTCGAAGCACCGTTTCATTACTGTTTGAAACGTTCCGTTACTCCCATGTTTCCTTCCTCGCACGCAGCTCGTGCCCGACTCGGGCCCGCTCCACAGTTTGCGTATTCTTCCAAATCGTTACCCTCTTCGGACTCGAAGTAACGGGAACGTTTCGTTACTCGCCTGTCTTCTTTCCCGTGCGTTCCTACATTTATTGTCAGCGGATCAACTCGTTAGTATACATTGTTGCTTGTCTTTCTTTTTTTCTTTCCGCATGCAATTCCGTCCGACTCAGCCAGAGTAGGTATAATTCGCAATCCTCCAATTCCTTCATTTCATACACTACGGTTCCTGCCTTAAGGCTGCACTTGCATTAGATTAGTAACCCTCCCTATCCAATCCGACGTCGGCCGATCACGCACCGACGATTTGATGGACTAAATGTCAGTTCTTTGTTAATAATACAATATTAGGCAAAAATGTTATTAAAGAAAGCTAAGCGTGTTACGCGTACTGTGACAGAAAGATTTTCTTCTGTACTGATGCATGCCATGAAGTTAGATTGACCGGCATGTCGGTTCGAGAACATTTCTACCCACAAACGACGTATCATTTGGTACTCACCATACTCCACCCCTTCCTCAGAGATAAGGTGGCCTTTCTTGGGCTCTTGGTAACACCTTTAGTATAAAAGCTAAATATAGTAAACGTAGCGAGAATTATCATTACTTTTAAAGTAAATACTACAAAGGCTTTCCCCTGTAACAGAAATAAATTTCTAAATCTTATTGCACTGTTAAACATTAAGAGAAGTAACAATCTTCAAGGCGTTTATAAATTAATTATACAAAACTAACCTTTAACTGTGGGAAAAGCAAATAACTTACAGAAACGTTTGATACAACACTGTATGCAGTATATCTTCAAATTTTATTTATAAATGTTCAGTGTGGCTACATTTTGTAATACGGCAAATTTCCCATCTGTAATCAGTTTCCTCCCAAATCCAAGGAAGCAAGTCTTGAAGTATGGTGGCAACTTCTTGTGTTATCCGCTGTCGCAGCTTTGTCTTTAATGTAACTCCATACAAAGCAGTCCATTGGGGTTAAATCAGTTGATCGTGGTGGCTAGGATATTGTTCCACCACGTTCAACCCAAGTCGGTACATTCCTACTGAGATACGCGACAACTTAAAGATGATATTGTGGAGGCGCGTAATCTTGTTGGAAAATAAATTTTGTGCCAATATCCTGTTGTAAATGAGGTATTAGATAATGTTAGTTGTCTCGGCAAACAAAAGGACCTAAATCTTGTTACAGCTTACAGGGTGGGAAACGTTTACCTGACGCGACTCCCGTACACGTTCGATTGCGTGACGTGATTTCTGCTAACCCCACATACGTACATTACGCTAAGTCACCTTATCGCAGGTATGGAAGATGGTTTCGTCAATGAACACAGTTTCATTAAGAAAATTATTCTCAGTCTGCATGTTGTTAAACATTTCTACACAAAACTCAGCTCATTTTTCTTTGACACCTTCTCTTAAAGCTTGCAACAGTTCCAGTTTGTACGGTTTGAATGATAGGCGTTTCCGCAATACCTTCTACTCTATAACACTAGGCATATTCAATTCTAAGCTGATACGTGTCGTTTGTTTACTCATACCACGAATGTAAGACTGCCCAACTTGTTCAATAGCTGCGTCAGAAATTGCTGGCCGCCCCTGACACAGCGTTCTCTTTGATACACAGCCAGTGTAGTTGAAACGCTTGTACCAGTTAATAACGGTTTGTCACTGAGGTGGGCACTTGGGATATTTCCTCCTGAACTGGCTCTGAACTGTAATTGCGGATTTGGATTCACGAAACCATAAACAACACTGCATACACCCTGCACCGCTATACGACGCCATGGTGATTGTTGAAGTAACCCATTCATGCATGCCACAAAAAAAAAAAAAAATGGCTCTGAGCACTATGGGACTCAACATCTTAGGTCATAAGTCCCCTAGAACTTAGAACTACTTAAACCTAACTAACCTAAGGACATCACACACCCCCGTGCCCGAGGCAGGATTCGAACCTGCGACCGTAGAAGTCCCGCGGTTCCGGACTGCAGCGCCAGAACCGCTAGACCAACGCCGCCGGCATGCATGCCACCTAGTGGGAACTAACAGTGGTGGGCGGGAATAAATCTTGGAAGATATACTGCGTTCAGTGCTATGTCAATCATTTTCGTAAGTTACTTACCCTTTTCGCAGTTAAGCGTTACTTTTGTATAACTAATTTATAAACAACCTGTATTTCCATTTGAGAAAACTCCTGAGATCTTTAAAAACTCTTAGTGAAAAATATGCGTTGTTATACATACCAGGTGGATCACAATTAATAGTGAAAACTGACACTGTGAAAGCATACGATAACAAAAGCACCAACATTTCGGTAAACATAGGTCCGCTAACAAGCTGTCATGAAATATTGCTCTATTCAGTACAATTTCAAATGAATCCTTTTTAATTAAGTATCCAACTAATTGAGCTCACATTTCATCCACGGCGTGCCTTACCTTGCGCAACGTTGTGGACTGTGGTATATTAATGATGGGGCACTGGCAGATTTTGCTGCTGATATAAGATTTCCTCCAACGAGCCAATATGGTATAAGATGGATGTGTCAAACACAGATTGTGCAGGGTTTGGACAAAAGTATGGAAACACCTCAAGAAATGCATGCTTAAACATAAATGTAGGTGATAGCCAAGCCTGCAGGCTGTACTGCTGTATTTGACGACGAATGGCAGTTGTGCAATGTCCTCAGTACGTTGCAAATGTTACATGGTTAGAACAATGTTGTGTGTAGTTGAGAGTGTGTTATGTCGGAACTAAGTGAACTCGAACGTGGGAAAATTTTGGTTCTCGTATGATGGCTGCTTTCGTAACCAACATATATGAAGTATTTAGTGCTTCGAGAGACACCGCTTCGAACATTTATACCGCATCCAGCGAAAGCGTAGTCGTTCTCTAAGTCACAACGTGGACGAAAGTGCGTGTTGAGTGATTGTGACGGATGGTCATCGAAGAGGATTGTGATGAAAAATAAGAAGACGACAGCTGCAAACTTCACTGCAGAACTGAATGTCTCTCTCGCGAACCTTGTCAGCACCGAAACAACAAGAAGGTGGCTCCAGACTCAGATAACTGCAGGGCGAGATGGAATTCCAAAACCACTCATTAGTGGTGCAAATACCTGAAATAGGAAAACATGTTTCCGAAGTCATAAAACTTGGACTACGGACCAATGGAAGAGAGTCGTTTGGTCGGATGAGTCTTGGTTCACACTGCTTCCAACTCCTGGCCGAGATTACGCCCAAGAGTGAAACATGGCAGAGGTTCGCTGATGATTTGGGTTGCAGCAGCGTAGTAAAATGTTTATTCTCCATGTTGATGCTGTTTCAAGACGACATGGCCCCTGGTCACACAGTTCGCATCGCCCAGGACAGATTTCATGAGCACGAGGATCTGTCGCATCTCCAAGGCCACTAGTCACCAGACCTCAAGCCTATGTGGTGTACTTTGGAGAGAAGGGTGCATGATCGCTCTCCCCCTCCGTCATCGCTGTCTGAAGTTGCCACTATTTTTCAGGAAGACTACAAGATACCCTTGAAAACTGACCTGTATTTACCGTTCGGAGACGACTGGCAGCTGTTTTGAATGCCAACGGCTTTCGTACACCATATTAGGCATGATAATGTGTTTTTGGTGTTTTCATAGTTTTGTCCACCCCCTGTATCTTGGCCTCCAAGGCCCTTTGACCTGAATCTTTCGAGTTTTCCTGTCTGGGGCCAACTCAAAAGCAACTCCTGTTGATTCGGCTGTAGAACCGGAACAGAGAATTGTAAAGCTGTGTCAACATTTACGAGTTGATTAGAATGTGTTTTAAACATTTCGTAACTCACTGCTGACAGGAGTACAATTTGACGTCCAAATGTGAGGACGACGCATGGAACGTATCTTTTAACAGGCATGTGTCTACAGTATTTTTTTTTATCGGGTAACGTGCTGGAGTGGTATTATGTTTCTTGGGCAGCTTGTAGCACACATTTGCAATGATCTCGCAAACGGCTCGATTGCAGCTCCATTTTACTGGGACGTTTTCGCTTCTACGAGTACTATGGTACACTTTCACTAGAGGCGTGGCATCATTTTTAAACTACCTAGCCGAATGTAAAAACTGGCTAGGTATCTTGCTTCTCTGTGAGCCACTCGAAGAATTTTGCCTCGTTCTTGTAAAAGGGACACAAGAAACAGCAGATTGTCGGCGATTAGAAACAGGCTGGCTTTCGAAGTGGGGGATCCTGCTCTGAACAAAATTTGTTCTGCGAAACGTAACTGTACATTGCACAGAATTAAACTGTCCACTGCACCTAAACTTCGTTGATTGCCTATATGGAATTCCGAAACATCTCCCTGACATTTTCAGAAACCTGTATGTGCATTCGAGTTTTTTTGTATAAGAACAGAATATGGGAACACCTCTTTCTTCAGTATTCTGACAGGCGTCAGACAAGGATGCATTTTATCACTATCACTTTTCATCTTAGTCGTAGATTACATAAAGAGAAACACTATTGACTACTGCAACAGAGTCAGGCATTTGAATGAGAAAACTTGCGTTACGGATCTGGATTTTGATGATGACATCGTTCTCACAGAAACCCCACAATGTTTACAGTTCACGACTGCCAATCTGATTGGGATGACCAGTTCTGTAGGGCTAAAAATAAATAGTGACAAAACAAAAACAATGTGGGTAAAATGTGGGAATGTATCTACGCAGATTAAAGTGCAACAGAAGGTACTGCAAGACGTCGACCGACTTCCGTATCTCGGTTGACTTATCTGCAATAATGGAACATAGACGCAGACACCAGCAGCAGAACTGGGAAACATTCTGCAATTTTCCAACGAATGCGATCTATTGGCAATTAGACTCCGTACGTATGTCCGCAAAACTTCGGCTGTACTCCTCTGTCATTCTACCGATAGCCCTATATGCATGTGAGACTTGCAAAATGTCAGCAAAATCGCACACAGTTTAAATATTTTTCACCTACGATACTTCAGGCGTACTTTGAACATCTGCTATCGCGAGCATGTTTCAAACGATGACGTGCTGAGAAGAAGTGGTCCACGCAGCCTGTACAAAACCATTGCTGAAATAGGACTGAAGCTTGTGGCACATGTTCTGTGCTTGAAAGATGGAAGAATCTCCAAATAAACACTGTTGTGGAAACCAACGGATGGATACAGAAGCAGCGGAAGATCTCATAACACCTGGAAAGAACTTCCGCAAAAGTTCTTCAGTGCATGGACATGAACTGGGAGGAAGCTGAAAATCTGGCAAATTATCGAGCTCGCTGTAGAAAAGTTGTTGCTTGATATGCTACCAAACATTGGCAGAACTAAATCTAAGTAAATATACAAATGTTGTCTTTAGTGCCCCTCTCATCTTCGAGCCCCAAATGGTCGCTGGTGTTGCTTGGGCTTTAATCCTGCCCTGTTGACTACTTATATGCCTTCAAAAATGTTGTCAGACTTTTTTATTGTCATATGATTGTAGAGCTTGAATTTATCTTGGTAATTCTGTAAAGGTTGTCAAGTTTCAGAAAGTTCCGCTGCAGACCGGTCTTCATTGAACTGGTGCACCCATAACTTCTTTCTAAGTCTCCTGTTAAGGAGAAAGGCCTCCTTCAGCATAAACGAATACAAAAAAGATTACAGGGGACATAATCACATTACATTGGATTAGGAGAAATACAGATCTAATGTAGGTGCAGCCAAGAGCGACGTCGGAATATATCAGGTCTAATTATCGGTCCACATCGGATCGGGAGAAATACAGATACAATGGGCAGGTGTAGCGTTATCACTGCATAAGCTTGAAGGCGTATGACAGAATTATCGTGTCTGCCTGCAGTAGAGATCAGAAATGGAGCAAGTATGAGTCCAATGTTGAGGGTTGCGCTTGCCTTAGAAATCAAGGCGCCACTGTTACGTCAGTGGTATACTGGCCTCTCTCCTTCCTGCTGTAGTTCTGTAAGTGTGACGAGTCTGAGAACGGAGGCGCTGTGGTAACTCCCTACTCGTCGACTCGTCTCTTACTGAAGTGTGATGGGGTGTGTCATCAGTGGTGGATATTAACATCTACATTCTCTTGTTACTACTTTGAAACTTGCGTCTTTTGCCAAAGCTCAACACAGTCTACAAAGATTCATCTCACTGACATGCTAATAGAGCTGTAATTGCGACGGACTCTACATCCATTTGAGTTCCTTAAGCATCTCTGTAACATTTGCATGTTGTTCAAACTTACCGGTAACAAACCTAGCAGCTCTGAATTGCTTGGATGCCTTTCTTTAACCCGACCTGATGCGGATCCGAAGCACTCGAAACAGTACTCAACAATGGATCACACTAATGTCCTAAATGCGATCTTCTTTACAGATGAACCCCAATTTCCTAAAATTGTGCCAGTAAAGCGAAGTCGACTATTCGCCTTCCCTACTACGGTCCTTATATGATCATTCCATTTCATATTGGTTTGTAATGCTATGCCTAGATATTTAATTGACATTATTGTGTAAAGCAGCGCACTACTAATGCTGTATTCGAACGTTATGAGTTTGTTTTTCCTACTCTTCTGCATTAACTTACATTTTTTTACATTTACAGCTAGCTGCCATTCATCACACCAACTAGAAATTTTGTCTAGGTCATCTTGTATCCTCCTACGCTCACTCACAGACGACACTTTCCCATACACCACAGCATTATCAGCAAAAAGCCGCAGACCGATGCTTACCCTGTCAAGATCATTTATGTATACGGAAAGTAACAACAGTCCTATAACAATTCCCTGCACTTCTGACGATACACTTATCTCTGATGAATACTCGCCCTCGAGGACAACATACTGGGATCTGTTACTTAAGAAGTAGTCGGGCCACTTGCATACCTGGTAGCCTATTCCGTACGCTTGTACCTTCGTTAACAGTCGGCAGTGTGGCATCGTGTTAAATGCTCTACGGAAATATAGGGTGGTTCAAATGGGTCTGAGCACTATGGGACTTAACACCTGAGGTCATCAGTCCCCTAGACTTAGAACTACTTAAACCTAACTAACCTAAGTACATCACTCACATCCATACCCGAGGCAGGATTCGAACCTGCGACCGTAGCAGCAACGCGGTTCCGGACTGAAGCGTTTAGAACCGCTCGGGCACGAAATATAAGGCTA
Source organism: Schistocerca cancellata (assembly GCF_023864275.1). NCBI lineage: Eukaryota > Metazoa > Arthropoda > Insecta > Orthoptera > Acrididae > Schistocerca > Schistocerca cancellata. Next base: position 750,006,267 of record NC_064626.1, on the reverse strand, counting down.
TTAAATTGTCTGTTGCTTTCATACATAGTTCGTAGGATATCACGTGAGAAACAGTGTTTTATTAATTAAGCAACAGATAACATGAAAAATCTCAATCTCAGAATAAAAATAAACGTCTAATTTCTTCGCTTATGTTGTCCCAAACCCACACTGATTCCAATTTCATGGTCGATGGCGTTTAAAAAATTACATTATTCCATTGAAAAAGATCTGTATTTACTTGGGTATTGCGGTAGATAATCAAGTGGAACATACTCAAAGCACTCTATATGTGATTTAGTGGCACTCGTGCTGCAAAGAAATTAATCCATTCGGTATAGTTCATGGTTCAGGATTCAAAATTGTAGCTGAAGCAGTCATATCTGTAGGAGCTGAAGTGGGTTGTGAAGTTGATGTGGACGCTACGGTTAAGAATCGAATAAAACTCACTGTAGACGTTCTTAAAATGGTGCTTGTTACCGATGAAAGAGCTTCTTACCAAATTAATATATTGATGAATGATGTTCGTAAAATAACCAAACTGCAGTGACTGTATCCACTATCAATGAATCATGGCTTATGGAGAACATAGTACTGTTTACCGCCCCATTTCCCTATGAGGAAAGAACAGATGAGGAAAGAACAACAGTTAATTCTTTATCGGAATTTGTTCGCAGTTTCGAGTCCTTGCAAATTTCTGAGGATTTAATGAAGTCAGCACCTCTCGTAATAGATCAAGGTTCTAATGCAGTGGCAGCTCCGTAAGGCTTGCGTCTGTCTCAGCACTTCAGCCAAACGTATTTGGAGCTCTTAGCGTCACACCCACAACAACTCACGTAAGACAGACAATAAACTCGTGTAAAGAGCTAGTGGAATATTGTAAGAAAGTTGTTCTTCCAGGGAGATTCACAGAATCACACTGCTGCGCGGTGTGGGATCCTTACCAGATAGGACTGACGGAGTACATCGAAAAAGTTCAAAGAAGGGCAGCACTTTTTGTATTATTGCGAAATATGGGAGAGAGTGTCACTGAAATGATATAGGATTTGGGCTGGACGTCATTAAAAGAAAGGCGGTTTTCGTTGCGACGGAATCTTCTCACGGAATTCCAATCACCAGCTTTCTCCTCAGAATGCGAAAATATTTTGTTGACACCGACCTACATAGGGAGAAACGATCATCACGATAAAGTAAGGGAAATCAGAGTTCGTACGGAAAGATATAGGTGTTCGTTTTTCCGCGCGCTATACGAGTTTGGAATAATAAAGAATTGTGAACGTGAAACTTCCTGGCAGATTAAAACTGTGTGCCGGACCGAGACTCGAACTCGGGACCTTTGCCTTTCGCGGGCAAGTGCTCTACCAACTGAGTTACCCAAGCACGACTCACGCCCCGTCCTCACAGCTTTACTTCTGCCAGTACCTCGTCTCCTACCTTCCAAACTTTACAGAAGCTCTCCTGCGAACACTCCGCTGCAGAGTGAAAATCTCATTCTGGAATTGTGAACGTGGTTCGATGAACCCTCTGCCAGGCACTTAAATGTGATTTGCAGAGTATCCTTGTAGATGTAGATGTAGGTGTAGACAATAGATCGAAGTCCAGTGGAACACTTTGTTAGACATGCTGGTTTCAGAACGTGATACTCTGATCAAGGTTAAGTAGTTGCACTATGGAATATAGATGAGCAGACCTAAATGAGCTTTTCATGTCCCTCGAGCGATTCACAGAAGCTAGTAATAATGAAGAATGAGACAAATATCCAACAGTCCATTTCGTACTTCTCTGGCGGTGTGAACTTCTGGATGAGCACTTACGTCTGAATGAATTAGATAGTGATACCATGCGAATACTTAAATTAAGATGCAGAAGTTCATGGACAGAAGTAATGATAAGATAAACTACACTTGTACCACAAGATCGTAACATTGTTTGTACCCTATCATGATCTTTTGATTCTGAGCACTGAAGACAGAGACATTGTCTTCAAAGAGGTTGGTGCTAGTGTGTAAACATTTCAGTTGCGTAAACGACTATATATCCTTGATCTTGAAACATGATTATGAGTGAATGTTTCCACAAATTATGAGTCCCTTCTTTCTAGTTACTCGTCGTTCCTACGAAAGTACATCAGGCCTTTAGAAACCACTGCGTCCGCTGAAATTCCAGAGGCACGCTAGAAGTCTGGACAATGTGGACGAACAGCGCTAGGTATTGTCCTATCTTTCAGTTGCTGCTACCGAAAAGGATACGGAAGCGGAAACCGTTATTCTTGGATGGCGGAAGGAACATGAAAAGACAATGCCTTCTCTGGTACTTGTAGCTAAGAGCACAAGTCGTCTGGACTTTCGTTCCTTGTAATGTTTTCGTTTGACGCTTATTTCGTGAGATATTTGGCCCACTCACGATCAATGGACCACCCTGTGTATCTAAATACGTAATTATTAACACAATAATATTCTTGCAAACCGGTCAGTATTGGTAAATAGCTAGCGACCTGCGCCGGATTTGCACAGGTATCACTACTTATCTGGCGTAGCGACAAAAAAAAAAAAAAAAAAAATACAAATCTTCCTCGTGACTCATCTGTCTATTAGTGAAAACCGTATCAAAATGCCTAACGTAGTTCCTAAGGTCATTCCTCACCTGCAGGCAGAAAAACGCGGCTGGGACTTTAATTTATAACGTGCATAGATAATCGTCATGTGTGTAGCGGCTATGTTGCGATTTCTCGGTTATACTCGGGCACTCGTGCTCTCACTCTTCTTTCTACGCAGGAGAGTCCACGTGTAGCCAAGACTGAAGCGACGAGTTTTAAGTTTTAAGCGGGCAGCGCCGAATCTGGCGAGTCGAGTCTCGAAGCATACGGGGAAACGAGTTCGGAGATGACGTCATAGGACCTGCTGGCGAGTTCAAAGCGAGTTCACGGAGCTCATTTCTGATCTGTAGACTGTAGCGGCCTAAGTGAGGCAGCGGTATGTCGGTTCAATCTGGAATTATTTTGATATGACAAAGCGTTAAGTTGTTGGAAATTCGGCTGATATCATTAACGCCATGGTAACTCTTCATGAGGATGTAGAAGAGAAAAATCTGTTCTGGAAGGAGAAAACCGCCTCACATGGCGCATTCACACTTACGCTTACACCAGTGACTCGATAGGATACCAAAAAAAGTATTTACACGGCGTGATTTAGCTGAGGTACGGGTTTTATGCAATGCGTAACGCCTTGAAAAATCACTCACGATATTTAATAAACTGTTTGTCCTACAGAAAAGCGCACCCCAACTGTATTAAGTTTTCTAAAAGAAGGTCCCTTTCATTTTTGTCTGTTGGGCTAATAGCTGGTGCATAGCGAAGGGAGAATAAGAAAATCTTGCTCGTGCTATTTGAAGGCGTTGCAGCGTGCATCCAACAGGTAAGTATGGGCAGCTGATCATCCTGCATGTAATGGATACGCCTGTAATGATGCTCAGAAAAAAAAGAATGAGTATCGAATACTTCATAAAACAAAGAACACTTCACAAAACAAAGAGCACAAGATATAGTCATTAGCTTTACATACTACAGCTCGCATGCCACGAACACAAGGTGGAAGTAATTTACTTAAATTCCACAAAGCTCACAGGACAAAATATTGGTAACCCCTTTAAAAGAGCGCACTGCTCGCATTGAAGCGCTGTAGCTGGTGGAGGTATGGTGACTGGCGGTCATGTCAGCTTCTACTGTTGGCGCAAGTTACGGTGGCGAAGTGGGGGCTGCGTGCCAGTCGCTCGTACAGGATCAGTGCAGCAGGATGGGTCAGTGCTGAGAGGTGATGTAGTGACGTGAAGGAGCCATCATTTTTGGACGTACCAATGATCACACCGTGCATGAAGCTGCCGATTTGTTGGTATATCAACGCGAATTATTCAACGTGTCTACAACGAATGGTGTTCCAGTTCCAACGACATAACACGGGCTAAGAACGATGGTCGTAAAGATATCAAAATTTTCATGTCCTTTCTAAAATTATTTTAAATTACTCTCTGAATGCGAATTTCGTGACATCAGCTGCAGTGGATATGTGTGTATTACCCAAATGTGGCATGAAAATTTGTGCCAAACCGGGTCTCGACCCCAGATTTCCTGCTTGTCGCGAGCGGTCGCCATAAGCATTACGGCTATCTGTACACACTCCCCGGGCCGATCCTAATCCTCACGTCACAGTCCACTTGCTTATATCGTAGCCTTACGTATGTCTCCTTTTGAGCTTGCAACATTACTTGGTTCCCGCTCAGGGAGAATGACACAACCAAAATGAATAGAGACCTTTTTTATCGTCGGATGCCCCGTCTCTGCTTAGGATGCATATGATTTGACGATCAGCAGCTGTATCATTCCAAATCAATCGCTGAATGCGAATTTCATGGAATCATCTGCAGTAGGTATGAATGTATTACTGAGATGCGAAAATCTGTCCCATACTTTTGCGAGCATGTCTGGATTTAACCGCGTTCACCGCTGTTGCGATGCAGACGGAGTCTTTCAAATTCCCTCCCCCTAAAAAAAAAAAAATTCTGTAAAATGCAATTTTCTGCATGTTGTCGCAGATGTGGAACAAGCCAGAATACCATCATATCCGGGTAAGTGATCCCATTGATCGTCAGTTCCGAAAGAAAGAACGGGCCACAGGCATTTCCTCCGGGAAGGGCGCAAAACCATGAGACTTTGGAGAATTTCTCTGGTGCTCGGCCATGATAGCTGGCTGCTGTGCTCCCAATATTCTTACATCGCTGTTGTTCAGTTTTCCTCTGAAATGGAACGTAGCCTCATCACTAGAGTTGCGCTCTACGTAAAGTACGGTTCAGTAGTTTTGGTAAGTACATACATGACGTAATGACGTAGCAAATGGTAGAACTGCCGGTAATATTGGTAGCTCTGGTAGGGAAAGAAGCATAAACGAACATGTGAGGAAGGAAGTGGAAGTCAATGACTTACCTTTGTTTTTGTTTGTTTTTTTACTTTGCACATAATTAGAACCGCATACCGTTCAGTGATAGTCCACTGAGTATTTTATATGCTAACAAAATATAAGTTGTGTTTTATAAGTAATAAAAAGGAGTTGGTCGCGTAACTTCTGCGCTTTTATGTGACAAAAGCAATTACTTCTGATGCAAGTACAACTTGCGTGCATAAAAATTAAAGAATCTACACTATTGTTGTCGTTATTTTGTATTCAATAGAATGTTCATCATCACAATCAGAGGCAAAAGTCTCCTTTTATTACTGATAAGTGCGGAAATTGTTTATGAATAACATAAAAATGTTCTATGTAAGCTCGGCGAAGTATTGAAGCGATGTTTGATAAGGTACTGTTCTGCAATTTTTTTATTTTACCCTCTTTTTTAGGAAATTCCATTGTCTAGCGCTATATGATAAATCTGTATTTTTTACTTTTAATACAACATCCCTCTGTTTCATGTTAAAAATCAACAATTTTCGAATAAAACCTGAAATTGACATTTTCAATTTTGCTATAAATACGGTTTATTGTTAAGTAACAGACAGCAGGACAACAACGTAGCACAAAAATGTTCCGCATTTACGCGGCCATTTATATATTCTCACTCAGTTTCTAAACAGTTCACCGCTGCTGGTTTTGGGCAACATAGTAAGAGACTGATAGCATACGCAAACAAAGCAATCGAAATGAGGTCAAGACCAATAGGTATGCAACACACATAACGTGCAGGCAACGTGTTTACGATCTTAACTGTAGTCTACGCTGACTTGTGATAGCCCACGTAGTTTTACAGCTGTGCTCATCGCTGAACATTAAACGTGAAAGTAACTTCTTATTTTCCATCTCCAAACTCAGAATGAATTCACAAAACTGTACACGTTATTTTTTATGCTCACCAATGAAGTGTGGTATGGTCTTAGAAACATGCGTCGCCACTTAGACGCTTGGGGCACGACGAGTACACTTTTGTGTCCCATGTGTAGAGCTCTTTTGTATGCTCTCTACATCTAGAACAACCGCACAAGGCGACTTGGGGATTACTCCTAGGCTACAGAACCAGAGTTTTGGTGCTGCTAGTATCACCGTGGAACGCAGTGTGCCGCAGGAGCTGCAGTGCCGTACACTGGACGGATATCACGACGCACTGTTTAAACTGAATTGCATCTGTTGAAATGGATGACGCGAAACGCCTTCTGTTGCTGCGTTGTCGCCATCTCGAGTGGAAGACTCCACCGGCAGCTATATGAACTGCCAACTTACAGCTGGCGCCAACCTAAACTTTTCTTTCCGATTAAAGTTGTAAAACTACCGTAGGCTAGCGTAGTATACCAAAAGTAAGCGTGGACTACGGTGCTTTTTCTGGTACCTTTGATCAGTTAAGATTGTACCCGCGTTACCTGTACGTTAGGTGTGTTGAATACCTATCGGCTCTAACGCATATCGATCGGTTTCTTGACGTATGCGATCAGTGTCTTACTAGAGTTCCCTAGAAACTGGAAGTGGTGAACTGTGTAAACACTGAGCGAGTATATATAAAGAGCCACATAACCTACGAAACCTTTTTGTTCTGCATAGTTATCTTCCTGTTTGTTGCTTAAAAAATAAACAGTATTTACAGCAAAATTGAAACTGTCAATGTTTAATTCAAGTTTTATTCGAAAATTGTTGTTGTAACGTGAAACAGAGAGATGTTGTAGTAAAAATTAAAAAGAAAATAGATTTATCCTATAGCGCAAGAAAACGTAATTTCATTAAAAGAAAGATAAAATAAAATAACGCAAAACAAAAATATTGTGGATGACAGAAAGCTGTTGGCCTTGATCAGAATGAAGAATGTTCTATTGTGTACAAAATAACAACAATCTATGCTACCGCATGTAAACTGTACTTGCATCAAAGGTAATTCTTTTGCTTACATAAAAGCGATGAATTTACGCGATCAACTAATTTTTATTATTTATAAAACGTAATTTGTTTCCCAGTCTTTTTGTCACACATTTTTTTCCCAGTCTTTCTGTTACACATTTATTTCCCGTAGTTTTGGTAGAGCGCAACTGCACTTTTTATTGTTGTGTTATCGCCATCTCGAGCGTGCTTGCGGTCTAGCGGCAGCAGGGAGACCTCTACCGGTAACTACACGAAACACAAACATACAACTGACGCCAAGCTGAGCTTTTACTTTCGATGCGTAACTTAAAATTCACTCCAAGTTTCCATCTTGATTCATGTGGAAAATATAGTCTTACGAAATCGAGTGAATCCTTTCGAAGCACCTAGAGCAATGCATTATCTGCTGACAGATCAATTGTTTCCTGGGAAGACCATCAACACACTTTAATGTCGGTAATCAGTGTCAGAGGATGGCTTCGTAACTAAAGTGGTCAGGAATGCATGGATTAATGGCTCTAGAGAGTGTCACGTGGATCGTCCCCGATCACACTGGCCTTCTGTTCTTCAAGAAATTCTTGCAGAGTGCTTGCCTATTACGTTTCTACCAGGACACGCGGAAGTGTGTCCGTCCTTGTTAACAGAAAACGTGACTGAAATGAGGAGGCTAGTTAGCATCACTCCAGTTTTGATACTGAGAGGCCACTTTAAGTCTGCTTAAGTTGCTGGACATCTGCATTCCAGGCTGTTGTTATTTTGCCTTGGGATTTTTGTGTAGCTTTTAACTATGTGCAGTTCTTGTCTAATCGAGGATGCACGTCAGGGAGGAGATAATGATAAGAGGTCAACACTTACGCGAAGACTATACACCTTCGACATTTGTCGGTAGTTCTGTTCTCCTCATTTCTCTTCATAGAATCTATGAAAATTGGCTAAAATGATTATAACGTCTCATTCGTGAAAGGAAAAGCCTGTAGTGGGTGTTAGGCGTTAATAAGCAAATGACTTAATGTAATCAAAGTGGGCGAAACAGCGCACCGGTTACAATTCCAGACATGTATTGGGTAACAGAGGTGCTCCTTTTTCCTTTACATCATATCATTTTTCTCAATGAAATATTTATTTCAGGCGAATGCTAAGTTGTTTCTTTGAAGCTGGCCACAGTTAATACGCTCTCGCAGATTTGTTGTGTACTACTACAGCGAGCTTTAATGGCCTCGGAATATAATTGTCCAAATGAAAGAGTGTCTCCAGATGGTTTAAAATAGAATTCTAAATTGCAACTGAAGTACGTCACTGGTAGAAATTGTTAGGAAACATTGAATATGAGGCTGTTCTAGATGAGAAAGCACCAAAAATTCAAATGCTCTGATGGATATAATAGGTACAGAATCATAGACTCACTTTTCCGAACTGTAGCAGTTTGGTCGCACCGGGTTATGTACAGGAAAAAAGGGAACAGACAAACCGAATTTAACAAATACCAGTAAGCAGCCGATTCTTTAAGGAATAGAACTCATGTATATGAAACAATTTCAAACACCTGATCATTTTATAAATGAATTAATATGTTAAATATTTGATGTTAGGCATGTACGCGGGAAAAAAAGTTTATAAAAGGTTTGAAATTATGTTTAAAGGTTTTTGCTAGTCGCTAAGCGCTGTCATTGTCAGACGATACACGAGTATAGTGTGGGTACTTTGCGCTCCGTCTTAAGCAAAATCTAATTTTTTCCGTATTTCAATGTTTATGAAGTCACTGGCACACTATCGGGAAAAATAGGACGAATTTTTAGAGAACACCGAGCAGGAACTGTCTTTTTCCCGCCAAATAAAACGCGAGCATTATTGGGAAGTGTAATAGACAATCTCGGTTTGCGGAAGGCCGGCATATACCAGATTCCGTGTCAATGTGGGAAGACTTATATTGGACAGACAGTGCGCACCATCGAAGATCGTTGCCGAGATCACCAGAGGCACACTTGACTTGAGTACCCCAACAAGTCGGCAGTTGCAGAGCACTGTTTGTCCGAAAATCACTAAATAGACTACCAACATACCAGGGTCTTGCCACAGACATCTAAATACTGGGACAGCTTCGTTGGGGAGGCTATCGAAATTTGTACCAGGGACGAACTCATCAACCGAGATTGAGGCTACAGCCTCAGCAGGGCATGGAAACCAGCATTGAGTCTAATTAAAAATACGCTCAGCAAAGGAAACGAACGAGCGACTAGGGCGGATGAAGCAAGTACACCGACGCCACCACAGACGCCGACGCCAGAGTCTCACCGACCGCTAACGCGTGGGTGTGGACCGCGGAGAGAACGCCTCGCGAGGGGAGGGGATTCAAGACGCCGCCCGCCCTCAGGAGCTCAGTTCGTCAGCGCACCTGACGATGGCGACACGTCTGATCGCCGAAATATTGTGCCCGTTGACACTATGGACCGGTAGTTCACTCGTGGACTGTTCGAGCAATGATGTACGTAATTACAAAACTAGAAGAAAAAAATTACATTCATTTAGCCACATTAAGGTTGCACAAACACGCGTTTACTATGTTTTGATCACTTATCCATTGACATTAAATGCCTGTCTGACAGAAAAGTAAAATTTGAAATTAAACTGCAAACGTTTTTCTTTGACAACTCCTCCTATTTCGCAGCTGAACGGAATGGACAGTGTCTTGAAACGAGGACATAAGATGAACATCAACAAAAACAAAACGAGGATAATGGAATGTAGTCGAATTAAATCGGGTGATGCTGCGTGAATTAGACTAGGAAATGAGATGCTTAAAGTAGTAAATGAGTTTTGCTATTTGGGCAGCAAGATAACTGATGATGGTCGAAGTTGAGAGGATATAAAATGTAGAGTGGCAATGGCAAGGAAAGCGTTTCTGAAGAAGAGAAATTTGTTAACATCGAGTATAGATTTAAGTGTCAGGAAGTCGTTTCTGAAAGTATTTGTATGGAGTGTAGCCATGTGTGGAAGTGAAACGTCGACGATAAAAAGTTTAGACAAGAACAGAATAGAAGCTTTCGAAATGTGGTGCTACAGAAGAATGCTGCAGATTAGATGGGCAAATCACGTAACTAATGAGGAGGTATTGAATAGAATTGGAGAGAAGAGAAATTTGTGGCACAACTTGACTAGAAGAAGGGACCGGTTGGTAGGGCATATTCTCAGGCATCAAGGGATCACCAATTTAGTATTGGAGGGCAGCGTGGAGGGTAAAAATCGTAGAGGGACATCGAGAGATGAATACACTAAACAGATTCAGAAGGATGTAGGTTGCAGTAGGTAGTGGGAGATGAAGACCTTGCACAGGATAGAGCAGCATGGAGAGCTGCATCAAACCAGTCTCTGGACTGAAGACCACTACAACATGTGCCTTGAAAACCTCAAAATGAAATTCAAAGGTAAAATAAAGCAGATAATCAAAGTAGACGAACAAAATGGTTCAAATGGCTCTGAGCACTATGGGACTTAACATCTGAGGTCATCAGTCCCCTAGAACTTAGAACTACTTAAACCTAACTAACCTAAGGACATCACACACATCCATGCCTGAGGCAGGATTCGAACCTGCGACCGTAGCGGTCGCGCGGTTCCAGACTGAAGCGCCTAGAACCACTCGGCCACTCCGGCCGGCAGTAGACGTACATTCCAATTGGACTATGTTTGGTTATTCCTGAAAAACTGACAGACTTACTGGCGAGAAATATTCCGGGAAAAGAAGCAAATAGGCTACTGTTGGGAATGTAGGCCTAAATTTCACACAGGTTAGGCTATCTTTACTACAAAAAACTACTTACACACATGTTAAAGCCAAATATCCATTTTACGGAGTCTTAAGATTTGAGACCATCCCCTTAATCACATTTATAGCATTCTACAGTGCTGGAAGATGTTTAAAAAATTATACCCCTTTTTACCTTGTAAATTGCTATTATTGGCGACACACACTGAATGACGCATCGTAGGTAATATTTCAACGTGAGATGATGTATAAATTACCGTGGGACTAATGCACTGACAATCTAATATAACAAGAGCTCTATTCTGCATGCAGTTCTGTTTCTCTGAAATTTCAATAATCGTTCACTTTGTTGACATGCACAAGATACGTTAGCATGCCTTGCTTCTTTCCTAATTGCACACGTTTAAAGGCTAACAAAAAGCACGTAGGTAAGCATTTTGCAAACGTGAACATTAAAAATGTTGTCCGTATTAGTTGAAAGCTGAGAACATGATGAACAAGCAGTACCAGTAAGCAAACAAGCGTAGGTTTCAGAGCTCCAGTTTCATTCGCTATCGATATAAATATAATAAAATTGAAATCAAATTATTACGAAAGTATCCTTTTCATATCACATCTTTCTCTTCTTGGTTATTTGAAATATAGCAACGAAAATAAGTTATATTAATGAGACCAAATGTGTCGTATTATTAGAACAAATACACATTCAAGAACAGGAAAACGTTCGAAATTGTCTTCCTGATACTATGTTAGTCATGTAAGCACGAAATTTTTAGTACTTGAAACAGTTGTTGCGTGCACAATAGATAAGTAATGAACAAGAAGTAATCGTAAACAATTGGTGAATAAAAATACAAACTTAGCACCAAAATAAAATTATTTCTCAAAATAATTGTGTAAGATGTCAAACACAAGACACATGTGTACTACTGTTGTAGTTTAATTGCTCTACGAGATTAATTGGCGCTTGCATGTTGGCACTTATATATTGGCACTAATGAAAAATTGTGTGGGTTAACCAGCTCTTGTAGGTCACTAAAGCTCGATTTTTGTACCACATTTTGCAGGCTCAGTGTACCATCATAGTAAATATAAAATGTTCAAACACCAAGAGCTGAAAGCGTGCAGTGGGTGTCAGGTAGTGGATCTCAAAATTGTAATGTATTACCAGAAGGTGACAGTTTGTATGTGCAGTTGCAGATCTTAGAACTGTATTTTATCAACAGATGCTGATGTCCACTGCACTTACACAATGTAAGTTACAGGTGTTACATTACAGTTTTAAGATCCAATAGATGACATCCACTGATATGTTATGGCGCAAAGTCAACTTCTGGTTATGGATCATTGTTTCATTTCCAAACGCCTATTTGCTTGTGTGAAATGTCACTGCCCTCCACCTTAGAACTGTAATTTTCATAGCATGATGTAAGTTAATGCCATGGAGTCACTATAATATTTTGACGACTTTGAAGTGAATAGCTGAAGGCATAGCGACCCCCACTTCTTTCCTGTACAAATGTGTATTACTGTTGTTTGGTACGCTATTTCATAGAAGTATCATGTAATTTCCACAGGGTGATAATAGGATTTAGCATTAGGGGCAAAAGATGACTTTTGAACTGCAAGATAAAGTTTATACCCCAGCATAGGTCAGTGTAATGCTTGACTGACTCAATTTGTTACAATTTGCTATAAAATGGCGATGTATGGTGGCAAAGTATTATGCAGTCTCCACCGTGTAGCAGAAGATGAACGTTTGGGCACTTTATTAGAGAGGCCACAGCGATGTTTAAGGTACCAGCTTTGACGCTTATGTCTGTACGTGTGTTTGTTTGTAAATAATGTTGTGACACTTGGCATAAACATTGTATTTTCTGTGTTATTGATATATTTTTACAGACATAGGTGTGAAAAGAACGATATGACGCTTGAATGGCATCATAGAAAAATTTAGGCGTGGAAATCATTTAATTTGAGGGTAGATTGTACATTACAACAAGTGTAATATAAAGATGGGCCTATGAATATTTACAAGTTCTGGTTGAACTGTAAATTCATCACATGAACACTGTGTGTGTGTGTGTGTGTGTGTGTGTGTGTGTGTGTGTGTGTGTGTGTGTGTGTGTGTGTATGTGTGTGTACGTGTATGCTGTGGAAATATTGCAAGTTACACCGTTTACGTGCTTTAATGGATAAATAAGGTGTGTATCAAAAAGAATCATCCGATTAAAAAAATCATAACTATTATGTTATTTGAGATAAGTGTGTGAACAACGTACTGATGGAAAGAGCAAACTCTCGACTTTTACATGGTTCCTGCTAGGTTGCAGTAGGGTGCGTCCACTTCAGTTCTAGTAAAAATGGTGTCGGGACAACAGAAAGCGTTTTGTGTTTACGTTTTGCGCAGTGCGGGTCAGTAATAACTGTTCAGCGTGACTTTCGTACTGTGTATGTTATGGATCTTCCTACAGCACAGAGCATTAGACGATGGCATTAACAATTCCGAGAAACAGGTTTTTTGTGTAAAGGCAAATCGCCGAGCCGTCCCCGAGTGTCTGACACAGACATCGAACGCATCCGCCGTAGTTTCACAAGGGGTCCGCAGAAATCCTTTCGCCGTAAAGCTCTATAGCTCAACATGTCCCTGATGTCCGTCTGGTGTCTGTTGCACAGACGTTTGCACATGAAACTATAAAAAATTCAGCTACTGCAAGCGCTTCGTGAAGGTGATAAACAACAACATATGGAGTTCTGTAAGTCCGTTCTTGGCAAGATGGACGATTACAGGTTTCTTCCACGCTTAGTGTTTACTAACGAGGCAACATTCCATTTAAATGGAAAGGTGAACCGTCATAATGTGAGAATATGGGGTACGAAACTACCACATGAAGTTGTACAACAAGAGAGGGTCTCTCCAAAATTTAAAGTGTTTTGTGTAGTTTCCGGGGAAAAGGTGTATGGTCCATTTTTCTTTGCCGAGACACTGTTACAGGAAGCACATATCTCGATATGCTTGAGAACTTTCTTTTTCCACAGTTGGAGACTGACTCGAATGACTTCATTTACCAACAGGATGGAGCACCGCCACACTGGCATCTGGAAGTGAGGGAATTTTTAAATCAAATGATTGATGAACGATGGGCTCAAATGGCTCAAATGGCTCTGAGCACTATGGGACTTAACATCTAAGGTCATGAGTCCCCTAGAACTTAGAACTACTTAAACCTAACTAACGTAAGGACATCACACACATCCATGGCCGAGGCAGGATTCGAACCTGCGACCATAGCGGCCACGCGGTTCCAGAATGAAGCGCCTAGAACCGCTCGGCCACCTTGGCCGGCGATGAACGATGGGTCGGTCGCTCTGGACCAAATGATTAAGCTATACGTTACTGGCCTCCAGGGTCACCGGATCTGACTGTAAGAGATTACTCCTTGTGGCGCTTTATAAAAGCTTCTCTTTTTGTCCCTCCATTACCAACAACAATGAATGAAATGAGACATCGCATAACAGCAACTGTAGAAGCTGTAACTCAGGACATGGTCGCTGCAATGTAAGGCAACCTGTATACCGCATTGACATATCCGTGTATCTCAAGGGGGGCATATTGCACACCTATGAAAAGACACGAAAAAAACTTTTTGAGGTTTCCGTTCATCAAAAAACAAAATTCATTGTATATGTTTATTAGTTTCAGACATATAGACGTGCCAAATCGGATGATTCTTTTTCATACATCCTGTACTTTTGAACATGTCTCAAGAGATTCAGGTCCTTTGGATACTTGCGAGCACAGCCAAGGTGACTGCTCTCTTGGACCACATTGTGACTGGCTGTTTCGTTTTAACGGTCTGCGAAGTACTCGATGATTGGCTGTTTAATTTTAATGTCTGCTAAAATACGAGGCTATGATTGGCAGGAGAGGGGATGGGAGGGGTAAAAGGTGGGGCATGGGAGGGGTTAAAAAGCACAATTGGGCTAGTTCCACCAGCTAGGATTTTTTGATTTTTTAAATTTATAGCCATGTTGCATTCTTTGAATTTCCTGCCCGTGCCATCTTGTATTTTTAAATATCTCACCAGCGTCATATTGGATTTTTGAATTTTTGCCATCTGCCATGTTGGATTCATGAATGTCCTGCCAGCACCAGCAGCTGCAGTGCTGCGACAGTAGAGCGAACTAACAGTGGACACTACAACTATGCACTTGAGTGTCCATAGATTATACTACTGCTAACATCACGTTCCCTCTCAGCCTGTGAAGTCTCATTTTGTTTCCTCCTTTCATTCTGGGTGCTGCTCTTTGTCTTGTCAGGCAGTGTACTAGACTCACTGTGTTGAAAGTTTATGTAAGATTATACCTCTTTATGAGGAGAGTATGACAACATTCTAAATTTTTTAATTTGGTTAATATGTAAATGAAATACAAAAATAAAATTTTTGCTGTCCCTAGCAGCCGTTAGATAGGCAACGTGCAACTTTGAATGGTTGATCGTTTTAGCTTTAGTCATTTAGTAACATAGCTCTGAGCAGCCTTCGTGGATTATCTGCAGATGACGCTGTCGTTTACCTTGTACTAAGTCCATGAGAATACCAAAACAAATTACAAAATGTTTTATACAAGATATCTGTATAATGCAAGAAGAAGCTAAAAGCTGAACAAAAAGGTTTTAATTCTCCATGTAAATACAAAAAAATCTATTAAATTTCAATTATACGATAAATAATACGTATTTGAAGGTTATAGATTCATCTAAATACCTAGAAATTTCAATTACATACAACTTAAACTGGAACCATCACACAAAATTTTATTTATTGACAGAAAGAACGTGGACCAAATTTACTAAACAGACTGCCTACACTACACTTGTGCGCCCTGTTCTGCAATATTGCAGTACTGTATGAGATCCTTACGAGATAGGAAGGACACGGAAAAAGTTAAGAGAGAGGTAACTCATTTGGCATTATCGCAAAACAAGAAAGAGTGTCATGGATATGATTCGCGAGTGGGGAAGAAAGAAAGACTGGACTTAACGTCCCGTCGACATCGACGACATTAGAGATGGAGTACAAGCTTGGATGGTGTCAAGGGTGGGGAAGGAAAGCGGCCGCGCCCTTTCAAAGCAATCATCCCGGTATTTGCCTGGGGCGATTTAGGGAAATCACGGATTGGACCGTCGTCCTCCCGAATGCGAATCCAGTGTGGTAACCATTATGCTTCCTCGCTCGGTATCTTAGTTGGGGCGGCAGTCATTAAAACAAAGGCGTTTTTTGTTGTAGTGAGCTGTTTTCACGAATTATCAATCACACCGTTGGGTGGCTTGCGGAGTATAAATGTAGATGTAGAACTGTTTGTGCCTAATGCGAAAATATTTGACCATTGTAATAAAATGAATGAAAACAGAGCTCACATGGAAGGATTTAGGTGTTTATTTTTCCTACAACCTATTTGCGAGTGTAATGGTCGAGAAATAGACTAAAAGTGGTTCTATGAACCCTCTGGCAAACAGTAAAATGTGAATTCCAGGTTAGTCATGTAAACTGTCGGAAAAAATTAGTCCGCCCTTTTACAGGTTTCCAATTCACTCAAGATTTATTATTGTAACGGTGCATATGGAGTACATGAAATGATTATATTTACAGATCAATAGCAAAAACGGTTCTGAAGTAACAAATAACGACCCATGCTGAAAAACCCATATTAGTACGTAGTGTAGTCTCCACAGGCGACACTGCAGGGCCGGCCGGGGTAGCCGAGCGGTTCTAGGCGGTACAGTCTGGAACCGCGCGACCGCTACGGTCGCAGGTTCGAATCCTGCCTCGGGCATGAATGTGTGTGATGTCCTTAGGTTAGTTAGGTTTAAGTAGTTCTAAGTTGTAGGGGACTGATGACCTCAGATGTTAAGTCACGTAGTGCTCAGAGCCATTTGAACCATTTTTTTGACACTGCAGGCCTTGGTTTTGGCATCCAGTCGATCGTGCCGATGGCGAATACTTTTCTGGGGTACGTGTTACGCCATACCTTCTCTACCTATTCGCGATGTTCTGTAAGAATTGTTGATAGACGAGTTTCATGGGTCACTTATCATCTCATCGTATCCCACATGTTCTCGATTGAAGCCAAGTCTGGCGATCGTGCTGACCAGCGAAGCTGCTGCATGTTTTGTAGAGTGCGTTGAGTTCCATGGCCGGTACATGGGCGAGAATTATCCTGCCGGAACAAAACATAACCTTCCTGTTGCAAGAACGGCAAAAGAACTGGTCTGACGCCATTATGCACGTACCGAGCGTTGATTAGCGTCCCCTCGAGGAACACCAAGAGTGAACGAGAGCTGAAGCTTAAGGCCTGGGGTGCAGCCAGTGTATCTCGGACGAGTGCACTCTACGAGACAGTGCTCAATAGGTCTACGTCGTACGCGCATTAGTTGCGCGTAGGCCGAATCTGCTTTCATTGCTGAAGACCATGGCGCGCCACTCCATCTTCAAAGTGATCTTCTGACGGCACCAGTCTAGCCGTGCACGTCGATGCTGTGGTGTGATTGGAAGACGGGCTAGAGGTGTGCTAATAACCGGTTCTCAACAGTACGTGTTGGCACGTCTGGGCTCACAAGCCTTTTATATGTGCTCTAGTAGCTGTACGATCCGCCACTGATGCCTTTACAACACGACTACCCTGGCGGGCGTCTGTGGTGCTTGGACGTCCAGAACTTCGTCTACGGCTGTGAGAACGTTGACGTGACCGCTGATACCAGCATCGTTGCGCAACTGACGCAGCACGTTTGTGTGGCAATTCTCCGAAAGCACTATCCAGCCTCTCGGAAGGGCACAATTTTTCAAATTCGGTCATATGGCTGTAGGAAGCACGAGTGCGTCTCTGTGGCATGGTCGCCTGCTTGCTTCACACGTCTGCACCACACTGAGCCTTCTGGCTGTGAGCATTTCCTATTAAAGGGCAGACGCGCCTGGCGCTCTGGCAGCTATGCCACTACGCTGTAGCGGGACTTTGAATTTCGCCGCGCTACACTCGTTCCCTCAGATAAAAAATATCCCGTCGCAGCGGTATGAGTGCTCGACGGCAGAGAAAATACTAAAATTGTAACTCTTTTTTTTGTTTGTTTTCTATCCGTTTCTTAATTGTGTCTCTTGATAACGGAAGCTTAAGGCAGACGTGATCTGATGAAGACGTTAAAAAAAACAACTTATGAGCTAGTCTTGATCTGATTTTAATGTGTAGACATATTGTGGAGGTTGTTAAGAAATTCGGAGGATGGAAGTAGCAAAGTAAATTAAATTGCATACAGTATCAAGATGATTTTAATTGGTATAAATTAGTGATTCCTGGACGATTGCAAGATTTAGAAGCAAACTTTTCACGCCGAAATGAAGGAGATTTTTGAGGACCTGGACGCCGCATGAAAGAAGACAAGTTAACCTGGTAAAGGATGAACTCTTATCTACGCCACTTTCCCCTGTCAGTTACATTTTGTTATTCTCTGTTTCTTTTCAATAATTTTTGTAGTGGAAATTGGTTTAACTTTTGCTCAAAAACGCCACAAGGACCACCCCAACTATAGCTTTTCTGTAATACGAAGTCCGATCTGCATTTCTTTCTTTCTTTCCCATTTTTCACGGTCATTAACGATTTAAAAAAAAAACCATTTTCACTTACGATGTCTTCCCACATTTTCAACCTATTTTACTTTTTCTTTTCTTCTCTATTTTCTTTTTTTATTAACCACTGCAACTTACGCTATCAGTTGGCGGACGACGTTGAAACCGTTATCAGTACATCTATTGTCCCCGAGGTGGCATAAGTCGTCATCGCATCAAAATCGACGCCGTCTTTCCAGGTATACTAATTTTTTCCGGCAGAGTAGATGTAGCTTCCAAATCACAGCCGGATTTGGTGACATGTGTGCAGTAGCTGGGCGTTCCACTGAGTTACCAGAATCGCATTCGTGGGGTGGTGCACTCCACGGCGCTGCTGTGGCGAGGGCAGAGCGGCGGCGCCCGCCGGGCAGCGGCCGTCCTCGGTTACTGGGCCCGGCTCGCCAGCCAGCGGTCAAGGATGCGCGCCTGACCGACATCCCACCGCCGCCGCCTGACCGGCACCCAGCCCGCCGCTTCCTGCTTCCCAGCTCGGCTCGCGCGTTTAATGCCACTCAGGCTGCCCGCCTGTGCACACATTAGCCACCCGTCCCATCACCTTCAATCTCCCTAATGCGATACAGCTATCTCGACCTGGTCTAGGTGCACTCGCTCTGCCTTACGCGTACTCCTTTCTACGAGTAATCGTCAAACGCTTCGTACTTGAAAGGCCCTTCCCCAATAACATTTGCAACGTCGACATTTCTTCGCAAATTAATGGGAAGTCATCTTGGAATGTTTCACCACTCACTTGTTTTTGGCGAGCTAGGCATTACTAGTTCCACTTCGATGTAAAGTATTGCGTTTTGTTCTTTATTCGAACATGTTTCGAGAAAGACTTTTTACCCTCAATTGGTTGTCAGGTCTGCAATGTGGTAAACTGAAAACATATGCAGTGGATGTACAGCCGTGGATAAAACGAGCGAGACCCCTCGCCTTTTCGTTATGCTGATCCGCAAAGCTTTAAAGTCTGCTACACAGCATAACAGGCAAGGCGACGAAGTGCTACCAACATACTATGCACAGGCGTGAAATTGAAAAACTATCCGAACTTTGTCAGATTCTTTTCAGTCATGTGTACGACTATATTAATGCTGATTAGTGTCTCAAACACAACACGTAAATTTAAGATATAAATGAAAGAAGAAACGCTAATTAATATGAACAGTAATAGTAAAAATAAATTTCAGCTTATCGAGATAACATAACTGCTTTAGTAAGACAAAGTACCCCAGATCATTACGAATATTACGCGCATTCGGCCGCGAAGTGATCTCTGTCAACGTTCAGACCAGTCATACTGGATTACCGTTGTTGACCTACCACGAAAGTGTGCAGAGTTAGCAATGTATGAAGATTCATAACGAAATTCAGTTAAAAATCATTCACTGCCACACTTAAGTCAATTCAGTTATTGAGAGAAGCGGAAAAAGAGGGCAGTAAGAAGTATGAAATTCTACAAGAGTTTCATATTTATATCCACAGGGCGCCGGTACAGAATAAAGATAGGAATAAAACGTATTGGGGGCGCGAGAATTTCTTAAAATTGCTTTACTGATAGTCTATCTGCCTCCATCGAGATTAGAACAGAAAACAAACCAGACCTCCCTTGCAGTAGCAAACACCTTTCACTACACCAGCAGACAACCCAGGCAAACAACCCTCTATTATTACCCCAGACATGAATACGCCGGCAATTTCGCAATGAAAATGGTAAAATGATACTCAGTTTCTGTTGCAAAGAGCTTTCTGGACTCAAAAAAAGAATTTTCTACTTTTATGTCACCGCTTATGTGACGATTATTCGGGTTGTTTATCGAAATGACAAAATACTGCTATTAGCGAGTAAATTTAGTAGGATAATTCTGCACCACCCCAGGAAATAAACGGTTACATAGCTGCCAAACGTATTCTACAAGGTTTCGAATTCTCCATTAGATTCACCACAGCCAGAAAAGGTTCATTAGCCGAAGTGTTTCTTAAGCTAGCTAGCAATGGGAATGCTCGCACTTCTAAAACACGGTGGCATTAATACTGGGATATCTGAATTACCATGTGTATAGGCAAATGGATTTTATTTGCATTCCAGTAAACGTGATTTGGATCGAAAGCATAGCTACGAGTAATGTGCTGGTTTATCGACTGCAACTAGAACATTTCAAATAAAGAGTAGGGGGAATTACTTATGCGGCCCTCATCTTCAGTAACTGTCGTAGCTATTTTCGTTGTTAGGATTTCGTCCCCTAATCGTCACCTAAATAGCCTCACTTTCTTGACCATATAGTATGTTGGTAGCACTTCGTCGCCTTGCCTGTTATGCTGTGTAACAGACTCTAAAGCTGTGCGGATCAGCGTAACGAAAAGGCGAGGGGTCTCGCTCGTTCTGTCCACGATTGTACAGTAATCAATGTAGTTGCACCTCTTGCTTTGAACTCCGTGATTGCTGCTTAAAATATGCCTTACTCAATTCCGTACATTTCTTTGTGCATTCTGTCAAGTGTTCATCGATGAATCCTAAGAGGACAAGCATAAAACGACGATCAGAGACTGCACCAAATAACTTTCTAGGTTCATAAGCATTGTAAAACTCGCCTGAAACACGTAGAGGATTAGTGGACGCTGCCACAGTCACAAAAACAAAACGACCGCATTCCGCGTGATCAAAACAAAATACATGAGATGAATGTGGATAGATCGTAAAATACAAATGAGGTAATACTGTGTTTCAGTGCAGTACACGGTGCTAAAAATCGAACGCCAGTGTGTTGAAGAATGCAGCAGTGGAAAAACATGAATCATAATAGTAATTTTACTCATGAGAACTGTTTATGGTCTCGCTAAATCGATTTGTAAGCAAAGCCACAGTTGCTTTAAATAAAGCGAAACGCGTCTGATTCAAGTAAGACTTCATTGTAGTCGCAAAAGGTGGAATATCTAACTTTTTACTTGGATAAGTTCTAATGCTTGGTTTACTGATTTTCTGTACGTCAAAGATGAAACCTTAGCTACTGAGATAGTTACGAATCTACTTGTTTTAACGGCATATGGTGTGATAAAATCCTATTCCGTAGCAGGAAGCTGAGCGAGGTGGCGCAGTGATTAGCATACTGGACTCGCTTTCCTAAGGACGACGGTTCAGACCCGCGTCCGACCATCTTGATATCTAGATTTTCCGCGATTTCCCTAAATCGCTGCAGGGAAATGCCAGGATGGTTTCTTTGAAAGGGCACGGCCGACTTCCTTTCCCAATCTTCCCTAATCCGATGGGACAGAAGACCTCGCTGTTTCGTACCTTCCCCCAAACCAACCAACCAACCAACCATAGCAGGTAGATTCATAACTTGTGTAAATCTTGTCACAAACAATCTACGTTCTTTAACAGGATACAGTATGCTACACCAGGAATGTAGCTTCCCTTAAATGAAGAAAAGGTAAATCTGGTTACAGAAAATCTTTATATGTGGTGCCCATTTTTTGCATTATTTGGCCGAAAATTTAAACATTTGAAATTTTCGGCTGGGGAGTGAACAGCATATCTGAGACATGTTTGAATAAAATGAGATTTGCGTGTTTCCAGTTTCACTATGGTACGGAGGAAATTGTAATGCATCCCATCGCAGCTCTATTTTTAACATTATTGAGGGTGATTTTGTTAAATGGGGACAAACTGAAAGAAACGATGCCTGAGATGATATGGAACAAAAAACGTCATTCGGGCATGTCGTCCGAAATTTGTTCAAATGGCTCTGAGCACTATGGGACATAACATCTGAGGTCATCAGTCCCCTAGAACTTAAAACTACGTAAACCTAACTAACCTAAGGACATCACACACACCCATGCCCGAGGCAGGATTCGAACTTGCGACCGTAGCAGTCGCGCGGTTCCGGACTGAAGCGCCTAGAACCGCTCGGTCACCGAGGTCGGCCGAAATTTATTCCCAGAAAGGTACACTGACCTGATGGCGGAGACAAAAAATCTTCCACAGTCCAAGTTTCAATTACTGGAAGCATAAATGAGAACACCCATCATGTAGGAATGTTCTGTCCGTACTAGTGTTTAGCTCCACAAAAGAGGGCAGCAATATGGTTCACAACAGCCATTATCCGTATCAGCAAAAAATGGCTCTAAGCACAATGGGACTTAACATCTGAGGTCATCAGTACCCTAGACTTAGAACTACTTAAACCTAACTAACCTAAGGACATCACACACGTCCACGCCCGAGGCAAGATTCGAACCTGCGACCATAGCAGCAGCGCGGTTCCGGACTGAAGCGGCCGGCTCCGTATCACTAACAACGCGTGCAGGTGTTATTATGTTATTACCTGGGACTTGCCTCTGTTGCTACTCTAGAACATAGACAACATTAATACCCTCTTGAGTGTGGAGCTAAAACGTTAGTGGAAAAAGAACGTCCCCACTTACCTAATGCGTTCTTGTGTGTGCTTTCAATCATTGAAACCTGCACTTTCAAAGATCGTTATCTCCACCTTCAACATCATGTACGACCCTTGGAACCTATTTCTGGTCATACGTCCATGTGACCTTTTTTGCTCCTGATCTCCTGTGGGACCATTTCTGGGAGCAGAGTCACATTGTATATTAAAGATGCGAGACAGAAGATTTAGATATGGTGCAACCCAACTCGACACTGCCAAACATTCTCATCGCCTCCACAAACAGAACCGCTGCTTTTGTAGAAATCTTGAGTGCGTAAAGTGTAGATTTTTCTCCTGAAACGCAAGTCATGCGTAAAGAGTTCGTACAGGAAGTCATATTGCAAAAAGTATTTTTGTGCTCGCCTTCCTTCTCGCATTCGACACGTTTGACCCACTACATTTCGCAAGACTATATCGGGGCACCGAATTGAGCTACGTGGTTGTACCTGGCTCTGTAAATTGATCTGGTCTAACAACCACCATGCTCATAAGAGTCTCGACTTGGGTCTAAATAATTGTAAATGCAGAAGCGGGGATCAACATGACTAGTGTGTGCGCTGAGCATATGCCAGCTTAGACTTCATGTCAATAGTAGTGAGTCAGTCTTCTTGTGACCTGCGATTATAGCAGGTTCTGTCTAGAGAGTGGTAGACTTTGAGCCACCACCCTGCCTGCAGCGCAGATTCGTGAACAGCCCACATTTCCTCCACATAAAAAGGTCCGTCAGCGTTATCGTGTGAGTACTAACAGCTGCACAGCATGAAAGGCTGGTTCTGACATGATATCTCCATGATTCATCTCTTAATCTTCACTAAAGTATAATTTGGAAATTTGTGGTAAGGTTTATGGGACCTAACTACCGAGTTCATCGGTCTCTAAGCTTACACACTACTTAATCTAACTTAAACTGACTTACGCTAAGGACGACAAGCACATCCATGCCCAAGGGAGGACTCGAACCTCCGACGGGGGAAGCCGCGCGGACCGTGATAAGGCGCCTGACACCGCTCGGCTACCCCGCGCGGCAAACGTATAATTAAGCGCTCTCGTCCTAACTAGTAAAATTACCTTTATCAGCCAAAAACGTACATATTTTAAAATATAATTGTAAAACTTACGCTTGTGTACTAATTTTTATTTGTGATTTTGCTTGAAAAAGGGGACTACCCGAAACTGGGACCAATATAAATAAAAATTTCTGACATCCGTAAGTGTTGATTTACGCGTTTAATAATAGCAAAATATTTTTATGTACTGTTGATTATGTGTAAATTATTAAATAAATGTAGCTATATTCGACCGCTTATGTAATGCAACAATTTATGCGTATCGACTGGTCTAGGACAGAAACACAAGCAGTCCAGAGAGGTGGCCAGAAAACGAGTTTTGGACTAGCGTCATGAACGTGGAGAGGGTTTCAACGGTCGAATTTACTGGCTATTTTTATTAAAGGGGTAGATTAGAATATTTGTGGAGTACAGGTATGGGTAGTGAAATATTGTGTACGACGGCATCACTCGCCTCGAACAGAACTGAGGCGATGGCGTTTCTTCCTGACATCTTCTATTAGATAGGAGTGGATCTGGTATGTTATTAGCCTCATCTCTTTCAGTTGCATAACTGTTGCAATCTAAAACAGTTTTCATAATAAGACATATAATACACATCATCCCACTCTCCCGTAGCTGAAATATTATATAGCGAAGACAGCAAGGAAAAATTTCATTGATTTAATCTCAAGTAAATATCAAATGGTTCAAATGGCTCTGAGCACTATGGGACTCAACTGCTGAGGTCATTAGTCCCCTAGAACTTAGAACCAATTAAACCTAACTAACCTAAGGACATCACAAACAACCATGCCCGAGGCAGGATTCGAACCTGCGACCGTAGCGGTCTTGCGGTTCCAGACTGCAGCGCCTTTAACCGCACGGCCACTTCGGCCGGCAGTAAATATCAGCTTACAGTTCTAAAATTATTATTTTTCTTAATGAGCTAAAGAAGTACTATGGTATGCAGAATATACAGAAAATGGCTATGGATCTGACCGATTTTTGCATGTGACTGAACGTTATGATTGCCGGATGCATTCGAATCTCTGACTTCCTCTACAATTTTTACCCTCTACAGCTTCCTCTAGTACCGTGGAAGTTATTCCCTGATGTCATTACAGATGTCCTATCATCCTGACCATTCATACGGTTATAAATTGTTATATTTATGGTACAACACCTTAAGCATTTATTCTTATTTATTTGTTTAACGCTTTAAACATAGTTGCACAGAACGTTCTTTTTGGGCTTTCGAACATAATGTTGAAGTTAATGATATTTTATACTGTTGTAATTTTGAGGAAGTTGCCAAATGCGGCTAGTTGTTTCATATGTTACGTTTGGGCGATCGATGCACCCCAGAGGAACCTTGATGTTATAATTCAGATTATAAATGTTGCATCACACCAATTATGTGTTCAGGCAAATGAGTGTTGACAATGAGTGATTCGGCATCAACCCCCGAAGCTCGTATATCTTCATATGAACATCAGGAAGTGTTAGCCATTGTTCAAAATTGTATCTAGTGTGAACTGATCATTAAAAACAGGAGAACGAAATATATTTTAGTGGATATCATCCTGTATTGCATTTCACGGAAATGAGGCTGCAGACTAACTAGCCAAGAAATGCGTCCCATAATTATGGGTTGCTGTCTTGCTCCGTGTCTTACTCACAGAGAGATGGAGGTTGTACTCACAGAAGTGGAGGACGTTATTGCATAAACCGAAGGCTGAATATCGTCACGAGATAGTTCGTCTATGTACTGCAAAGTCGTACTCGGCGATAGTAGGATATTCGCACTACCTTCACACAGTATCTGTCCTTATTTTGATAGAAAAGATGTAGTGTGCTCTTCTGACCAAGCGTGCTGAACGTGATCTTATTTATTTGTGTCAATGCTAACTGCTTCCTTCACAAGTGCCTTAGTATCTTCATCCTTTGCATGTTACGGTGCCCATCCATCGTCACCGTAATACATTTTTTTTTATCACGATATAACTCCGTCACCCCATCTACTCTCTGTCCTGGGGACTACACTGCTCAATTGAATAATGTCAGTCTAACACGCTGCTACATGGTGAAAGGAGTAACATGTAAGGGGAGTGGGTGAGCAGAAGGAGAACGAGAGGAGGAAGTCATTCTCGGTCACTGAGTTCCAGTCAGGGTCGTTTCCCCATGCTCCTCGGAGGCTCTACTAATGGAACTGCAATGTTGGTGCTTTCACTGTCTGCTGCGTACCGCGTGCGGGAGAGTGGCTGGGCACGCGCTACTTTGTCAGCGACGGAAGACATCACCTGATGCTGCATTACGCGGAATTCGCAAGTAGGATACGCTGTACCCGAAGTGTTCACATCTCATGTACAATATGACACCGTGAAGCTTGAAAATCGATATGATTAAAACTAGAGGCATAATGAATCGGATACACAGATCTTTGAACGAGTGTGACAAAAAACTGAGGCAGGAACACAAGCTGAACACAGACAGTTGCTTGCCTGTCGCAGACTCTGCGTCCAGTCTTACTGTTGTGGCGCAAGCCTACAGCCGCCCTCACTGACGTCACTGCAACAGTGGTCAACACATCAGCAGTTAACTATTGTGAGGGGGAGTCAGAGTATTTAGATTGGGCGGCGTCACTAGCAGTACAATTGCAGTATATTTTCCCCATTTGTGGCGAAATACTTGGATTTACTGCTGGAAACGGCTGCAAAAAACGGTTCAAATGGCTCTGAGCACTATGGGACTTAACTGCTGAGGTCATCAGTCCCCTAGAACTTAGAACTACTTAAACCTAACTAACCTAAGGACATCACACACGTCCATGCCCGAGGCAGGATTCGAACTTGCGACCGCAGCGGTCGCGCGGCTCCAGACTGTAGCGCCTAGAACCGCTCGGCCACTCCGGCCGGCGAAACGGCTGCAAAATCATCATGTTAGTGTGATGTCACATGAATCATATTTAGTGGAATCCGCGGAGAACGTTACCTGGGATGCAGAAAGTCATCAAGTGTACACATTTCACGAAATTAATTATATTTTAACCTAATAAATTACTTTTAAGAGCACCTGTGAAGATGGAGTAGAAAAAGTTAGGAAACAGAAAGTGTTTCAGTAACAAAGTGTAGTATATTCAACGAGAACATTTTATATGTTCTGGCACGTTATTTAATGCATGTATAAACATGCATTCCACGTTTTTCTGAATAATGTTGAATTCGTCAACCCTTTGAAGAGTTTATTTATTTCAAAATTGTAATCAAGGCTTGGACTAGTTTTCAGAAAAGGTAATTTTTTAGGAGCAAGAGTACACTATAATGAATGCTCATACATTTTCCGATCAACTTTGTCGAGGGCACGTCAGATTTCTTGTTTGAGTTCCAATAGATTACAGAGTTCGTTGCAGTAAACTCGTACCTTCCAAGGCAAAAGTCACAATTTGACAAGTCACAAGATGGGGGCGGGTAGGGTCTCCTCGTAAGGAGTTTATTCTGTCCGGGAACTTTTCACGCAACGGAGCGATTGTGTCTCCTGACGTATAGTAAGTTGCACCGTCTAGTTGGAACCATAAATTCTCGATATTCATTTGATCCAAACTCCATTCCCCGTGACAGCCCTCCCTTGTTCACCTTCAAAAAAAGTAAGGATCGATTAAGTCCCCACTCCAGATCCCACACCAAACCATAACTCGTTGAGGTTGCGTGTCTTTTTCGTGAATTACCCTATGGTTCTCTGATCCCCATATTCTGTAATTATGCTTGTTCACATAGCCGTTTACACGGAAGTAAGCTTCGTCTAAGAAAATGATGCGCTTTGTGAAACCATGACTCTTTCGTTCCTTTTCCACGATGCACTGCACAAATTGCCGACGTTTTCTGTGGTCCACCGGTTTAAGTTCCTGTATTAACTGAACTCTGTACAGGTTTAACTACAAACTTTTGTTAAGATTCCGTTCAGTGTTGCTGGAAACATGCACATTTATTGAGCACGACGTCGACACGAATTTTCCGGACTCACAGTAACAGAATCAAGCACAGCAACAATATTTGTCTCAATCCGGCTACTTCGAGGCGTCCACAGCTATTCACATCTGCTGTTGAACTGCTTTCTTCAAATTTCCTTATCCGTAAACGAACTGTGGATTCATTTTGTGCATTGTTGTGCCCAAGAATAGCACTGAGTTTCCGAGCAATTTCTGCGAAACTTTCACCATTCTTGGAGCCAGTTTTCGCAATCAACACTCGCTGTTCTGTACTGTATCATTCCAAGTCGATACTGCACAAACACCGACCTGGAAAACAAAAGCACAGTATCAAAACATAACCTCAATGATCACTGATAACAAAACATGCAAAATCAACGTTGCCAACAACAAATAAAAATGACGGGCTTTTGAGACGGCCATTGTATATTCCTTCACAACCTAAAAATGGTCCCTTGTTTACATCCACTTATAACGCCACCGTCTTATTTTGCCCTGTGGGCTTTGTAGGCCCACTTACACGACATTTACTTGTTATATCCATGTGATTTGATAAGTGAAATTGAAATCAAAGCTAATTGTACATTACTGCATTTAAAATTGAGATTTTATAGAATTTGTTAATTAAAATTCATTGAAATTAGTTTATTTAATTTTACTCTTTATGGGCCTTAGAAGTCGCCTACCCCTCTCCCTCCCCCGCCCCATCGGTAATACCAAGGAAAGATTTCATGTGGTTGAGACTTTGGTTTTAAATATTTAAAACGAAACGAACTTTTGCACTGTTGTCAAACATGTTTTTATGAAGCCGACCTTTCTTATTCTCATTTTTTCTGTTGAACAAGTAACAGGAATAGACAACTTTTATGTGATAGTTCTATTGAAAGAGTGCTTGAAGAAGTCTTGAACGAATCAGATTTAGATGAAAGTGAAGTGGATGATAATGTGGAAGAAATTGGAACTGATTAACCATCTGAGAATGAAGATGAGGTTCTGCCCAAGCCACTAGATGCTGATGATACCAAGATAAATTCATTGCCAAAAGTGGACGTGAGTATGTTACTGAACCATCTCTAGAATATAAAACACAGTGCGGGAAAAGACGGCGCTAAGACAAGAAAGAAAAATTGCGTCTCCGAAAGAGGCCGTAGAGATCTTTTCTACACCTCAAGCTATGAATCTAATAATACAGCACTCAAATGAAGAGGCATCTCGACAAGGTATTCAACACACCGATGAAGATAAGTTTTTTGTTTTATAGGGCTGTTACTAATCTTGGGTTAAAATAATGACAATAAGATACTTGTCAAAGATGTATGGTTTATGCTTCAGGGTCGACAGTTGTATTATGGATCATTGAGCTGGAGCCGATTTTTTGAACTGACTAGGATATTGGGTTTGATGATAAAAATACGAGAGAAATTTGTCGCCAGACTGGCAAGTTTGCTCCAGTGAGGGAAATTTTTGAAAGCTTGAATTCGTCATTTCCACTGTATTTCATTCTTGGTCTAAACACCACAGTGGATGAGATGATGTCTTTGCTCCATGTCGCTGCCCATTCACAGTATTTCTAAAAGAAAAACCTGGAAAATACGGAATTCTAATTAGAATGCCTCTGATTCTGAAACTAGATATATGAACAGCGTGGACATCTATGCAGGTAAGTTTGGGAAGGTACAGCATCTAAATGGACCAACGGATATTGTAAACAGACTAATAAAGCCCATTGAGAAATCAAGCCGCAATATTACCACGGATCGGTACTACACTTCAGTGGAGCCTGCTGAGACTCTATCGAATGATTTTCACTCCACACTTGTTGGCACCGTACGGTCGAACAGACGACAAATAGGTGAAGAGCTGAAAACTACAAGTGTATGTTCATTCACCTTTGCATATCTTAGACACAAATGCCACCAGACACTCTCGTATGAACTCTGGTCCGTCAGAAACTAAAGCGACTGCTGTTGATAATTTGACTTATCACGCAGAAGGTGTGATTAGTGAAGACTCAAAAAAGACAGACATAAATCTTTTTATAATCTACTAAGGGAGGCGTGGACACAATAGATCAGATGGCCCGCATCTCGTAGTCGTGCGGTAGCGTTCTCGCTTCCCACGCCCGGGTTCCCGGGTTCGATTCCCGGCGAGGTCAGGGATTTTCTCTGCCTCGTGATGGCTGGGTGTTGTGTGATGTCCTTAGGTTAGTTAGGTTTAAGTAGTTCTAAGTTCTAGGGGACTGATGACCATAGATGTTAAGTCCCATAGTGCTCAGAGCCATTTTTGAATAGATCAGATGGTAAGACATTACAGCACGAAGAAAGACGCAAGAAGATGGCCTATGTCCCTCTTCTACACACTCATTGATATAGCAGCACTAAATGCACATTAATTATTCCTTACCAAATTTCCAAATTGGAAAAAGAATTTGATAAATGGCAGAAAAGTTTTTCTCACTAAGTTAGGTCTTGAACTAATAAGACCTCATGCGGACAAACGGGCCCGAAATTTGTCGGGGCTTCAGAAGCCAGTAATAACGGCAATGGAAAGCATTGCACAACGGAAGTTTAGCTGAATTATGGAACCTTCACTATCAACAGCAGAGCCAGGAACACATAGACAGCGCCACCTATGCTGCCAAGAAACTGCATCTAAAAAGATCAAATACAACAAATTGGGGAAAATCAATTGTTACCTACTCTCAGTGCCGCAAAAACATCTGTGAAACACACAGTAAGAAGACAGTACTGTGTTGAAAATGTATTTCAGAATGAGACAGTAAATTCTGTTTCCTTCATGTAGTGGACTGAAATTAAACAACTTTTTTTTATTAGAGAACACAATTATGAACGTTACTGGAAAAAAAATTTATACAATGTGAATTTTATGATTTCTTGATCTTTTTCATATCATAATTTAACTTTTTACGATTCAGTAAACAGAATAATGTCTAAACAGTTCTAAGTGTTCTCAGTGGTATCAGAAGTAAATAAACTTGCATTATGACAAATTTAATTGGCACTTTCTTTCTGGGCCTCTGAGGCCCTCCTATTGGTTATTACTTCTAACAAAAATTACGATGGTACGATTAAGTGATTTATCATG
Organism: Schistocerca cancellata; assembly: GCF_023864275.1. Taxonomy (NCBI): domain Eukaryota; kingdom Metazoa; phylum Arthropoda; class Insecta; order Orthoptera; family Acrididae; genus Schistocerca; species Schistocerca cancellata. The sequence continues at coordinate 749,975,402 of NC_064626.1, read as the reverse complement.
TCACTTTTGGGTAGCTTTTCCTCCATGTCTGAAACCTTTATTCTTAAATACCACTCCTCTGATTCTACTGTTTTAGTTTATGCCTGCAGATGTTATGATCCACAGAATCTTCAGACTTAAATTGTAGTTACAAAGCAATGTCATTGTCTGTAATTCGAGAGCTATCTTAGATCAGCTCATTTATACCATCGAAGAATTTTTGATTTATAGATTCTAATACATAAAATATATATGTACAGTCTGTTCAGCTCAGTCCGTTTTGAAACTGTTTGTCACTGTAAATGTTTTTCTGTTCAAAGTCTTTACTCATTCTGCTATACATTGGCTTCTAGAAAAGTCTTAAAACGATAGTATTAATGTGATGGGTCACTAATTCTTTACTGTTCTTTGATATACATTGATATGAAGCAGCTTAACAACAACATATTAACCACAATGGAATGGTTCATTAAATAAGTAACTAAGTACAATAGAAAACAAAACTGAAAAACATTTATGAAATATGTCATGATCACAGTGAAGGGTACAGCGATCCAGTATTTCAGTTTATAAAACTTGAATCAATCTTTCATCGCAAAAATATTATACTTCAAATAAAAATTCCTTACGATAAAAACTGCGACAAATTCTGTATACTGAAAACAATTTGATTATTTTACCACTTATTTCGTCTTAATCACTAGGATATTTACATTAAGAGAGTGCGTAACAACGAATTTTCTGTAGTGGTACAATATGGTGTGGGATTTCATCAGACGAGAATGAGAAAACTTCTCATGAACTGTGGGAAGTCTTCAGACTTAAATTATCTTATAGTTACAGAACAATGTCATTTGTAATTCTAGAGCTACCTTAGATCAACTCATTATATACAACCGAAGAAATTTTATACAGTGTTCCAAATAGCATTTGTTTTGATCGCTGATAGTAGTGTGTAGGCTTCTATAGAAGATAATGGAGGGATCTGAGATGTGGTACTATAGAAGAACGTTGAAAATTAAGTGGATTGATAAGGTAACGAATGAGGAGGTTCTCCATAGAATCGGCAAAGAAGGAAACATATAGAAACGCTGACAAAGGGAAGGAACAGGATGACAGGACATGTGTTAAGACATCAGGGAATAGTTTTCACAACAGTAGAAGAAGATGTAGAGGGTGAAAACTCTAGAGGAGGAGAGAGGTTGGAATAGATAGAACAAATAGTTGAGGACGTAGATTGTAATTGCTACTTTGAGATAAAGAGGTTGGCACAGAAGAGGAATTTGTAGTGAACTGCATAAAAAAGACTTTCCTAGTCAGTGTCAAATGACAAATGACCTTTGGGCGATAGGCTGCGACTTCCTGAAACTAACGACGGCATAATCTTAGATAGGCCACCAGTGTGTTAAATGTTTTGGGCAGAAAGTAATGTGAACAGTATGGCAATTATTCGTCAAGTCGAGAATCTTTTAAATTTGTCCGTATCTAGCGATACTTCAATTTTCAGAGACAGCAGTAAGTACTTACAACAGTCCTATGGAAATGGATTACACAAACTAAACTATCATATCTATATTGTAATAAAATGAACTAATACACTGAAGCGCCAAAGAAACTGGCATAGGCATGCGTATTCAAATACAGAGATACGTAAAAGGCAGAATACGGTGCTGCGGTCGGCAACGCCCTTGTAAGAAAACAATTGTCTGGAGCAATTGTTAGATCGGTAACTGCTGCTAAACCGGCAGCCTGTCGAGATTTAAATGAGTTTGAAAGTAGTAATAGAATCGGCGCACTAGCGATGGGACGCGGCATCTCCGACGTAGTGATGAAGTGGGGATTTTCCCGTACGATCATTTCACGAATGTACCATGAATATTAGGAACCCGGCAAAACATCAAATCTCCGACATCTCTGCGACCGGAAAAAGGTCGTGCAAGAACGGGACTAACGACGACTGAAGAGAATCGCTCAACGTGACAGAAGTGCAACCCTTTCGCAAATTTCTGCAGATTTAAATACTGGGCCATCAACAAGCGTCAGCGTGCGAACCATTCAACGAAACATCATCGATATGGGCTTTCGGAGCCGAACGCCCACTCGTGCACCCTTGACTGCATGACACAAAGCTTTACATCTCGCCTGGGCCCGCCAACACTGACGTTGATGACTGGAAACGTGTTGGCTGGTTGGACGAGCATCGTTTCAAATTGTATCGAGTGGGTGGGCGTGTATAGGTGTGCAGACAACCTCATGAATCCATGGATCCAGCATGTCAGTGGGGGACTGTTCAAGCTGGTGGAGTCTCTGTAATGTTGTGGGGGGTGTGCAGTTGGAGTGATATGAGACCCCTGCTACGTCTAGATACAACTCTGACGGGTGTCACGTACGTAAGCATCCTGTCCGATCCCCTGCATCCTTTCATGTCCATTGTGCATTCCGACAGACAATTCCAGCAGGGCAATGCGACACCCCACATGGAGAATTGTGACAGACTGGCTCCAGGAACACTCTTCTGAGTTTAAACACTTCCGCTGACCACCAAAACTATACAGACATGAATATTATTGAGCGTATCTGGGATGCCTTACAACGTGCTGTTCAGAAGAGATTTCCACCCCTCGTACTCGTACGGATTTATGGACAGTCCTGCAGGATTCATAGTGTCAATTCACTCCAGCACTACATCAGAAATTAGTCGAGTCCATGCAACATCGTGCTCCGGCACTTCTGCATGCCCGCGGGGACCGATCACGATATTATTCAGGTTCACTAGTTTCTTTGGCTCTTCAGTGTATTTCATATGTTATACACACATCGAAAAAACTTTTGCATCATCTCGGTTCCGAGAGTTCTGGAACCTGTACAGAAAATTGGAATAGAGATCAACATAAACTTCATTTCAGTCGTTTTTATTGCTCGTGAAAACCACACATTGCATGTTGTACCACCATACAGCGAGACCTTCAGAGGTGGTGTTCAAGATTGCTGCACACACCGGTACCTCTGATACAGAGTAGCACGTCCTATTGCATTGGTGCGTGCCTGTATTCATCGTGGCATACTATCCACAAGTTCATCATGGCACTCTTGGTCCAGATTATTCCACTCCTCAACAGGGATTCGGCGTAGATCCCTCAGAGAGATTGGAGGGTCACGTCGTCCGTAAAAAGACCTTTTCAATCTATCCCACGCATGTTCGACAATGTTCATGTCTGGAGAACATGCTGGCCACTCTAGTCGAGAGATGTTGTTATCCTGAAGAAAGTTATTCACAAGATGTGCACGATAGGGGCACGAATTATCTTCCATGAAGACGAATGCCTCGCCAATATTCTGCCGATATGGTTGCACTATCGGTCGGAGGATGGCATTCACGTATCGTACAGCCGTTACGGCGCCTTCCATGAGCACCAGCGGTGTAAGTCGGCCCCACATAATGCCACCCCAAAGGAGCAGGGATGCTGCACGCCCTGGACAGTGTGTCTGAGGCGTTCAGCCTGACCGGATTGACTCCAAACACAACGATTGTCTGATTAAAGGCATATGCGACACTCATCGATGAAGAGAACGTAATGCCAATCCTGAGCGGTCCTTTCGGCATGTTGTTGGGCCCATCTGTACCGCGCTGCATGGTGTTGTGGTTTCAAAGATGGACCTCGCCATGGACGTCGGGAGTGAAGTTGCGCATCATGCAGCCCAATGTGCACAGTTTGAGTTGTAACACGATGTCCTGTGGCTGCACGGAAAGCATTATTGAACATGGTGGCGTTGCTGTCAGGATTCCTCCGAGCCATAATCCGTAGGTAACGGTCATCCACTGCAGTAGTAGCCCTTGGATGGCCTGAGCCGGACACGTAATCGACAATTCCTGTCTCTCTGTATCCGCTCCATGTCGGAACAGCATCGCTTTGGTTTACTCCGAGAAGCTTGAATACTTCCCTTGTTGAGAGCTCTACCTGGCAGAAAGTAACAATGCGGACGCCATCGAACCGCGGTATTGACCGTCTAGGCATGGTTGAACTACAGACAACACGAGCCATGTACCTCCTTCCTGGTGGAATGACTGGAACTGATCGGCTGCCGGACCCCCTTCGTCTAATAGGCGCTGCTCATGCATGGTTGTTTACACCTTTGGGCGGGTTTAGTAACATCTCTGAACAGTCAAAGGGACTGTGTCTCTGATACAAGATCCACAGTCAACGTCTATCTTCAGGAGTTCTGGGAACCGAGGTGATGCAAAACTTTTTTTATGTGTGTAGTTCAAAATGGTTCAAATGGCTCTAATCACTATGGGACTTAACATCTGAGGTCATCAGTTCCCTAGACTTAGAACTACCTAAACATAATTAACCTAAGGACATCACGCACATCCATGGGCGAGGCAGGATTCGAACCTGCGACTGTAGCAGCATCGCGGTTCCGGACTGAAGGGCCTAGATCCGCTCGGCCTTACGGAACAAACGAAAGAATCCATCGTTCTGCCGACGAGTGTATCTTCGTACGGCACAGTAATGGTGACAAAACCCCTCAAATTTAAAATTCACCTCCAAAAGGTTTCTACTCTAGATTTTATTTTGTTGCTGGAGGAATTTGTTTTTTCTTGAAAATGTGTACGTTTGATTCGCTTATCTCTTTATACAGGCAAGTATTCGAATTGCGAATATGAACCACCACTAGAATGACGACTGTGAAAAGTTGTGCGGACCGAGACTCGATCCCGAATTTTCCTCCTTACGCAGGTATTCGCTTTAACCATTTCGACCACCCATGCACGAATCACGGCCAAAACAAAACTTCCATACGTTGCCGCCCATGTGTGAAAACCTGCACTCGCACGCTAATGTACTTCCTTCCTGGGAGGACATATTTATTGAGACTCGAGGACCTGGTATTGGCGAATGAACACGAAATAGCGGTGCCTGTTTATTAAGCAGCACGCATGCAAGCATGCATGTCTGAAGGAACACTGCCTTATACCTTTTAATAATACAGACATTGCTATTTCCTATTTTCGTCTTATCATTTTGCTTAGAATTTTGTAATTTCTAATATGATTTAATCCTCACATAATGATCAGTAATGTGCTCTCCTTAGCCAACTTCAGGAAAACAGTTTTCAAAACAGTCTATGACTGTGTTACAGATTAAATGATATTTTTTATTTACACCAAGCGTATTGTGTATCAATATGTTCGTACATGCTCTGCAAATCACTGCGAGGTGCATGGAAGAGTGTGCCTAAATTTGTACTACATATTAGGGTTTCTTCTCGTCGCCTGGAGTGCGTAGAGAATGGCTGCTTATAGGCCTCTGTGAGCATTGTAATCAGCATGATTCTAACTTCGTGGTCATTTCGGGATCTATATGTTGGCGTTGTACCATAATCCTAGATTACTCAGTAATTGCTATATCTTGAAACTCTATAAGTGGGTTTTCCTCTGCCAGATCAGTTTCTTCACCTAAAATCTCGAAGCATTGCGTTGTACAAACTACAGTCAACTATCTAATCTCTCTCTCTTTCTCTCTCTCACACACACACACACACAAATTATTCTGTATCTAGGATATAACAGCTGAGGCATTTATTCTTAATTAATTACCAGGTGAAAACCCCGGCATCGCCAAGATATTAATATTAACAATTTTCTATTAGATACGCAAAAAAATCAACTGTGTTTCCATGTGTTCGTGAAAACACCTCTGGGATTATGAAACAGTCGTACAAAAAAAATACGTATTAATGGACAGTTTCTACGGCAATGCCTCTTCATGGCTATTGGTTTCGCCTACAGCCTTTTGCGCTTCGCAGTTGAAAGCTGTCAAGAACGCTGCCAGGTACAGCTATTTCCTTAAGCTGACTCAGCTGTAGGAGAGTCTTAGTAGTAAAGAATAAATGTATTATAATTTCATGCATGTTGCGGGAACAGTCTGTCATACAATGATATAATGTTGTAGAGATATTCAACGGCATATGTAGATACTATCTGCAAAATGTTTTGCTGATAGAACTGTTGGCAAATAGGCAATAAACTTAAAAGTCATGCACAATGCAACAGTTTTTCAAGCGTCTCATTGTCAATCTTCAGAACTATGTGTGTTAACACGATATAATTTTTAAGTGGATTTAACGGCATATGTGGATATAATCTGCGAAATTTATCGGGAATAGAGTTAATGGAACAAAAGTAACGCATTTAAACGCCATGAATGTTACGGCATTTTTTCACGCAGTTCCGTGTTTGTGAAGTCATACCTACTGAGCTATGTTAGGTAAGTGGTTTTTACCCCCCAAAGTGATGGTTGCCTGATAGTAAGGAATGTATCTACACTCATGCTCATAAATTCAGGATAATTGCAGAATGTGGTGCCACACAACGTGGCACTACACAAAACTGGCGCTAATAGCCTGGGAACATAGGGAACACACACGACACAGATCTGTCAGTCCACGGTATTGGTGATAAGTTGAGAAAACCGTCCCGAAACACATGTGGTACAGAACGCCACTGTTTCCTGTGCATGTACCCCGACATCAATATTGAATATTATCACCATACACGCGTACACAGGCCGCACAACGGGTTGGCATACTATGGATCATGTGGTCGAGCAGCTGCTGGTGTACAGCATCCCATTCTTGCACCAGCGCCTGTCGGAGATCCTGAAGCGTCCTAGAGGCTTCAAGACGTGCAGCGATACGTCGACCGAGAGCATCCCAAACGTGCTCGACGGGGTTTAGGTCTGGAGAACAGGCAGGCCACTCCATTCGCCTGATATATTCTGTTTCAAGGTACTCTTCCACGATGGCAGCTCAGTGGGGCCTTGCGTTATCATCCATCAGGAGGAAGGTGTGACCCACTACACCCCTGAAAAGGCGGACATACTGGTGCAAAATGACGTCCCGATACACCTTACCTGTTACACTTCCTCTGTCAAAGACATGCAGGCGTGTACGTGCACCAATCATAATCCCAACCCACACCATCAAATCACGACCTCCATACAGGTCCCTTTCAAGGACATTAAGGGCTTGGTATCTGGTTCCTGGTTCACGCCAGATGAAAACCCGGCGAGAATCACTATTCAGACTACAACTGGACACGTCCGTGAACATAACCTGGGACCACTGTTCCAATGATCATGTACTGTGTTCTTCACACCAGGCTTTACGGGCTCTCCTGTGACCAGGGGTCAGTGGAACGCATCTTGCAGATCTCCGGCCGAATAAACTATGTCTGTTGAGTCGTCTGTAGACTGTGTGTGTGGAGACAACTGTTCCAGTGGCTGCGGAATGATCCCTGGGAAAGCTGCCTGCAGTGCTCCGTGGCCGTCTGCGGGCACTGATGGTGAGATATCGGTCTTCTTGTGGTGTTGTACGCTGTGGACGTCCCGTTCTGTAGCGCCTGGACATGTTTCCTGTCTGCTGGAACCGTTGCCATAATCTTGAGATCACACTTTGTGGCACACGGAGGGTCCTTGCTACGACCTGCTGTGTTTGACCAGCCTCCAGTCGCCCTAGTATTCTACCCCTCATAACGTCATCAATATGTGTTCTTTGAGCCATTTTCAACTCACAGTCACCATTAGCACGTCTGAAAACGTCTGCACACTTACTCACTGCACCGTACTCTGGCATGCACTAACACACCTCTGCGTATGTGGACTGCTGCCAGCGCCACCGTGCGACGACCGCAGGACAAATGCACCGCATGGTCATACCCCGAGGTGATTTAAACCCACAAACCGCCCACAAGCGATGTTTTACCATGTATCAGCATCATCCTTAATTTATGAGCATGAGTGTAGTTTGGTTGAAATCGGTCAAGTGCTTCACAAGGAGATGTGAAACATACGCACATACATAAATCCATTCTTATAATATGTATGGATGCTCTGAAAATTGTTTCATAAAACTATTTTTTGTCTTCTCAACACAATGGTCTAGCTGGCGCTATTTTATACTGTTGAAATTTTTTTGAAGTAGGCAAATGCTACCAGTTCATAGCACGGTATTTTTTTGTTACAAATTTCGCATTTCAGCGATAGATATCCCCAGCAGATTAACTTTGACGCTGTATCTCAGGTTACATAACATATGTTTCATTATACCTGGTATGTGTTCGCGTAAACGAGTTTCAGAAAGCTGGGATGATGAGCGATTCGCTATCAATTCTTGAAGTTATATTTCATATGGACATCCGAAAGTATTAGCCATCGGCAAAATTATATCAAGTGTGAACTTCAAACTTTCCTTGTGGCACACTCCTATTCTACACAGGAGTTACTAGTAGTAGTTAACAACCTTTCCCTACTCTCCTGTACCAACCTCTTCATCTCAGATTAGCACAGGCACCCTACGAGCTCAATTATTTATTGGGTGTATTCTAGTCTCTATCTCCTCCTACAATTTTTACCCTCTACAGCGCCATCTAGTACCGTGGAGGTTATATCGCATGTTTTATAGTCATACCCCTCCTCCTTGTCAGGATTTTCTTTACGTTGCCTACTGCGCCGATTCTGTGAACAACTTCATTCTTTATCTTATCTGTCCATCTAGTTTTCACATCCTTCTATAGCACCATATCTCTGACGCTTTGATTCTCTTCTGTTCCGATTTTCCCACATTTTATGACGCACTACCATTCAATGCTGTACTCCAAATGTGTATTCACAGAAACTTCTTCCTCAGATTAAGACCGATCTTTGATACTAGCAGACTTCCCTCGGTCAGAAATGTTCTCACTGCCTGTGCTAATATGCTTCTTGTGTCCTTTGTGTTTCATCTGTCATGAATTGTTTTGCTTGAAAGGTAGTACAATTCTTTAACTTGGTTCACTTCGTGGTCCCAATTTTAATATTATGTTTCTGCTAGTCCCCATTACTTTCATCTTTCTTCGGTTTATTCTCAATCCACATTTTGTATTCGTTACTCTGTTCATTTCATTCAACACGTTCCGCAATTTTTCACTTTCACTGAGGTTACAATGTAATCAGCGAATCTCATCATTGCTATCTTTTCACACCCAATTTTAAGACCACTCTTGAAACTTTATTTTATTTCCGTCATTGTTTCTTCCACGTATAGATTGAGAAGTAGAGGCGAAAGACTGCATTTTATTACGATTTTGGTCCCTTGGTCCACAGTATCCTATTAACGAACTGAAATTTGCCATCTGCTACCCACCAATAAGCCTATATAATTATTCCATTTCATATCCTCACAAATTGTTACACCCAGGAATGTATACTAGTCTATTCCAATTTGATCGACTTTTAGTCAAACGATATCAAGTTTTTAGTTTTGTGAAGAGCACAGTTTTATATTTCCGTACATTTAAAGCAAGCTGCCAATCTTTGTACCACTTTGGAATATTAGGATAATCTGACCAGACGTTTTTCAGGTGGTTCTGTATTACAGATCACTACATCATCTCCAAAAAGTCTGAGATTACTGTCAATACTGTCTGCCACGTCATTTATGTGCAAAATAAATAGCATCACCTTTCTGGGGCACTGCTGAAGTTACTTCTACTTTTGTCGATGAAATTAAAAATTGCTGTATCTAGTTCATTGCCTTGATCTATAGCTAATTTGGATGCAATGTGAATAAAACCGAAAGGTGGATCTACCATTACCGATGTTTGCGGAATCTACGTTGATTGACATGACATCGCTTCATATGATTTTGGTGTTTGTCTTTGCGTTATCCAAATACAATGTTTTCTCGGTGGTCAAACCTCATCATGTTTGATATAAAACTGCAATAGAGACTGTGGCTATAAATGAAGAAAGGTACAAAACACCCGTTCACGCTGAGCTAGATGGAGACAACTGTCAGTCTGAACATACAAATAAGTGTGAGTTGACTTCGTACCAGTGGGATGTTCGAATGTACCATCAACATTCCTCCTGACCAACCCATGAAGAAAGGAAAGGCAACTGTCCTTTTCCAACCCAACCGTGAAACGCGGATATTTGGATAGAATGAATTCAGATGTTCTAAAAAGCTGTATAAAGTCTCTCGTCCGTCAGGCCAAAGAACAAACTATCGTCGACATATCTGAAAAAAGAAAACATGCAGACTACAATTCCGCTGACTCCATGGCCATTCCTCTAAATCTTCCACAAACAGAGTGGCAATAATAGGTGAGAAAGGGTTCTCCATTGCCATTCCACCTGTCTGTTCACAGATCTGCTCTTTAAATAAAAAAGTAAGTGAAAGACAACACACATCGAAATAAGTTCGTTCGTTAATCAAACACCAAACCAAACCTCAGTTAGCTGTAACGAATCAGACAGGGGAACGTGAGTGAAGAGAGAAAATACAGTGGATAAGGTGGTTTCCTAAAGCATGTCGAGTTAGGCACAGTTGATCGAATAAGTTGCTAAAGTGAGTCAACAGTTTCGCTGCATATACGACGTTTACAAAAAGTAAAATTATGAGATCTGTGTAAGATTTGGGTCCTGGACTTTGATTTAACTTTATTCCATAAGAATTGATTTATTCTGTGTGTAAATTCAAATGAAAGCTTTTTTCATAAATAAAATAAAATTTTGTGATATGAAGTTAGGGAGAAATTTTATTACCAATATTCGATAATGGATATGAATGGTGCAATGTATTTTGGGCATCAGATCAATAAATAAGAACATTTGTAATTATTGTATTGAAATTAAAAATATATGTGAGCTATAACATCCATTATACTGACTGTCAGCATCCAGATCAGGATGTGAGTCGATTTCAGGATTGGACAGGTGAGGCGGCGAGGTTACAACGTGTCGGAGTCCGAGCTCCGATCTAGTGAGTGTTTCAGCCTTAGGCCCAAAGGTTTCGGTGAAACGATGCCTTACGTAATGACGTTTACATTTTTTTTAACGAGATTGCTACAGTAAATATAGTCTTTTCCGGTGCGTGGGAAACAGGATTGGCTGTTTGTTCAGGCTTCAGCTCACTTAGCATGCGGCATGTCAAACACACTACCTAACAGTGATGTGGTGCAGGGTGCGGTAGCAGGTACCACTGATGTGGCCCGCAAGAGGCCTCAGTGCTCTTGAAAATGGATCCAAGCCTAGACCTGTACCCACACCATCTTCCAGGTGGGGGTTGTTGTGAAGGCAGAAGCCCAGAACTCCCTCATTCCACCCAGCGTACAGCCAGGAAGGCAGTACACATACACCGTGAGAGCTGGCTCTCAGGTGCCCACCCCGGAAGCAGAAGATGACCGCTTGCAACGAGTTGGTTTGGCCCGCCACCATAGGAAGGCCCAGTAGGTCCGCATCTCCTATCAGTTACGGCTGTGGCTCGTTGGTAATGGCAGCGTGGAGTGGTGGACGCCAACCCTAGCTGTCAGGTTGCAGTAAGTAGGAGACAAGTGTTCGTTCTGTGACTAATTTCTGCAGACTGGAAACAGTATCTCACTGCCAGCAGATGGATCTGTTTGTGTACCATCAGCGACAAGTTAGAACAGACCTGGCAAACTGGTATTCCTATCTACAGCGTCCGCAGTCATGGTCTGGTGGCTAGCATTGCTGCCTCTGGACCATGGGGTCCCGGGTTCGATTCCCTCTGGGTTGGGGATGTTTTCTGCCCAATGACTGGGCATTTGTGTTGTCGTCATCATTTCACAATCATCATCATCATCATCAGCAGCAGCAGCAGCATTATTCGTGACAGTGGCTAGATTGGATTGTATAAAAACTGGACTTTTAAAAATTGGGAGTTTGTATGGGCGCTGATGACCTTGTCGTTCAGCGCCCCACAAACCAAACATCACCATCATCGCCTACCTACAGTTGATCACCTAACAAATTTATTGAAGATGGTGGCTCTCCCTGCGTGGTCCCCACCTCCTCTCTGTTGGGGTAGATGTGGAAACGTCATACTGATGACGACACCACCACCACTCCTCCACCTCCCCAACTTCCCCTCCCCTTTCCCACATTCCCCTCCCCTTCCCGCTCGTGAAATAGCGAGAGAAAGACTCAATCTATGCTGAGGTGCTGTAGAGAAGGTCATAAGGTACAGTCTATATTTATTAATAAGTGGATTGTCATACAATTGTCCTGTTCCTCCACTTGTCAGTTGCTGGGAAAGGCTCAGTCTGCGTTGAGCTGTTGGTGCGGAAGGTACTGTGTGTGTGTGTGTGTGTGTGTGTGTGTGTGCGTGCGCGCGCGCGCGCGTGTGCAATGTGTACAATTGGTAAGATGTAGGCATTGTGCAGGGAGTAGTTTAATAACCGTATTACATGTAAACATACAGTTGAGGACTGCAGCCATAGCCACTTACATGAGAAATGGAAGATGGTGATAATGGATGAGTGTAGAGGGAATACTTTTCGGCAAATAATGGTGTTGCAGCAGGATGAGCTGAGGATGCATGTTGCAACTCGTAGAGAATACTACCTGTGATGAAGCTGTTTGTGGCCTGTCAATCCACAGTGCAGAAGACAACATCACCCTATTCCATTACATCAGACTGAATTAACCAGAGGTGCTTGCTTTGGTGCGTGGGGCTCAATGGAGGATCCTAGATATGGTTACATTCCCTTTTGCGACTACGTGTGTATATTTGTTCACCTTGCTGTGTGCTCTTGTCAAGAATATCACTCGAAATTGGCGGGGATGGTTCAAATGGCTCTAAGCACTATGGGACTTAACATCTGAGGTCATCTGTCCCCTAGACTTAGAACTACGCAAACCTAGCTAACTTAAGGATATCACACACATCCATGCCCGAGGCAGGATTCGAACCTGTGACCGTAGCAGCTGTGCGGCTCCGGACTGAAACGCCTAGAACCGCTCGGCCACAGCGGGCGGCTATTGGCGGGGAACTGTCTTACAGCTGCTGCCTGAAGAATTGAATCCTACCAATCTACAGGTGTATAGCTGCTGAGGAAAAGATATGGTGGCAAACTATCGCTGAAGTATGGTAAGGCCAATACACGCTACCATTACTGACGGAAAACACTTTACTGCTGTAATTGCACATCGAAACCATCGTGAAAAAACCACCACTCTTAAACAACGGATCATAATGCAACACACACACACTGGAAATTCAGAGAAAAATCACTGTAACAACACAACTCTGACAAAAACCAAACCCATAAGATCTCACCAGGAAAGGGTGACGGTAACTGCACATGTGTTTACCTCGATGTGTGGATACAGACTAACCAGCTTAAAAACAGTCTTTCCTCCCATCATCCCTCCCTCTCCTCCAGCTGTAAGTAAGTGTGGTTTTCCAGGTCTTTATTAACCTATTGTTGATGGCACGCAAAGGGACCTAACTGCTGGTAGTGTTTCCGGTCTGCAGAAATCAGTCACAGATGACAAAAGATTCAAGAGCAGGACGCTTCCTGCAAGGTGTTAAGCGCTTTTCTTCGAAAGACTGGCACCCTGGAACAGTTGCGAAATACCTGACTATTCGTCATGAATGAAGAATTGTACAGTCAACAGCGATGTACTTTCAAATCTTCTGAATCTGCTGGCACTGTCAAATTGGTTATCAGCTAATTAAAATCATGTAGGAAAAATACTGAAATAATACGTCCTGGGCACATGAGATACACACAGACCTTTCAGACGCACAAATATCAGTAGAGAACAGAAATATTTTTACAATTCGCATCCCCTCATTCCTCAGTATTTCATAACATTAAACTGAGTAAAACTACAAACGGCGTCTATGACACTATTGTCGATGATGGGTGAGCAAACTGCCGAGGATGGAGCTCTATAACGATCATTTTTGTTGTATTTTCCTCAGTTTTCGTATTTTCCATCAACTTTCGCAATTTTACTAGGTTTCCGCAGTTTAAGCACATATTTTTCAACTACTCGAGCTCCAAACCACTGCACTCGACGACTTATCACGTCAACGAAACGTCTCATTACATCGATCTCGTGATACTATCAGCCACTGACATTGCAACATTGCAGCGTGGCTCTCAATTTCTGTATCACTGCTAGAACACCCCATCCATTACTCTGCGAGTGCTATATAAATGCCGGCCGGAGTGGCCGAGCGGTTCTAGGCGCTACAGTCTGGAACCGCGCGACCACTACGGTCGCAGGTTCGAATCCTGCCTCGGGCATGGATGTGTGTGATGTCCTTAGGTTAGTTAGGCTTAATTAGTTCTATGTTCTAGGGGACTGATGGCCTTAGAAGTTAAGTCCCATAGTGCTCAGAGCCATTTGAACCATTTTTTGCTATATAAATATGGACATATCGTGTAACCTGTTACACTGCCTTCATCACATGACACAAACACTGTTTTTTAGTGTGGGAAATAGACGGCAACAGAGAGGAGGTGCAAAAACTCCGTTTCTCAGCAGAAACAATTTATAAATTCTGTAAGATTTTATTACGACTAGCCTTCTCTCTCTTTGTGGATGGGAGTCACAAAGTATTCTCGCATTCGCAGGATAAAGCCGGAGATTGAAAGATCTCTTCAGCACCTTTGATGATTACCTCCCCAACAAACGAATCATATCCACAGCAACACTCTGCCCTCTATTTCGAAACGAGCTGCCCCTTCATTGAGCCTACTGGCTAAGAATCTTGAGCAGAACTATGCATCTTGCATCTTGTTTCTCTGTCTTTGACCCGCCCTTCCGGCAACGTTGTCTATGTGATCGTACCAATTCAGTTTAAACACTAACTAGAAGTCGGGGTGAACTGTATGATTGGTCGGTTTGGGGGAGGGGACTGCTCATCAGTCCCATCGGTTTAGGGAAGGAAGTCAGCTGTGCCCTTTCAAAGGAACCTTCCCAGCATTTACCTGAAGCGATTTAGGGAAATCACAGAAAACCTAAACCAGGATGGCCGGACGTGGGTCTGTACCGTCGTCGTCCCGAATGCGAATCCTGTGTGCTAACCACTGCACCACCTCGCTTGGTGGTGCACTTTATCTACCACATTCTGCCTCTCGTGGAGGAACAGAGCGACTTGAGCTAATGTGACTGGGCCATCTATTAACCACTCGGTGAAAATGAGAGCATGTTGTTATAGTCAATCTGGAAGACTTCGCGTCATACGGAAACTGGAAGAAGGACGAGGAATATGCTGCTGCTCACGGTATTGTGGAGCAGTTAAAACTACATGTGCTACCATCCAAACGAGATGATCTCTATAATGCAAGAGCCCTATATCAAACTGCAACCGGATTTAACAGGGCGATATGTCACAGGTGCATGACGGGGGGGGGGGGGGGTTCTGAACACCTGTACATAGGGCTCAGCCGACACCTAAACTGTTTGCAAAGAGGTCAGGAGGATAGGGACTGGGATCGTGTGCGCTTCTCAGATGAGACCAATATCAGATCACGTGACCTGAAAATATTTGGACACTGTCAACATTATTATGGCAGTGCACATCTTTCAGGGCTTAAAATGCATAACCGCATGGAGAGGAACTCTTGGTATGATAGAATATTCGGCGCGACTTAAATATCATCAAGCACAGTTAATATGCAGTGCACCAACATTTGTCAATCGCTTTGGTGGAGGAATTTAATGATTTACTACATGATTTTCCTACTAAACCCGTGAGCACGTTGCAGAGTATGTATCGCCGTACCACTCTGCCTTTGGTCATCGCTTCTAATTTTAACGTCGTAAACACATAGCAACCTGAAGGCATCAGCACTAGGCATTGGAAATATGCGCATGTCTGATACCTACACCATGATATGGACACCGAACGAAACATGCACTGTATTCTCATTCCAATACGGTCACTACCATTCCGTAAAGGTTAACTCCCAGCCAGGAGCAGCACAAACAGGACCGAAATGACTGTTCTATAGATCCAATCTCGGCAGTTTGCTTATCCATCATCGAGAACAGTATCATAGACTTAGTTCATAGTTTTACTCAGTTGGATGCTACGAAATAATGAGGAGGGGGGAGAGGTGCGAATTGTAGCTTGCTGTCAGGTGTAAAAATTGCTGTTTTTTCCGACATGTGAATAGATACTTTGAAAGCCACTGTTCTGTACTGATATTTGTGCATCTGAAATGAATCTAATATCCACACGTATGACAATTTACTTACAAGATTTCCACAGTCACTAATTTTGCGTGCTCAGAGGCTAGAGGACGGTGCTAGAAGCGGCCTGTGTCAGCTGGGGTTCGCGGGCGCCAGCGTAGTGACCACCCATAACGACCTCAACAATCGCTGGTCACGGCGCCTGCCCTCTGGCGAGTGCAGCCCCTAGAGCTGCCTCTTCCCACCACAAGACGTAGCCGAGGGCCGCAGCTGTCGACCTTTCTTTTCTCGGAGAATTGTATTTTCCCCATCCGTGATAAATAGTGAAATATTTAACTATTGTTTCTTGAAATACGTTTGATGTCTGCACCATGAAAGAGTATATCATTGTCAGTCCAACACTGACCAAGAGCAGAGAATCACAAGCGGATGGACCAGAACCAAGGCTGGGATGCACTCATAGCGTAACACAGACGTTGTTACTGTGTTATTTTTAATAATAGTTCGCTTATGAGAAGGTTACGTCTCCCTCCTCCTAAGACACACTGATACCACTCGCAAGAAAAACATGTCTGTCCATCCTGGAATGTTCGTTTAATATTGGTTGGTCCTACCAGCATTACGTTATTGGTGACGTCTTCTACCCATCATAGTGTGTGGAATTTGCTAGCTAAATGTATGTTTCAGGACTGTTAGATGGCGTTAAGTGCTTGTTTTGTAGTATACTCGACGCAGTATCCAATGTTCTCGGTTCAATATTCATTGTAGAAAGCATAAGTTCGTATCACGAGAGTGAGTTTACACTTACTAAGCTGGAGATATCATCGATTTTAGTACTATATCCACTATGAACACTGTCACAGTATTCGTGTTAAAGCGTAAGATTACACCCTCATACAATGTGAGGTGAGATGTAAAATTCCTCCACGATCTATTCCTCCGTCCCCTGTACAGCAGCAATCTCATCCTTCCACAGTATACTACGTAGAACACATACACACGCACATGTCTCCGCATACACACACACACACACACACACACACACACACACACACACACACACACAAAGCTGTTATTCAGTACAGTGGAGCGACTGAAACCTCCACCAGAGAGCATTCGGACAGTTTACCTGAGAAGTAGAATAATTGCGATCGATGACAGGTTATAACTGCATGCATCAGCAAGCACTACTCTCCAACTGATGGGGGAGGGGCCAGAGCAGGCAGATGAGCGCAAAGTGAGACGACTAGTATAAAGCTCTGTGTGTATGTCATTTGCCCGAGACCTATTATTTTAATGTTTTTCCTACATGATTTTATTTAGCCAAGTACCAATTTCAGACAGTGCCAGCACTTGCAGAACATTTGAAAGTACATCACTGTTGACCATTCAGTTCTTCATCCATGACAAATAGTCAGGTATTTTGATATTGTTCCAAGGGGCCCGTCTTACTGAGAAATTTGTTTAATGAATACCAGGAAGCGCCCTTGAGTGAGATAACTGCAGACTGGAAACAGTATATCATTGACAGCAGATGGATGTCTGTGTATCATCGGCGACAGGTTAGAACAGGCCTCGAAAACCGGTGTCCCTACCTATGGGTGGGGGTGGGGGGGGGGGGAGAGAAAGAGGAGGGCAGGTAAGACTGGTTCTAAGCTGCTTAGCCTGTATCCACACCAGGTGGTGAACACAAGTGCAGATGCCCCCACTTTCTCCTGGCGAGATCATTTGGGGTTGGTTTTTGTGGTAGTTGTGTTGTTACAATGATTTTTCTCTCAATTCCAAGTGCATGTGTTGCATTACAATCCATTATTTACGAGTGTTGTTTTTTTTCACGACAATATCGATGTGTAATGAGAGCAGTGTACTATTTTCTGTTAGTTGTAGTAGTGTGTACTGGACCTCCTATACTTCAGTGATAGTTAGCTGTCCTATAACTTCCTACTAGGTATCTGTCTACAAGTTCCTCAGCAGCTAATACAGCTGTAGATTGGTAGGAGGCAATACCTCTGGTAGCAGCTGTAGGACACTTCCAAGCCAATTTCGAGTGTTATTGTGGACTAGGGCACACAGGAAGGTGAACATATACACACACACGGTCGGAAAGGGTAACATAACCCGTTTAAGGGATCCTCCGTTGAGCTCTATACAACATGGTGAGCACCTCTCGTTCATCCAGTTTGGGGTAATGGAATAGGATGAAGCGGTCTCCTGCACTGTGGACTGACCATCCACTTCAAAAAACACAAGCAGCTTCAGCACAGGCCGAGTCTCTATGAGTTGCGAAATGCATCCATAGTTGATCCTTCTGCATCACCATTATTTGTTGAAAAGTATTCCCCCTGCTCATCCATGATCACCTACTACCGTTCCTTGTATTGGAGGCTACGGATGCAGTCTTTGACTGTATGATTACACTAACATTATTAAACTCCTCTCTGCTCAATACCCACATCTCATTAATTGTTCACATTGCACACATATGGAGGCAGACTGAGCTTTTCCCAGCGATTCATAAGTGGAGGAGGTGGATGACTGTAGGACAGTAGATTTATAAATAATTAAAGACAGTGTCTTAAGTCCTTTCTCTCCAACAGCTCAGCACAGATTGAGTCTTTTTCCCGCCAATTCACATTGGGGAAAGGGAAAGGGAAGTGGGGGAGGGGACGCAAAATAGAAGAGGCCACATCTACCCCCAGAGAGAGGAGGTGTGGACCACCCAGGGAGAGTCGCCATTTTGAATAAATTTGGCAACAATGCAGACTGTTCTGGAAAGAAAATTATTTTCCTGCTGCAATCTTGTTGTTGAAGTCTACAAACAGGCAGGAAGTACCACATCACGGCTTGCCCACGAAGTTAACCTGTAACTAGTGAGACTGCCATTCCTTTAGGATCAGTGGTTCAGACGGAATGAGCAGACACTGAGGACTAGATGCCTGAAACAAGGGTATTTAAAACCAGACATCGAGTCATTGGAGCAGGTGAAGCGGTCATTTATGCTCCCTTAACCAGAGGTGTCAGTGGTCCTGTCCCACTGTGGTGCCTCAATTACGGACAGTTTTCACTGCCTCCACATTCCTTACCAGTACTAGAACGCCTATGAGTTGCGGAGCTTAGGTGTTACACGTTATTACCCCATATTGCAGAGTTTTCAGAACGATGACCTGGTTGCTGTCATACTGCACCATCTGCGCTCCTTGCTTTGTCTCTGTTTGCTCTACGGCAATGAGTTGTGAAGGTTTCCCTGATTTTATAGTATTTCCACTCTTTTTGTGCTCTAGATTATGATTGTGGCACAAGGTCTGAGTCAGACTTGGGTCGTTTACAGTGTGTATCTCACAATAACTTTGAAATTTATCAATGCTCCCAGGAACAAGGTTGCTGTGCAACAGTGTTCATCAACACAAAATCTCCAAAAACAAAACAAAGAAAATGTGTTGCAAGTGAAAGAAAAATAATCAACGAAAAATTAGTTTGGTATAAAAAACTAATAGAATTGTAACAAAAAACCATTAAATTTTGTAGATCAGTTCTGCTGTGAAACTTTGAATTATATTTACTTTTTTGTTCTTGTGCCATATTGCCAAGGCGCCAGCTTATACAAAATACTGCAGTTCTAAGTGAGAGCTAGTCACCAAGTCGTTGTTAGGGAGATCTCATGCGAAAAATTGAATTAGAAATGAAAAACTATTGAATTCAAATATCAATTTGTGTGAATTGGAATAATAAAATATTTGCGAAACTGAATTTTGGGCGATACTACGTTACTGGGAAATAATAATTTTTTGCGTGCTTCCTAGCCTTTCCCTGGACCATGGTTAATGAATTTCAATGATAAATTCAAAATGCAACTGAGAAAACCAGATAAAAACTCTGTCATAACTTTAGTGTAGTAATCCGTCTTTTCAGCGTTGTTAACAGGTGTTTAGCAGGTATGAAATTGTAGGGGAAAAGATTAGGCTAGTTACACACCCCATCTAGAATGAGTGTGTGTTGAGTTGTAGCTGTATGTCACAGCAAAAATCGGATGCTCTCTTTAGTGGATTGTACTCTGAAACCTGAATAACTATACCTGGAGGGGTGGAGACAAGCCAGGGACAACACAAAACTGTGTCAGCTGAGTGAGACGGTAGACTTGCCGATCTCTTGCAGGTGCCCGAGTTCGAGTCCCAGTCCGACTTTTAACTTTTTAAGCAAAAAATAAATAAATAAATAAATAAATAAATCTGTCAGTAGAACACAAGTAATTGATTCAAAACGTCTAGTAACATTTTTGTCCATTTCCTACGGTTGTCCCAGAAAAAAAGCAGTTCATCGTGGTACAATGTTTTTGGACAGTGCATTACATTATTATACTTTGTTTCACTTGTCTGATTAACTGGTGACAATTACCGAACCTTTCTAGAGGAAACATTGTTACCAACTTTATTAGAAGACATTCCATTAGCAGTACGTCATAATATGTGGATCCTCCGTGATTGTGCTTCCCCCCCACACTGGTCAAAGAGTACGAAGATTTCTGAATAGACAATTTCCAGGACGACGGATAGGTTCGTTTTGGTCCAGTCGATGCCCAGCACACAGTCCTTATTTAAATACACTGCGTTTTTACTTTTGGGGCCATGTAAAGGAACGTATTTACTCTCGGTAAGTAAGTAATGTGAACGAACTTACGCAGAGGATCTTCGATGCTGACAACACCATAAGGACAGATGCCATGTGTATGAACGAGTGCGACGAAACTGGGCTTGCCACAATGAAACAAGAATCAAATCGAATGGTGAGCATTTTGAACACTTGTGGTAGTATTAGTGAAAAAAGAAACAAAGAAATGTGCGTTTCATTTTCGTTACAGTACTGTTGTACAAAAGAGAAACAAACTGAATTTAATTTTCGTTATGGTATTGGTCTAGAAAGAGGTAACAGCTGATTGTAGTTAATGCACAATCGAATAATGTGGTAATTTGTTGATTTTGTACGAAGGGAAACACATTTTATTTGACGTTAGGCGCGCGGGAGTAGCTGAGCGGTCTAGGTAGCTGCAGTCATGGACTGTCCGGCTGGTCCCGGCGGAGGTTCGAGTCCTCCCTCGGGCATGGGTGTGTGTGTTTGTCCTTCGGATAATTTAGGTTAAGTAGTGAGTAAGCTTAGGGACTGATGACCTTAGCACTTAAGTCCCATAGGATTTCACACATATTTTTGACATTTGACGTTGGCATTTGTTTACTACCACGATCTTCGTTATGGTAATGTAAAAGATAAAACGTCTGGCTTTACATAATTCATTGCTTACATAAAACGAATTATACCTGCTTGACAACCGAATGACTGTTTACACTGCTTGTTTCGGTAGCACTTGACCCCCATGTCATTGCACACATCCAGTATTTATATTGGCCTCGTTCGTCGATTATCTTTCTTTGACCGCTGGGTCGATGACAGAAGTAGGGGAACGAAGCTCTGCTGATGCGCTCTGCATTGTTGCCAAATTTATTCAAGATGGCCGCTCTTCTTTAGTGGTCCCCCCAACTCCTCTATCTATGGTGTAGAAATGGAAACATAACAATTAAATGGATATCCAAATTTATTAAATTAATTATGCAAATTAATTCAATTAAAAATGGTAGGAAATTTTTAAAAATGGTGGGAATTTCAAAAAATATCGGGAAATTCAAAATGACGATAATTTCACATTTTGGATCCTTGGTTCACAATACTACCACCAGAGGGCGCTGTTGGACTCCCCCACTCACCACTTGTGAATTGGTCAGAAACAGACTCCTTCTGTCCTGAGCTGATGGAGAGGAAGAAACAGTCTTTACTTTATTTATTTTGATGGAAAATCTCGGCTATTGGTGTGGCAGATGCATGTATTGACAACTACATATCCTAATTACATATGATTACATGATTCAAAAACACCGCTAAATCATAATTAAAACAAACAGCAAAGACCACCTAACATGTACTGCAAATCGAATAATACATGCACCCTCCACTATCATCTCCGGGAAGAGCGTTTCGGAAGCACCAGCAGCAGTGTCAGCGATGATAAACATCCAAGGCAGGAAGAGGAGAGTGAATTACTGTGTAAGAATATAACTTCATGCTTTTACAAGTGTGCGGTGGATTTTATGTTTTGTGTTTTCGTTGTGAATGTGTTTGACCATAATGTGTCAGGACTAGCTCTACGTCTTTTCGCCAGTGCTCGTTATTTCAAAACAACTGGCTGTGTTATTTCATTAAAACGACTGCTATTTCGTGGATAGCTATATATGTGTGCTTTTTCATTAAAACATCTACTGTGCATGTATTCTCTTTCCTAATTTAGCGGCAGTGTATTCTCGTTATTCAAGTGGTCTCAAGAGTTTTCTTAGCTCAAATTTACTAGCTGTGTGTGTGTGTGTGTGTATGTGTGTGTGCATGTGTGTTTCATGTTTTCCGTAATTTGAGTTCAAGCTTAATATCTGTTTTTGTTCTTTATGTCACAGCTGAGGGGTTTCGTTAACATGACTACTGTGCACATGTATTCTCGCTCGTTATCTCGTAGCCTACAGATTCGGTTAAAACGAGTTTCATACCAGGTGTGTGCCTATGAATTAGGACCAAGTAACTCTGTGTGCGTTTTCGTTTAAACGAATGTTATTTCGTCGATATAGTACCTATATATGTATGTTTGTTGTTAAATAATTATTGTGTGTGTATCCTCATGTGTATTTCAGCATCAGTGTATTCTCGTTATTCAAGGTGTATCAAATGTTTTCTTAGCTCAAATTTAGCAACTATCTGTGTGTTCTTTAGTAATTTGAGTTTTTTATTCTGTAGCTCACAAATTTCGTTAAAACGACTAATGTGTTTTTCATAGTCTCTTTCTTTTTTGTTATAGCCTACATGCATGAAATGGAGGAGGATTTGGTTCGGCGGTTCGATGCTGAAAGTGGATCGGTTGATGTGGTTGTTGAGCTGCCTCAGATCGTGGAACTGAGCATAGTATTTATGCTCAACGTTTCGTAGTGTACCTTCACGTCAGAGAAAGTTTCTAATTCTTTTTCCTGTTACAATACAGGACCTCAGCGAGACTGAGAGGTTAGTTGAGAGGTATCACAGTGAGCAGCCTCCTTTGCAGCCATCATGTGAGTGGATGAGGAATCAGGTTTCGTAGTATGTATATATTTAAAAAAAAGTCTTATTTTTTCATTTCTTCATGTTGCACCTTCCGTAGATCAATATCATCGGTAGATCCCTCAACCCCAGTCCCCCATGCCAGACTGGATGGAGGAAATGGCATGTGAGCGGGGGTACTGTGACTCCAACTCCCCTCCAATGCCTGAGTGTGTAGAGTACATCCCAGAGACCTGGGATGACATTATGTCTAGGAGAGCTAATGTATACTTATTCTCCTCCTCTCTCTTCACAATCACACCATCACAGCATGCTACAGTACGGGTACAGCGGCAGATGGTAGCACCGAGCAAATGCAGCCCTGTTAGGTATGCCTTGGTATACAGGCCGAGGCTTACAGCTACCTCTGCCACCACTGCCATTGCCTCCACCCCACCAACCCCGCCGCCGCCGCCGGCGCCAGCCCCGCAGTCCCACTCTGGCGTCCACGGCAGACACCACCACCATTGCAGCAACAATCATCTGGAGTACCTATATTCCACTGTCAAGATCCGCCTCAGCCCTGGTGCTCCTTCTGGGGCAGTGGAGACCAACAGCTGCCAGATGAAGCAGGTGTTGCTGCTGCACCTCATCGTCCTGCATCACACCAGGCCAGGTGCTCGTGGTGGGGTAATGAAGACTGGCAGCAGCGTCCTGCTCAACCATCCCACAGTCATAGTGTTTTTGTGGTTGGCAGCCGGCACTCCCCCTTCCCTAATAGTGATCAGCACCAGGTTAGTAACATCATGCCAGAGTTAAACTACTGTATGTGGTGGCTGAGAACATTTTCGATGAGCGAATCGCATTTTCACGAACTGAGAACCCAGGAGGGGGGTACAAAGGCCCCCAGTGTGTCTGAGAGTGTGCGTCCGCCTGATGGAGAGAGAACTCACTCAGATTCTCAAGTATCCACGGTACCCCTCCATTAAATGCAGTGCAGTGCTATGCTGCGAGCTCATGCATCCCCCAAACAAGTCGATGCTACAGAGGAGACCAATATCGTCTACATTTGGGGGAAAAATGGAGTGGTATCACACAGTACATCAATCGCTACATGGTTTGAAGATCGGCCTTGTCCTTTCAAAGAAACCATCCTTGTATTTGTCTGAAGTGATCATGGAAAACGTAAATCAGGGTGGCCAGACCGTGGTTTGAACCACTGTCCCTCCGAATGCGAGTCCAGTGTGCTAAACAGTGTGCCACCTCGCTAGGTGAGATAAGTTTTCTGAGATGGAAGTCAGAGGATCAGTTTAAGCACTCAGCCAAGTATGGTGGGTCCAGCTATATCAGGCTTCCTAAGGATACAGCAGCCAAGGTGGCTTGTATTAACTTCAAAAATGAGACGGATAAGTTTTGCTTTGCTTGGTCACTCCTGGCTTGGGGGAGAAATAACTAGAAGCCAAACATACAACTCGATACGGTACAGATACTGACGTTCGTGGGTTTTATAACTTTGACGGTATCTAGTTCCCTGTTAAACCGCAGGATATTCCTAAATTTGATGCGCAAAATACCGATGTGTCGGTTCATGCTTATAACCTGGGTGAGTGTAAGTCAGATGATAGCAAATTTTCGAACACTGTCGTTGGACCCGCCTATTTCACGGAATTTTCAGGTCAGTCCAAGATGCATGTGAACATACTGTTACTCTCAGATAAGGAAAATAAGGAGAAAGGTAATTATCATCACTACTGGATCAAGGATAAATCTCACCTCCTCTCCTCGCAATTGTCAAAAATCATGATGTAAAGCATATTTGCATAAGATGTCTGAATTATTTTTCCACAAGCAACCTTTTAGCAAAACATTAAATTGATTGTTCTACCAGGAAACTGGTATTTGTTGTAATGCTTACCGAGGAAAACAGGTCCCTAAAGTTTGAGAATGCCCTTCACTAGGAGCGATGCCTGTTTCCTGTTTATAATTTACGCTGATTTTGAGTGCCTCCTCGCTCCTGTGACACGTGACACTACAGCCTCACCTACAACCTTCACAGAAAAACCCGTACAATATGCGGTAGTGTTCGAAGTTCAATGTTCGTATGATTCAAGTCTTATCCATCACAATTCATATGTCGGGGTTAATCCTGAGATTGAGTTGCCCACTGAACTCAAGAAACTTTCATGGAAGGTTGATAAGCTTTACAGCACCAACATTTCCACCACCAAGTCAAAGGAGACGAATGATTTGTACAGGGTGGTGGTTGAGTGTCGTCTCTGTGGTCATCCTTTAAATTAGATAGCGGAAAATCCTCATAGGGATAATTTTCACCTAATTGGGAAGTTGCGTGGTACCACAATAACTTGTGCAATTTGTAGTATCAATTGCCACGACCTATACCGGACTTTTCTCACATTATAAGCGGGTATGATGCTCGCTTTAGCATTGAGCATTTGGCTAATTTCGTCTTGAGAATGATCAGGTCAGGGGACCTTCCTATGCGGCTGTCTGGATGCTTGGGGAAATTCAACGAAACCAGGCTACCTGACATAAGTTTGAGAAATTCTGGAGTGTATGCATGACCACATATTCTCTAGACCATGCCTTTTACTATAAAGAGCCATGATTGTCTCGAGACGCCATGCTAAAAAAAAATGGAGCTCAGCATCGAACTATTGACTGATCCTGACATGCTTATTTTCTTTGAGCGTGGGATCTGTGGTGGACTTAGCCAATATGTTCATAGCCACACCAAGCCAAATAACCCACGTATGGGTGAAAGGTTCAGCACATACGACGGTTTGAGTTACATTACTTACTTAGACGTCAACAGCTTGTACAGGCATGCAATACAGCAATCGCTACCGATTGGCGAGTTTCGATGGCTGTCTGACGACGAATGGGTGTGATTAGGAGAAACTTTCGGTAGAGGTGGTGGTGTGCTGCTGATTCTGGTGTAGGGTATGATCTGGAGGTATACCTGGCATACCCTAATAGTTTGCATGACGCGCAAAGCGATTTACCGCTATGTCCAAAGCACATAGTTCCACGGGGTGGCACGATGTCCAAACTGATGACAATGCTGGGGAATAAGAACCGATACGTTATTCACAACCGTAGGAAGATCCTCTTTAAATTGATGAATAATGCTATTTTCAGTAAGACGATGGAGAATTTCAGAAAACATCACGAAATTCTTATCAGGTCATGTTGGGATGGGCGTTATGGCGTAAGGAAGTGTATCGCTAGACCAAATTTCAAATGGGTCACTATATTCAATAAGAAATTAGTTGCTGTGGAGATGGAGAAGACTGCAGGAGAGTTCATCAAAACTGTCTGTGTGGCGATGTGCATACTAGACCTATCCAATTCAACACATATCGCTCTCATTTAAGGGCTTGTGAAACCTCATTTCCCAGATCCTAAGTTACTGTATATGGTTAGATTCATTTATTGGATGAGGCTCTACGATCCATATGAAGTAATGAGGTGCCACGCTGAAGAATTCAACACATCTTCACACACGGCCTATAATCCTTACGGCATTGTTCCGCAGAACAAGAAGGTTATCGAACTAATGAAAGACAAGGTGAATAGATCACCGATCGTGGAATTTGCGGGTGTACGATCGAAGATATATGCATATCGGCCATAGGAAGGTGACGCCCAAAGGTGGGCAGAGTGTGCGTCATGCGGCATCAAGGGTCCTCGAGATTGAAGACTGTTTGGGGCGTCTGTACGGCAGTGTTCGTGGTGCTCCACCTCAGCCATCGCACAGGATGCAGCAAACCAGTATTCGGTCTGGTGGACATGAGCTGTACACTGTGCTGTAGTACAAAATCGGTTTGTGACTCATGACGATAAGCGAGTCATTTGTCCCAACGGGACTGATACACTTGTGTATTCAGACTATTCACTTCATGAGAGTGATATGTGAATGAGGGAGAGAGAGTGTGAGAGTGTAAATGTCGATGTTTATGTTTGTAGAAAAGTGTGGCTCATTTATCATAGTGTAAATATGTCAAGTGTAAGTGTGTGTGTGTGTATGTAAATAAAAAATATATCCACACTAGCTTATACAGTATGTGCATTTGGAAATATTCGCACACAACGCGTGTTAAAACGGACGTATATGGGGGTATATGCGTATTATGTAAGTTTCACCTGGTACAAACCATCAACTCTGAGTAGTTTTAGTGTAGGTACCTCCTAGTCCATCTAAAAATATTCTCAATCAGTGCCTTTGAAAAAATTGCAAAGAAAGTACCTCAACCAGTGATACTGAAAAAATGGTAAAAAATTATTCGTAACCAAAGATACAGTTGGGTAGTCTGTGGAAGGCTTTCTTTTCTAGTTTTGGTTATTGGTATCAGTGACAGTGTGTAAGTTTACTTTTGGCATGATATTATTATTAGTACCAAATTGCATCTCAAGAACTATATTTTAACCTCAAGAATAAAATTGTAATTTCAAGAAGCAAACTGTAATTTCAAGAATTAACCAGTAAACTCGAGAACTACATTATATTATATGAACCTGTCCGCCCCAGGCAGCTCAGTGGTAAGCGCGATAGACTGTCAATCCTAAGGGTCCGTGTTCGATTCCCTGCTGGGTCAGAGATTTTCTCCACTCAGGGATTGGCTGTTGTGTTGTCCTAATCATCATATATCATACCCATCGGCGCCCAAGCCAAGTCGCCGAAGTGGCGTCAAATCGAAAGACTTACACCCGGCGAACGGTCTACCCGCCGGGAGGCCCTAGTCACACGACATTTACATATTATATGAACCAAATTGTATCTCAAGAACTATATTGTAATCTCGAGAATCAAATTGTCATCTCATGAATCAAATTGTATCTCAAGAACTAAATGCTAATCTCAAGAACTATACCGTATCTCATGAACCAAACTGTAATCACAAGGACTAAATTGTATCTGTGAGAGCTGAATAAACGAAAACAAATTCGTTACGATACGTCTCTGTTGTTGTTGCTGTTATTCACAGGAAACCTATCCCATTTGTATATATAAAGGATGTACAGGAGACAGGTGCCATTAGTTTTGAAGATTAATGTTATTAAGGAGTTAAGCACACTGGACTCGCGTTCAGGAGGATGACAGTTCAAACCCGTGTCCGGTTATTCTGATTAAGGTTTTCCGCAATTTTCCTAAATCATTTCAGGCAAATGTTGGGATGGTTTCTTTGAAAGAGCGTGGCCGATTTCCTTCCCCATTCTTCTCTAATCCAAGCTTGTGCTCCGTCTTTAATGACCTCGTGTCGAGGGAGGTTAAACACTAAACTCCTCCTCCTCCTCCTCCTCCTCCGCTGTTAAGGAGGTGAGGTTCAAAATTGAGAATAACAAAATATATGTAACGGTTGCATGGGACCATGCCCATCGTGCAACACATGCTTCGTTGTAAGAGCAGGTCCACTTCCAAAGACATACTGCAAACATGTCTAAAATTGTGTCTCCTGTGCTTGAGGAGAACCGCAGACGTGGTATCTGGGAAAAGTTACTGCTTAAAAACTATGAAAGAAATAATGTACACAGATTGTGAGGTAAAAATTCATTTATTTTTCATCCAGCGGAAAAGTGATTTTACGTTTTCATTAGCAGAAACAGCAACACCAATTTCACATAACTGATTCTTCTTCTTCTTCTTGAGTCGATGGAGACCAGGGAAACTGTAGACTCCCAGGTCTTGAATGGCAGCAAACTAGAAGATTCGATGGTGATCTCTTCGCTTTTGATGTAGATGATAGTATCAGTGGGGTCGAATAATCGAAGTGACATCGCCATTTGTCTGTACGGTATATCAGAATCATTCCAATGAATTCCATGGTAGAAATGTGTTAACATCTTTACTCTCCTCCATGTTTTAGCACACTTCACACCCTTGAAAGACCTTGGCATCGCAATGCACGCTGAGAATGTGTGTATTGTACCAGCATCTTTTGTGTACGTTACAAATGCAACATCTTTAAATATTAACTGTCCATGCTCATTATTATGGAAACTGTGAACATCTGCAGGGTGGATTGAAGTTACATTTCACAACTCTTAGTGTTAGATGCTTGTTCTGGAACTGTCGATCTTTCATAAAAGGACCAATCAGGTTTCCAAAGTGCAAGAGGTGAGATGATCGTCTGTGCCAGTGTAGTCATCTTGTTCAGAATGTGTTCAGTTGAGGAGATCCTGGTAACAAGCAGGGAGTATTTCAATAAATGTACTACATGTAAGCACACAGCTGAGGACTGAGTCCATAGGTCCCCACATGAGGATTGGAAAGCAAAGATAATGGGTGAGCATAAGAAGAATAGTTTTCAGTAAATAATAGTGATGTATCGTGATGGGTTGAAGATGCATTTCACAACTCATACAGATGGCTGCCGGTGCTGGAACTATCTACCTTTTTTGAGATGCCCTATCAATACGTCTAGGAGAGAAATGTGTATTTTTCACCAACAATCCCAGACCAACTGAGACAGTTCACAAAACTGTCACAGAGGGTACTTGAAGTGGGATTTGCTCGCCCACCACTTCCCTCAGGAACCAATAGGAACGTGGCATTCACCTCTCCCCCCCCCCCCCCAAATGAAAATTGGCAGGTACCAGTAGGGATAAAGGAAGGCTACAAATGGTCACGTGATCGTGACGACCTGGGTGATATAAGGCAAATGCGGTAACCTGTTGGTCTCACCGGAGCAGTAATCATGAGGTGTCACAGCAGCAGTAGCCGAGATCGTCCAGCACTCCCCAGAGGTAGAATAGGAAGAAGCGGAAGAGTAAGTACTCATTACATGTCTTTGCTACTATTACTGCACGTAGCAGTTCTTTGCCAAGTTGCATTTCTTTGTCCAACAACATGTCTTTGTCTGTGGATGCTTATTGTTTCTTCTTCTTCTCCTTTGTTCAGTGGGCTCCTGCGAGCTCAGACCAGCAGCGACCTCAGCATCTGGATTGGCAGCAACGTCCACCATCTCTGAACTAGCAGAAAACTCCCACCTGTTGGTGGGACCCTGTAGCACACTTGACCAGCATGTTGGAGCAGGACAACGAGTTGCTGTTATCTCTCCCTTTCATCGATTTAGGCACCTAGATTATAATTTAACAGCTCGCGATTCAAAGCGTTTAATTACCAGTATAGAGGCATCAGTAGACATTGACTGGCATGTTGCGTTACAGATCTAGAATCCACCGAGAAGTGTTAAAGTGTGGTTTACGGAGATAAAATGGAATGAAGTGTGTAATACAGAACCCTATACCATCCAGCATACAACCACAGAGTACAGTCCATCTTCGTCTCTCCCCAGACATTTGCTGTGCAGGGCTAGGGCTACCTACAACATCACTGTACCATGATGATGATGATGATAATTTATGGCGGAGGGCACTAAACAGCATGGTGCTGCACTCATTATTTGATGAAACGTATTCTTCGTCTTACACTCATTCGATATCTGCGCTTTACAAGAATAATGCAGGTAGCTATGGATGCAATCCTCAGCTGCTTAATGACAGCTAATGTAGTTGTTAAATTCCTCCTTGTCTGACACCAACATCTCATCAATTGAATACATCGCACATACAATAAAATAAAGACTTATATCCATCCTCTCCAACACCTCAGCACAGATTGAGTCTGTTTCCCCCCAGTTCACAAGTGGTGTAGTGGGGAGGGGAGAGGTTAAGTTGGGGAGGGAAGAGGGGAAGTGGAAGAGGGGAACTAGGAGAGGGGAACCAGGAGAGGGGAACTAGGAGAGGGGATGTTGGAGAGGGGAAGTAGGAGAGGGGAAGTGGAAGAGGGGGAGAGTCCAAAAGCGCCATCTTTTGGTGATATTATGAACTAAGGATCCGAAATTTGAAATTTCCACCATTGTGAAATTCCCGCCTTTTTTAATTTCCCGCCATTCTGAATTTAGCTAATTTGTATAATAATTTAATTAACTTGCATATCAGTTTAATTAATTTACATATCAATTAATTGCAATGTTGCCACATCTACACCCCAGGGAGAGAAGGTGGGGGACCACCAAAGAAGAACCGCCATCTTGAATAAATTTGGTAACAATGCAGAGTACACCAAGACGAACTTTGCTTCTTCCTGCTTTATAATGTGACTAGTTGAATTCCCAGCATTGTCGCCATTTGTATTTATTTCAATCTTCCAATAGTCCATCTCATCGTTCCCCCTCTCTTTGTCTATCTCATCATCTCCTTGTCTCTGTCCACCTCCTTCAGCCCACCCTCTGTCCATCTCGTCCTGCCTCTCCCTCTGTCCATCTCCTCCTCACCTTTTGTCAATCGCTTCCTTCCCTCTCTCTATCCATATTCTCCTCTCCCTCTCTTTGTCCATCTCCTCCTCTGTGTGTTCATCTCTTCGTCTTTCCTTCTGTGTTCATGTCCTCTTCCCCCTTTCTGTCCATTTCCCCCTTCCCTACTCCGTTCATCTCCTCCTCCTCCTATCCACCCCTACCTCCTCCTTTTCCCTCAGTGTCTGTTCCTCGTCCTCCCTTCTCTCTCCATGCTATCACGCTCATCTCAATAGGAGGCACTCGATTCTACCTCTGCAGTACTTTCTTCCAAATTGTAAATAACATTTGTACCAAATTTACGAGTAATTGAAATCGTCCAGGCATTTAGGATCAGCTTTTTAGCTGTGGCTTTGCCTGCATACGCCCCATGACAAATGTGTTTCACACATTTAATAAATTTCACGGACATTTGTACACGTATTTCGCCCAGCAGTTTCATTTTCAAGGAGCTGAATGGTTATGATGCCGTACCCCATGTACTATGTACTGAAGAATGATATACACGAAGAAACTAGTACAGTTGCCTAATATCGTGTAGGACCCCCCCCCCCCCCCCGTACACGCAAAAGAGCCGCAACACGACGTGGTATGAACTCGACTAATGTCTGAAGTAGTACTGGAGAGAAATGACACCATGAATCATGAATCATGAATCCTGCAGGGCTGCCTATAAATCCGTAAGAGTACCAGGAGGCGGAGATCACTTCTGCACAGCACGTTGCAAGGCATCCCAGAAATGTCCAGTAATGTTCATATCTGGGGTGTTTGATGGCCAGCGGAAGTGTTTAAACTCAGAAGAGTGTTCCTGCAGCCACTCTGTAGCAATTATGGATGTGTGGGGTGTCGCATTGTCCTGTTGTAATTGTCTTCCAGAATGCACAAAGTACATGAAAGGATGCAGGTGATCAGACAGGATGCTTACGTACGTGTCACCTGTCAGAGTCGTATCTAGACGTATCAGGGGTCCCATATCACTGCAACTGCACACGCCCCACGCCATTACGGAGACGCCGTCAGCTTGAACAGTCTCCTGATGGCAGGCAGGGTCCATGGATTCATCCGTACCCGTACACGTCCATCCGCTATTCCGGACAGGCAACATGTTTCCAGTCATCAACAGTCCAATGTCGGCGTTGACGGGCCCAGGCGAGGCACAAAGCTTTGTGTCGTGCAGTCATCTAGGGTACATGAGTGGACCTTCGGCTCCGAAACCCCTTATCGATGATGGTTCTTTGAATGGTTCGCACGCTGACACTTGCTGATGGCCCAGCATCAAATTCTGCAGCAATTTGCGGAAGAGTTGCACTTCTGTCACTTTGAACGATTCTCTTCAGCCATCGTTGATCCCGTTCTTGCAGGATCTTCTTCCGGCCGCAGCGATATCGGAGGTTTGGTGTTTTACCGGGTTCCTGATATTCACGGTATACTCGTGAAATGGTCGTACGGGAAAATCTCCATTTCATCGCTACCTCGGAGATGCTGTGCTCCATTGTTCGGAATTTATTGGAAACATTTACTGTGTACCATGTGTACCATGTCATTGCACACATCCAGTATTTATATTGGCCTCGTTCGTCGATTATCTTTCTTTGACCGCTGGGTCGATGACAGAAGTAGGGGAACGAAGCTCTGCTGATGCGCTCTGCATTGTTGCCAAATTTATTCAAGATGGCCGCTCTTCTTTAGTGGTCCCCTCAACTCCTCTATCTATTGTGTAGAAATGGAAACATAACAATTAAATGGATATCCAAATTTATTAAATTAATTATGCAAATTAATTCAATTAAAAATGGTAGGAAATTTTTAAAAATGGTGGGAATTTCAAAAAATATCGGGAAATTCAAAATGACGATAATTTCACATTTTGGATCCTTGGTTCACAATACTACCACCAGAGGGCGCTGTTGGACTCCCCCACTCACCACTTGTGAATTGGTCAGAAACAGACTCCTTCTGTCCTGAGCTGATGGAGAGGAAGAAACAGTCTTTACTTTATTTATTTTGATGGAAAATCTCGGCTATTGGTGTGGCAGATGCATGTATTGACAACTACATATCCTAATTACATATGATTACATTATTCAAAAACACCGCTAAATCATATTTAAAACAAACAGCAAAGATCACCTAACATGTACTGCAAATCGAATAATACATGCACCCTCCACTATCATCTCCGGGAAGAACGTTTTGGAAGCACCAGCAGCAGTGTCAGCGATGATAAACATCCAAGGCAGGAAGAGGAGAGTGAATTACTGTGTAAGAATATAACTTCATGCTTTTACAAGTGTGCGGTGGATTTTATGTTTTATGTTTTCGTTGTGTATGTGTTTGACCATAATGTGTCAGGACTAGCTCTACGTCTTTTCGTCAGTGCTCGTTATTTCAAAACAACTGGCTGTGTTATTTCATTAAAACGACTGCTATTTCGTGGATAGCTATATATGTGTGCTTTTTCATTAAAACATCTACTGTGCATGTGTTCTCATTCCTAATTTAGCGGCAGTGTATTCTCGTTATTCAAGTGGTCTCAAGAGTTTTCTTAGCTCAAATTTACTAGCTGTGTGTGTGTGTGTGTGTGTGTTTCATGTTTTCCGCAGTTTGAGTTCAAGCTTAATATCTGTTTTTGTTCTTTATGTCACAGCTGAGGGGTTTCGTTAACATGACTACTGTGCACATGTATTCTCGTTCGTTATCTCGTAGCCTACAGATTCGGTTAAAACGAGTTTCATACCAGGTGTATGCCTATGAATTAGGACCAAGTGACTGTGTGTGCGTTTTCGTTTAAACGAATGTTATTTCGTCGATATAGTACCTATATATGTATGTTTGTTGTTAAATAATTATTGTGTGTGTATCCTCATGTGTATTTCAGCATCAGTGTATTCTCGTTATTCAAGGTGTATCAAATGTTTTCTTAGCTCAAATTTAGCAACTATGTGTGTGTTCTTTATTAATTTGAGTTTTTTATTCTGTAGCTCACAAATTTCGTTAAAACGACTACTGTGTTTTTCATAGTCTCTTTCTTTTTTGTTATAGCCTACATGCATGAAATGGAGGAGGATTTGGTTCGGCGGTTCGATGCTGAAAGTGGATCGGTTGATGTGGTTGTTGAGCTGCCTCAGATCGTGGAACTGAGCATAGTATTTATGCTCAACGTTTCGTAGTGTACCTTCACGTCAGAGAAAGTTTCTAATTCTTTTTCCTGTTACAATACAGGACCTCAGCGAGACTGAGAGGTTAGTTGAGAGGTATCACAGTGAGCAGCCTCCTTTGCAGCCATCATGTGAGTGGATGAGGAATCAGGTTTCGTAGTATGTATATATTTAAAAAAAGTCTTATTTTTTCATTTCTTCATGTTGCACCTTCCGTAGATCAATATCATCGGTAGCTTCCTCAACCCCAGTCCCCCATGCCAGACTGGATGGAGGAAATGGCATGTGAGCGGGGGTACTGTGACTCCAACTCCCCTCCAATGCCTGAGTGTGTAGAGTACATCCCAGAGACCTGGGATGACAATTTGTCTTGGAGAGGTAATGTATACTTATTCTCCTCCTCCCTCTTCACAATCACACCATCACAGCATGCTACAGTACGGGTACAGCGGCAGATGGTAGCACCGAGCAAATGCAGCCCTGTTAGGTATGCCTTGGTACACAGGCCGAGGCTTACAGCTACCTCTGCCACCACTGCCACTGCCTCCACCCCAACCAACCCCGCCGCCGCCAGCCCCGCAGTCCCACTCTGGCGTCCACGGCAGACACCACCACCATTGCAGCAACAACCATCTGGAGTACCTATATTCCACTGTCAAGATCCGCCTCAGCCCTGGTGCTCCTTCTGGGGCAGTGGAGCCCAACAGCTGCCAGGTGAAGCAGGTGTTGCTTCTGCACCTCATCGTCCTGCATCACACCAGGCCAGGTGCTCGTGGTGGGGTAATGAAGACTGGCAGCAGCGTCCTGCTCAACCATCCCATAGTCATAGTGTTTCTGTGGTTGGAAGCCGGCACTCCCCCTTCCATAATAGTGATCAGCACCAGGTTAGTAACATCATGCCAGAGTGGTGGCTGAGAACATTTTCGATGAGCAAATCCCATTGTCGCGAACTGAGAACCCAGGAGGGGGATACTAAGGCCCCCAGTGTTTCTGAGAGTGTACGTCCCCCTGATGGAGAGAGAACTCACTCAGATTCTCAAGTATCCATGGTACCCCTCCATTAAATGCAGTGCAGTGCTATGCTGCGAGCTCATGCACCCCCCAAACAAGTCGATGCTACAGAGGAGACCAATATCGTCTACATTTGGGGGAAAAATGGAGTGGTATCACACAGTACATCAATCGCTACATGGTTTGAAGATCGGCCTTGTCCTTTCAAAGAAACCATCCTTGTATTTGTTTGAAATGATCATGGAAAACCTAAATCAGGGTGGCCAGACCATGGTTTGAACCACTGTCCCTCCGAATGCGAGTCCAGTGTGCTAAACAGTGTGCCACCTCACTAGGTGAGAAGTTTTCTGAGATGGAAGTCAGAGGATCAGTTAAAGCACTCAGCCAAGTATGGTGGGTTCAGCTATATCAGGCTTCCTAAGGATACAGCAGCCAAGGTGGCTTGCATTAACTTCAAAAATGAGACAGATAAGTTTTGCTTTGCTTAGTCACTCCTGGCTTGCGGGAGAAATAACTAGAAGCCAGAGCATACAACTCGATATGGTACAGATACTGACGTTCGTGGGTTTTATAGCTTTGACGGTATCTAGTTCCCTGTTAAACCGCAGGATATACCTAAATTTCAGGTGCAAAATACCGCTATATCGGTTCATGCTTATAACCTGGGCGAGTGTAAGTGAGATGATAGCAAATTTTCGAACACTGTTGTTGGACCCGCCTATTTCAAGGAATTTTCAGGTCAGTGTAAGATGCATGTGAACATACTGTTACTCTCAGATGAGGAAAATAAGGAGAAAGGTAATTATCATCACTACTAGATCAAGGATAAATCTCACCACCTCTCCTCGCAATTGTCAAAAAATCTTGATGTAAATCAAATATGCATAAGATGTCTGAATTATTTTTCCACAAGCAACCTTTTAGCAAAACATTAAATTGATTGTTCTACCAGGAAACTGGTATTTGTTGTAATGCCTACCGAGGAAAACAGGTCCCTAAAGTTTGAGAATGCCCTTCACTAGGAGTGATGCCTGTTTGTAATTTACGCTGATTTTGAGTGCCTCCTCGCTCCTGTGACACGTGACCCTACAGCCTCACCTACAACCTTCACAGGAAAACCCGTACAATATGCGGCAGTGTTCCAAGTTCAATGTTCGTATGATTCAAGTCTTATCCATCAGAATTCATATGTCGGGGTTAATCCTGAGATTTAGTTGTCCACTGAACTCAAGAAACTTTCATGGAAGGTTGATAAGCTTTACAGCACCAACTTTTCCACCACCAAGTCAAAGGAGACTAATGATCTGTATAAGGCGGTGGTTGAGTGTCATCTCTGTGGTCATTTTCATCCAACTGGGAAGTTGTGTGGTACCACAATAACATGTGCAACTTGAAGTATCAATTGCCACGACCTATACCGGTCTTCTGTCACATTATAACCGGGTATGATGCTCACTTTATCATTGAGCATTTGGCTAATTTCGTCTTGAGAACGATCAGGTCAGTGCCTGTCTTATTGTGTCGAGAAATATATTTCATTCCCCAAAGCAATGATGCCAAGAATTAAGCTCTGTTTCCTGGAATCGCTACGCTTTATGCATGCACCACTTCAGAAACTTCTTGAAACGCTGCCTCAGGATGACGTGCACATCACCCGAGCTGCATATCCTGATGACGCGAAGTTTCAGCTCATGACAAGGAAGCGGGCCTTCCCATGCGACTATCTGGATGCTTGGGGAAATTCAACGAAACCAGGCTACCTGAGATAAGTTTGAGAAATTCTGGAGTGTATGCATGACCACATATTCTCTAGACCATGCCTTTTACTATAATGAGCCATGATTGTCTTGGGACGCCATGCTAAAAAAAATGAAGGTCATCATCGAACTATTGACTGATCCTGACATGCTTATTTTCTTTGAGCGTGGGATCTGTGGTGGACTTAGCCAATATGTTCATATCCGCACCAAGCCAAATAACCCACTTATGGGTGAAAGGTTCAGCTTATTCTACGGTTCGAGTTACATTACTTACTTAAACGTCAACAACTGGTACAGGCATGCCATACAGCAATCGCTACCGATTGGCGAGTTTCGATGGCTGTCTGACGACGAATGGGTGTGGTTAGGTGAAACTTTCGGTAGAGGTGGTGGTGTGCTGCTGATTCTGGTGTAGGGTATGATCTGGAGGTATACCTGGCATACCTTAATAGTTTGCATGACGCGCAAAGCGATTTACCGCTATTTCCAGAGCACATAGTTCCAGGGGGTGGCACGATCTCCAAGCTGATGCCAATTCTGGGGAGTATGAAGCGATACGTTATTCACAACCGTAGGAAGATTCTCTTTATATTGATGAATAATGCTATTTTCGGTAAGATAATGCAGAATTTGAGAAAATACCACGAAATTCTTATCAGGTCATGTTGCGATGGGCGTTATGGCGTAAGGAAGTGTATCGCCAGACCAAATTTCAAATGGGTCACTATATTCAATAAGAAATTAGTTGCTGTGGAGATAGAGAAGACTGTAGGAGAGTTCATCAAAACTGTCTATGTGGCGATGTGCTTACTAGACCTATCCAATTCAACATGTATCGCTCTCATTATGGGTTTGTGAAACCTCATTTCGCAGATCCTAAGTTATTGTATATGTTTAGATTCATTTATTGGATGAAGAACTGCGATCCATATGAAGTAATGAGGTGTCACGCTGAAGATTCAACACGTCTTCACACACGGCCTATAATCATTACGGTATTGTTCTGCAGAACAAGAAGGTTATCGGACTAATGAAAGACAAGGTGAATAGGTCACCGATCGTGGAATTTGTGGGTGTACGATCGAAGATGTATGCATATCGGACATAGGAAGGTGCCGCCCAAAGGCGATAAAAAAAGAGTATGCGTCATGTGGCATCAAGGGTCCTCGAGATTGAAGACTGTTTGCGGTCTCTGTATGGCGGTGTTCGCGCTGCTCCACCTCAGCCACCGCACAGGATGCAGCAAACCAGTATTCGGTCTGGAGGACATTAGCAGTACACTGTGCTGTAGTACAAAATCGGTTTGTGAGTCACGACGATAAGTGAGTCATTTGTGCCAACGGGACTGATACAAGTGTGTACTCACACTGTTCACTTCATGAGAATGATATGTGAATGAGAGAGAGAGTACGTGAGCGTGTAAATGTCGTTGTTTATGTATGTTGAATAGGATGGCTCATTTATCGTAGTGTAAATATTTCAAGCGTAAGTGTGTGTGTGTGTGTGTGTGTGTGTGTGTGTGTGTGTGTGTGTGTCTGTCTGTGTCTGTGTGTAAATAAAAAATGTATCCACACCGTATGTAGGTTATGTGTAGGTTATGCACTACGTGCATTTGTAAATATTCACATAGAATGCGTGTTAAAATTGACGTAAATAACCACTGCATGTCATGTAAATAGAATAGTTTCTAAGTTTCATCTGGTACCAACCATCAACTCTAAATAGTTTTAGTGTAGGTACCTCCTAGTCTATCTAAAAATATTCTCAACCAGTGTCTTTCAAAAAAATGTAAAAAAAAACAACCTCAACCAGTACTACTGAAAAAATGGCAAAAAAAAATATTCTTAACCAAAGATACTGTTGGGTGGTCTGTGGAAGGCTTTCTTTTCTGGTTGTAGTTATTAGTATAGTAACAGTGTGTAAGTTTGCCTTTGGAATGAAATTATTACTAGATCCAAATTGCGTCTCAAGAAATATATTGTAACCTCAAGAATAAAATTGTAATTTCAAGAAGCAAACTGTAATTCCAAGAATTAACAGTAAACTCGAGAACTACAGTATATTATATAAACTTGTCCGCCCTAGGTAGTTCAGAGGTCAGTGCTATAGAATGTCAATCCTAAGGGCCCGTCTTCAATTCCCTGCTGGGTCAGAGATTTTCTCCACTCAGGGACTGGCTGTTGTGTTGTCCTAATCATCATAATTTCATACCCATCGACGCCCAAGCCAAGTTCCCGAAGTGGCGTCAAATCGAAAGACTTACACCCGGCGAACGGTCTACCCGACGGGAGGCCCTAGTCACACGACATTTACATATTATATGAACCAAATTGTATCTCAAGAACTATATTGTAATCTCGAGAGTAAAACTGTCATCTCATGCATCAAACTGTATCTCAAGAACTAAACTGTAATCTCAAGAACTATACTGTATCTCATGAACCAAATTGTAATCACAAGGACTAAATTGTATCTGTGAGAACTAAATAAACGAAAAGAAATTCGTTACCATACGTCTCTGTTGTTGTTGCTGTTATTCACAGGAAACCTATCCCATTTGTACATATAAAGGATGTACAGGAGACAAGTGACATTACTTTTGAAGATGAATGATATTAAGGAGTTAAGCACACTGAATTCGCGCTCAGGAGGACGACAGTTCAAACCCGCGTCCGTTTATTCTGATTTAGGTTTTCCGCAATTTTCCTAAATCATTTCAGGCAAATGCTGGGATGGTTTCTTTGAAAGAGCATGGCCGATTTCCTTCCCCATCCTTCTCTAATACTACCTTGTGCTCCATCTGTAATGACCTCGTGTCGAAGGGAGGTTAAACACTAATCTCCTACTCCTCCTCCGCTATTAAGGAGGTGAAGTTCATAATGGAGAAACACAAAATATATGTAACGGTTTAATGGGACTATGCCTATCATGCAGCACGTGTTTCATTGTGGTAGCAGGTGTCACGTAATCATGTCCTCTTCCAAAGACATACTGCTAACATGTCAAAAATTGTGTCTTCTATGCTTGAGGAGAACCGCAGACGTGGCATCTGGGAAAAGTTACATGCTGAAAAAGTATAAAAGAAATAAAGTACACAGATTGTGAGGTAAAAATTCATTTATTTTTCATCCAACTGAAAACTGATTTTACGTTTTCATTATCAGAAACAGCAACACAAAGTTCACACAACTGATTCTTCTTCTTCTTGAGTCGATGGAGAGCAGGGAATGTGTAGACTTCCAGGTCTTGAATAGTAGCAAACTTGAAGATTCGATGCATCCATCTGATTTTCTCTTCACCTTTGATGTCGAAGATAGTATCAGTGGGGTCGAATAATCGAAGTGACATCACCATATGTCTATAGGGTATATCAGATTCATTCCAATGAATTCCATGGTAGAAATATGTTGACCGCTTTGCTCTCCTCCATATTTTAGCACACTTCACATCCTTGAAAGACCTTTGCAGCGCAATACACGCTGAGAAGGTCTGTGTTATACCAGCATCTGCTGTGTACGTTACAAATACAACATCTTTAAATATTAACTGTCCATGCTCATTATTATGGAAACTGTGAACGTCTGCAATGATGTCCACACCTTGAGATTCCATTGTGAAATGCTTTGGGTATGACACCAAACCTATTCATTTATACAGCTCGCTGCGCAACACCAGCGAGCAGGAAACAGTTAATCACATGGTCATATAGAACTAGAGAATACACTGCAGTGTGTTCTGGAAAATTCGCAGAAGATTCAAATTCGATTCGCACATCTATAGGTCCAGACTTTATTATCTTGTTATATTTTCAGCAGTTATTAAGATGATCGGTGCCAGCTGCTTGAATTCTCATGGACTGTGTAGACATCTTTCCTCTTCATAGTAAGAAGCACGGATCCTTACATGTATGTCAAATGCTAGATTGTACCCATTGTTATCCCACTTTAGGCCTTTCGGGTAGAATTCTGAGTTCAGGTAGACTCTGACATTAGTTAACCTGCATTCGTCCAATGCGATGGAATCATGTGCTATATTCCCTCTATTATTGGTCTGAAATGCAAGTATGAGGAACACGGGCATCTCCAATTGTACAGAAGCTTTAATACCCCATGTTTTCCCGCTTTCCGTCGGTAGTGCTTGGTATTCA
Source organism: Schistocerca cancellata (assembly GCF_023864275.1). NCBI lineage: Eukaryota > Metazoa > Arthropoda > Insecta > Orthoptera > Acrididae > Schistocerca > Schistocerca cancellata. The sequence goes on along the minus strand of NC_064626.1, from coordinate 749,933,936 downwards.
AAAAGCTCCCACGAACAGTACATTAATGGTAGAATACACTTACACTCAGAACTTTTAAAAGCTTCAAATGCTGCTCATCAGATGCAGCGTTGTGCACCATTTTCCATACTACTTTATACATGGTGATCTTGTTCTCGTCATTAGTTCCTTGAATGTATGAGTTGTTATCCGTTGCACTCCATAACAGGACATATTCCTGTTTAGCGTTCGTAGTATTTCGCCGCATATCCGCAAAGTAATCTATAAACAGTTTTAGAGACATACATGCAGTAAACCTCCTGTACTCTCCAGCAGTTCTAGCTTCTGGTTCATGTACGAACCATTCTGCATTTTCTAAATTGTTCACATTCGAGGGAGAAGCAGAGACATAGTTTTGAGAATTGATGTTATATCCACGTTACTGTACGGTCAATCTCGATCCAGTTAAGTTTGTACTGTGTCTCATAAAACAGGAATGCAAAAGCATTACGTGAAAGCTTCGGTCGCACTGCACCAGTACCATCCTTTTTCTTGAATTCCCCCTCCAGACATATGAAACTCTTGCATGGGAGAGTTAAAGCATCCTGGTGCTGCATGACGAATTTCATCCCTCTTGTTACATTTGGTTGAAGAGTAAGGAATGTGAGAAGTATTCCTGGCATATAATACGCTTGTATTCCACCAGGTTAGCTGCAATATGTCGAAAGGCGTCATGTGAGGTTTCAGAGCGACAGGTTTAAGGAACTCGTAGTTTGCACATGTGATCACTTTGGTGTTCTGTTGTGAAGTGCGACGTTGTGATTTGTGAGTGACGGTTGTATACTTTACACCGACCACGACTGCTGCGAGTTCCGACTGATTGAAGATGACTGCCGCTTCTGATCTCCGACAGGTTTCAACATGTTGAAGGTTGTTGTCGTCGACAGGTCTCTGCACGTTCGAGGTCACTGCTGATCCCACTTTAGGTGTAGTCATACAGCGAGTTCCTCTCCATGAAAGTCAATAAGCTGATTATCCTGATCCACAATACACAGTTCTAAATAGTCCAATGTCTGAGCTGTTACTGGAAGGTATATAGCATTGGTAGGGGTCTCAACCCAGTTCCAGCAGATGGGAAGAACTCATATATTGATTGTATGAGCCAATCTGTTGTTGAGATGTCAGTTTGTTGCAATGTTACACTCGACACTCATTGTACTGATATATAGTGTATCCACTACCTGATCTGACCTGTAACATTCATTAGGATTCTTCTTCAAAACCTGTCCCTTTGTGAAGTCCAGTAGCTGTCCCATCAAACATTTCGATTAAAGTCAATCATTGCATTTGAGGTCTTTATTTCAGATTTAAGTCTATTGATGTTTGCATGTAGTGCAATCCCTTTCCCAGACAGTTTTAAAATACCACTTAAATCGTCAATATCAAAATGCAGCAGAGTCTACTTCCACAATTTTCTTTCTATTATTATTTTCCAGATGGAGTTTACTGTTAGCCTCTGTGATATTTGGAATGCTGTTGTATGCCTCCAGTCCAAACAGTGCAATACTACACTCTCCATTGCTTAAATCAGTCTCCGGGAAGAAATTCGTTCGTAATACTGACGGTCGTTTTTTTAAAGTCAGAGTACAGAACATTGCATCTAAATCTCAACTGACGAGTGAATGCTTAATGCATCTTTCAATAGACATATTTCTTCTTAAACGTTAGGGGGAACATGATGCACAGATATCCACACAAGTAAGCATTAAAGTCCTGGTAGCAATAAAAAATTGTAGGAAACATATCCTCCGTCGGTGATGTATTGTTGTAAATCTTCTGGTGTTTATAGGTCTCCGAATGAGTCGGAATAGTAGACGTCATTTGTTTTTTTCTTAACATATCCCATCCAATAGGTTCCGGGTCCCCCTAGCAACATCTAAATTCATAACTGCACATTCTCTGGATTTCCACATAGTCTTTGGAAATGTATCTCGCATAAACACACCTCAGAATCTTGGAATGCTGAATCTTTCCCTAACAAACTTGGGCAGATATCTATTTGTAAGTGGCCTATCCGGTAGGATGGTTAGACGGTTTATTTTTTATTTTTTAAGAGACCTAGTCCTGTCTTGTATGGTTTCAGGTATAGTCTTTTCTGATGGCTGCTGATTTCATCTTGCGGTTATGTCTTCTTGCTTCCTCTAGCTGCTCCTGAGAGTTCCGGACGTACTTGACTGTCCTTGCAATAGCCGCAGCACCACCGTCCAGCGAACCCATCGCTGAGAGACATGCAAGGGAAGGAATGAGAAAGGGGATAATTCGACCTGTTGTCTTGGGTATCAGTTGAACCTGGGGTGCTTTAACTGGTCCTTTATGCTTCAGAGTATTTTTGTCCGCATACATCACTATTAGGATACAGTTTTTTAAACACTACTGCCCTAGCTGCTTCCTCTTCATCATCATCGTTTTCTTCCTCTTCAGTGCATGGCGAGCGGCGTTCATATCTTGCTCGAAATTCACACCCAAACCAAACGTAATTTTACAACACGAGGTTATATCAACTACGAATGGTGCAATGCATGCCCTGTAGCGAAGTCCTTTCCTGCACGTATTGCCTTGGCTTTATTAGCCAAAGTTCGATCTGTAGCAAGACGTCTTGAGGGAGTTTTTTGTTTTGCGTATGCAATGTCGTGTTCCAAACATGCTTCATCAAGCAAGTTAATACCCTTATCAACACGAGCCAATCGTTTTAGAAGCTTTGTACTAGGTCCACAGTAGTTATACCGCAGAATGTGCATTTTGCATGAAGTTTGTCGAGAATACCAGCGCCTTCTAAAATGTGTCTCCCTTCATTCATGTTACGGTACTGTACTGGTTGTGCTCTGTGCACTCCTTTATATAACAAATCGTCAGCCTCAATCCAGCTGCTTTGTGTTACAGAAAAATCAAGCTGTTTAAGTAGTGCTCTATCCCCTCAACGCGTTATAAACCTCTCCACAAGAAACACATGTGGTTCTGATCTCTTCTGCAATTCCTCCATGTAAAAGCATCCTGAAATCTCAGCAATACTGCCATCCTTTAAGATATAAGTTCTGGTATTTGTTCTCTGCACTTTGTAAACCATGAATATCTCATTTGACCAGTTCGGTAGGTATGACACATCAAATGGTATCTTATGTTTTCAGACACATACCAAATTACGTACATTAAATTTCTGTTCAAATGGATCCAACTTTTTAATACGATAATACATTGAAGCCATGAGTCCATTACTACGAACATGATTTGGCCTCATTTTTATTGTCCTATATTTGGTTCGATTATACTGCGCAATTATTTCTGGGAGGATGTCTGTCCGTTTGTATGAACCACAGAGATTAAAACGCATCCATATTTGATCTTTCACTATTCTGTTCAGACTTTCCATGATACTTACCTTCAGATGAGAATGTTGAGTAGTGAAGTATTCCACACCTCTGCATCACAGTCTTGAAACGCCTAATGTAAAACTCTCCATCGTGATCGGTCTGGAGGTTGTTCGGACAGCAGTTAGTCCCTATCTGTACCCAACGCTCAAAAACCCGTGCAACATCACTCCCTGTTTTTGCTTTAAGAGGTAACACCCAGGCGAATGTACACTTTGTGTCAATGGCTGTTAAAATATATTTGAAGCCATTCTTCGCATATGACTATTCCCTCATATCTACAAGATCAGCGTGCCATAAGCCATCCAAGCCTTTCATCATAACATGCCTACGATGCTATGTTTTGCTTACTGGTTTGTGCAGTTCACGAACTACTGTCTACATTCTTATTCGATGATTCCTGTCTCTCTAAGCCCTGAAATTACTGAAGCAATCTCGTTCGAATGAGTGGTATTACCACCAGCAGCTGATGCCTTGAGCAGTTACAGTCACTCTATTAGCTCATTGGCATCATTCTAGTATATATATTGCGGGGCTTGAATGCTGACTCTTTTATTCTGGATGTCAGCACCACCACTGGTGCTATATTGAGCATCTAATACAGGTTTTGTAATAGTTCTGTATTTACACTGTGTTGGTTTCCCGGTTTCCAAAGTACGTCGGTCGTTTGCAATATTTCACCATACATCTCCAGATCTTAGGATGAGTAATTTACAAATTTTTCGGGATTTAGGAAAATGAGATTCATTACACCAGATGTTCTTTGAAATTCCCTATCACCTATTTGTATTGTTTTTTCTTTTACACTCATAGGCTCTTTGTCTAACATGTATGGTTTTACACCAGATTTTTGTCTATCTTATTATCGCTGTGGCGGTTACTGAAATCAGCAACTTCATCATCATTGTGTAATTTCGCTGTGAGTTCAACAAAAGATTCAGTAATTGGTTTAAAGATTTCTCTCAGTGTTTGTTCTGGATCCAAATATCCTAACTTTAACGGCCACAGCTTTTCTTGAACAGCCTTGCTTGCTGCAATGGCTTTATGCTTAGCAGACATCTTGTTATAGGCTATACTAAGTGGGCTTCTTTGCAGGATGCTCCTTATATAGATCCTGCCCAATTATATCAACCTTTGTATGTAAGTCCTCTGCTTTCTGTTCAATGCTGTAACCCTTTGTCGTTAAGTCTTTTACGTTGTTTTCAAGTGGGGTAACCCTAGCATCTAGTTGGTTGATCAGTCTTAGAAGCTGTAAGGAAGATCTCTCTAGACCCTGAACTTTACCTCTGAGTGGCTGAAATTTTCCATCTATGTATAGACGATTTCTCTGTCTATGCACACTTATCTTCTCATTTGGAATGCCTGACATGAGTGCGTACTTGTCCATGGTGTGATGTATACTAACATACTCAATTCTTACATAACTATGTATACAGAAACTCTTGGAAATTGCATCTATTAGATTAGATTAGATTAGATTAATACTTGTTCCATAGATCATGAATACAACACTTCGTAATGATGTGGAACGTGTCAGGTTAATATAAGATGTCTGTACAAGATATTACATTACACAAAATAATGCATGACACTAATGTTTAAGTTGTTTTTTTTATTTTTTTATATTTTCCCCTCCCTTAATTTATATCGAAAAATTCAGCCAATGAGAAGAAGGAGTTGTCATCTAGAAATTCTTTTAATTTATTTTTAAATGTTGGTTGGCTATCTGTCAGGCTTTTGATGCTGTTGGGTAGGTGATCAAAGACTTTTGTGGCAGCATAATTTACCCCTTTCTGTGCCAAAGTCAGATTTAACCCTGCATAGTGAAGATCATCCTTTCTCCTGGTGTTATAGCTATGCACACTGCTATTACTTTTGAATTGGGTTGGATTATTAACAACAAATTTCATAAGTGAATATATATACTGTGAGGTTACTGTGAGAATCCCTAGATCTTTAAAAAAATGTCTGCAGGATGACTGTGGGTGGGTTCCAGCAATTATTCTGATTACACGTTTTTGAGCAATGAATACTTTTCTACTCAACGATGAATTACCCCAGAATATGATGCCATACGAAAGCAGTGAATGAAAGTAGTCATAGTAAGCTAATTTACTGAGATTCTTATCACCAAAATATGCAATAACCCTAATAGCATACATAGCTGAACTCAGACGTTTCAGCAGACCATCAATGTGTTGCTTCCAGTTTAACCTCTCATCAATGGACACAACTAAAAATTTTGAAAATTCTACCTTAGCTACAGACTTCTGTTCAAAGTCTATATTTATTACTGGAGTTGTGCCATTTACTGTACGGAACTGTATATACTGTGTTTTATCAAAATTTTAAGAGAGTCCGTTTGCTGAGAACCACTTAATAATTTTGTGAAGAACATCATATACAATTACATCACTTAGTTCTTGGTTTTTGGATGTTATTACTATACTTGTATCATCAGCAAAAAGAACTAACTTTGCATCTTCATCAATGTGGAATGGTAAGTCATTAATGTATATCAAGAACAGTAAAGGACCTAAGACCGAACCCTGTGGGACCCCGTACTTGATAGCTCCCAGTTTGAGGAATCAGCTGTTGTTTTAACATTACATGAACCACTTATTTCAACATTCTGCATTCTTCCAGTTCAGTATGAATTAAACCATTTGTGCACTGCCCCCCTCAAACCATAATGATTTAGTTTATCTAAAATATAACTTTAATTCAAGTTTCTTCTTTTGCCAATAACAAGAAACCTTTACTGTGTGTGATTCCAACAATCCCCACACATCTTTATGAGTTCATTGAATGACATATCAGTTCCTACATGCTCTTGATAAATGTGTTTTAAATTCACTTTGTCTTGTTTGAAGGCTACAATGATGTTTTCATTATCCCTCATCAACTGTTTTGGGATTCAAATAAAATACATCATCATCCATACGACGACCAAAAGAAAAATATCATAGAATTTGATCCTGGTTTTCCACAGTACATCATCAAACATAAACATGCCGTTTGGCTTTCTTTTTCTGGTGCAGGGATTTCACTGCTTTCACTGACCGTTGTCTACATCACACCATCAACATCCTATAGTGTCTTTTGCAGCAACTGCTACTTGGGATGAAACAGAGTTTTTGAGAACACGATTACATGCTCAAATCGAACTCCATCCGGGTGTGTTAGCAGCGAGATGATAATATTTGTCTTGTTGCAACTGGATGGACCTAGAATTATCACCTGTATATTATCAGGGAGGAATATCCCATTCTTCTTCTTCTTATTCTGGTCTTGTTTGTGTCATCACAGGACCAGTTGCTTACAACAAGGTTCCGACGCTTCACCCACCCTGCCATGATTCCAATTACATCAGATATTGGCGTGCAATGGGTTGTTGTAGAAAACATATTTAAACCTGAAAGTGGCATCTGTCATTCATTGCAACAATGATGGTTCGATTCAGACTGATTGCTGCTGCAGCAGTATTCTAGACATTGAGCTGAAATACTGAGAACAGTAACATGATTATGAGAGATATAGAAAAAATAATAGACTGTAAATATTAATTAATTGCCTCTTTCTTCACACAACTACAGAATTTGGCAAATAAAGCTTTCGTGTATGGACAGAGTTTAGCATGTATTTCCATCAAAACAATGAATACTCCTTTAGCTTCCTCTTTCGGCATAGTGTTGATGAAGTGTTCTAAATCATCTACATGCACACTAGGTGTATGGGGATAGTGCACAATGTCTTTATATATAGTTAGAACATAAAACAAGCATCTTTTCAGTCTTTCCAGCACAATCGATGGCACCATTCATACACTGAACAAAAGTGTAACAGTGGAGTGCTTTAAAGAAATGGACCAGCCACCCAACATCGGGATGAGGGTAGCACCATGCTGTTTAGCACCCTCCGCCATAAATCATCATCATCATCGTACAGTGATGTTACAGATAGCTCTAGGCCTGCATAGCAGATGCCTGGGGGGGGGGGGGGATATCGGGATGGATTGTACTCTGTGCTCTGTGGTTATATGCCGGATGATATAGCGTTCTGCATTACACACTTCATTGTAAAATCACACTTTAACACTTCTTGGTGGATTTTAGATCTCTAACGCAACATGCCAGTCACTGGCCGCTGATGCTTCTATACTGGTAATTAAATGCATTGAATCACTAAGTGTTAAATTATAATCTGGGTGTCTAAATCGATGAAAGCGAGAGATAAAAGCAACTCGTTGTCCTGCTCCAACATGCTGGCCAAGTGCGCTACAGGGTCCCACGGTGCTGCACATCCCAACAGGTGGAAGTTCGCTGCTAGTTCAGAGGTGGTGGAGGTTGCTGCCAGTCCAGATGCTGGAGGTCGCTGCTGGTGTGAATACGCAGGAGCCCACTGAACAAAGAAGAAGAAGAAACAATAAGCATCCACAGACAAAGAAATGTTGTCGGACAAGAAATGGAACTTGTCAAAGACCTGCTACGTGCAGTAATAGTAGCAAAGACATGTAATGAGTACTTACTATTCCACTTCTTCCTCTTCTACCACTGGGAAGTGCTGGACGATCTCGGCTACTCTTGCTGCTGTTGACACCTCGTGACTACTGCTCCAATGAGACTGACAGGTTACCATATTTGCCTTATATCACCCAGGTTCTCATGATCACGTGACCATTTGTAGCCTTCCCGCATCCCTACTGGCCCCTGCCAATTTTCATTTGGGGGAAGTGGGAATGCTGCATTGCTATTGGTTCCTGAGGGAAGTGGTGGGGGAGGAAACCCTACTTCAAACACGCTCTGTGACAGATTTGTGAACTATCTCAGTTGGTCTGGGATTGTTGGTGACGAATTCACATTTGTCTCCTAGATGTATAGACAGGGCATCTAAAAACAAGGTAGATAGTTCCATCACCGGCAGCCATCTGTATGAGTTGTGAAATGCATCTTCAACCCATCATGATACATCACTATTATTTATTGAAAACCCATTATCTTTGCTTTCCAACCCTCATGTAGGGAGCTATGGGCTCAGTCCTCAGCAGTGTGCTTATAAGTAGTACACTTATTGAAATACTACCTGCTTGTCACCAGGATCTCCTCAATTGAATACATTCTGAACAAGATGGCTACACCAGAACAGATGATTGTCTCACCTCTTGCACTTTGGAAACCTGACTAGACTTTTCATGAAAAATCTACAGTTCCAGCACAAGCATCTATCACTAAGAGTTGCGAAATGTACCTTCAATCCATCCTGCTGCATCATCATTATTTGACGAAACGTATTCTTCTTCTTAAACTCATCCGATATCTGTGCTTTCCAAGTATAATGCAGCTAGCTATGGATGCAGTCCTCAGCTGCTTCATTACAGCTAACGTAGGTATTAAACTACTCCTTGTCTGACACTAACATCTCATCCATTGAATACATCGCATATACAATAAAATAAAGACTTATGTCTGTCCTCTCCAGCACCTCAGCACAGATTGAGTCTGCCCCCCCCCCTCCAGTTCACAAGTGCTGAAGTGGGGAAGGGAGAGGCTAAGTGGGAGTGGGGAGAGGGGAAGTGGGAGAGGTGATGTGGGAGAGGGGAGAGAATCCAACAGCTCCCTCTGTTGGTGGTATTGTGAACTAAGGAACCGAAATTTGAAATTCCCACCATTGTGAAATTCCCACCATTTTCAATTTCCTGCAATTCTGAATTTAGTTAATTTGTATTATAATTTAATTAATTTGCATATCAATTTAATTAATTTACAAAGCAATTTAACTGTGATGTTGCTGCATATACACCCCAGGGAGAGAATGTGGGGCACCACCCAAGAAGAGCTGCCATCTTGAATAAATTTGGCAACAATGCAGAGCACACCAAGACAAACTTTGCTCGCCTAACATAAGTTACTCCTTCCTGCTTTATAACATCACTGGCTGAGTTCCCAGCATTGTCAGTGTATGTATTTATTTCAATCTTATAATAGTCCATCTCATCCTTCCCCCTCTCTCTGTCTATCTCCTCATCTCCCTGTCTCTGTCCACCTCCTTCACTCTACACTCAGTCCATCTTGACCTGCCCCTCCCTCTGTCCATCTCCTCCTCATTCTTTGTCAATCGCTTCCTCTCCTCTCTCTATCCATATCCTCCTCTCCCTCTCTCTGCCCATCTCCTCTTCTGTCTATCTGTTCATCTCATCGCCTTTCCCTGTGTTCATGTCCTCTTCCCCCTCTCTGTCCATTTCCCCCTTCCCTACTCTGTTCATCTCCTCCTCCTCCTATCCATCTCTACCTCCTCCTTCCCCCTCAGTGTCTGTTTCTCGTCCTCCCCTCTCTTTCCACGTTATCACGCCCATTCCAATAGGAGGCTCTTGATTCTTACCTCTACAGTACTTCTTTCCAAATTGTAAATAATGTTTGTACCAAATTTGATTGAAATCGTCCAGGGGTTTAGGATGAGCTCTTCAGCATGGCTTTGCATGCTTACGCCCCATACCAAATATGTTTCACACAGATTTAATAAATTTCACGCACATTTGTACGCGTATTTGTCCCAGCAGTTTCATTTTCACTGAGCTCAATGGTTATGATGCCGTACCCCATGAACTATGTACTGAACAGTGATATACACAAAGAGCCAAAGAAACTGGTACACTTGCCTAATATCGTGTAGAGCGCCCCCCCCCCCCCCACACACACACGCACAAGCAGAACAGCCGCAACACGACGTGGTATAGACTCGACTAATGTCTGAAGTAGTACTGGAGAGAACGGACACGATGAATCCTGCAGGGCTGCCCATAAATCCGTAAGTGTACCAGGGGGTGGAGGTCTCTTCTGAACAGCACGTTGCAAGGCATTCCAGATATGCTCAGTAATGTTCATATCTGGGGTGTTTGATGTCCAGGGGAAGTGTTTAAACTCAGAAGAGTGTACCTGCAGCAATTCTGGATGTGTGGGCTGTCGCATTGTCCTGCTGGAATTGTCTGTCAGAATGAACAATGGACATGAAAGGATGCAGTTGATCAGACAGGATGTTTAGTACGTGTCACCTGTCAGAGTCGTATCTAGACGTATCAGGGATCCCATATCACTCCAACTGCACACGCCCCACGCCATTACAGAGACGCCACCAGCTTGAACAGTCACCTGCTGAGGTCACCTGCGTGAGGTTGTCTCCATACCCGTACACGTCCGTCCGCTCAGCCGACCGGTGTGGCCGAGTGGTTCTAGGCGCTTCAGTGTGGAATCGCGCGACCACTACGTCACAGGTTCGAATCCTGCCTCGGGCATGGATGTGTGTGATGTCCTTAGGTTGATTAGGTTTAAGTAGTTCTAAGTTCTAGGGGACTGATGACCTCAGCTGTTAAGTCCCATAGTGCTCAGAGCCATTTTTCCATCCGCTTGATACAATTTGAAACGAGATTCGTCTGACCAGGCAACATGTTCCCAGTCATTAACAGTCCAATGTCGTCGTTGACGGGCCCAGGCGAGGCATAAAGCTTTGTGTCGTTAAGTCATCTGGGGTACACGAGTGGGCCTTGTGCTCCGAAAGCCCACACCGTTGATGGTTCTTTGAATGGTTCGCACGATGACACTTGCTGATGGCCCAGCACTGAAATCTGCAGCAATTTGCGGAAGGATTGCACTTCCGTCACGCTGAACTATTCTCTTCAGTCGTCGTTGGTCCCGTTGTTGCACGATCTTTTTCCGGCCGCAGCGATGTCGGAGTTTGATGTTTTACCGGATGCCTGATATTCATGGTACACTCGTGAAATGCTCGTACGGGAAAATCTCCATTTCATCGCTACCTCGGAGATGCTCTGCTCCAGTGTTCGTGCGCCGACTATAACACCACGTTCAAACTCCCTTAAATCTTGATAAACTGCCATTGTAGCAGCAGTAACCGACAGACACTTGTTGTCTTATGTAGGCGTAGCCGACCGCAGCGCCGTATTCTGCCTGTTTACATGACTCTGTTTTTGAATACGCATGTCTATAGCAGTTTCTTTGTCGCTTCACTGTAATTTTGCATCTAGATACAGCGGTATATGTGGCTACTGCCTGCTAACTGTGTTGCGAATACAGTTAGTTGTAAAGAAATAAAAAATTAAATCGTTGTGCGTGATGCGGGAGTTTCTCACGTATCTTAGTGTTTATGACGTCATATCTCCCGAACTATATGTCGTACAATGATACATTTTTATAGCTATATTCAGCGCGATATGTGGATACTGTTTATGAAATGACTCACGAATACAATAAGTAGTAAAAAAGTAATAAATTAGAATGTCATGCTTCGTGTTTCAGTTTCACAGCATACACAGCGGAAATGTTCTAAGCGATTTTTTTTTTGTCCTTACAGCGATTTGTGAGAGCCGTTAGCGAGAAAAAATTACGTCAAGGTTTAGAATAATGTGCAAAGTTTGTTGCAAGTCTCTAAGTGCTGTCATTCTCAAATAATGGGTGATTAAATTATGGGTATTCTAGCGCCGTGGGCTGCACTACTTTTTCTTCCACACGTCCACTCCTGTAATAGTTGGGTGGCTCTTACCTCCACACTGATTCTTTCCAGACGGTAAAAGATTTGTGTATCAAATTTGGTTTAAGTCAATTGAGTGGTTTACGATTTTAATAACTGATATAGATTTATCCACCTTCTACAATTTATCTATCTGATTCCGCCTTTATTACAACTGTTTATGGCAAAGTCAACCTAGAGAGACGTTTTATTTGGAGGAAGTAAATGACACGCTAGTTCAGAGAGAATTACTTCATTATTTACTAGAGGCTCTTGCTATGAAAACATTGTCTGCAATTTTTTATTTTTCATAAAATCGACTGATTGGTAGGCTATGCCGAGTCTAACCGGGGAAGACAGACATCCGTTGGGTACTTTTTATGTTTATTCGGATTAAGTAAATGACACGCACTTAAGAGTGAATTGCAGAGTAACCATGTAGATGTAGATATAGATGTAGATTACCAGTTGAAGCGTGCCTCGGAGCTTTCGCAGCGTGACATGAAGCCCAGCTTGCGGTCGCGGCCAGAAGTGACGGGCGCTTAGCTACGTGCGGAGGGCGGGACAATTTTCGCGACTGACTAGTCAGCGGATTTTATCGGAAACATTTATTGGCGGGTCCACATTGTCTCAGTCCTGCTAGACTGCCAGTCAGTGTTCATAAGAATCGCCAACGTCGCTTTGACCCTTGAGGCAGGGTTAAATGTCTCACAAGCCCAAACGCAACAATCAAAAGCACTGTAACGAACCAATTACTTTTAGCATTCCGAGGTCCGAGAACTGGACCAGAATATGTAGACTGGCTTCAACTGGTTCCTATCAAAGGTCGCTGATGATATATACATTACAAAACAGGAACACACTGCAACATCAATAAGGGGAAAGAATCACAGAAAACCTAGCTCCCAAAATTTTCCACGAAGGAATATGTAATTTATTGTCTTTTATTAAAAATTGTCAAGCGGTTGTAGTTCACTAAAACACCACAGCGTCCAGCTGGTTGCTGCCACTGTCATCTGATCGAAGGATACTCTGCCTACAGAGCATGTGCACGATCACTCAAAGGAAACTCTCGTCCGGAACACCGGAAAGTAAGCAGAATTTCACTCTGACTCATGGGAACGCATTGGAGACTAATCGTACCGGAAAAACAACTTTGTTGGTTACTCAGGCTCACCAACTACCAACTTCAAAAACAAAGTTTAGAACGCTACCTGGCTCCCTCCCTCCTCCCCCCCCCCTTCACTTCCCCCCACCCCCACCCCTCATCCTTCACAGTAGCACACAGCGCGGTGTCGTGGGGTTTCTTACTGTGGGGTTTGCTACCGTGGGGTTTCCTACGAGCAATGGCGCGCTAAACCTGTCAGAGGCCCGGGCCGGCAAAACAAATTGAGGTTCCCCCTGCTACCCCCTCCCACCCTCCTCATCACACTGGTGTTCTCCGAGAGTTTCAAACGCAAACGGAAGGAAGTCCCACATTGCTTATCATCTTCATTTTGTGTCGTGATAATTTACAAGGTATAACGTTATTTTGCGTAACACTGAAAGTCACTGCTCTCGTAATCTCGTTGCTATTATTTAATAGCTATGTGGCCCCTTACACGACAGGAATCATTACATGATTTCTGTTGTTCGAATCTATTATTTATGTTTCGCAACTAAGTCGGCATAGAGGGAGCGGGGTGTATAAAAATGAATCCCTATTTCCCAAACCAAAAGGAAGGTCACTGTCTACATAAAACTTTGTTCAGTGCATGGTGGAGGGTACTTTACTTACGGATTTCAACAAAAACCACAGTGTTGCTCCGATCTTGATGAAATTTTGTACATTTGATCTTCAAAACAAGGGGAACCTCACCGTCTACGTGAAATTTCATATGGTGTATGGCGGAGGGTACCTTACAACAGAATTACACACCGTTTGACTTTTTTTTTGGGGGGGGGGGGGAAGGAGACCAGACAGCGAGGTCATCGGTCTCATCGGATTAGGGAAGGACGGGGAAGGAAGTCGGCCGTGCCCTTTGGAAGGAACCATCCCGGCATTTGCCTGGAGCAATTTAGGGAAATCACGGAAAACCTAAATCAGGATGGCCGGACGCGGGATTGAACCGTCGTCCTCCCGAATGCGAGTCCAGTGTCTAACCACTGCGCCACCTCGCTCGGTGCACCGTTTGACTGATCAGCTTGGGCGGAGGGTTGGCCTACCTTTAAATAAATTCAACATCGTTTCGTCAGTCAGCATGAAAGTTGGCAGATATACGTATTTTTTCATAGACGGGGAAAGAGGCGATGGCATGACGGAGGCGGAGGAGGAGATATGCGGAGAGAGGAGAACGTGACAGGGGTGGGGAAGGGGGAGGAGGTGCATCCAGAGAAGTGAGAGAAGCAGATTAAAAGAGAGGGGGAGCAGCAGGTAAACAGAGACAGGGGGAAGGTGGTGAATGACTAATGGAACACTGTAATAAATACATAAATTAGGGGTGTTACTGTGAATTTGATGTACTATTAGAAAAAGTGGAGGAGGCTGTGGACAGAGTTGGGAAGATGGATGGAGAAGGAGAGGAGGATGGAGAGGAGGAGGAAGTGTTGTGAGAGAGGGGGCAGATGGAGGAGATGGGCGGAAGTAGGAGGTGGATAGAGAGACGAGATAGGACTAAATGGACAAGAGAGACGAGGGAAGAGGGGATGAACTGACATAAAACTGGGATGAATAAATATCCGGGAAACGCCGAGTTTACTGTTAGTAATTAGATAAAAATTTACGCAACAATGGGCATGTTCATCTGAAAGAAATAACAGAATATTTTCCTATGGTTAGATGCGGCGTTTGAAGTCTCGATAACTAGAATGTTGTTCTTGATGTCTACAGATGATGAAATTCGTTGCTTCATATAGATGACTCCACCCAAGTTCATCTAGTTGGAATTTCATCTTTATAAAATGAACTACATAATAATCAGCTGATAAATGCTCCTGTTGGAGCCCAATAAAGGCAAATACGATCGTGTTTAAAAGACTCTGACAGAAAAGTGGGCAACCAGCTGTCTGAGTCCTCATTCCACCTTCTTCACCAAAAATTCTGGAAGTTTCACAGGACGAGTGACCACGTTAAGTAAGAAATTTACCAAGTGAAATTTCACTTTTGTTGAGTTAAAAATTCAATAAATAGCAGATTTTGTATTAGAACTTAAGAAATACCGATAAAAGCGTACTTTTGTGAATGAGATAATTAGTTTCGTATGACATATATGACGAAACTCCAGAATCGGCAAGTTAACTTTGCGAAATTATTGATGCTGGTAAAATGTGTGCTGTATTTACACATACCGTTTTGAAACAATAATATTTTTCAGGCCCACAGCAAATCCCAGAATTTTTCACACAGAACGTCACGGTAAATTTTTTATCATTCAACTTTTCGAATCTCTAGACCCCGTCCGTGCTGACGCTCGTGTTTCCGACTACAAATAAATATCGCAACCGTGAACTTTCCGACTGACATGAAAATAAGAACATCGCTTTGCATTTTATCCAGGCTTAGGACTGGCTATGCACATAGTACATAGGTATGTTTAAATGTTTTTTTCCATTTTTTCATTTTATTTATTTTTTCTTGTTTTTGTTGTTTATTTTTTGTTGTTTTGTTCTTATTGTTGTTGTTCAACATTACAGTAGCAAACTAATAACGTTTTTTTATCAATCTTAAGTTTTTATTCAATTTTTTGTAAAAAGACTAGAGATGTTAAACACCTTTTAAATCTGAAGAGTCTTCATAAGTTTTCATAATGTCTTTTAATCTTTTGTCAAGATCTATGTACCTTTTCTTTCTTTTTTTAAGACTTAGGCCAATGGAATCTTTTTTAATTTCAAAAATAGCATTCAATGCCTCCTCCTTCAGCTTTTGAATCAGGAAGTACACATTTGGATGTTTCTGAATTATTGAGGAGTTCAGTTTTCTATGCCAACTTTCGACAGCATTAGCCGTTCTGTGTCGTTGGTTAAAAACATTCCACATTCCAATAGGTATATTAGGATTTTGCATCCACTGATCAACCATATAGTCTGCAAATGCTGTGATCTTCTCTCCACTGGGCATTTGTTCCATTATTAAAATCCGCGATTCATCGACGGTGTTAAGTGGAAGATGTGCCACTGCAGCACACATGCGACAAAACAATCGGACTTCCTCCCTATCCCTATAGTCTTCCGTTAATCCCAGTTCCTGTATCTTCTTCCACAGACACTGGTTAAAGTGAAAATTACAACCGAAAGTTGTGTTTCAGGGAACACTGAATTCATTGCTTTCATTGTAGCCATTTCAAAACCTAGCACTGCAGTTTTTGGTGACTACCCAGGCATCTTAGATTTCAATCCAGAAAAAAGTCTTTCATATGAATTTTGACTTCTGTCTGGCAGCAAAGCAAATAAAACAGGAAATATCTTAGTTGCCTCTTCTGTACTTACGATGTCGACATCTATTAAGTACAATTGTTTGAACTGTTTCGAACAGCTGTCAAATGTCCCATCCATAAGCACAGTTTCATTGTCACAAAGGATTTTCTCTGCTTCTTCACAAGCAAATACTTGAAGTCTCTTGCCTGGAACAGAGCCATCATCAATCTTCAAAAAACTATTACTTTCCGTTAATTTCAAAACGTCTTCGCTAAGGTGAATTTCCGAACTATATCCAGGGTTCTGAGTTGTCCCAATAGCTCCTCTTCTCGCCTTACACAATTGAGTCTTGGAGCTGTCATAATTCGGAATATAAGCCACGAATTCTAATCCTTTATCTTTCAAATCTTGAAATTCCTGCTTAATAATTTGGGCTACAGGCACTATCTTTTCTTCACGAACTCTTTTTCTGCAGTTATGTAGTCTTTTCTTTATCTCCACATCTGTTTTGTCAGGTGGACAAGAATGTTGCTGTTGAGCAATGATTTCATCATTTGCAATTTTTAAACGGCCTTTGCGCCTACTCCGTTCATAATTGACGCATATCCAGTTCGTATATTCTTCATTTTTCCTATAAATACAGTAGCGATGATCATCCTTGATAACACATGGCCTCCCTTTCGTTGTTGTTATCACTTCCATGATGTATACTGCATAGAACAGAAGTCGTATAGGAAAACGCACGGAATGAAAGCTATCGACGACAACACTGTCTGAGAAACGGTGACGACACTTGCACTGAGGGTGAGCGACTGTGGTAGACAAGCAGTGGGGGAGGTTCTGTTCGCAAACACCTCGTTAGTGAACCGGGTGCTTGGGACAGCTTCGCTACCTGCTGCACCCTTGTAGGAAACCCCACAGTAGGAAACCCCACGTAGCCCACAGCACCACCTGCACCCGTGAGGGCTGCAGAGCGATCTCCGGTACTGACGAACTCCAAACCGCTCTACGAAATCAACTGACATTCAAGCCTTTCGGCAAGTCAGACTCAGCAGTCACATGCAACTTATTTTATTGACCACGTTTTGCACGCGGTACTACCGCATCTAATAGGTGCCTCTCTCTGGAAAGACTTTTAGTAGTTTCTCCGCCATGGATGCTGGAAAATAACGGTCGTTATGGGGAAATCAGTCACCCTTTGAATCAGTCTAGTCCGTCACGACCACCACCCATTTAGGAGGATTAGAGAAAGAATAGTCGGGGGCAGAAACCCCTTCGCCCTGCAGTCGTAAACTGCCCGAGGTGACTACAGTAGCGTACAGGAGAATTGCATATGATATGTTACACAGCTTCGATCTTTGTTACATGTCATCTTCAGAGTCATATCTACTTACTACGAATCACAGTCCCTCAGCAGGGCAAAGAATCATTTTAGTTTTAGGCTTTTCTCCTTCTTACACTATGCATAACACGATCTTTTCAGATACAAACAACATTCTGAATGAGAAACCAGTTGCATGATCTTACTTTACTCTCGATGGAGAGTGTTCATCAGAGTGCCCCAGGGAAATGTGACAGGACCGCTTTTATCATCTATGTACGTAAATGACCTGACTGACTGTGTGAGCAGCAATTAAAGGCTGTTTGCTGTTGACGCTGTGCTGTTCGGGAAGATGTCGTCGTAGAGAGAGTGTAGGAGAATACAAGGTGACTTACAGAACATTTCTAGTTGGTGTAATGAATGACAGCGTAGAAAAATGTAAGTTAATGCGGATGAGTAGGTAAAACAATCCTGTACATATGAAAATGGCACTAGTAGGTTGGTTGCAGGGAGTTCCACACAGTCACATTGATTAAATATCAAGGGCGTAACGTTACAAAGCGACATGAAATAAATCAGTACGTCAGGCTTTATTGGACCGATTTTGTGAAAATGTAGCTCATCTGTAAATGAGACGGCATATGAAACGCTAGTGCACCTCATTATTGAATACTGTTCGAGTGTTTGGGATCCCCTAAAGGTCTGATTAAAGGAAGACACCGAAGCAATTCAGAGGCGGGCTGCTAGACTCGTTACCAGTAGATACGATCAGGATGCAAGTATTACGAAGATGCTTCTTCAATTCAGGTGAAAATCCCTGGAGGGAAGACGACGCTCTTTCCGCAAGACACGTTTGCGGAAATTTAGGGAACCGGCATTTGAGACCGATTGCAGAACGATTCTACTGCCCAAAAGCGCATTTCACGTAAGGACCATGAAGATAAGATGCGAGAAATCAGGGCTCCTACGTAGTCTTTTAGACAGTAGTTTTTCCCTTGTTCTGTTTGCGTGTGGAACAGGAAAGGAAATTCAGGATAATTCCCATTTATTGTTCTCTCTCAGTTTCATATTTTTAATTAGATTACAAGCTTCGACCCCTCTGGATCATTTTCAGATCTAAGACAAGGTAAAACTAGATATGTACCGCCTACATTTTCCAGTAATTAGTAAAGAAAAAAATTAGAAAAGAAAAAAACTGTACACAAATGTAGAATTTACCTAAGAAGATGCGTCAGCCACGTTTCAGTTTGACTTTTGTTGCAAGTCCCCATGGTGTTGCAATTCTAATGACCATCAGCGTACATTTTACATTTTCCTAAACTACCTTAGGTAGGAGGTTGATAATCCAATACCGCTACAAAACATTGTCAATTACGCTGACTGTGATTTCGGCGTTTTTATGGAGGCCGTTTCTGTGAATAAAAAAAGCTGTGTCTCCGATACAACTGTCAGTTCAGTTATTTCAGGAAATTCACAGTGACCTGTGCGTCATTTGGATTTAAGAAATGTACTAGAGACAGCGAACATCATTTTCAACAGTTTTTACAAGAGACGTTACACTGTATCTTCGTTTCATATATTATAAACGTCTTACAGCGCTTTTGTAACTTGAATTTGACGTCAGGTAGTAGATTTACCTCGAAGGAAGTACACCTATGCACACACCACCCGCAACGGTGACACATGCTGTTGTGCTACGATCGATGCTGGAGCAGGAGATAGCAGGCTCTATTTCCATACGTGGAAAATTTTGCACGACTATCCCGAATTTAACCCTAAAACCTTTCTTTTACTTCTTTTAAAGCAGAGAAGGAATCTTTGTTCGTTAGTGATGAATGTGCAGCAAACCTGACGAGCAGGATAGCATTCTCAGAGCGAGAGAAGAAGCTGCAGTAGTAACTCATCTCGGCCGAATAGTCACGAAGACAAGTTCTAATATAACTGTGCTCATTTCCCGGATCAAGACACTAGGGCAGCAAGTATGGTCAGCTCATTCACAGAGTCTCTCTTGAGAACAGTGTGTAAATGAGAAACGATTTTAAGAATTGTGTGCCTCGCGTTCTTAAGGCTGCAAAAAAGTACTCCTGTGTTGCCAGATGTATTTCACTGAGGTACCCAATAATGAAACGTGAGAAAAATAAAGAAAATACTAGCCCTTAACCGCCTTATCAGAGTTACCACCCACCCGGGTAGACGACGCACGTTAACGGAATCGCTTCTGGGAGGCGAGATATGACGGCCACGGAACTTATCATCCCGGTGAACTACCGAAGAGGTGTCGGCTTGTCTGCCAATGTGGATGTGGTTTTTAAGTGGTTTACGACGTCCTAGTAGGTCAATGCGGGGCTGGTTCCACGTTCCGGCTTAGGTACGCGATACGGAAACCTTTAGACCATTTTCTCACACTTGTATACAGAACTTACTTTGTACTCAGATATATTCTTCTGTCCTCGGTGGCGAAAAGGAGAGATGATCTTAGCTATTTGGGCTCCTTAAACACTTAATCAGAATCAGAGTTACCATTCTGCTGGCGATAGATTCAAAGTATGTCGCTATCTTGTGTCAGTCTGTACTACAAGTCACATTAATGTGACCACACGGAAAAAGCCTGAAAACCACCTTTAGCAAAGCCAGGCATGCGGGAAGAGAGTCAGTCAGATTCAAGAAGGTTCCGACAGGAATCTGGAACCATGCTGGGTTTCTCGGTTGGATTTGTGGCGCGAGCGACCCGGTCGACGTAGTCCCACAGACTCTCGATTGGATTTTAATCCGGGGCGCTTTAGTGGCCACGGGAGTACGGTAACCTCATTCTTGTGCTCTTCGAACCACGTATGTATACTGAAAGCCCAGTGACACGTTCACTTGTCCTGCTGGTAGATGCCATCGCGACGAGGAACCGGGCTCGAACGTCGGCACTCTTAAAATTTGAGTAAACATTATCAGCAATGGCGGCCGAAGATTTCCAGCATAAGAAGCCACCATCGTTCTAGCAACGGCCTTGTCACAGAGGGCCGAGAAGCGGACAGAGGTTCAGGGCACTCACTCGTCCTTGGGGTGAGAAACCGCCACTAAAGGGTGGAAGAATCGGCTATGATCAGCGGCATGAGGATGCAGAAGGCAATAGAAACCACAGCATTAAAGACACATAATGTATATCTACCGGACATGTGGCCTCATTGAAAAAGTGTCATGGTGATCTCTCCGTTAGAAAAAGATTCCGGAATAGTCTCCCATTCGGATCTACGGGAGGGGACTCTCATGGAGGGGGCGACCAGGAGAAACAGAATGAATAGTCAAAGAAACGATACCGTTCTACGAATCAGGGCTTGGAATATCAGAAGTTTGACATAATAGGGAAGCTAGAAAATCTGAAAAAGAAAATTCTAAGGCTCAATCTAGGAACAGTGGGGGTCAGTGAAGTGAAATAGAAAGAAGACAAGGGTTTCTGGCCAGATGAGCATGGGGTAATATCAACAGCACCAGCAAGTGGTATAACAGGAGTAGGATTCGTTATGAATAGGAAGGTATGTCAGAGAAATGAATGTAACTCCATCCTCTGTCTGGAGTGTGGGACTACGGCTGCTCAATTTCCAATAATACAAACGACGTTATTTAGATTTATTTTTAGGCTACCAGTTTCGACAATACATTATGTCATCTTCAGCAAAACCTTGAGCAGGCCTCAAGAAACTGGTATCCTAAAAATAATACCTAAATAACGGCGATGGGTATGACAGAGAGTGAGTTGCTGTGAAAAGTTTAGTGATGTTGTTCTCATCAGAATCGAGAGCAAGGCAACACCGATAACAATAGGTCAGGTACACTGAAAAGCCAAAACATTAAGACCAAAGACCTTCCCGTCGTTAGATGCCGTCTGGAGGCATTGCGGGCATGTGACGCAGCAAAAAAGGTATGTAAGGGAGTAGACAGGGACGGGGGATCACTCTAGTAAAGATATGGGCTGCAAATGGGGAAATTCATTGAAATAAGCGACTTTGACTAAGGGCTGATTATTATTACGCAGAGCCTGTGAACGAGTATCTCGAAAACTGCGGAAAGATGAAGAAGGACAGTGAAACTACCACTATGTGCTAAAAGGTTGGGCGTCCACGACTCTTCACAGAACGTGGTGTTCGGAGGCTTCTCTGCTCTGTAAAGTAGGACGATCTCTGCCGAAACAGCACAACTATGGTGCACGCACAATCGTGTCGGAGTACACCGTTCATCGTACATTGTTGAGTATGGAGCTCCGCAGCAGACCACCCCTACGTGTTCACATAGTGATCCAACGATATCGTCAGGTACGATTGCAGTGGGCACGGGACCATCGGGATTCGACTTAAGTTCAATGGAAGTGTGTCGGCTTTTCGGATGAATCACATTTTTGCTACTCATGGCCGACGGTCGTCTCCACCAACGCCGTGATCAAGGTGAGCGGCGGTAAGAAATGTCCTGCGCGCCACTGATGCAGGTTGTTGGGAGCAGTGTTACGCTATGGGAGAAATTCTCCTTCATTTGCATTGGATCTGTGATAGTAATCAAAGACATGCTGACAGCTGCGAACCACCTGCATCCCTTCATGCTTGATGTCTTTTCCGACGGCGACGCCATCTTTCAGCAGTATAATGGTCCGTGTCTCGGACCCAGAACCGTGCTACAGTGGTTTGAGAAGCATTATAGTGAGATCACGTTGATATCTCGGCGACCAAATTCGCCTGGCGTAAATCCTAAAGAACCGAACTGGATCGCTATGGGGCACCATCTCCATGTGCGCAAATCAGCGACCCATTATTTGTGCGAAATACATGACCTGTGCGTAGATATCTAATGCCACATACCTCCACAAACCTACCAACGAACTGCCGGATAAAAAAAAATGGCTCTGAGCACTATGGGACTTAACTTCTGAGGTCATCATTCCCCTAGAACTTAGAACTACTTAAACCTAACTAACCTAAGGACATCACACACACCCATGCCCGAGGCAGGATTCAAACCTGCGATCGTAGCGGTCGCGCGGTTCCCGACTGTAGCGCCTAGAACCGCTCTTCCACTCCGGCCGGCGAACTCCTGGATCCATGATACGCAGAATCAGTGATGTATTTCGTTCCAAAGAGGGATAAGCAAGCTATTAAGGAGGTGCTCATAATGTTTTGACTCATCGGAGTATACGTGCCAAAGTTGCAAGCCGAAGACGAAAGAATAAAGAAAGTATATGTGCATATTAAACTGGTAATTCAGTACATAAAGGGACACGAAAAACTAATAATCATGGGTGATTGGATGTGGTTGCAGGAGAAGGAGTAGAAGAAAGAGTTACGGGAGAATATGGACTCGGTACTAGGAATGAGTGAGGAGAAAGACTGGTTGGGTTCTGCAATAAAACTCAGCTAGTAATGGCGAATGATCTGTTCAAGGATCACAAGAGAAGGAGGTATACTTAGAAGAGTAGGCTGAAGTTTAAGAGACTATCATGTAGAATCAATGTGGAAAGAAGTGGGATACGGAAGTACTAACGAACGAAACGATACGTTTGAAGTCCTCAGATGCTATACATACTGCGAGAAGAAATAGCGCAGTAGGCATCTCAGTTCAAGAGGAATAGATATCTCTCAAAAGGGTAGCCATAGAAGTTGGAAAGAAAATTGTAGATAACTGCGAAGGAACAGAAGAAATAGGTCAGTTGATCGATGAAAGAAGGAAGTGCAAAAACGTCCAGGGAAATTCAGGAATACAGAAATAGAAGTCAGTCAGCAATGAAATAAATAGGAAGGGCACGGAAGGTAAGGCGGAATGGCAGCATCAAAAATGGTGAAGCAATTAAAAAAAAAGTATTGTAGGAAGGACTGACTCAGCATACAGAAATGTCAAAAATCTTTCGGTGAAATTAAAAGCAAGGGTGAAAGAGTGATAACATTAAGAGTGCAATTGGAATTTCACTGTTAAATGCTGAGGAGGAGAGAGCGGAAAGGTAGAAAGAGTAAATTGACGGCCCCCCGGGGGGGGGGGGGGGGGGCGTGGGGGCGTGGTGGCGTGGTGGGGAGGGGGGAGGGAGGGGACTTACTGGATGACATGATAAAAGCAGAAACGGGAGTCGATATAGAAGAGATAGGCGATCCAGTATTAGAATCATAATTTAAAAGAGCTTTGGAAGACTTAATATCAAATAAGGAAGTAAAGATATATAACATTCCAAGTAAATTTCTAAAATCGTTGAGGGGAAGTGGCAACAAAACGACTGTTCACGTAGGTGTGTGGAATGTATGAGTCTAGCGATAAAAAAAAGATCTTAATTTCGTTAAAACATCATCCACGCAATTCCGATGGTTGCAAGAGTCGGCGAGAATTATCGCACAGTCAGCTTAATAGCTAATGCATCCAAGATGCTGACAAGAATAATTTGCAGAAGAATGGAAAAGAAAATCGAGACTGTGTTAGACGACGATCAATTTGACTTTGGGAAAGGTAAAGACAGCAGAGAGGCAAGTCTGACGGTACGGTTGATAATGGAAGCAAGACTACAGAAAAAACAAGGCACATTCGTAGGATTTATCGATCTGGAAAAAGCGTTCGACGATGTCAAATGGTGTAAAATGTTCGAAATTCTGAGAAAAATAGGGTAAGCTATAGCGAAAGAGGAAGCAATAGGAGTTGAAGACCAAGAACAAACTGCTCGCGTTAAACAAGGTGTAAGACTGGGATATAAACTTTCGCCCCTACTATTCGATCTACACAGCGAAGAAGCAATGATGGAAATAAAAGAAAGGTTTATGAGTGGAATTAAAATTGAAGGTGAAAGGACATCAATGATAAGATTCGCTGGTGATATTGCTGTCCTTAGTGACAGTGGAGAGGAATTACAGTAACTGCTGAATGGAATGGACAGCCTAATGAGTACAGAATATGGACTGAGAAAAAATCGAAGGAATACAAAGGTAATGAGAAGTAGAAGAACGAGGACACTGAGAAACTTATCAGGATTGGTGGCCATGACGTAGATGAAGTTGAGGAATTCTGCTACACAGATAGCAAAACTATCAACGATGGCTGGAGCAACGAGACATAAAAAGCAGACTACCACTGGCAAAGAGAAATCTAGTGTGAAACATAGACCTTAACTTGAGGAAAAAAATTCTAAGAACATACGTTTGGAGCAGAGTATTGTATGGTAGTGAAACATTGACCGTGGGAAAACCAGAAAGGAACGGAATCGGAGCATTTGAGTTGCGGTGCTACAAAGGAACGCTGAAAAGATAAGAAACGAGGAGGTTCTCCGAGGAATCGACGAGGAAAGGAGTACATGGAAGCCTCTGACAAGAAGGGACAGGATGGTGAAACATATATTAAGACGGGAATATCTTCCATGGTACCAGAGGGAGCTGCAGAGGGTAAAAACTGAGTGTGCTCCCTGCCGCCGTTGGATAAGCAGCTGCAGCAGCAAGTCGTATACTCCTAGCTCACTCATTTGTTACATAGTTTAATTCTTAATTTCTTTGCGTGTTTTTGGTACTTGCATTGTTTAATTCATAAATTTCGGGCGTATTATAGTATTTGAGAGTTGTAGCATCGCGTTTTAGTACCTGAATAGTGTAAATTCGCGTAGTCGTCTGTCATCTGTTTTTGTTTTGAACGGCCAGTGTCGGTTGGTCACAGTCAGTGTGCTCCCTGCCGCCGTTGGATAAGCAGCTGCAAGTCGTATACTCCTAGCTCACTCATTTGTTACATAGTTTAATTCTTAATTTCTTTGCGTGTTTTTGGTACTTGCATTGTTTAATTCATAAATTTCGGGCGTATTATAGTATTTGAGAGTTGTAGCATCACGTTTTAGTACTCGAATAGTGTTAAATCGCGTAGTCTCCTTCCGCCGCCGAGCAGTGTGTCAGCAGTGCACAAGTGGCAGCATTACTGCATTTACTAGGCAATCTTGTATTTTAATAACCACTTCAATTTTGTGTCGTTTTGTTTGCGCTCTCTGTAGATTAGTTCAGACGTTCTTTGCACAAGTTTTTAGCATGGATAGGGACTGCAACTGCTGTGTTCGGATGCAGGCTGAGTTGGCATCCCTTCGCTCCCAGCTTCAGGCAGTGTTGGCTTCGGTCACACAGCTTGAGGCTGTTGCCAATGGGCATCACTGTGGGGGTCCGGATGGGGGTTTGTCGGGGACGGCCAGCTCGTCCCACGCATCCCCCGATCGGACTAAGACTGTGGTTGCCCGGGATACTGCCCGCATTGAGGCTGCTCCCTCACCTGTGGTAGAGTGGGAGGTCGTCTCAAGGTGTGGCAGGGGGCGAAAGACATTCCGGAGGGCTGAACGGAAGGCCTCTCCAGTTTGTCTGACGAACCGGTTTCAGGCTCTGTCTCAGGCTGATACTGATCTTCAGCCTGACATGGCTGCTTGTCCTGTTCCAGAGGTTGCCCCTCAGTCTGCAAGATCTGGGCAGTCGCAGAGGGTGGGCTTACTGGTAGTTGGGAGCTCCAACGTCAGGCGCATAATGGGGCCCCTTAGGGATATGGCAGCAAGGGAGGGGAAGAAAACCAAAGTGCACTCCGTGTGCATACCGGGGGGAGTCATTCCAGATGTGGAAAGGGTCCTTCCGGATGCCATGAAGGGTACAGGGTGCACCCATCTGCAGGTGGTCGCTCATGTCGGCACCAATGATGTGTGTCGCTATGGATCGGAGGAAATCCTCTCTGGCTTCCGGCGGCTATCTGATTTGGTGAAGACTGCCAGTCTCGCTAGCGGGATGAAAGCAGAGCTCACCATCTGCAGCATCGTCGACAGGACTGACTGCGGACCTTTGGTACAGAGCCGAGTGGAGGGTCTGAATCAGAGGTTGAGACGGTTCTGCGACCATGTGGGCTGCAGATTCCTCGACTTGCGCCATAGGGTGGTGGGGTTTCGGGTTCCGCTGGATAGGTCAGGAGTCCACTACACGCAACAAGCGGCTACACGGGTAGCAGGGGTTGTGTGGCGTGGGCTGGGCGGTTTTTTAGGTTAGATGGCCTCGGGCAAGTGCAGAAAGGGCAACAGCCTCAACGGGTGCGGGGCAAAGTCAGGACATGCGGGGACCAAGCAGCAATCGGTATTGTAATTGTAAACTGTCGAAGCTGCGTTGGTAAAGTACCGGAACTTCAAGCGCTGATAGAAAGCACCGAAGCTGAAATCGTTATAGGTACAGAAAGCTGGCTGAAGCCAGAGATAAATTCTGCCGAAATTTTTACAAAGGCACAGACGGTGTTTAGAAAGGATAGATTGCATGCAACCGGTGGTGGAGTGTTCGTCGCTGTTAGTAGTAGTTTATCCTGTAGTGAAGTAGAAGTGGATAGTTCCTGTGAATTATTATGGGTGGAGGTTACACTCAACAACCGAGCTAGGTTAATAATTGGCTCCTTTTACCGACCCCCCGACTCAGCAGCATTAGTGGCAGAACAACTGAGAGAAAATTTGGAATACATTTCACATAAATTTTCTCAATATGTTATGGTCTTAGGTGGAGATTTCAATTTACCAGATATAGACTGGGACACTCAGATGTTTAGGACGGGTGGTAGGGACAGAGCATCGAGTGACATTATACTGAGTGCACTATCCGAAAATTACCTCGAGCAATTAAACAGAGAACCGACTCGTGGAGATAACATCTTGGACCTACTGATAACAAACAGACCCGAACTTTTCGACTCTGTAAGTGCAGAACAGGGAATCAGTGATCATAAGGCCGTTGCAGCATCCCTGAATATGGAAGTTAATAGGAATATAAAAAAAGGGAGGAAGGTTTATCTGTTTAGCAAGAGTAATAGAAGGCAGATTTCAGACTACCTAACAGATCAAAACGAAAATTTCTGTTCCGACACTGACAATGTTGAGTGTTTATGGAAAAAGTTCAAGGCAATCGTAAAATGCGTTTTAGACAGGTACGTGCCGAGCAAAACTGTGAGGGACGGGAAAAACCCACCGTGGTACAACAACAAAGTTAGGAAACTACTGCGAAAGCAAAGAGAGCTTCACTCCAAGTTTAAACGCAGCCAAAACCTCTCAGACAAACAGAAGCTAAACGATGTCAAAGTTAGCGTAAGGAGGGCTATGCGTGAAGCGTTCAGTGAATTCGAAAGTAAAATACTAGGTACCGACTTGACAGAAAATCCTAGGAAGTTCTGGTCTTACGTTAAATCAGTAAGTGGCTCGAAACATCATGTCCAGACACTCCGGGATGATGATGGCATTGAAACAGAGGATGACAAGCGTAAAACTGAAATACTAAACACCTTTTTCCAAAGCTGTTTCACAGAGGAAGACCGCACTGCAGTTCCTTCTCTAAATCCTCGCACCAACGAAAAAATGGCTGACATTGAAATAAGTGTCCAAGGAATAGAAAAGCAACTGGAATCACTCAACAGAGGAAAGTCCACTGGACCTGACGGGATACCAATTCGATTCTACACAGAGTACGCGAAAGAACTTGTCCCCCTTCTAACAGCCGTGTACCGCAAGTCTCTAGAGGAACAGAAGGTTCCAAATGATTGGAAAAGAGCACAGGTAGTCCCAGTCTTCAAGAAGGGTCGTCGAGCAGATGCGCAAAACTATAGACCTATCTCTCTGACGTCGATCTGTTGTAGAATTTTAGAACATGTCTTTTGCTCGAGTATCATGTCGTTTTTGGAAACTCAGAATCTACTATGTAGGAATCAACATGGATTCCGGAAACAGCGATCGTGTGAAACCCAACTCGCTTTATTTGTTCATGAGACCCAGAAAATATTAGATACAGGCTCCCAGGTAGATGCCATTTTCCTTGACTTCCGGAAGGCGTTCGATACAGTTCCGCACTGTCGCCTGATAAACAAAGTAAGAGCCTACGGAATATCAGACCAGCTGTGTGGCTGGATTGAAGAGTTTTTAGCAAACAGAACACAGCATGTTGTTCTCAATGGAGAGACATCTACAGACGTTAAAGTAACCTCTGGCGTGCCACAGGGGAGTGTTATGGGACCATTGCTTTTCACAATATATATAAATGACCTAGTAGATAGTGTCGGAAGTTCCATGCGGCTTTTCGCGGATGATGCTGTAGTATACAGAGAAGTTGCAGCATTAGAAAATTGTAGCGAAATGCAGGAAGATCTGCAGCGGATAGGCACTTGGTGCAGGGAGTGGCAACTGACCCTTAACATAGACAAATGTAATGTATTGCGAATACATAGAAAGAAGGATCCTTTATTGTATGATTATATGATAGCGGAACAAACGCTGGTAGCAGTTACTTCTGTAAAATATCTGGGAGTATGCGTGCGGAACGATTTGAAGTGGAATGATCATATAAAATTAATTGTTGGTAAGGCGGGTACCAGGTTGAGATTCATTGGGAGAGTCCTTAGAAAATGTAGTCCATCAACAAAGGAGGTGGCTTACAAAACACTCGTTCGACCTATACTTGAGTATTGCTCATCAGTGTGGGATCCGTACCAGATCGGGTTGACGGAGGAGATAGAGAAGATCCAAAGAAGAGCGGCGCGTTTCGTCACAGGGTTATTTGGTAACCGTGATAGCGTTACGGAGATGTTTAACAAACTCAAGTGGCAGACCCTGCAAGAGAGGCGCTCTGCATCGCGGTGTAGCTTGCTCGCCAGGTTTCGAGAGGGTGCGTTTCTGGATGAGGTATCGAATATATTGCTTCCCCCTACTTATACCTCCCGAGGAGATCACGAATGTAAAATTAGAGAGATTAGAGCGCGCACAGAGGCTTTCAGACAGTCGTTCTTCCCGCGAACCATACGCGACTGGAACAGGAAAGGGAGATAATGACAGTGGCACGTAAAGTGCCCTCCGCCACACACCGTTGGGTGGCTTGCGGAGTATAAATGTAGATGTAGATGTAGATGTAGAGGAAGACAGAGATCGGAATGTTGCTGTTGTGGTCTTCAGTCCTGAGACTGGTTTGATGCAGCTCTCCATGCTACTCTATCCTGTGCAAGCTTCTTCATCTCCCAGTATCTACTGCAGCCTACACCCTTCTGAATCTGCTTAGTGTATTCATCTCTTGGTCTCCCTCTACGATTTTTACCCTCCACACTGCCCTCCAATGTTAAATTTGTGATCCCTTGATGCCTCAGAACATGTCCTACCAACCGATCCCTTCTTCTAGTCAAGTTGTGCCACAAACTTCTCTTCTCCCCAATCCTATTCAATACCTCCTCATTAGTTACGTGATCTACCCACCTTATCTTCAGCATTCTTCTGTAGCACCACATTTCGAAAGCTTCTATTCTCTTCTTGTCCAAACTAGTTATCGTCCATGTTTCACTTCCATACATGGCTACACTCCATACAAATACTTTCAGAAACGACTTCCTGACACTTAAATCTACACTCGATGTTAACAAATTCCTCTTCTTGAGAAACGCTTTCCTTGCCATTGCCAGTCTACATTTTATATCCTCTCTACTTCGACCATCATCAGTTATTTTACTCCCTAAATAGCAAAACTCCTTTACTACTTTAAGTATCTCATTTCCTAATCTAATTCCCTCAGCATCACCCGACTTAATTCCACTACATTCCATTATCCTCGTTTTGCTTTTGTTGATGTTCATCTTATATCCTCCTTTCAAGACACTGTCCATTCCGTTCAACTGCTCTTCCAAGTCCTTTGCTGTCTCTGACAGAATACAATGTCATCGGCGAACCTCAAAGTTTTTACTTCTTCTCCATGAATTTTAATACCTACTCCGAATTTTTCTTTTGTTTCCTTTACTGCTTGCTCAATATACAGATTGAATAACATCGGGGAGAGACTACAAACTCTGTCTCACTCCCTTCCCAACCAATGCTTCCCTTTCATGCCCCTCGACTCTTATAACTGCCATCTGGTTTCTGTACAAACTGTAAATAGCCTTTCGCTCCCTGTATTTTACTCCTGCCACCTTCAGAATTTGAAAGAGAGTATTTCACTCAACATTTTCAAAAGCTTTCTCTAAGTCTACGAATGCTAGAAACGTAGGTTTACCTTTTCTTAATCTTTCTTCTAAGATAAGTCGTAAGGTCAGTATTGCATCACGTGTTCCAACATTTCTACGGAATCCAAACTGATCTTCCCCGAGGTCGGCTTCTACCAGTTTTTCCATTCGTCTGTAAAGAATTCGCGTTAGTATTTTGCAGCTGTGACTTATTAAACTGATAGTTCGGTAATTTTCACATCTGTCAACACCTGCTTTCTTTGGGATTGGAATGATTATATTCTTCTTGAAGTCTGAGGGTATTTCGCCTGTCTCATACATCGTGCTTACCAGATGGTAGAGTTTTGTCATGACTGGCTCTCCCGAGGCCATCAGTAGTTCAAATGGAATGTTGTCTACTCCCGGGGCCTTGTTTCGACTCAGGTCTTTCAGTGCTCTTTCAAACTCTTCACGCAGTATCTTATCTCCCATTTCGTCTTAATCTACATCCTCTTCCATTTCCATAATATTGTCCTCAAGTACATCGCCCTTGTATAAACCCTCTATATACTCCTTCCACCTTTCTGCCTTCCCTTCTTTGCTTAGAACTGGGTTGCCATCTGAGCTCTTGATATTCATACAAGTGGTTCTCTTCTCTCCAAAGGTCTCTTTAATTTTCCTGTAGGCAGTATCTATCTTACCTCTAGTGAGACAAGCCTCTACATCCTTACATTTGTCCTCTAGCCATCCCTGCTTAGCCATTTTGCACTTCCTGTCGATATCATTTTTGAGACGTTTGTATTCCTTTTTGCCTGCTTCATTTACCGCATTTTTATATTTTCTCCTTTCATCAATTAAATTCAATATTTCTTCTGTTACCCAAGGATTTCTACTAGCCCTCGTCTTTTTACCTACTTGATCCTCTGCTGCCTTCACTACTTCATCCCTCAGAGCTACCCATTCTTCTTCTACTGTATTTCTTTCCCCCATTCCTGTCAATTGTTCCCTTATGCTCTCCCTGAAACTCTCTAAAACCTCTGGTTCTTTCAGTTTATCCAGGTCCCATCTCCTTAAATTCCCACCTTTTTGCAGTTTCTTCAGTTTCAATCTGCAGTTCATAACCAATAGATTGTGGTCAGAATCCACATCTGCCCCAGGAAATGTCTTACAATTTAAAATCTGGTTCCTAAATCTCTGTCTTACCATTATATAATCTATCTGATACCTTTTAGTATCTCCAGGATTCTTCCAAGTATACAATCTTCTTTTATGATTCTTGAACCAAGAGATCGGAATACATCCAACAAATAACTGGCGCAGGAGAGGAATTCGTGGCGGGCAGCATAAAACGCATCAGGAGACTTATGGCTAAAAAAATGAAGGTGGGCAGACAAATCGGTAATTTTTTAGAGCAAATGAAGTACTGTACTTCATTGCTACATAACTGCGTAAAAATATTTCCAGACTACGGATGGTGCTTTTGTGCAATACAACGGGTGTACAGCGACTACAGCAAGAGACTGACGTGTAGACCAGGTGGGGTCAAGTCTTGCACACTGCGCGCACGGCGCATACCTGAAACCACGACACAAGGCAGCATGGACATTATTGTCTCAACAATTACGTGTTAATTCTTACGACATGTGTTAGCTGCTCGTTTCTGTAGACGTTGCTATAGAAAATCACTGATCGATTTTGCTATGTTCTATAATAACAAAAATGGTTCAAATGGCTCTGAGCCCTATGGGACTTAACTTCTGAGGTCATCAATCCGCTAGAACTTAGAACTACTTAAACCTAACTAACCTAAGGACATCACACACATCCATTCCCGAGGCAAGATTCGAACCTGCTAGCGTAGCGGTCGCGCGGTTCCAGATTGTAGCTCCTAGAACCGCTTGGCCACTCCGACCGGCCTATAATAACACAATATTTCAAACCAATGCAAGTTCTACGAATAAAAATTACTTATTTTTTTTAGAAAAGATTTACTTAAAAACGAAAAAATTTGGCACTGTTGCTAAAGATAATTGACAATAAGGTTTTTTACTCATTTATTAGCAAAAAATAAATAGCACCTGTTATAATAGAGACTAAACAAATACCGCAAAATACCGTATATTCAAATTAAAATATCGGTATCGGTTTTAATCGGTCTATTTTTCCTATCCCCACTTTTGAGGCCAGTGGTGCACTGTGTTCTTGTGCTGTGTGAGGTCCAGTGCCGTACTCTCGACGAAAATGACGTCGCATAGTTGTGACTTGCATGTGTTGGAAGGGTGAACACCAAACACCTTTCGGTGCTGTTGTTATCGCCCAATTCGACCCAACGCACGTTGGACAATGAAGGAGCGAAGGAGCCATATGCAGCAAGGAGACCACTGCCAGCAACTACAAGGACGGGCAACTTATAACTGGTTCCAAGGAAAGCTTTTGGTTTCGATGCGTAAGCTAATATCTACCCCGTATACAAGATACGGTCATGTGGAACTGTATGAATCTGTTAGAAATATCGGCAGTTCAGGTGAATTCTGTAACGAGTCTACTTTGTAGACATTTAGTAAGTGCTGGGTTTTTGTCATCTGCAGAGAATAAACGGTAAACATGTATTACCGCAAATGAGAAAACGCTTCGCTAGCATTGCGGCCGACTTGCTGGCTTTGTGGTTCACACCCAGAACGTGCAGGTTGAAAAGTATTCCCCCGTTTTGTATCCGAGGTCGTAGACAGGAGGAATGCACGCTTTATGCGGGAAGATGGCATGCGCGGCGGAAGTGTTCACCATTCCTGCGTGTGACGCGGCCGGGGTGTGTGTGTGACCCCCCGATGTAGCGCAAGCGCTGGCTGGCTGGCACTGGTGCGGCGCGCCTGCCGGCATTCCGGGGCTGCGGCCGCTGCCAACGAGAACACGCTGCTCCCGCACCGCTACCTGCACAGCGCCGCCGCCTAGCGACACTCGCACTTGTAGCTGCGGGACTCCAATCGTTCCCTGATCACCGTCAACCTCTGTGCGTAGCTACACACCGGAAGCATGCGACAGCATGCGTACTTAATACGTTCCGAAACACCGCGCGTAAAGGGTTTCTCCGGTACCCATACCTCGTGTTCTGCTGGTGACAAAAAGATAGGCTGAAGTGGTTTGAATAGTCCTTGGGCTAGGGACCATTTATATACCCAACGGAAGGATCGTCTTACAAGGGGAGGCCACGACGTTTGGAACGCGGATTTACTGCAAACTTCGTACACTCGTAGCACCCCATGAGGACAACTAAATGTGTAAGGAGTAGCGGGTACTTCTCGAGCGTTATTGACAAAATCGCAAGATAATTTCGGTCGTCAAATATATATCGGTGCGTGGCCATTTTTACCATGAAGCGGCGGCAGCCCAGTGATGAGATGCGCCGGCCGGGGTGGCCGAGAGGTTCTAGGCGCTACAGTCTGGAACCGCGTGACCGCTACGGTCGCAGGTTCGAATACTGCCTCGGGCATGGATGTGTGTGATGTCCTTAGGTTAGTTAGGTTTAAGTAGTTCTAAGTTCTAGGGAATTGATGACCTCAGAAGTTAAATCCCATAGTGCTCAGAGCCACTTGAACCATTTTTTTGGTGAGGTGCCGCAGGTTCAAATTTCTTCATATCCAGCGAATTTTTTTATTTTTCTAAATCTAATGAAAAGCCTTTGATTGTTATTTTTATTCAATTAACTGTCTCAAACGCAATTTTTTTTATTCAAAAATGGTTCAAAATGGGTCTGAGTACTATGGGACTTAACATTTGAGGTCATCAGTCCCCTAGAACTTAGAACTACTTAAACCTAACTAACCTCAGGACATCACACAACACCCAGTCATCATGAGGCAGAGAAAATCCCTGACCCCGCCGGGAATGGAAACCGGGAACCCGGGCGCGGGAAGCGAGAACGCTACCGCGCGACCACGAGCTGCGGACCCCGAGGCAGGATTCGAACCTGCGACCGTAGCGGTCGTGCGGTTCCAGACTGAAGCGCTTAGAACCGCTCGGCCACACCAGCCGGCAAATTTTTTTTTTTTTATTTCTGATACTTTGCCAATTCATTTTCATCATCGTACAGATGTTGGTTGCTATTTGCTCCTACTTTTCCTCTCATCATACTTTTTCCTTCTGGGACCTGCCTGTGTCACCTATACTCTGCAACCGAGTGCCAACGACTGCTCATCGGTCGGTAAGGCGGCAGCTCGTTTAGCCAGTACGAGGACAGTTTCGGGTAACCAATGAATTATTTAAAAAAAAAAAGGAAGTGGTTAGCGTTCAAGCCCCGTGATCACTGGAACGCTGGATGGAGTCCCGTTCGACAGCTTTTTTTTTTTTTTAATTTTCAACACAGTCACTTTCTTTACTATTTGTATTACAATTGATGGATAAAATTGATGGAAAAAATACGTGTAATCGGATGGACGTTTATTACATTTACAATGTTATTTGGCAGTCTACAAATTTATATTATCACAAATAGTATAATATTCATAACTAGCGACTAGTAAAAGACCAAACGCATGAAGTGGTACTGAAAATGTATGCTTGCCTGTGATTTGAGAAATCCCTTATACCTGGAAGGAGACCGACACGACTTGTTACTTGCAAGTTTTGACCGCCACAGACGGCTTTCGAAAGATGTACAATTAATCGTCGCTTTCGACATTACGATTCCAAGTTGCAGGATGGCATTTTTCTTATACACATGGAAAACAAAGTTAAACGGCACCAGCTGCATTGAATAAATGCTATGTTTCCACATACGAAAGGTCCTTTGAGGTTTTCCGTGGAAAAATAAACCTCGTTAACATTTTCAAAAACCTCTCTTTCAGCCGATAATTTGGAATCAAACCATGCATAACGCACTTCGCTTGAAGATGATGGGTACGAAACCCTTCGAAACGTTGCGAGATGACGACGCCTTTACTCGGCTGATCACCCGAGAAGATTTCACGCATGCATAACGCAGTATTTCCTTAAATATCGGCGCTGATAGTTGGTCATGCAGTATCGAGTGCATTTTAATAGCGTCTTCACGAAAAGCAATTTCTCGTTCTCTTTCGATTAAATACAATTTTGAAGACACGGACAAAATGGTTCAAATGGCTCTGAGCACTATGGGACTTAGCCGGCCGCGGTGGCCATGCGGTTCTAGGCGCTGTAGTCCGGAACCGCGCGACTGCTACGGTCGCAGGTTCAAATCCTGCCTCGGGCATGGATGTGTGTGATGTCCTTAGGTTAGTTAGGTTTAAGTAATTCTAAGTTCTAGGGGACTGATGACCTCAGATGTTAAGTCCCATAGTGCTCAGAGCCATTTCAACCATTTGAACTACGGGACTTAACATCTGAGGTCATCAGTCCCCCAGAACTTAGAACTACTTAAACCTAACTGACCTAAGGACATCACACATATCCTTGCCTGACTCAGGATTCGAACCTGCGACCGGACTGAAGCGCCTAGAACCGCTTGGCCACCGCGGCCGGCAGACACGGACAAGCATACATTTTCAGTACCACTTTACGCGTTTGGTCGTTTACTAGTCGATAGTTATGGATATTATATTATTTGTGATAATATAAATTTGTAGACTGCCAAATGACATTGAAAATTTAGTAAAAGTCAATCCGATTACACATATGTTTTCCACCATATTAATTTTAATATAAGTAGTAAAGAAAATGACTGTGTTGAAAATAAAAAAAAAAAAAAAACGAAAACTGACGAACGGGACTCGATCCAGCGATCACGGGGCTTTTTTTTCATTTTGTTCGTTATTGCTCATTGCGTTTGGCCGTTGCGGACGTCACATGACATCCGGTCAAGTTCGTTTGTTGGTCCTTCCACTCAGTTTTTTATTACAGAGGCCAACCGGCTCTCTGACTCAACACGCTGAACTACCGTGGCGGCAAACTTACACATTTCGTTGTCCTCATTGAGTACTATGAGTGTACGAAGTTTGTAGTAAATCTGCATTACAAACGACGTTGTCTCCCCTCGTGTCACTTTCCTACAGTATAGGGTGAAAGTATAATTACACACATCCTTCTGCTTAGGCAAATGGAGCAAATCGGTTGATTCTTTGTGCGTTTGATGTGGTTTACAGTGAGCTTGATGGAACATGGAGGCACCTTTAGTTTCCTCAGAAAAGCCCACATATAGGTTTTTCTTTTAAATATATTTTCGATGTCACCAGAAGATCAAAACTTAGCCGAGGATTGCAAGATGGCTCTATGCACAGCAAATGGCTGAAATTGTTACGATATGTTTGTAATATCCTAATCTCAAACAACCCTGAAAATTTTGTTGATATTTTTATCCGTTTCCAGGGTACAGAACTTCAAAGTTACCTTACTTCTACACGTAAAATTGGGTATGAAGCGAAATCTAAATAATAAATAACCACAGAAAATTGCTAACATTTATTTAGAAGAGCTGTCTCCCCGGTTTCAAAACCATTTTTCCGTCGTCCAGAAACACCATAGAAACATATTTGTTGGGTACCAAAACCCATCCGCACACACCGAGACGGCAACACACAGAAAACTGTTATAATTTTTGCGATGTATTCCTAGCATTCCGATCTCTAACAACCTCGAAAAGTTTCTTCATTTCTTTATCAGTTTTCGAGACTCAGAGGTTCAAGGGTGCCCTTGCACACGTAAAATACTCGCGTAAAATCCGATTTGAGTCGGAAACGTAGTGTATAAAGTGATATAACACAGAGAAAAATGCTATAAATTCTCTCCGTTATCACCTGGGAACCTCGTGTTGTAGTACTCAAGACAAGTAAAAATTTTTCGCACGTAAAATCCGGCATGAGGTGTAAAATTAGTTTTGAGTTACTTCAATTTCACGTAAGTAAACTACCTAAGTTTTGCTGACTAGCTTATTCCTTTTCATATGAGTTACATGTCCTGCCGCAGCAGGGAAAAGAAGGGCAACAGCAGGAAAATGATCCTGCCGCAGTACAAAAATGCAAATGCGTTCCTGTTTATTTAAAAGATTTGACTAAAAAGAGGGGTCAGAATGGTAGTCGAACTTAGTTGACAGTGTCAGAACAGTGCTAGGAAAAGGGTGATGGACACAGTGCCAGGCGACGGGCGGGTGGGGGGGGGGGGGTCGGGAGAGAAAAAAATAAAGACAGAGATACAGGAAATATGTGAGACCAAGTGATACTGAGAGACAGAGTATATGACAATCACAAAGAGGAAGAAAGAGATAGCGTCTGTGAGAAGAGACATCAGCAAAAGGAAGGAAGGAATGAGATATTAGCAGTAAGAGAACAAGAGGGAGACAGTGATATGAGAGGAGACGGTAGTAGAAGGACACAACGAAGGGGACTTAGGTTGTGGCACAGGAGGCAATGGAAGAGAGGAATAAAGATATAGTGAGAATGAGTTCGACTGAATGGGTGAGGTTTTGAGTCATCAGTTTGGTTTGATACGGCCTGTCACGAATTCCTCTCCTGTGCCAACCTCTCAACCTCTTCATCTCAGAGTAGCACTTGCAAGCTACGTCCTCAATTATTTGCTGGCTGTATTGCAATCTCTGTCTTCCTCTAGAGTTTTTGTCCTCTACAACTCCCTCTGGTACCATGGAAGTCATTCCTTCCATCCTGTCCCTTCTCCTTGTCACTGTTTTCCACATATTCCTTTTCTCTCCGAATCTGTGCAGAGCCTCCTCATTCTTACCTTATCGGTCCACCTAATTTCCAACATTCCTCTGTAGCACAAAATCTCAAATATTTCGAGTGAGTCAGAAAATGCAACTGGGAGTGAATGGGTATGAGCGACTTGCAATGATAATCTAGTGTGTGTGGGTGAGTTACAGGTAGGGGAGCTTGTGGGGTTCGAAGTGAGTTGCATGTTAAGAAAAGCACGAATATATTCGCATTCCAAAATTTTTGGAAACATTTTTAAAGCTGCTAAGCAAGGTAGGATGAGACAGCTGGTATCCCACATTTCAGTCGCAGTCTTTAAAATAAACACGAACACATTCGCATTTTTTTGTGCTCCGATAGTACCAAAAGTAGTAGCAAAATTTTGCACCACGAAATCCCTACTTGTAAGCGACCTGGGAGCTTAAAGACTTACAGTCACACACTACTAAACGTGCAGGCACGTGTGTGGGAATATTTAATGACGGTGTGCCTAGACAGCACGTGTTTTCCCTCGGTGCTTATCTGCTCTTTGCTGCAACTGTCAACTGCCATTGGGTCATTTAAATACATTATTTAATTAGATGCAAGTTGGGGGAGCATGCATATAATGATGACAAATATGAGGTCCATCCACAAAGTAAAGAACGTTTCACCATGCCAAGATATTCTTTAGTAATAATACAGAAACTGAAAAACGTTTTTGGCATATACATCGTCTACTTTTCCACATAGTCGCCTGTTACATTAAGACACTTGTCGTACCTTGGCACCAATTTGTGTATAACCTCTTCGTACTGAAACGTCCCCTTAGAACAATTGTACATGACTGTGCTTAAACTGACACTCAATATTTTTAGCGCAACGCAATCTGACTTTCAAAAATCCCTACAAAAGAATGGCCCTGACTAACATTAACCTATACCTTTCCCAAATCACTTACCTCACAAAAATCTTCGTTACTCGAACTACTGCAATACAGCGAGCGCCACTACTGCCAGCTAAATAAAAGATTCAAACTACTAAAGGCACTAACTACTGATAGGCACAGTTAGCAAAAGAAAGATTTTGATAGAGAACAAACAATGTATTTACCTTAATATTGTTCAAAAGTCATATTATATATATCAGTTCATGACATCCAGTCTTACAAATGTCCAAACTCCGCCATCTCTCTCCCCACATCCACCACTGCTGACGGCTCACCTCCAACTGCGCAACGCTACGCGCTGTTCACATCCAGCTGCCCAACACTACAATGGCAGACAACAATGCAAACTAGCCACAGACTGCACACAGCACAGCCAGTGATTTTCATACAGAGCGCTACGTAACGTTGCCAATAAGAAAACATAAACAGCCTACTTACAGTACCACGTGACCGCCTGGTTATTCAACCATGTCATGACAGCACAAAGAGAAGGAGAGTGAGAGAGGGGGGTGGGGGGGGGGGAGAGAATGGGAGGAGTGATCGTATGAGACCAAACATTCCAAAGGTGGGCGTTCTTCAGATTATATTTGTTACATGTAATAACTAAATAAATAACTAAAAGTTGTGTTATTACATTGGTTAATGCCTTAAAGTATGGAATCTGTGCTGTTAGTTGATGTACATGTAGTTTCAAACTGACTGGGGGTACAAGTTGTTGGTGTGACGGTATATTTGTAAATGACATCGATCCATTGTACATTTGGGGAATGTCATGGTAACTAAATGTTGTTGTTGTGGTCTTCAGTCCTGAGACTGGTTTGATGCAGGCAGCTCTCCATGCTACTCTATCCTGTGCAAGCTTCTTCATCTCCCAGTACTTACTGCAGCCTACATCCTTCTTAATCTGCTTAGTGTATTCATCTCTTGGTCTCCCTCTACGATTTTTACCCTCCACACTACCCTCCAGTACTAAATTGGTGATCCCTTGATGCCTCAGAACATGTCCTACTAACTAAATATTTTTGGTAAATATGAAGGTAGGTGTGTGTGCATGTGTGTGTGTGTGTGTGTGTGTGTGTGTGTGTGTGTGTGTGTGTGAGAGAGAGAGAGAGAGAGAGAGAGAGTATGTGTGTGTGTGTGTGTGTTTAATAATGTAGCCTGCTGTTTTGTTTTTTAGTGAAAATCTGAACAAGAAATTGAAATAATGAAACAAACAGCTACAGAAAATGGTTATAACAGCTCCTTAGTAGATGCCCTAAAACACTCAGTAGTGCCAAAACAATCACATTACAAGAAAAGAAAGTAAAGGCATCAAGATTGGACAGAAGTTACCTCACAACAGCAACACACAAAATTTACTTTATCATACGGGTTTGTACAAAATTGAATTTTTGGACTATGACCGTTTCTACATAGGCCAGGCAGGTAAACTTAGCAGCACAAAAAAAAAAAAAAAAAAAAAATCAGCAAGATCCACCCACCTACATGAAACAAAAGACCATGTTGACAATGCAAATATAAGTATCTTAGATATCCTACCTAAATGCAAAAAACTAGGCATCCTTGAAAAACTCCAAATATACAAACAACAAAGAAAACAACCTGATTCCATCTTAAACGACAAAAATGACATTTACAGTAGTGTAATCTCTGTTTTCAG
Source organism: Schistocerca cancellata (assembly GCF_023864275.1). Lineage (NCBI taxonomy): Eukaryota > Metazoa > Arthropoda > Insecta > Orthoptera > Acrididae > Schistocerca > Schistocerca cancellata. Next base: position 749,893,132 of record NC_064626.1, on the reverse strand, counting down.
GAACAGCCTACATTATTAAATTTGTAATACAGGTGCACAGACACACACACACACACACACACACACACACACACACACACACACACGTAAATCAACTAACAGCACAGATTGTACATCTATCTGTATATTTTAAAGCATTAACCAATGCATTACCCCACCCTTTAGTTAGTTACATGCAACAAATATAATGTTTAGAGCCCCCTGCTTTGGAAAGTTTGCTCTCTCTCTCTCTGTCTTTGTCTTTCTCTCTATCTTTCTCCTTCTCTTTCTCTCCCTCCGTCTCCAGCATGTCCAGCATTTCAGCCCTATCTCTGAATCCCAAACAAAACTGTTATTTGTGTATAATTTTACCACTGTTGGCAACATAGTTATTGTACTTAAAGCTTGCAACATGTCACCTGGTTATATAAACGAGTATGAAATTTAAGCTATATGAACTCGACAGAATCAAATTGGCATACCAACTAAAATATTTATTCTAACGTATGTATTCAGTACCTCAAGCAAAGATCTCTACAGTCCTATAACACTCACTCTGAAATAATAATGTTGTTATGATGTATATTCTTTGTATTATGTGATAATGTTATTCTCTTGCTATGTGTTGTTTGCACCTAATAGTTTCCAGACTCCGTCTTTGTTTAGAAAATATGACAGTTTAAATGTGATGTGTTAGGACAGTGAAAGGAAGCTGTGGCCATTGGAAGTATTCCATTTTACTTATTTTATTTTCACTGTTAGTTGTATGTTTAGTATATATATATATATATATATATATATATATATATATATATATATAGTGCCACAAGTTCCCTCAAACCTCGTAACACAACACACACATATGCCATACTAACAAACCTAAAACCACCTGATGATGGAGGTTTAAATCTTTGAAATGTGTCGTGGATAAAAGTAAAAAGCGACTGGTAACAGTGAACTTGTTGTTTATTTCGTTATGAATAACAGACACGGTAAAGCTTGACCTAAAATGGTCGCATTTAAAGCTGTGCATGACTTGAACATTACTACGGGCCACATTTATTCATTTATTGATTGATGAGGGCTGAAGCATCTTCCAGCAGGATAACTATCAATGTCACTAGCCCTAGGATCGTTCTAGACTGGTTTCAGGAGCATTATAGTGAACTCACTCGGATGTCTCTATCACCAAACTACGTGAGCGCTGTGTAGACATCTGGTTCCATATACCTCTACAAGGCTACCAAAGACCTGTCGAATCTGTTGTATTGCACTCAAAAGGTGTGCCAACATGCTGTTAAGGAGATGGTCATAATGTTTGGCTTATATGAATACTCTAAGACAAGAAAAAAACGCACAGCGACGGAATTACCCGGAAGAGACGGAAATCGGTAGAGGAGATGTACATCTGCAAAGAAACATATGATGGCAATTTGAGAAAAAATGAATGATTTATTTAAGAAGAAGTCAGTTACGTGCTTATCCACCTCTGGTCTTTATGCAAGCAGTTATTCAGCTTGGCATTGTTTCATAGATTTATTGGATGTTCCCTGAAAGATATCGTGCCAAATTCCGTAGAACTGGCGCGTTAGATGGTTGGAGGGCTCTGCCAATAATGCTCCAAACGTTATCAAGCGGGGAGAGGCCCGCTGTCCACGGCGTCTCCAGACGCGTCTTCGGCCTGGAATCTCATTAACTGGCGTAGACACATCTTTGGTGATGAGTCCTGCTTAGAATTCAGAACTGACGGCCAGCGAAGACATGTGTGGACACGCTCCGGACACCTGTGGGACACCAACCTGACTGCAGCCCGCAGTACGGCCCGACAACCAGGAGCGATGGTTTCGGGTTTATTTTCATAGCAAGACTCCTTTCGGTGTTAACTGCAGCATCCTTAAAGCACAGCGGTACGTCTACGATATTCTACGCCCCGTTTTGTTGCATTTCGTGGCAAGCCATCCTGGACTTGTATTTAAGCAAGATAATGCCCGCCTGCACACGACGAGAGTTTCTACAGATTGTCTTCGTGTTTTCCAAATCCTATCTTGGCCAGCAACGTCGCTGGAGCGTTATTGGCAGCAAGGTCGCCGGAGTGTTATTGACGAAACCCTCCAACCAGCTCTGGATTTTGACTATCATCGCACAAAAAAAAAGAAAAAAAATTAAAATGTGTGTGAAATCTTATGGGACTTAACTGCTAAGGACATCAGTTCCTAAGCTTACTCACTACTTAACCTAAATTATCTTAAGGACAAACACACACACTCATGCCCGAGGGAGGACTCGAACCTCCGCCGGGATCAGCCGCACAGTCCATGACTGCAGCGCCTGAGACCGCTCGGCTAATCCCGCGCGGCGTCATCACACCAATTTGACAGAATTTGGCACGATATCCCTAAGGAGAGCATCGAATAACTCTGTCAATCAGTGCCAAACCGAATAACTGCTTGAATAAGGGCTAGAGTTGCGCTAACGAATTACCGACTTGCTTATTTTTTGAAGCTCTTTCTCTTGAATAAATCATTCAATTTTCCTGAAATTGTAATCATTTACTTGTCTGCACATGCACATCGCATTTACACTTTTCCGCCACATTCGGATAATTCCTTCTTGGTGGTCTTTTTTTTTTTGTTAGAGAGTATATGTAATCTTCTACAGTAATTTTACCTGCCCGGAGAGCCGCACGTGTTAACACGCTGCTTCTGAGATTCAGAGAGGCGCGCCGGCTCCGCATCTGTACATCCAGTAGCTTAAAGATGAGGGCAGATGGGGCAGCCAGTCTGGTTGTGGTTTTTAGTCGGTTTCCCACTTTCGACTTGCTGAGTACCGGGCTGGTACCCACGTTTCACCTCATTTACACAACTCACAAACATTCCGAAAACGTTCTCACATTTTCACATGGGTAGCATTAGACAGGAGAGTTCCACAATTTCCCTGAGGTGGCGGCAGCAAGGGCTTCAGGTCAATCTGCACCACTCACATTTCAGATTCCGAAATAACTTGACGATTCCATGAAAGAACGGACTAAGGCCAGGGAATAGAAGAAACTCAGGAATTATTTATGGGGGTTTCTTTGCTTTCCGTATTTGAAGATTTGTTTAATTTTGTGCCCCTTATCAATATAATAAACATTTTGGAATCGTTTTTCTGCAGATTAAACGTTCCTCGATCTATTGTAAAGGAGATCACACACCCACCCACCCACCAACACACACACACACATACACACACACACACACACTCACACACACACACACACACACACACACACACACACACACACACACACACACGGACTTCATGTAGAATATTTTATCATCCGCTTTTTCAAAAACTATCTGATAACTAATTTTAATTTTCTCAGATAAAGCACTTTGTAATAAGAATCTGCAAAACTACAAATATAAGTTTCACCATACAGGTTTTCTGTATGACTCGTAAAGTACTGTATGTTAGAACACACAGTGTCCGAGACTGCCCACTGGCTTTCGTTGAATGACCGCCCCATTTGCTTCCTCATCATACCATACCACTGTAGAACTGCAGATAATCGAAGGGAGCGAACCAGTGGGAAGTTCAGATTTACTCGCCAGTTAGCCGGGTTTGTTAACTAGCTACTTCTCCGCTAGTGTCCCCACTATTTGCTCTCTAAGGGCGCTATTGCTCGTTGACTCGCACAGCAACACCGGAGACAAACGGAGGGAGCGCACTACTCGGAACTCTCGGGTTTTACTGCTGTTGACTGCAACCGCTGGCCAGTTTTAAGTTATGACCTTCCTTCTCCTCTTCCTCTCACACGAAGTCAATAGAGAACTTCCACTACCAATCTCCGCTTGTTGCTGACTATTTGCGGTTCACTCGTAGTCGTTATGCGACGAAATTACTCCACAGCCGACGAAGGGAATATTTTATTAACGTTCTCCCGAGCATACGCTTAACACTTGGTGACCCTAGACAGTTATCTCGTTGCACTCAGATCGACTCCGAATCGTACTGCTATATCGGAAACATCCAGACTTGTTGCTTGCAACGTCCTCAGGATCATCGTGAAGCAAATTATTAGGATAACTGTTCAAAAGTACGAGAGTCAGTCATACAAAATAAAACATTTAGGTTTCTACGGAAACAGCACGTTTTATTTCCTCTTTAACAAAGATCAGAAACTTCGTCCCATCGATAAAAAACTTTACCCAGGTCACTACTGAGGCTTATGCAGGAAAATAGCACCCATCTGCGCTACATTAAAACACTCATATCTACCTAGAAGGCAAACGCAGTACCAATCTTCCACCAAAAAATCAGGCACACTTGGAGTAAAATACAGTAAATACTCCCAAAATGCTATTTCCATAGTAGCTGCTAGCGAAATGAGAGGTAACTATTATTTCCTAATATCTCTCCGCTTTCAAACTCATCTCTGTCACTTGTTATGGGTCACACTGCTACATACAGAGAAAGAAAAATGGCAGAAGAAATCAACATCCAGAAAAAGAAAAATGGCTGAAGAAATCACGTCTCGCTATAAGAACCCTCACAATCTCAAACTCAAAACAATAGCACAAGACGTTGAACATTACGCGTTTTAGAAATTAGCACTCTGGTTGCAGATCTATTGCTTTTTGTCTTAGTAACGGGCTTTCCTTCTGATTACGCCTCCTCTTTCATTTCTTGTACTTGTCAGTGGTTGCTGCTTCCTTGTAGAAGAGTCTAGTGTCCCAGCTTTTACAACAAAAAATTACTGGTGTCGTTGACTTGCAAAAATCTTCCCGTGAATTATGGAAACGGTAAACAACACCTGTAACTGGCTTGTCTCTCTACAACTGGATTACAATCCACAGCTGTTCTGTAACTGAACTAAAGCAGTTAACGTTGTAAAAGGTGCGACATCGAAATGTAATTACAGGTCTTTCAGATTCTGCTGACATGGAAATGCTCTGGCCTGTAGGTCATCCCAGAAATACCCTGAGAGAGTACTCGAAACCTTAATTGAATGAAAAACTAAAGGTGACTTAGGAAAACTTACCCATTTTCAAAGTGATGGCCAACCTAGGGTGGATGCTTACTATTGACACGACTTCAAGACGCAGCTACAGGATATCCTCTGACCGAACGGTTCCCGCGGTCCGAGACACCAGAGCTTACGTCCAAGCTGCGGCAGAACCCTTCGCCATAGTTATTATCCGTAAAACCACTCCCTAACATTCATCTGGATCCGATAATTCACTGTTATAAAAATCATGCTACCAACGAAGAATAAATCTTCCTCACTGCTAATTCGTCTTGCATAGTAGTGATAACTTTAACTATAGATGAGCTCAAAGCTTGTGGTGGCATAATACATACTTTCTACTTTGATGCTTTCCGCATTAACACATTGGCTGCCCTGATGAAGTTTGGGCCATGCATTGCTGTGACACATTGAAATCACGAATATTACTTCTGAAGCCAAATTGATTTTTTGCACCAGATGTCTTCTTTTGAACATGTTGAAATAAGTTACTTGATAAAATGTCTATTCATGACTGATATGGACTGATAACAGGTGTGAGCTATATGTGGCTCACGTGGCCCAGCAACAACATTTTAACATTGATATAAGAACATAGGCTTCCGTGGTCGGTGTCATATTGATTAAAATTCTTCTGGGTATTATGCCGCGTCATTGCTAAAAACTAACAACAATAATAAACTAAAACCGACGTTTCGGCCGAATTGCAACGGCCTTCCTCAGGGAATGACTGGTTTTGCATGGGGATAGGTGCACCTATCCCCATGCGAAACCAGTCGTGCCCTGAGGAAGGCCGTTGCAATTCGACCGAAACCACACCTTGCACTTATCACATTTTATCTATTCTCCTTGCTTCACAGGTGTAGGGTCGTAATATTTGATGTTGCAGAAACCACAAGGTATGTTTTATTCCTCCGCCTCAGCTTCAGGTGATGATGTGTATGAATCCTCTTCTGGATTTGAAGGTTTCTCTTGAACATCCAGTGCTGGTCGTAATCACCTCGCTGTGGAAAATACAAATAGTTATTACTGGAACAGTTAAAAAGATTTATTTTCCATACTGTCTATAATTGTACAAAAATTTACAATGATTCATGTAGCCTCTTTTACTATTCAAATAATCCCAAAAACTTTTACCTTTACCGTTAGTTCAACATTTAAAATTTTGCTATTTACAGTTAAGAAGATTAGGTCTTCAAGCAATGTACATTTATCATACAAAACGTATAACTATGATCTGTTCATGATTATAATTTAACATGGGTAATAAGATATTTACTACCCCTCTGGGCTCAAAAAGTTGAAATGATTCATGTAGCCCTATCTTGCTCTGTTACAGATCGATGGCAATTACTTTAATCTTAAGTAACACGGGTTATGTGGCACGTCACACAACGCCTTCACCTACATCGGAAGTCGCAGTTCAGACTTTATAGCTACTTCATTACTTAAGTGGATATTTTTAGTGCCAGGATTACGATTTTAACAAACTGATGTGCTTTTATTATTATGGCTTCACCGTTAAGCATTGCAATAACATTGGAGTAAATGCTAATGTCCCTTGTGAGCGTTCCACAATGCTCTTGCTTCCACTGTTATTCACAAATCGTCTGTGATGCATCCCGAGTATCATACTGTTAACAACATACCTAAGGCACTTGTGTGAAACGGATAGTGTCAGCTAAAAATTGTAGAAGCTTGCCGCGTGCGCCGCGCTCCAGATGATCCTTACAAATTAACTGCTTGGCGCCAGCCTGCAGGACGACTTGAAGTGGTCCAACCGTCTGTCTTATTTGGCTGCAAGGCGAGCGGAAGAATGCGTGCCATTGGCCGCATTATGACGATTTGCACACAAAGGACGAACGAGGCAGCATGCAGGTCGCCTGTACGACCGGTCGCTGAGTGCGTTAGACCGTGTACCGGCGCCGCGGCCGCGGAGGCGCGCGCAGCGGTCCGCGCTCGCACCACGCACCGACAAGTATTTAAAAAAAAGAAGACGAAAGCGTGAAGGCAGAACATTTCACAACTACTAACTATGTCTTCTCGGTATATTATGGGACAGACAGATACTAGACTGCTGATAAAATCTGCCGCTCGTGTAAGGGCGTAAGACCTGTCATCTGCGAATCTCCATCTGCACTTAGATCCACTCTCCGGAGCCTTCTTATAGAGGGAGGAGGAGGAGATTGGTGTTTAACGTCCCGTCGACAACGAGGTCATTAGAGACGGAGCGCAAGCTCGGGTGAGGGAAGGATGGGGAAGGAAATCGGCCGTGCCCTTTCAAAGGAACCGTCCCGGCATGTGCCTGAAGCGATTTAGGGAAATCACGGAAAACCTAAATCAGGATGGCCGGAGACGGGATTGAACCGTCGTCCTCCCGAATGCGAGTCCAGTGTGCTAACCACTGCGCCACGCCTTCTTATAGTGTGTGGCGAGGAGTTCTCCCCGCAGCACTAACATTTCCTCCCTTACCTATTCCATAGGTGAAAGGCGCGTGAAACGATATAATTCTGTTGAATTCTCCGCTCAGTTTCTCAGTCGAAGATCGATTACCACTAATAACCTAAATTTTCACCTTGAAAATGTGATTCTGATGTAACGTGATAGACATTCTCAGCTACAGTTCAAAATTGCTAGAAATTATCAATCTTTCTTCATACCAGTCATTTTACTAATTTTGTGATTAAAGTTTCCGAATTTGTTTTCCTGCTGTCTAATACAGGCTGTTTATAAATGAATATCGCGGTTTTAACGCTTTATAATATTTATTATATTAAACTTACAGTTATAAATGATACGTCAAATGAAAGAGCAACTCAAACAGTTTTACCAAGAACCTTGTAAATATTCAATGTGGCACTATTTGTCACACGGCACACATCAAGTCTATAGCCGAGTTCTTCCCAAACGTTAAGTGTGTCTTCAGTGATTGTAGCAACAGCTCAATCCGGTTTCTTAATTCAGGGAGGTAGCGGAGACACATACACACGGTCCTTGACGAAGCTCCAAAGGAAAAAATCGCATGGCGTTAGGTCGGGTGCACGTGGAGGCCATGCAAAGCAAGCCCTGTCATTGGGAATGAAATGATAATTAAATGGACACCCCAGCTGCAAACAGGCGTTGATGTACTTCATTGGGGACATGTTGAAAATGTGTGCCCCGACCGGGACTCGAACGCGGGATCTCCTGCTTACATGGCAGACGATCTATCCATCTGAGCCACCACGGGCACAGAGGATACTGCGTCTGCATGGACTTCTCCCTTGCACGCTCCCCGTGAGATCCACGTTCCCAACATGTCCACACCACTACATTCGTAGTGCGCCTAATAGATGTTTACCCATCATACTCATTAGTCGTGGCAGATTAATCTACCAAGTCCCGTACGAGTGCGAACGCACACGCTATTCCCGAACTCGTACGGGAGTTGGTAGATTAATCTGCCACGAGTAATGAGTATGATGGGTAAACATCTATTAGGCGCACTACGAATGTAGTGGTGTGGACATGTTGGGAATGTGGATCTCACGGGGAGCGTGCAAGGGAGAAGTCCATGCAGACGCAGTATCCTCTGTGCCCGTGGTGGCTCAGATGGATAGATCGTCTGCCATGTAAGCAGGAGATCCCGGGTTCGAGTCCCGGTCGGGGCACACATTTTCAACATGTCCCCAATGAAGTACATCAACGCCTGTTTGCAGCTGGGGTGTCCATTTAATTATCATTTCATTTCTAGCAAATCTGCATGGTCATCCACGGTAACTGTTCTTTCGGGAACAGATGCTACCGTCATATATACCTGTCATTGGGCCCCTTGCAGCGCTTGGGTACAGTGAAGTTCAACCAATCACGTACTTCGCTATGCCAGTGAGGTGGTGCACCGTCTTGCTGGAAAATGTTCTCTGGCTTATCTTCTTGCAACTGAGGGAAGAGCCATTGCTCTAGTGTATAAAGGTAGAAAGTACCAGTTACAGTAGGTTTACGAAAACAGAAAGGCCCATAAACTTTCGGCAGGGATACAGCACAAAAAACAGTCACTTTAGGGTATCTCGTTGCATTTGTACCACCTCGTGAGGATTTTCTGAGTCCCAGATGCGCACGTTGTGAGTGTTAACGTGTCCACTAAGGTCAAAGGTCGATTCATCACTGAAGACAACATGATCCAGAAAATCTTCATCGTCATGAAACAACATTTCGTTTGCGAAGTTGGCACGTAATCCATGGTCTGCCGGCTTTAGAGCCTGTAACAACTGTAAACGGTAAGGACGTAGTTGTACGCGTTTTCTTAAAACTTTCCAAACAATCGACACGGGAACTTGTAATTCACAACTACCCTTCTGGTTCAAATGGTTCAAATGGCTCTGAGCACTATGGGACTCAACTGCTGTGGTCATTAGTCCCCTAGAACTTAGAACTACTTAAACCTAACTAACCTAAGGACATCACACACATCCATACCCGAGGCAGGATTCGAACCTGCGACCGTAGCGGTCGCGCGGTTCCAGACAACTAGCCTTCTGGAGTGATTTCTTTGGGCTACGAGTGAACGACTCTCTCACTCGCTCAACAGTCTCTTCACTAACTCTTGGTCATCCTGTTGTCTTCCCTTTACAAAGGCAGCCAGTTTTTTGAAATTGATGATACCATCGACGAATGTTATTATCACTTGGAGGATCACAACCGAACTTCAGCCGGAACGCACGTTTCACAGTAACTACAGATTCGGTCTTTGCAAACTGCAAAACACAAAACGCTTTCTGTGAACTAGTCGCTATCTTCGCTACTACCGATGTCTAGCGGATTGCAGGGGAAACATTGCGCGCTACGCATGCGCACTAGTGCCAAAGACAATTGTTTGAGTTGCTCTTTCGTTTGACATAGCATTTATAACTGTAAGTTTAATGTAATAAATATTATAAAGCGTAAAAACCCCTATATTCATTTATAAATACTCTGTATTTCTATCATTTATTGATAGTCAGAACCACCTCTTATGCACAGCGACGTAGTACGTTCCGTGGCAGATAGCTTCCATCAACTAAACCCACCAAGCCTGATAAAGAACACTGCCAAATGTATTTTTTGATTCTCTTTAAAAAAACAAAAAAAGCCTTCTGAATAACTGAGATATCTCAGTTTAAGTACGAGGTCAAAATACCTCTATATAAGTAACTTGTTCCATCTAAAAGACGGTGTTTCGATTATCATTCCTTAAGATTCCTCCAGCGAATCACGTCAGCCTGCTTTTCTTAAAACAAATTTATGTGGACATTCCGTTTTAGGTCACTCCGGATGGTTACTCCTAAGACTTCATAGTTGTTAGTTTTTACAGTTATTTAGTAATTTATGACCTATTGAGTCATCGAACAGTAATGGATCTTTTTGTATATTTATCTAAGTCTACGTCTACATACATAATCCGCAAGCCACTTTATGGTGCCTGGAGTAGTGTACGTTGTACGACTACTGGTCACTTCCTTTCGTGTTCCACTCGCTAATAGCGCGACGGGAAAACGACTGTCTGTATTCCTCTGTAAGAGCCCTAATTTCTCTTTTTTTTATGTTCGTGGCCCTTATGCGAAAGAGCCTTTTTGCATTCAGTCTCAAACACCAGTTCTCTGAATTTTCTCAATAGTGTTGCTCGGAAAGAACGTCGCCTTCCCTCCAAGGATTCCCACTTGAATTCCCGAAGCATATCCGTGACACGTGAGTGTCGGTCGAATCAACCGGTAACAAGTCTAAGAGCTCGCCTCCAAATTGCATCGACCTCTTCCTTTAATCCAAACTGGTGGGGATCGCAAGCGCTCTACAGTACTCTGTACACGGTCTCCTTTACAGGTGAACCACAATTTCCTAACATTTTGCCAATAAACAGGCCGAACATAAGCCTTCACTACTGGACTCCTTAAATTCTCGTTCTATTTCATGGCGGTTTGCAGCGTTAAGCCTAGATATTTAATCAACTTGCTGTGCCAAGCAGCGCACTGCTAACGCTGTATTCGAACGTTACAGGATTGTTTTTCCTACTCATCTGCATTATCTTATGTTTTTCTACACTTGCAGATTTCATCACACCAACCCAACCAATGGACCTTGCCGTTGGTGGAAAGGCTTGTGTGCCTCAGCGATACAGATAGCCGTACCGTAGGTACAACCACAACGGAGGGGTATCTGTTGAGAGGCCAGACAAACGTGTGGTTCCTGAAGAGGGGCAGCAGCCTTTTCAGTAGTTGCAAGGGCAACAGTCTGGATGATTGACTGATCTGGCCTTGTAACATTAACCAAAACGGCCTTGCTGTGCTGGTACTGCGAACGGCTGAAAGCAAGGGGAAACTACGGCCGTAATTTTTCCCGAGGGCATGCAGCTTTACTGTATGATTAAATGATGATGGCGTCCTCTTGGGTAAAATATTCCGGAGGTAAAATAGTCCCCCATTCGGATCTCCGGGCGGGGACTACTCAAGAGGATGTCGTTACCAGGAGAAAGAAAACTGGCGTTCTACGGATCGGAGCGTGGAATGTCAGATCCCTTAATCGGGCAGGTAGGTTAGAAAATTTAAAAAGGGAAATGGATAGGTTAAAGTTAGATATAGTGGGAATTAGTGAAGTTCGGTGGCAGGAGGAACAAGACTTCTGGTCAGGTGACTACAGGGTTATGAACACAAAGTCAAATAGGGGTAATGCAGGAGTAGGTTTAATAATGAATAGGAAAATAGGAATGCGGGTAAGCTACTACAAACAGCATAGTGAACGCATTATTGTGGCCAAGATAGATACGAAGCCCACACCTACTACAGTAGTACAAGTTTATAAGCCAACTAGCTCTGCAGATGACGAAGAAATTGAAGAAATGTATGATGAAATAAAAGAAATTATTCAGATAGTGAAGGGAGACGAAAATTTAATAGTCATGGATGACTGGAATTCGAGTGTACGAAAAGGGAGAGAAGGAAACGTGGTAGGTGAATATGGATTGGGGCTAAGAAATGAAAGAGGAAGCCGCCTGGTAGAATTTTGCACAGAGCACGATTTAATCATAGCTAACACTTGGTTTAAGAATCATGATAGAAGGTTGTATACATGGAAGAACCCTGGAGATACTGAAAGGTATCAGATAGATTATATAATGGTAAGACAGAGATTTAGGAACCAGGTTTTAAATTGTAAGGCATTTCCAGGGGCAGATGTGGACTCTGACCACAATCTATTAGTTATGAACTGTAGATTAAATCTGAAGAAATTGCAAAAAGGTGGGAATTTAAGGAGATGGGACCTGGATAAATTAAAAGAACCAGAGGTTGTAGAGAGTTTCAGGGAGAGCATTAGGGAATGATTGACAAGAATGGGGGAAAGAAATACAGTAGAAGAATAATGGGTAGCTTGGAGAGATGAAATAGTGAAAGCAGTAGAGGATCAAGCAGGTAAAAAGATGAGGGCTAACAGAAATCCTTGGGTAACAGAAGAGATATTGAATTTAATTGATGAAAGGAGAAAATATAAAAATGCAGTAAGTGAAGCAGGCAAAAAGGAATACAAACGTCTCAAAAATGAGATCGACAGGAAGTGCAAAATGGCTAAGCAGGCATGGCTAGAGGACAAATGTAAGGATGTGGAGGCTTATCTCACTAGGGGTAAGATAGATACTGCCTACAGGAAAATTAAAGAGACCTTTGGAGAAAAGAGAACCACTTGTATGAATATCAAGAGCTCAGATGGAAACCCAGTTCTAAGCAAAGAAGGGAAAGCAGAAAGGTGGAAGGAGTATATAGAGGGTCTATACAAGGGCGATGCACTTGAGGACAATATTATGGAAATGGAAGAGGATGTAGACGAAGATGAAATGGGAGATACGATACTGCGTGAAGAGTTTGACAGAGCACTGAAAGACCTGAGTCGAAACAAGGCCCCAGGAGTAGACAACATTCCATTGGAACTACTGACGGCCTTGGGAGAGCCAGTCATGACAAAACTCTACCATCTGGTGAGCAAGATGTATGAAACAGGCGAAATACCCTCAGACTTCAAGAAGAATATAATAATTCCAATCCCAAAGAAAGCAGGTGTGGACAGATGTGAAAATTACCGAACAATCAGTTTAATAAGCCACAGCTGCAAAATACTAACACGAATTCTTTACAGACGAATGGAAAAACTAGTAGAAGCCAACCTCGGGGAAGATCAGTTTGGATTCCGTAGAAATACTGGAACACGTGAGGCAATACTGACCTTACGACTTATCTTAGAAGAAAGATTAAGGAAAGGCAAACCTACGTTCCTAGCATTTGTAGACTTAGAGAAAGCTTTTGACAATGTTGACTGGAATACTCTCTTTCAAATTCTAAAGGTGGCAGGGGTAAAATACAGGGAGCGAAAGGCTATTTACAATTTGTATAGAAACCAGATGGCAGTTATAAGAGTCGAGGGGCATGAAAGAGAAGCAGTGGTTGGGAAGGGAGTAAGACAGGGTTGTAGCCTCTCCCCGATGCTATTCAATCTGTATATTGAGCAAGCAGTAAAGGAAACAAAAGAAAAATTCGGAGTAGGTATTAAAATCCATGGAGAAGAAATAAAAACGTTGAGGTTCGCCGATGACATTGTAATTCTGTCAGAGACAGCAAAGGACTTGGAAGAGCAGTTGAACGGAATGGATAGTGTCTTGAAGGGAGAATATAAGATGAACATCAACAAAAGCAAAACCAGGATAATGGAATGTAGTCGAATTAAGTCGGGTGATGTTGAGGGTATTAGATTAGGAAATGAGACACTTAAAGTAGTAAAGGAGTTTTGCTATTTAGGGAGTAAAATAACTGATGATGGTCGAAGTAGAGAGGATATAAAATGTAGACTGGCAATGGCAAGAAAAGCGTTTCTGAAGAAGAGAAATTTGTTAACATCGAGTATAGATTTAAGTGTCAGGAAGTCGTTTCTGAAAGTATTTGTATGGAGTGTAGCCATGTATGGAAATGAAACATGGACGATAACCAGTTTGGACAAGAATCGAATAGAAGCTTTCGAAATGTGGTGCTACAGAAGAATGCTGAAGATTAGATGGGTAGATCACATAACTAATGAGGAAGTATTGAATAGGATTGGGGAGAAGAGAAGTTTGTGGCACAACTTGACCAGAAGAAGTGATCGGTTGTTAGGACATGTTCTGAGGCATCAAGGAATCACCAATTTAGTATTGGAGGGCAGCGTGGAGGGTAAAAATCGTAGGGGGAGACCAAGAGATGAATACACTAAGCAGATTCAGAAAGATGTAGGTTGCAGTAGGTACTGGGAGATGAAGAAGCTTGCACAGGATAGAGTAGCATGGAGAGCTGCATCAAACCAGTCTCAGGACTGAAGACCACAACAACAACAACAACTAGAAAATTTGTCTACGTCATCTTGTATACTCCTACAGTCACTCAAAGGCGACACCTTCCCGTGCACCACAGTATCGTCAGCAAACAGCGGCAGATTGCTGCTTACCAAGTCCATCATATTTTATGTACCGGTATGTAGAGAACAATGGCGGTCCTATCACACTTCCCTGGAGCACTTATGGTGACGCCCTTGTCTCTG